>NC_083695.1:18956606-19581606 GCF_033118175.1 Dama dama | reverse complement strand
TGTCTTCCTCCCAGCGCTGTGGTAAGTGCCATTTCCAAACTGGGCATGCTCAGTTCAGGACTCAGGTATGGTGCTGAGCGAAAGAGGTGAAAAGGGGAATGGAACACTTTCCCTGGAGATCAGCTGCTACCAAATCTGGTGTTCCCAGCAAGAGCTCGGCCATGTGTGTTCTGTACCCTGGGGAAGATCCAGCTGCCTTTAGCTGGGCCTTGTTGATGGCTCTCAACCCCTGAGCTGCATAATCCGCTGTCTACCAAGGCCAGGCCAAAGCCCTGGAGCAAACTGCAGAGCCAACCACAGCTAAAGGTCACAGTTTTGGCTCAACTACGATTAGTTTTTGCCAAATGGATGGAAATGGAGGGCTGGTTTTTTCAAAGCATCTGATTTATTAAGAAGAGGCAGATATCTGTCTTTTTTATGAGAACTGTCTTTAATTTTGAATGTTGGCAATAAAGTAGAAGATTTTTTAAAATATTAAGACCTTAATGAGGATCTTAATGAAGGAAAATGTGGAACCCACTAACAAGCAATCCAGTGACTTTGGACAAGTCATTTATCCTGTAAGGGTTTCTTATGGGGAAAATTGGGTCCCATTGTCTGTGAGGCTTCTTCTATGTGTAAGATTAAGTGTTTGCCATTTGAAGACCATGACTGAATAGCTGCAACATGACAAGGTCAGGAGATAATGGGGACTGTGCCCACCTTGCCTGTACAGGCTCCCTTTATTGCGGGAACAGAGCATCCAACACTCCTGCCTCTCTGGACCATTAGTAATATATGGGTAGATAGATGCTTCCAACATTTAACAGACATGGAGGCCTTGCTCTGTGCCAAGCTGCATGCCAGGCACCATCTTTTATGTGGATAAAGAGATTTATTCTTTCCAACTCTGAAATTCAGGGCACCCAGCCCAATGCTGGGCTCAGACTAAGGGCTCAGTAGTTGCTGCCCTCCATCTTCTGCTTCCCTGAGGCTGTCTCCATGGAGCATACTTTCAGAACTCACTCTGCTCAACCTTTCCCCTCAGCCTAGCATCTGCTTATCTTCCTTTAGCTGTTGTAATTGCCCTCAAGAGATAACTCAAGCCCATCCTTTTTCATTCCTGCCCACAACCTCTGAACTCTGGTTGTTCTCCTTCTTTTACAAGTATTTATTGGGCATCTACTATATTCCTGGTCTTGTTCTATCAGTGAACAAGACAGACAGAGCCCTGCTTTCATAAATTAAAATTCTTTGGGGGTTGGGTGGAAAGGAAGGAATAAACTATGAACTAATGAAAAATTTATCAAATAGTGCTACATAGAAAATAACGGTGTCATGTTAGTTCTCTTAAGCCAACTTTGCTTAAAGATTTACTTATTATTTATGGCTGTGTGGAGTCCTTATTGCAGTACACGGGCTTTTCCTAGTTGCTGTGAGCAGGGGCTGCTCTCCAGTTGCTGTGTGCAGGCTTCTCATTGCAGTGACTTCTTCTGTTGCAGAGCCCGGACTCTAGGGTGCACAGGCTCAGTAGTTGCAGCACACAATCTTAGCTGCCTCAGGGCATGTGGAATCTTAGTTTCTGGACCAGAGATCGAACCCATGTCCCCTGCATTGGCAGGTCAATTCATAACCACTGGCCCACCAGAGAAGTCCCAGGCCTACTTTAAATTAAGTGGCCAGAGAAGACTCATCTGAGGAAATGCTGTTTATTCTTTGGCCTCATTGGTAAGAAGGCACCAGCAGCCCTGGAAGAACTAGGGGAAGGGAGCATTCTAGGCACATGCATGCATGCTAAGTCGCTTCAGTTGTGTCCAACTCTTTGTGACCCTATGGACTGTAGCCTGCCAGGCTCCTCTGTCCATGGGACTCTCTAGACAAGAATACTGGAGTGAGTTGCAATGCTCTCCTCCAGGGGATCTTCCTGACCCAAGGATTAAACCTGTATCTCTTATGTCTCCTGCATTAACAGGCAGATTCTTTACCACTAGCACCTCCCAGGAAGCCCAGAAAAGAGTAAATGCAAAGGCCCTGGGGCAGGAATAAAATTAGTGTTTGGAAGGTTGTTAAAGAAGCCTGTGTGGCCTTAGCATAAATTCAGGGTGGGGGACAGGGTGTAGAGGTAATAAGTGATATCAGAGAATTTGTTTACGTATAGATGCTTTTAAAGTTACTTTATGCAAATAAATTATCTTTTTCCTCAGAACATCATCTCCTTGAGGAAGGGAGGACTAAATCTGTCTTTTTTGATCATCTGTAATACCCAGTTGCTTAGTTAATATTTAGCTAATGGACTAAGTATGAAGAACTTATTCTTCAGTGTGGCAAAGTAGAATTAGGGTTCATTGCAGTTAGATTTGGAAATATTCAGTATGGGGTGCATCTCATAGCCTAGGAAGTTTGAAGGGGGACACCCTTGTCCAGCAGCTGTTTCAGCTGTACCCAAAAGAAGACACATGATCCTCCTTTCTTACTGGTTTATCCATGTGCTGTTTTGGCTGCATGTTGCTTTGGAGCCAGTAGCCAACAGACCTCCATCTGGTTTAGAAGATGAACTGGGGAACTTTCCACAAGTCTTTGTCATTGAACAACCACCACCACAAGATGGCCTTTCCCCACCAAGTCTGGCACTCTGATGAAAGGAGGAGGTCTTTTGCTTTCTCTGATAACTGGCTGCTGCTTCCCAGCCCCCTTTCATGCCCTGCTGCCTGAGAGAGATTAAAGATGGTTGGAATGTGGGCTGGAGTCATTAAGTGTTCTCACCCTTTAGAACACAACACGTGACAGACGCTGGTCCTTTCTGCCCAGCAGCGGGCCAACATGTGACTTGTTCCACTTGACCTTTTCAGTTCCAGTTTTGAGGAAAAGGACCTTGCACATAGGAATGATGTGTGAAGATATTTAGTATTGAGTTCTCCCCCTTGGTGGTGAATTTCTGGGGAAGATGTGCTTTCAGTAAAAAGGAAATCACTTTCACAATTTTATCATTTTTACACATTTTTCATTCTATCATTTTCTACACATTTCTACACATTCTAGACATTGGGAGTTGTTTATGTTAGAATCTGGGGCTCATTTGGATAGAAGTCAGAGTGTGGGTCTATCTCAGGAGGGCATCAGGACTACTGAGTCCAGACTTGCTTCATAATATGTCACAATGATTTATTAAATTCTTATGGTTCCTGAACTTCATTGATAAATGCATTTTTACTTCCTCCTATTAAAGCACTGTTTATTATTTTCCTTAATGTATCCAAATCATACACAACTTTTTTTTCTAAGGAATAATTTTATGGGTTAATAGTGTTTTCTATTTATAAAAGAGAACTGGTTTTCATCAAAGAATTATCCACATTTAATATGTCTCACATAGTGTGTGAGTGTGTGTGTATTTATAGCAATTAAGCAGGATCTTAATTTCTTCGTTTCTGGATGGGAATTTGTCAGCCATAAGTCAGAATGAGAGCTTTGCAGTTAGAGTTGAAGAACCATTAAAAGGTTCCTGGAAATCTAGGTCACTGTATGTATGTGCATGTGTGTGTTTGTGTGCATGCACACACACTTTAACTCGATGCCATAAGATTTTAAAGAAATTGAGTGTACTGATTTCAGATGATAAAACGCAATTTTGAAAACTAAGCTGGATTGTGGCTTGGATGATTTTGTGGACCTAAGTCCAATTTCTCTCTTTCTTACCTTTGGTTTCTTCCTTTTTATGGTTTAAATCAGCGGTCCCCAACCTTTTTGGCACTAGGGATGGGTTTCATGGAAGACAGTTTTTCCACGGAGGGTGGAGTGGGGGATAGTTCAGGCACTAACATGAGTGAGGTGCTAACTAATGGTGAGCCAATGGGGAGCTGCAGATGAAGCTTGCTTATGTCTCATCTCCTGCTGTGCACACCTGTCCATGGCCTAGGGGTTGGCGATCCCTGGTTTAAATAAAGAATTTTTAAAGGGTTGGTATATTTCAGCAAGTATTTTTCCTTTACGAACAAGTGTCAAACAGAGAATGTTATTCAAGCATTCTAGTTCATCTTCAGAAAACTGTACAGGCATCACATTTTCTGGACACCCTCATAGACTAATGTGTCCGTGTTGAGAATGTACAACTATAAGTTAATCATCTTTAAAGGTGTTGTTCTTAGATTAGTCAGAGCCCCAGAGCATATTATATTTTCAAAATCTCAAGCCCTGAACATGCATAACAGCAGAAACATAGTTTCATCTGCGGGATATTTACATTCAATGGAACCCCTTGGAGCTGAGAGGAGTGATCATTTCATAGTGAGTTCTGAATTTTACATGTTCTTATTTATATATTCAAGAGCCTATTAAATAATTGATAGATATCTTGCCATTCTGTTTCTTCAGGCTACACTGAACACAGCTTTGGTAGTCTGGAAATAGCTGGGCTCTCTTCATGCAATTTGGGCACATAAAAACCAGTGTTCTTCCTCATTAATGGAGAGTACCTTTTACCTTTTATCAATCTGTTAGAGTTGAAGTGTGAAGGTATTGAGAATGCCCATATATGAAGTGCTGAAGATGACATAGGCTGTTGTTATTCAGTTGCTCAGTCGTGTCCGACTCTGTGACCCCATGGACTTCAGCATGCCAGGATTCCCTGTCCTTTACTGTCTCTGACTTTGCTCAAACTCATGTCCACTGAGTCGATAATGCCAACCAACCATTTCATCCTCTGTTGTCCCCTTCTTCTTCTGCCCTCAATCTTTCCCAGCATCAGGGTCTTTTCCAGTGAGTTGGCTTTTTGCATCAGGTGGCCAAAGTATTGGAGCTTCAGCTTCAGCATCAGTCTTCCAAAATGTGGTCCACTGCAGAAGGGAATGGCAAACCACTTCAGCATTCTTGCCTTTAGAACCCCATGAACAGTATGAAAAGGCAAAAAGAGATATGATATAGGTCACCACGTGTCATTTGTTCTCTTGTATCTTTGCTAAGGGACCCCCTCCTTTATTCTACTGGCCTCATTTGCGTACAGAGCCATTTGCAAAAGAGAAGAGGAGAGAATCTCTGAGTTCATTTCATTTCTTCTGGAATACAATATTTTGAGGGAGTGTGGTAGTGGGGACTGGGGAGTAGGGAAATGTGTGGATGGGGGTTGGAAGCTATGAGAGTGGAAGAGCAGTCCCCAAAGGAAAAAGCCTCCCAGACATTGAGTGCAAAAGAAATTTGTCACTACTTTCATTGGGGATAAATCAAACCTTCTGCGAGTTTTGATGAATTGCTGGTTCTCACCTTGGAATTGGTTGTTTTAGTGAGTAATGCCCAAGGCAGCTGCTGTGTGTTCTCGCCTATGTAGGGCTTCACTGGATTTTGGGTGGTGGGCGCTTGGGACTCTGGGAATGCAGAGGAGGGAGAGGGGGGTGCTTTCCCTGAACACTGGGCTTCTCCTCACCACCTTCTCCCATGGTCCCCAAAGGAGCCATCCCAAACCCAGTCTCCTTCCAAAGTCAAGGGGCTCCTGGCCCTCCTGAATCTCTACACTTTCTTTTATCCTTTTTCTTGTCTATTTCTCTGCTGATAAAGGAGGGTAGAATGTGCTCTGATGGAGATATGGAAAATACTAACATGGCCAATCCAGATTACTCTGCTCTTTACAAGCTGTCTTGTAGATTAGATCATTTGCCCTCCTAGAAGCTCAATGAGCTGCTTTTTCCATGGGTTCCTGTGAATAATGCCTGTGTCATGGTCTCAACTGGAAAGAAGGAGGAAAACAAGAAGAGAGAGCACACTTTGTTACTACAAGTTTTCAAGAGTCACATTAGTGATGTCAATCCTGACGTCATTTTGTTTTCCTTTCAAAACACATTTTATGTTTTTGTTGAATATTGAACAGACACAGTTTCACAGGATCTAGGTTCTAATGCTCAATATTATGCACAGAGACAGGATAGAAAGTATATTAATACCTTAAATTATTTCATAAAAAGACAGTGATATTTTCTGTCCCCTAAAGCTACTTGGTGAATGCATTCTATGGGGTTTTTGTGAGGTTCCTGCCATTTTTCAATCTCAAAGATCAGATAGCACTATAGGTACCCGGGACACTCCACTGCCTTTTAAAAACATGTCATAAGTGTACAGCTTCCAACCCCCTGGCTGTAGATTAGGGGTTGGTGACTTTCTCTGAAAGAGGGCAGAAAGTATGTGCTTTATGTTTTTTTTGGCCATACCACCTCCCACATGTTCCAATAGAACTTTATTTGTGAACACTGAAATGTGAACTGCATATTATTTTCACTTGCCACAAAATATTATTATTCTTTTAATTTACACCCACAATTTAAAAATGTAAAAGTCAGTTCATGGGCAGCACAAAACCAGGTAATGGGTCAGTTTTCGCCCTCAGGTCATAGTTTGGAGACCCCCTGACCTAAATACTGATGACATATCATGAGAAACCTACCTTCACAATTAAAAAGTTGGAATGTGGGAGACCTGTTTTTAGGGTGGACAAAATAGGTAAGCGACATTTCTCCAAGTATCTGTCTTGGACCTGCTGGGTTTGTGAGGAAAAGAGATTTCAGGAATGATTTCAGCATGGGCACAAAAAAATCCTCTTCCTCTTAGGAATGGTTTCTGACATTGGATTATCCAGAATCCATTAACTATGCACATGCTACCAGCCTCTCCTTGGTTCCTTTCTGCCTCCTCCACCCTCCTGATATGTCCACTGGGCATGTCGGGAAGAGCCCCTCACTGGGAGTCTGGTGACATGAAGAGCCAGACAGCACGAAGTACTCCAGCCCGCAGGCAGGGCCAGAGAAGTGACTGGAGCCTCTCACACACAGGATGAGTTGCCGGAAGCAAAGTGCAGCAAGCAGCATCGTAGCACCGCGGCCCTCCTCTCGGCCCAAACTGTATCCTCTGCTCACAGAGGGTGCTCACAGAAAACTTCCCCAGCCAGTCCTAGCTATACGACTCATGATTCAGAGTGGCTTGACATGAGTGGACACTGGGTCCTTGGTTCCCAGTGGGAGACTTAGATTGATATAAAAGGCCCTAACCTCCAAGATGCTCTGTACTTTAAAGACCCATGCAGAGAAATATCACCAGACTTTCCGTTAAGTCAGGGACTCTTCCTTACACATCCTGATGCAGGTTTCTGTTCCTTCATCTGAGCTCCAAATGAAGAATACCTGAGGATGCTGGTACCATCATTCCTTGTGAGCATCATTCCTCAAGAGCAGTATTGGTGCCCCTTGAAAAAAAATCACAAGCTGAATCTTACTTTGTACATTTATAGTATCACTTGGTAAAAACGAGTCCATTATGAATTCTAGGCACAGCAATAGTATCAATAGTGTACCATCATGGAACCACTTGGCCTTCCATTTCTTCATTTTTTCAAATGATGGGGTTTGAGTACATGAACTCCAAGCTTACATGATGGACTCTATTGTTTATCTTTTGTGAGAGAAATATTTTTGACTATTGGTTCCCCTACAAGTAGAACACAGTTGTTTTTTGAAAATGAGATAGAAAGTGTGAACATCATATCCCATTTTGGAGCATTTAGTTTTTTTCAGTCGACCCACCAGCCTCCCATTGCAGGCTACAATAGCCTCCCATGTCAGCCTGTGCTCACCGTTCGGGTAAGTTCTATTTCTGCTTCTCCTTTTACAGCTGTGGTATCTGTGAGATGAGCAATGATCATGAGAGAAAGAAAATGTCCTGGCTAGGGGGTGGGTTGAAAGAGACAATTACGGGAATTATTACTCTTCTTATTTGGGGTAATTATGGAGTGTTTTTCCCTGAAGTACTCCATGGGAAGGTTGAATCAGTTGGGATTATTTATCCTAGGGAATGAGAAGATCAGAGAGGTTGGGGATAACTCAATAACAGTTTTGAAAATTTGGAAGACTATAATGAACTGTTCTGTCTTCTCACTGAAGACAGGAGATTAAGAAATTGGCAGGAGGGATCTCAGATGTGAGGAAGAATGTCTTGCTACTACACGTGATTAAACCCTGATGCTCACGTGGAGCCTGATGTCTTGTTCTCTGATTTCCACTGGGGACACAAGGGGTGACTTATAGGATCCAATGAGTAGACCCACAGCTCTGTACGCCCAGGCCCCCAGCTTTCTGGTAAACCGGGTATGTTAACACAGACATCAAGGGTGATCTTGAAGAGAACGAGAAACACAGCCAATGTCATTGGAAGAAGTCTGAGGCTCCAGAGGCAAGAGCTGAGCTTGGGGAAGCAGCCCAGAATTGGGTAGAAGAGTTTGTCCTCATTCTCCCAACAGCTGACCTGGGGATTGTGAGGATTTTCTCGGCCAGCCTCACCCGTCCAGGCATCAGCTGACAGGACCGTTCCCCTTCCCGACCCCAACCCCCAGCCCCCTCATGGCTGCAGCAGGAGGATCTGACCTGCGATGTTCCAGGAGTGACTCTGGCTCTCCTGTGTGTCAGTCCAGAAATAGGCCCGGCAGGCTTTTTCTGGTGTTCACTGCCAAAGCATCATTACCAGCAGCTATCAGAGGCTCACCTCCCACAGTTTGACTGTATAAATGATTGAATGCAGAAAGTGGGGGGAAGACGGAGGGGTGCAGCTGGCAGATGCCCCCAGGCATTTCAGAGCCATGCCTGACCTCCCCAGGGGTCACCCCCATCTTGGGTGTCATTTGTCTTCCTGGGGTGCCACACTCCCTTGGGAATCACTAACCCTGTACTCAGAAGCACAGGCTTTATTTTTTGTTGTTATTATTAATTTTTATTAGAGTATTGTTGCTTTACAATGTTGTATTCGCTTCTGCTCTATAGCAAAGTGAAGCAGCTATATGTATACGTATATCCTCTCCTTTTTCAATTTCCTTCCCATTTTGGTCACTGCAGAGCATTGAGTAGAGTCCCCTGTGCTATACAGCAGGCTCTCATGAGTTTTCTATTTTATACATAATATCAATAGTGTATATATATATATACATACACATCAATCCCGATCTCCCAATTCCTCCCACCCTACCTCCCTTTCCCCCTTTGCCAATAAGATCATCTGTATCATTTTTCTAGATTCAACATATATGTGTTAATATACAATACTTGTTTTTCTCTTTCTGATTTACTTCACTCTGTCTCTAGGCCTAGACTTTAGAACAGAGGCCCAATATCAAATGCCTCTGGATAGCAGCCCCCTGAATTCAAGGAGTGAAGCAGACCATAGTCAGACCATAGGGATGCTAAGAGCGGAGGCAGGAAGCCATTGCTCAATACCGGAGTCATGGCCCAGCAGAATGGTGGGCCTCGACCTGTCAGATCCTCACATTATTTTTTTGAACAGAACTATAGATTTTAATATATCTCTCAACTTTTCAGTGTTTCCAGCAGAAAATATATCTAAAGCACATTGAGGGCCAAGAAAACATGTACTTGTTGTTGGCTGCCAGTGTACAACCTTCCCTTAAGAATCCTACAGAATTAGATGCAAATTCTGGCTACTTCCTAACTGGTGTCCTTGGCAAGTTACTTAACCTATATGAACACTAGTGTCTTGCTCACAATTGTAAAGAGAGAGTGCTTCACAGTGAAGCGATATGTAAGAAATTAATATAGTGCCTTGCCTGCAGCATCCTTAATAACTATTAAATGATAATGATGATGACTATGATTATATTATTAAGCCATATGAAATTGCTGGTATGTACATGGAAGTGACCTACAAAAATGGAAATTTCATGTGGCTATTAATATTATACAGTATTAGTTGTACTATATTAATAATTATATTATTAACATAATATCCTATGCTATATACATGGTTAATATTTTACCAATATTATTAGTATCAGGCTTACACACCCCCTCCCTAAACACATATTTATCCCCCTTTTTACTCTTTTTCCACAGTACTTTTTCTGATGATTGTATTCAATAGCTTCTTTATTATGTTTATGGCTTAGAGTCTGTCTGCCCTGCTTATAAGAATATAAGCTTTCTTAAGGGAGGGATTTTTTTTCTGATTTGCTTATTGTCTTTCCTTGCTCACACCACACCAGCACCTAGAGGAGTGGCTGACCGGTAGAGGCTCTCTGTAAATAGAGAGTGAATAGACATACACATTGGCCTTCTCAAAATTGAATTCAGTTCACCACGAATGCTTTCCTTTAAGTCTGACAGATCTGAGGGACCTATTGATTAGGACTGTTCTAAATAAAACATAAATGCAAGTTCTTAGGATGATGGGTTTTTTTAGGGCTTTGACTCTTGAGCTCAAGGGTAAGACTAGTATAAAGTTACCTAAGTACTGTATGCCCCAAATCTGAAAAACTGAATTCAATTATTAAAAAAAAATTAAATTGAAAAACATTGATCAGAAGCATTCAATGAGTATTTTTTTTCTCTGATTGTACTCATGAGCTTCTTACAGTGCTGCATTTTTTAAAAGGTCATCGATTATATTTGTCCTTCGACAGAAGGATATTAAGTTTGTAAGATAACTCTCCTTGGTAGTACAATATGCTTTAACGTGTGTGTGTGTGTACCCATATCTTCAATAGTAAAGCTAATGCAGAAAAGAAATTAGAAGCTGAAAAAGCTCAGTGGTAAAGGGTGGGTCTGACTGGATCCCAGAGGAGGAGAAAATGGTGGTATTGTCTTTAGAAGGAATGTCAAAGTAGCCTGCACACAGAGGAAAGTGCCGATAAGCAGAATGACAAAAGCTGGTTTCATGAGTGATTCCCAGCAGCCAGGGTACACTCCCAGCTGATTGCCCTGCTATTTTCGGCATCCCCATATCATGACTAAATACACGCAGCTTGACTGGAAGCCACAGATATGGTAAGTCCGAGGGGAATGCTGGGAGGTACTATGTTGTTTGTAAGGGCCACGGCATCGTCCATCCTTGCCCCCACCCACCCCTTGTTTCAATACTTAGGGACATTCTGACTAGTTTGGACCTCCTTACTAGGAGTCAGGGGAAACCTTTGCATTCCCCAAGGTGGATATTTTTAGATGCAATGCTGTGTCCAGAGTGTTAACTAATTGAGTTATCAAGTTTCGTACTTGGCCACAGAGAATGGCAGTGGAAGAGGGAGACAGCTTCCCAGAACAAGTAAGCATCTACGTTTCGGAATGAAATGCATTTTCCTTACAGAAAGTCCTGTTTTGGGTCTGGTTAGTTGTGCCTTTTACAAAATGTTTGTTGGCAGGTAAGAAGGAAGCCTGCTTCTCTGCACCGTGGAGCGTGGGGGGCAGTGGGTGTCCTTTCTTTCTGTTTTACTGGGATCTGAATTCTAGGTATGTTTCGCCTCAGATGTAACTAGGAATGTGCTCATCTCAGGCTGGTCTTAGGAGGTTGCTTATTCACATGCAAAAAGACAGTGGGCAGTTTGGGGTGCAGGAAGGGCCCCGTAGACCCAAGAATGTAAGAAAGTTTGAATTGTCACACTTTTCTCAAGAGAAATCTGAGAACTTTAAACTCAGCCATTTTTGCTGTATTAATTGCTATCGAGGATATGGACTTTTACAGTTGAGAAAAAAACAGTAAAGGGTTAAAATTTGTTTTTGAAACTCATGTAAATAGTAGATGGAGGATGTAATTTGGAGGTTGGAAGTGTAATGTTATTTTTCTTTTCATAGAATTGCACATAGATATAAATAAGTCATCTCATTTAATTTTAAAGAACTAGCATAGTAAGTCTTTTCCCCTTAAGGGATACTATATGGGAAAGAGATATTTGGTGTGATGTTCATAAAATTTCGATGTCTTTGATTGTGAAGGATTCATAAAATACTATTTAGATTATGGCAGAGTTCAGGATTTCATGTGATCTCTTGTTTCTACCTGCCTTTTCAGTTATTGTCAGTTTATCTAACTATGAGAACACTATGAAAGAAGGGAGAAATATTTGCTATTAATTCAATATATTAAGCCCTGGAACGTAAGATGAGCCTTTCATATGAAATGGTCATAGGGACTAGAAGAAGATATCATGAAAATAAAGACATTTGTCCTGGATCCATTCTCTGGCAGACAGACATGCTAATGGCTTTAAAAAAAGAACTATCATTTCTTAGTGCTGCAAAAAGCAATTCGGAGAACTCTCTCACAACTTGGAACCTTATTTTAAATGGATTCAGTTTTAATCTTGGTATTCTTAAAGATAGGTTAATCTTTTAGCAAAGAATATGCTTTTATGATCTGTATGGAATATCACTGTATTCAACAGTAGACAGATTTTAATCTGAGGGAGAATTTTCAAACATGTGCCTTAAGACAAAGGACTTTTTAGATTAAACATTGAGATTCAGAATAAAGATATGGATATTTTTCATGAAATTCCTGGCATCATTTGTAATTTACTAGAATATAAGCCTATTGTCAGGTGAGTCCCACCTAAAAATCATGTTATGTCACTCTAAAAATAATCACCCATCAAAAATTATGAGCTATATTGAAGGTTGACTTTTAGATATGCATTCTGTTTGATTAGTTGTAGAGCTGAAAATTTTAGCTATAATCATAATGACATTTGCTGATTACCTAGTGAGACCTGACTTTGAAAAATATTAATTGCTAGGAAGTTTTGAGCCAAGCGCAAATATGACAGATATTAAAGCATGTAAAAACTTTGGCCTTTTATGAAGTAATAAATTAATTTAAAAAGGAAAGATCTGAGATCTGAAAGGAGAAGATGAATAAAAGCAGACCATCTTGTTTCTGCCTTGTGTCAGAATATATCAACTGAATGGTGAAAGCATTTGATCTCAGCCCATATGTGCAGCATTTTCTGTTTTGGTGGGCATGCTGTTTGAAAAAGCACGTAGTAAAACGACAGCCTGAATTTGAAATTATCCTGCCCTAAGCAGTGACTCTGGAAGGGTACTGACCCGATACAGATCACACAGAAGTCGCGTCACGATAGAGTAGCATGTACTCTTGCTGGACTGGGCTTGGTTGGACAATGAATAAGGATTCTTCATCTCCTGGTTTCAACTCTGGCTTGAAGACTGAACAGTTCATCTGCATGAGCTGAACTATGGATAAAATCCTTGCAAAGAGGGTATTGTAGATAATTACATTTTCCCAAATGATCATTAATACCTCTTGCTCCTTCTGTTTGGCTTGGTGTGTCTATAGAGTTGTCTAGAGATTTTTCTACAGGATTGCTGAGTTGTGTTATGGAAGAAACTTCCAGTGATTTTACAGCTTCTTATTGTGAAAAATTTGCAGCACAAACCTTTTAAAAATATAAACATATGTATTGCTTTGCCAATGTTAGAAATGCTCAAGGGTTGCTCATAATCAAGCCTGTATGGAATTAATTTTACCATTAAGCCTTGATGAAAAATTAAGTCTTAAAGTTGAACTTTTAAATAATGCTCATGCCAAAAAAAAATCTAGACTCTAATAATATTGAGCAAAGCTCAAACTTAATATAATTTTAATGTATAATTTAGAGGCAGTTAATAATAAGATCTTTCAATAGCTGTGATTTACTTTTAAATCCTGTAAAGGTATTTTATGATAATACCAGATAGAAATTCTTGTTATTACTTTCTATCTTCCAACTCAAATGTGTTTGATTTTGTAGATTTGGTTTGATAATCCATTAATAAATACATGTTTATCTGTTAGGAGACTCCCTAATTTTATTGTTGATGATTTTCACTTTAAGAAGTTGGGAGCAAGTAGAAAATTTTATATAATCTAGCTTAAAACAGAAATCACAAAACCTATTAGTTTACTGCTGAGACTATCTATATACAAGATTTTACAGAAAAAACACAACCAACTCTTTTGCCAACCCTTTAGTTTCTTGCATTGAAGTAAAAACTTTGTTATATAGTTAGTATGATATTTACTTATCAGCTAAATTTATTTTCTTTTGTGTGACAATATACAGATACTACCTGTTCTCAGTTATAAATCTGTGCAATAACCAAGTTTAATCAATATTAATTTGAACAAAACAGAATTTAAAATCTGTCATGTCTTTTTTGAATAGTCATTCTCTTTATAATGTTAAGGCCTTTTCAGTTATGAAACAAAATATATTTGCCAACTCTTTTATCCTAATGCAAATATTTATTTGTTATATTTTCTTTTTATTATAGTCCCAGAGTATATTGCAAAAGTTAGTAATCAATCAAAATTAGACTATACCTTTTAATTAGACTGTTGATAAATATATTATTAGATTACATAACAAATTTCAGGCACATAGCTATAGTTACTAATTAACCATTTTTAAGTGTTAAAGTCTATACAGAATCTAATTTTTTAATTTTAGTAGTCCCTTTTTTATTATATGAAATGAAGGTGTGGATGTATGTAGGTGTTCAAGATAGACACTTATTTCCAGAGAATACTGAGAAGTTAATGCCGTTTTTCTTTGGACAAGTGGCAAGTGAATGTTGTTTCCATTTAAAGAGTAGAAAAAGTCAATAATGTTAAATAATGTTTTGTAAAATCTGGATATGGTTCAATTTTCTTTAGTCTTGAGTTCTTGATTATATTATGTTTTAACTCAGCATCATTCTGATATATTACTGATTTTGCATGTTTCTGTAACTCAGTGATTATTCCGTTATATTTTTAAAACTCTTATATCAATAAGATAAGTTATACTTTGAATAACACTGTAACTTTTTAAACAGACTGTCTTACTCATCTTTGAGCCCCAGAGTTTGGCACATGTTAAGCACTCAATAAATAAGTTGTTAGAATTTTCTAAATAATTCTTCATTTCTGAAGAGTGTAGCTTCTCATCAAAAGAATGTTGAATTAAATTGAAAGTAAACATGGCATTAGTTATAGAGCTGAAAAGGAGCCAGAAATTTTTCATAAATGAGACTTAAAATAATGTTTGGCCTTCTAGCTACCATTTAGTCTTATAATAAAAGGCACTTATTTTTCAATATTTGATTATTTTAAACAGGAAAATGTACCAGCTAGCTTTCTGTCTTAGTGAACAAAATGAGACTTATTTCCAGTCCAGAAGTTTCCCAGGATTGGCCTCTAGAGCTGCGTTTATACAAGGACAAGTTTCTATAGAGAATTTTCACCTTGTCGTTCTGATATGGTGGGACCACTTACAATAGAATGTGTTGTTTCTCATGTGTCATTTCTGGTTCAGTCATGACTCTTGCTATATTCTCCTGTTCAGAGAAAGTAGTCCTCCGTACCATGAAGTAAGTCTCTGAGAACTTGCCTGTAGACCAGCCATTCTCAAAGTGTGGTCCAGGACTCCCTGGGTGTCCCTGTATCCTTCCAGAAGAGCGTCTATGACATCCCTCCTTCTCTAACTACATTATCGGTTTGAGGTCAGATTTCCAAAACAACACAAGGCCAAAGATTGAATGCCAAAGTAGATATAAAAATCAAGTCTTCTACTGTCAAACGTTAAAGAGAATTGCAAAACTATAAACCAGTACCAGTCTTCTCACCTTTTACAGTTTTTTGTTTTTTGGAAAATTTATTTCTTTTTCATCAGGTATATATTTTATGTTACCATGTAATAAGTGTGTTACTGTTATTTTAAATCAATAAGTGTGTGTTTAATACTCAGTTTTATCTCCTAATATGGTCAGTAGTAAAAGTTATAACCCTCTGAATCAAAAGCTCTTTGGGGCTCCTCAGTAATGTGTAAGAGTAGAAAGGAGCCCTGAGACAAGTTTGAGAAACACTGCTGTAGGCAGAATGCGCTGTGGATGTTCTCTGGCCTGGTTTACATGCTCAGTTGCTGAAAGCATTTGTCAAATCAGGTCAATTTATGAGTTCATATCCTGTGTGAACAGTTATGTTCGTTTGACTCTTCTGGTCGTAGCTGTAGCCAACCAAGCAAAAAACTTAACTTTAAAAAATTTTGAAATGGTGATAGTGAATAATATTAATTAAGGGCCGTCTGTGTGCCAAGCCATTTCTAACTGCTTTGCATGTGTTATCTCCTTTCTTCCTTCATAGCTCAGTCAGTAAAGAATCTGCCTGCAAGGCAGGAGACCTGGGTAAGGTTACTGGATTGGGAAGATCCCCTGGAGAAGGAAATGGCAACCCACTCCAATATTCTTGTCTGGAGAATCCCATGGAAAGAGGAGCCTGGCAAGCTACAGTCTGTGGGGTTGCAAGAGTCAGACATAACTTGGCAACTAAACTGCTACTATTGCTACTAAGCTTATCGACAAGCCCTACAAGTCCAGTTTCACTGCTCTTCTCATTTTATAGATGAGGAAACGGAGCTACAGTCTGTTGTAGTATCTTTTCCAGAGTGTCACACAGTTTGTAAGCTGTAGAGCCAGATGCTGAACTGAGGTATTTTGGCTCCAGAGTCTGAACTCTGCAACCATCAAAATATATTGACTAGCTGATTGTCGTTCAGTTGCTCAGACATGTCCAACTCCTTGCAACCCAATGGACTACAGCACACCACACTTCCCTGTCCTTCACTGTCTCCCAGAGTTTGCTCAAGCTCATGTCCATTGAGTCAGTGATGCTATCCAACTGTCTCATCCTCTGTCATCCACTTCTTCTCTTGCCCTCAGTCTTTCTCAGCACCAGAATCTTTTCCAGTGAGCTGGCTCTTTGCATCAGGTAACCAAAGTATTGGAGCTTCAGCTTCTACACCAGTCCTTCCAATAAATATTCAGGATTAATTTCCTTTAGGATTGACTGATTTGATCTTCTTGCTGTCCATGGGACTCTCAAGAGTCTTCTCCAGCACCACAGTTCAAAAGCACTTGCTGATAGGATGGGATAAATTAGGTTAGATCTTCCTCCAAACGCTTTAAAAACATATATGACATGCTAACCCTGACTTAGCACCTTTATCTTCTGCATGAAGAGAAGCTCCTTAAACCATGTACTATGTCTTTGCTGATAGATTATAGTATGACAAGATATTTCAAAGTCTTCTACCATGTTGTGACTGCTTATGACTACATGTTTCATTGGGTTACTTAACTTTAGAATGAAATCTATTCTTAAATGTTTTACTTTATGTAGTGGAAAAAAAAAATCCTTCTTTATCTTTACCATGTGTTTTCATTGTACTTTGAAAAAGATCTTTGGCACATCCAGGCACTACCTGCTTTCTCTTTCTGTCCCCACCCCCCTTTTAAAATAATGGTTTAAATTTATTTATTTTTGGCTGTGCTGGGTCTTTGTTGCAGAGAAGGCTTTTCTCTAGTGGTGAGCTGGGGTTACTTTCTAGGTATAACACGCAGGCTTCTCGTTTCAGTGGCTTTTCTTGTTGCAGAGCATGATCTGTAGAACACATGGACTCAATAGTTGCAGCTCCCGGGCTCTAGAGCACAGGTTCAATAGATGTGGTGCAGGGACTTATTTTCTCCAGGGCATATGGGATCTTCCCAGATGAGGGATTGAACCCATGTCTCCTGCAGTGGCTGGCAGATTCTTCACAACTGAGCAACCCTCTGTTCCCTTTTATTGCACTCAGTGTGAGGATTTAATTATTGGGTTAGCACGTTCCTTCAGGTTTTTTTTAACATCTTGAAGAAAAACCCAAACAAAGTTTTTGGTCAATCCAATACAATTCTTGTTCTGGAAAAATGTTAATGTCACTTGAAGAATATTTAAGAATCCCAAATCTATCTATCTATCTATCTATCTATGACTTCACTAGTGACTTGAGGTTATTTTTAAATATATTTTATTCATTCCCATAAGAACATATTTAGTTATATTTTCACCAAGTGCTCCTGAGACTCCTTTGTTGATCAGAGAACTCAAGTAGAAATGAAAAGTTAAAATGGAAAAGAGCAGTAGCATTTTGGTATATTGGTTTTGAAAAGAATCAGTATAAAATACCCTCCCTGCAAGGATCCCCAAAAAAGGCAGATAGTTTCATATACCAGCAAGGCTTCAGCTGTGCCAGCTGGCACACAGAATTTTAGGATGATAAATTTAAGAACCCTTCCTCTCACTAGCTAACATCTCCCTCTGGTATAGTCGGCCTCACCCTTCAATTCCTCTGGGTTTTTAACCCCAAGCCTCTAATTATCTGACCAGGAAGCGAAGTCCAGCATATTGTGATTTCCTTGTTGATCCACACCATATATAGTACATTTATACACCAGAAGAAAATGGTTATGTTTGCAACATCAAGTCTATCCACACTGAAAAGCAAACTATTTATTTCCTGATCTCATAAAAAGAAAAGAAAAACGTTGGGAAAATGTTCATTTCCACAGTAAATACTTTCTCTTTTCTCCTGATACCTAAACCAATTTTAGCTTATCACTGTTTTCAGTTGCTATATTTAAAATGTGAATAGTTCCCTGAATTAAATATTTTAGGACTCATGCCAATACCTCCTACATAATAAGGATCCTTAAGCATGAAGTCCTGACATCCTCGTTCTGATTCATAACATACCAAATTAATGGAAAAATCCCAAACATTTAACGTATTTTATATCATCCACCACATGTGAGGCCAGAAGTAACTGTTCTATATTTCTTAAGTGATAAGTAGTGGTATCTTAGTATCACGAGGTGGGCTTTCTAAGGGACTCTGCAATCTGTTGTCATCAATGTTGTTTAGCCAAGATATGCAACAACCTGGTATTTGTGTTGTAAACAAAGGTGCTCATAGAGTCCCAAATATTGACTGCATAATATTTCGACCATTGGGCCTCAGCAACTTCATTTGATGTCTAAAGAGACAAAGTCGTCTGTTGTTTTTAGTCCTCTTCATCTGTGAGACGTGGGGTCACACTGTTGAGATGTGTTATTGTGCCCGACAGCATCCTGTGGGTTGGCTGTGTAAGGAGAGAGTTGGGAGGCTGGACCAGTTGACCTTGGAGATCCCATTCATCTTACGAGTCTGACAGGAAAGTCTTCAACCAAATCTTTTTATTAGTGCATACCATAAAATTGTGGATGAATTCCTTCTTGTTCTTGGACTATGAAGTAGTGGGAAGAACATTAAATCCAGGAATCTCAAATGCTCTTTTCAGCAATTTTCTAACTAATTAAGCAAATCATGCCCATCTTTGCTTCAGTTTCCTCTTTATATAGTAGAAATGATGAGGTGATCTCTACCTACCTCAAAAAACAAAGTGTGTGCAAAAAATACCAGCAACAGAAATGTACCTTACTTTTGTTAATACAAAGCAAAGCTGTTTATTAAGACTAAGATTTAATCATCTGTATAATAAACCTTTGCTCAACAGTGTAGTAGTTAAGGGCTATGTGTCTTGAGATTTAGTACATATTGCTGAGGTCAGTCAAGGGCACACACATATGTGACACTCGTGCTGTGACACAATTGTAAATGAAGGCAGCATGAGATACATGTCAACTGATCTTGCCCTGGGTAGGGGAGCCTGCTCCTTTAAGACAGCCATGTCCCGAAGTGAACAATGAAGTATGGATTATGCATCAGGTGTTTTATAGGCAGCCATCACTCATGGGAGAGCAAAAGCAGATTTCTTAAAAGACAAGTTCACGTGGGAAATAATTGAGACAGATGAACTAGATGAAGCATAGCAAGAAGAGGGACAGGGATGACTGACAATGAGAAATTTTAAGACCCCAAATGGCTCTATTTTTTTTGTTCAGCACTTGCCTTCCACCTAACAAGTGGAAAAAGGCATTCAGTCATACATTTTGGAAAGCCTGCCATCTACAAAATGGACACATTGCAAATGGGTAGGAACTGCTCTTTTATGCAATCTTCCATTGTGTTCTTATTGTATCTCAGTGGGGAAAATAATTCCTTAAAATAAAGATGATTAAAATTCCCAAAAGACTAAATCTTCCTTGCTGTAATATTCCATCTTTGTGGATGAAGATAGGGGGGAAAAAAATGGAAAATTCTCTAGGGCTGTTCCATATTCTGAATTGTTGAGCACCAAGAGTTCTGGGAATAGACTTTTATTTTTTTTCCCCGAAACAACGTGTTACCATTTCTCTAGTGCTTCTTTGTCCCAAGAGATAACCTGAAACATGCCCAAACACAGCAGAGGTATCAAACAAGCCTGGTAAGGAATGTACCTGCAAAAGAGTCTTTGCAGGAGTGATTTCTCCATCTGTGGCTATTTTCCTGCTTACTTATTTGGATCTTTATCATTTCAGAATAACCAAAGAGAAATATTTTATGAATCTTAAAATAACGTATCCCTCTTGTATACCTTCACTCTGATGTAAATCAAGACTAGCTCACCCTATCTGAAATGTCCTTGGATGGAATGAGAAGTTCCTTTGGTTTGCATTTAAAACTTCAAGCACATTTTGGGTAAAGAGCTACACCTTGTTCCACGTCTTGTATAAGGTACTCTGGCTACAATAGAACTTTCATGAACACTTACCCATTTTTGCTCATTGGGGAAATAAACTGTTTATTTACCATGAGCCGTAAGGGTATATATACCCTCACTCTTGGATATATACCAAGAGCTATATTCCCATCATATAGTGTCAGGGAGCTTTCAGGGGAGTTGGGGACTCCCCTGTCATTTAGTCAAATCATTCTGTTCTATCAATTCCTAACATTATTTATTGTTTCTACTTAACACATGGTAGAGTTAGGATATAATCTGTGTCTACAGTATACTAAGAGAACTTGCAGCCTCTATTGTGTGAGGAAAAATTTTTAAATGAGAGTTTTAAGTCAAAGTGATTTGAAATTCTGCCCCAGGCTAGTACAAATAAAGGCAAAAGATTACTATGTTGACCTCATATTATTAAGACATTCAAAACTCTCCCTCCTTGATACAAATGGTTTTATATCCCTTGGGAGGCAGGTGAAACTGGCCCTTTAAGTCCTACTTTGTATTCCAGAAAATGTGAGACAAACGCAAACAAATCTTGTTCAGCAGCTAAACAGAATTAACCTTACATTTCCAGAAAGACTGGAAATGCCCACGTGCCCACCACCGGTAACTAGCGTGCTTTTTTTGTTTCCTCTATGAGAAACATCTTCTCTATATTTATTTTTATTTCTAATCAGTCTCCAGGAGAATTTTTAGGACTCTGAATGATGAGTGAGAAAATATATCTCACCCAGATAAAGGGGCCTGGATTCTGGATCTTCTTCTTTATATAGGTTACATCATAATAGACTCGATGAGAGTGGTTTTATCAGCATGGCAACATAAACCTCAAAAAAAAAAAAAAAAAAAAACAACCCACTGCCTTTATAAAAACAAAAGCCTGCCAGCCCTGTATTTCTTTTTTTAAACTGATTCTCATTCCCCTCTAAGTCAAGATAAGGCTAGGAATGTTGTTTTGCCTTTCAGTTTCCGAGCGGCTACTATGTGCAGAAGCCCTGGCAGGTTTGAAATGTACAACAGCAGGGGCCTCCCTGGCAGAAGTCCCAGTGAAAAGATGCTAACCATGCCTAACATGTGTTAGGGGACAGTGACCTCATTTTCAGGGATGAACTGAGGTTACTTCCAAGCAAAATCCTTACAAACAAAGGCAGCCTTGTAGTGATTGGAAGGAATCTGTGGAGGCAGCCTCTTGTACTTGGGGTGGTTATGTTGGTGGTGATTACAAGTGTAGACAGCCTTTAGGAGCATTTTCCGTACTGGTTAAGCCCCCAGCCCCTTGTATTCCTCCCCCTCCCTCTTTATGGATGAAAAATGCTGGTTTATTTCCAATAACTAGGGAGCAAATAAAAGAGAACGGAGTCTTAATAACCACAGGTCTTCCCTAAATAAAAGGTTTCGAGTTTTTTCAAACACTTGCCATGCAAAAGACACACACACAGAATTTCCCTTTATTTAAGATCTCTATACCCACCTATAAACACATACCTAAAAGGGATCTGTTAGGTGACATGAATACCTCATGCCCTGTTCAGAGAGGGAAAAAAAACACAACTGTATCCCACAGACAGGTCTGAGGTTTTTACTGACAGGAGGCAGATTGTTGCATGAATGTCACAGTTGTTTTAAGTTGTACAGTCAGTTGCATTCTTTTGAAGTGGTCAGAAATTAGATCACTGGGTAAAATATCTATAAAATAGCAGCACATAATATCTTACTCTAAAAGTTGCTGGAAGCTTTGAATACGGGTACTATCTGAATGGTCATGATCCAGGATGTAAGCAGCGATTCTGTGAGTCCAGTGAGAAAGAAAAAAAAAAAAGTTATCCTTTGTCACTGGCTCCCATCTCATGTGATTGCAAGCACCATGGCACCATGTCTGATCTCAAAGTTTTAAGCTTAGAGGAGTATGACTGTCAAGTCACTTGACTTGTTTCCATTGAAAATTGTTTTACTCCAGATAAACACACTGGGTTTGGACTTGGAGAAGTTCTACAAAGCAACTCCATGTATATTTCAAAACTGTAATTGACACTAAAGTCACTACTTGAGGAGCAGTGCCATAGAGGATTTGGAGATCTTGATAAGCAGGCCCCCATACTGTGTAAGTCTCCTTCCTGATTGAGAATAATTTATAAACCTGTATTACCTTGTCCATCAAAAATTGCTGCTCATGCTACCAAGAAAAGCTTTGTATCTTTCATTTCATCCTGTGAAAGTTTGCTTTAAAAGATGAGGGGCAGGCAGAGAAGAGTGAGAGAAAGAGGAGAGGCAAATATGAAAACTAAAATTTACAAATTTAGCATTGAGAATTTAATCTTCTCTTACATGAAATTAAAAGTCAGTCAACAGACCTTCAAAAACACACTTCTCAGCACTCCTTTCTTTTCCATTCTACTTGCTGTTTGCCCTTTAAATCTCCATTTATCAATAGTGAAAGTCACTCAGTCGTGTCCAGCTCTTTGTGACCCCATGGACTACACAGTCCAGGGAATTCTCCAGGCCAGAATACTGGAGTGGATAACCTTTCCCTTCTCCAGGAGATCTTCCCAACCCAGGGATTGAACCCAGGTCTCCCACATTGCAGGCAGACTCTTTACCAGCTGAGCCACAAGGGAAGCCCATTTATCAATAGAGCCATGTTTATACAACAACCTAATTCAGCGGTGCTCACCTAATACATACCTAATTCAGCAGTGGTCACCTCTGTTTTTGTATTAGAATCACTTGAGTTGTGTTTATCAAAAGTCCCATCTCAGACCAGTTGAATCTCTGGGTGGGATCTGAGTAGTTTGATTGTTTCCCCTGGAGGTCCTTGAAGCACGGTGATTGACAACCATTGACCTACAGATCTTTTTGTCTCTATTTTCTCCCACACTTTAATCCACCATCAGTTAAATTGGGCTAAAATATAGATTTAATGATTCCTTTTCATTCTTCAAAACCCTTCATTGTCCCCTGGTATCTTTAGGGTGAAGTTAAATCAGATTTATCTGCCATTCCAAACCTTTTGTGACACTCTCCTTGAATGTTCTCCCCAGGGGACTTTTCTTTTCCGTAGAGACTGTCTATTAATCATTCTTCCAACCTTTCGTTTCTGAATCTCTAGCCTCTTCCTTCTTGTCCCCACTGACCAAGTGGACAAGAGTTCACTCTGTTGAACTCTTACCTCCTTCTCTTAGCTCTTTTCCCAGCTCTATCCAGGATGCAGAAATGGCTTTTCTCTATGAGCTTCTATGGACTTTATCATCTGCCACAGGTTCTTGTACTGTGAATTCTCCTTACATGTGCTGCCTGCAGGTCACTAAAAGCCATAACTGCATCTCAGGGTAGAGGCCAAGTAGTCATTACTCCTTGACTGCTGGATATTGATACCTTTATTGACTATGACTTCTTAAATACTGGTAATGGAATGAACAATGTAACATCCACTTTGAAGATGTGTTTTAATAGTTAGAAAACACTGATGACTTCAAGACCCAGACTTGTAGATTTCATTTCCAGTGCCACTTCACAGTGAGGTAAAGAATGTGGATTTAAGAAACAGGTTGATTTACTTTCTGGACATGTCTGCATAAATACACTGGTACTGCCATTCACATTTAAATTAGTGCATCCAATATGAGAAGTTTGGAAATTTGGTGATCTTCCTGGGCCATATTTTCTGATGTGTGACCAGAAACCAGGCAGTGTGGTCTGTTGGATCTGGTCACCTAGATAAGACGTTATTACTTATGGATATTTTTATTGGAAAAAGCTTTATTCTAATAAAGGTGTTTTAGAATCTTCTCAAGAAGTAGGAAGAATGGTCAATAGAAAGCCTTTTATTTTTTATATTAGAAATCTATTTTGAAGAGGCAAATATCATTTTAAAATATTTTAAATTAAAATATAGTTGATTTACAATGTTGTGTTAGTTTCAGGTATACAGCAAAGTGAATCAGTTATACATATATCCATTCTTTTCTAGATTCTTTTCCCATATGGGTTATTACAGAATATTGAGTAGAGTTCCCTGTGTGCAATACAGCAGGCCCTTATTAGTTATCTGTTTTATATATAGTAGTATGTAAATATCAATCCCAACCTCCCAATTTCTCTCTCCTCCCAATTTCACCTTTAGTAACCATAAAGAAAGTTTAGTTAACTGTACGTTTGTTTAGAATGTCTTTTTATATAGAAGAATTTATATTAGTAGTTCTTGGGTTAATTTTTTTAAGTGGTTAGCAGCCAGGAATCATAAAGTTATTCATATTTGTTGAACATTTGATTTTTACCTTAAGGCACGTAAATGTACATCCATTTGCCAAATGAGAGTTGTGAAGATGAGGACTTTTCTCTGAACAAAGATCCCCTTCTAGAGTTCATGTTGTCCTCCCATGACACCCGATCTTTTTCTGTGAGTCTCAGATTCAGTATCTTTAAAGGAAAGCTAGAAACTGAAGTAATCTGGGAAGTAATCTGACTATAAAATTTTTCCAATTTTTATTTTCATCACTTCTAGTCATCGTGTCCATATCTGACTCACCAGCAACACTTTTAGGAACATCAGGTCTTTCCAAAACATTTAATTTCATTTTCATAAAAATACTCTTTCTCTATATACTATTTCCCAGCTTAAATAATACCTAATTAAGTTGCTTAATTATAACATCCAGAACACCTAGCATAAACATGTTAGAGGGAAAAACACAGATGACTACTTGTAGGAACAAGTGAATGTGGGAAAGATCTCCCGTGTTTGGGCATCTGTCCTGTTGGCCAGAAGGAATGGTGATGGGCAAGGGAAGTTGGTTAAAGAACAATTTCTAGGATGTGACGTCACACAGACCTGAATTTGAATCCTCATTCTAATGCGATTTAGCTGTGGCATTTATGCAGCTTCTTGAGTTTCCTTCTTCTCTTTGAAAACACAGAATTATCAAATGTCGAGGATCATGAAATAAATTCATCTATGAACAGTACCTAGCCGAGTGCCTGTCTGCCTCTCCCATGACTCCAAAAAAATGTTGCTGCTGTTTCTTTCCCTCTTGACTTAGTGAATCTAAGTTCCTTTTTCCACTTTGATATCACTCTGGAACACTTAAGCATTACATACTAGGGTGTTAAGACCAGAGCTCTAAAACCAGGTGGATGTAAGTTCTAATCCTGGCTCTGCCAGTTTCTAAAAGAAAGTCCTGTGGAAAAGTTGCCTAACTTGACTTTTTTTTTTTTTTTTTTACTTTCCTTTCTTGTTTTATCATTGTTTTTTTAATAACCTGATTTTCTAGTCTGTAAAATGGGTGATAATGACACAGACCTCACAGGCCCCTGAGAATATGGCAATCAATGAACATACCTTTCATATTATCAGTTCAGTTCAGTTCAGTTGCCTAGTCGTGTCTGACTCTTTGCGACCCCATGAATCGCAGCATGCCAGGCCTCCCTGTCCATCACCAACTCCCGGAGTTTACTCACACTCATGTCCATCGAGTCGGTGATGCCATCCAGCCATCTCATCCTCTGTCGTCCCCTTCTCCTCCTGCCCTCAATCCCTCCCAGCATCAGGGTTTTTCCCAATGAGTCAACTCTTTGCATGAGGTGGCCAAGGTATTGGAGCTTCAGCTTCAGCATCAGTCCTTCCAGTGAACACCCAGGACTCATCTCCTTTAGGATGGACTGGTTGGATCTCCTTGCAGTCCAAGGGACTCTCAAGAGTCTTCTCCAACATCACAATTCAAAAGCATCAATTTTTCGGCGCTCAGCTTTCTTCACAGTCCAACTCTCACATCCATACATGACCACTGGAAAAACCATAGCCTTGACTAGACAGACCTTTGTTGGCAAAGTAATGTCTCTGCTTTTTAATATGCTATCTAGATTGGTCATAACTTTCTTTCCAAGGAGTGTCTTTTAATTTCCTGGCTGCAGTCACCATCTGCAGTGATTTTGGAGCCCCCCAAAATAAAGTCTGACACTGTTTCCACTGTCTCCCCATATATTTCCCATGAGGTGACGGGACCAGATGCCATGATCTTAGTTTTCTGAATGTTGAGCTTTAAGCCAACTTTTTCACTCTCCTCTTTCACTTTCATCAGGAGGCTCTTTAGTTCCTCTTCACTTTCTGCCATAGGGTGGTGTCATCTGCATATCTGAGATTATTGATATTTCTCCCGGCAATCTTGATTCCAGCTTGTGCTTCTTCCAGCCCAGCATTTCTCATGATGTACTCTGCATATTAGTTAAATAAGCAGGGTGACGATGTACAGCCTTGACATACTCCTTTTCCTATTTGGAACCAGTCTGTTTTTCCATGTCCAGTTCTAACTGTTGCTTCCTGACCTGCATAAAGGTTTCTCAAGAGGCAGGTCAGGTGGTCTGGTATTCCCATCTCTTTCAGAATTTTCCACAGTTAATTGTGATCCACACAGTCAAAGGCTTTGGCATAGTCAATAAAGCAGAAATAGGTGTTTTTCTGGAACTCTCTTGCTTTTTCAATGACCCAGTGGATGTTGGCAATTTGATCTCTGGTTCCTCTGCCTTTTCTAAAACCAGCTTGAACATCTGGAAGTTCACGGTTCACATATTACTGAAGCCTGGCTTGGAGAATTTTGAGCATTACTTTACTAGCTTGTGAGATGAGTGCATTTGTGTGGTAGTTTGAGCATTCTTTGGGATTGCCTTTCTTTGGGATTGGAATGAAAACTGACCTTTTACAGCCCTGTGGCCACTGCTGAGTTTTCCAAATTTGCTGGCATATTGAATGCAGCACTTTCACAGCATCATCTTTCAGGATTTGAAATCGCTCAACTGGAATTCCATATTATAAGTGCCCAGTAATTATTACTTATGTTACCATATTATTAGATACAGGACACTTAGATGCCTTGTGATTCATTAGGCACAACAAAATGTCGACTTGATCTGCATATTCTTTTTTTTAAATTCATTTTATTGAAGTATAATTGATTTACAATGTTGGTTTCTGGTATACAGCAGAGTGACTCAGATATATTATTTTTGATATTCCTTTCTATTATGGTTTATCACAGGATTCTGAATATAGTTCCCTGTGCTATATAGTAGGATCTTGTTGTTTATCCATCCTATATATGATAGTTTGCATCTGCTAATCCCAAACTCCCGATCCTTCCCTACCCCCTCCCCATTGGCAACCACGAGTCTACTCTGTGTGTCTGTGTTTCATAGGTAGGTTCATTTGTGTCATATTTTAGATTCTGAATACAGGTGATTTCATTCAGTATTTTTCTTCTTCTTTCTGACTTTACCTGAGGATTCTAACAGTTAGGGCAAAGACATTGCTCCATTGGTGATCCCAGCAGGCATATTACACATCAGGTTATGTGTAAAGTGAGTGAAGAAACCAAAATAAAGTCAGATCCACTCCTTCATCTTCTCTTGAATTTTGGAGGAGCTTCTAATTCTGTCAGTAGACTCTGGTGATATGAAAAGGGAGCAAGAGACTAAAGAGGATATGAAACAGACGCTTTTTTGTTCCCAATTAAGTTAGTGTGAATGTTTGCTTCTCAAGGAAAAATTAGGGCACTGGACACTCAAGGAATGAATATGTCTTTATTTAGCATTTCCTGACAGTCTATCATGTAGAACTCGGCTCTGAGCAGGACATAGACCTAAAAGAGAGAGAGTAGAGTCCATCTTGAGGAGATAGCTGGCACCTAAGCTGAACAGACCAAGTGCTCTGGAGAGAAAAGGGGTCATGTCTGGTGTTTATCAGGTAAAATAGCAAAGCTGCAGTGACATTTGAGCTGGACGTAGGATATAGTTGGTGTATCTCTTGTTGGGGGATGGAGAGTGAGGGGTGATGGTGAGCGTGACTGCCAGGCATGATGTTGTAGGTGAAGTCACAGTGCTGGGAGATTATGGGGCCAGTTGAGAAATAATAAGTCTTTGAGGGATGGGAATCAAGATTGCTGGGAGAAATATCAATAACCTCAGATATGCAGATGACACCACCCTATGGCAGAAAGTGAAGAGGAACTAAAAAGCCTCTTGATGAAAGTGAAAGAGGAGAGTGAAAAAGTTGGATTAAAGCTCAACATTCAGAAAACTAAGATCATGGCATCTGGTCCCGTCACCTCATGGGAAATATATGGGGAGACAGTGGAAACAGTGTCAGACTTTATTCTGGGGGGCTCCAAAATCACTACAGATGGTGATTGCAGCCAGGAAATTAAAAGACACTTACTCCTTAGAAGGCGAGTTATGACGAACCTAGATAGCATATTAAAAAGCAGAGACATTACTTTGCCAACAAAGGTCCATCTAGTCAAGGCTATGGTTTTTCCAGTGGTCATGTATGGATGTGAGAGTTGGACTGTGAAGAAAGCTGAGCGCCGAAAAATTGATGCTTTTGAACTGTGATGTTGAAGAAGACTCTTGAGAGTCCCTTGGACTGCAAGGAGATCCAACCAGTCCATCCTAAAGGAGATGAGTCCTGGGTGTTCATTGGAAGGACTGATGCTGAAGCTGAAGCTCCAATACCTTGGCCACCTCATGCAAAGAGTTGACTCATTGGGAAAGACCTTGATGCTGGGAGGGATTGAGGGCAGGAGGAGAAGGGGATGACAGAGGATGAGATGGCTGGATGGCATCACCGACTCGATGGACATGAGTTTGAGTAAACTCCGGGAGTTGGTGATGGACAGGGAGGCCTGGCATGCTGCGATTCATGGGGTCACAAAGAGTCGGACACGACTGAGCTACTGAACTGAACTGAACTGAAGCTGTCTAGATTACCTTCAAGATCAGTATTTGTATTTTAATCAAGGTGGAAGTATTTGGCCCAGGTTTTCAAGGGCCTTAGAGACTGCCATAGGAATTGATTGAATATTATGGTTTAAAAGCAGAAATATATTTTACAAATGAAGCACATCATCAAACATTAATATATAAAAGTAACAGATAAAAGTAGACCTACTTTGGCTGTCACTGAAAATAGGTATATGGAACTCTGCTTATTACTCAACCTTACTCTTTGTTTTCCTTTTTAAAAAAATATATATTGGAGTATTGTTGATTTATAATATTGTGTTAATTTCAGCTATACAGCAAAGTGATTGTGACGTTAATGTATGCCCATGTATTCATTCTTTTTCAGAATCTTTTTCAGATTCTTTACCCATATAGGTTATCATATATGGGTATCATGTAGAGTTCTCTTTGCTATACAGTAGTTCCTTGTTGATTTTCTGTTATATGTAGCAGTGTGTATATGTTAATCCTAAACTCCTAATTTATTCCTCCTACTCTCCTATCCCCTTTAGTAACCACGTTTTTTTTTTAAATCTGTGTCTGTTTCTTTTTTGTAAACAAGTTCATTTGTAAAAGTTAGATTCCACATATGAGTGATATACAATATTTGTCTTTCTCTGTCTGACTTACTACACTTAGAGTGATCATCTCTAGGTCCATCCATGTTGATGCAAATGGTATATCTTCTTTATCTGTTCATCTGTCAATGAACATTTAGGTTGATTCCATGTCCTGGATTTGTAGAAGTGCTGCAACAAACATCGAGGTGCATGTATTGTTTTTGAAGTATGATTCTTCTCTAGATATATGCCATGGAGTGGGATTCCTGAATGATATGGTCATTTTGTACATAGAATTCTTGAACCCTAGGGTTCCACAGCACCATGGGTTTTGAGAAAACAGTCTGGGCTTATAGAGTAGTTATGGTTTCAATTCTGCTTCTGTTAACCCAGATCCAAAAGAATTCTCAAAGATTAATTTCTGAGGACTGTGAGCTTACAATCAATAATCACAAACTACAGAAAGTGCAAAGTGGTACCAGTCACTTTGAAAAACAATTTGTCATTAACTAGTAAAATTGAATAAGCACATAACCAATGACCCAGCATTTATGATCCTAGATGTGTATACCTTTAGGGGTTCCAAGGTGGCGCTAATGGTAAAGAACCCATCTGTCAATGGAGGAGATCCCTGGGTCAGGAAGATTCCCCTGGAGGAAGGCATGGCAACCCACTCCAGTATTCTTGCCTGGAGATTCCCGTGAACTAGGAGCCTGGCAGGCTACTGTCCATGGGGTCACACAGAATTGGACACGACTGAAGCGACTTATCATGCATGCATGCGCATACCTTAAGATCTTGCCTGTGTGTACCAGGAGTAGGGTTAAATGAGAATGATTAAACTAGAACAGAGGATGTCTTCGGAGAGCTAGTCAAGGAAGGGTCCCTTGCAAATCTACAAAGCTGCCTGTAACTTTCATTCTTCAGCTGATTGGGTATGTGGGTATTTCTTTTATGATTTTTCTTTCACTTTTTTTTCTCTTGGCCGTGCTGCATAGCATGCAGGATCTTAGTTCCTTGACCAGGGATAGAACCCATGCCCCCACAGTGGAAGCATGGAGTCTTAACCACAGGACCACTAGCAAAGTTCCTGATAAGTACTTTTTAAAAGGAAAATAGAAACTATAAAAGTTCTCAGAGACAGAATATTTGATAGGATTCAAGTGTGAAACTTTCTCGGAGAGAGTTTCAGGGAAATGATGAAGAAGAAGAACAAAGTAATAAAAAATTCACACCTCTCATCACAAGAAAAAATTATAACTATGTATGGTGATAGATGTTATCTTACTATGGTGATCATTTCTCGATATATGTATCAAGTCATTGTACACCTGAAACTAATACAATGTTACATGTCAAATATTACCTCAATTAAAATTAAAAAAAGGACTGACACCAAAGTTGCATGCCTGAGTGGTTAGGATAATCTTGATATCTTAAAATTGAATTAAGGAGATCAAGGAAGTTTATTATTCACATCTCTGCCATGAATACCTAGTTGCAGTGACAGATACGTTACACATTCTTGGTAAATGTTTGTTGTGCTGTTGTGGTACAGAAATTGTGAGACATAGAAATGGAAATGTTTGGGTTAGATGCAGATAGGCACAACCAATGAGTATTAAGTGTAAAAAGAGTGGTAGAAATCATGATAGTGATGAAGAGCACAGGAAGGAAAGAAATGTGAGATCTGAAAATGGAAAAGTCCATTTTTCAGTGATGGGTTGAAACAGTGAGGAACAAAAAGGCTTGAACAAAGAAATGAGAGAGGCCAAAAGGAAGATGCTGACAAAAGAGAAAGTGATCGGTACTGTCCAATGGTTCAATATTAAGAGGAGAGAATTATAATTAAGTAATGGAATTGAAAGGTTGTTGGTGATTTTGTACAGAGAGATTTTATTGATTAGCAAGGGGATTAGCAAGAGAAGCCATATTGCCAAGGATTCAAAGATGAATTAGTATTAATTATATGGAAGTAGTCAGACTAGCCTAAACCAATCCATCAGAATGTTTGATGTTCACAGAATAATTATAAAATAGTAATCATTTATTGTTTCCTTTGCACTCAGCCTGTTAATTATTGTGCATGAACTAATTTCATTCTAATAGTAGATTATTTTATCCCCATTTGACAGCTGAGAAAACTGAGGCAAGCGTGTTTAAAATCTTGCCACAGGTAACACTGCTAGTAACTAGAGTTTTTGGGATACAGACCAATTAACTAGTCTACTGTGCTGAGAAATAGACATCCCTTGCAAAGAGTGCTAGGTATAAAAGTGGAGGAAAAGATTGTTTTGTTTTTGTTTGTGTGGGGTATTTTTGGAGGGGGAGCGGTTTAGGTTTAAGAAATACCTGATTATGTTGGTAGACAGAAAACAGGACACCAGGAGAAAAAAAGAACCTGAAGCTTACAGGAAGGATTATCTTCCCCTTCACCTGGTTCCCAGATAGGTGGGAAGGTGAAATAAAGGAAAAGAAGAGAGAACTGGTAGATCAGGTAGTAGTAGATGTCAGAGATTGCCCCCTAAGATTTAGTGGCAGTGAAGAAGAACTCTGTTATTATTCTCACTGCATCGTCAGTCTGCATGTCTTCTGGTGAGCCACTCTTAGACTGATCTTGAGCCTTAAAATAAACTCAGTGAAGGAATTGGGCTTGAAAGGGTACATACTTTAAAGTACCTATATAGTTCATTTGATGGATTGATGAATGGACAGACAGTTGTTTGATGGAAAATGAATGAAATAATGAACTAATGAGTTACTGGGCACAGACTAGTGACCAAATATTTATCGAGCCCTTTCTTAAAGTAGTGATTAACAGTCTAAACTCTGGAGTCAGACTGGATATGGGTATATATCCTTGCCACTCACAAGTTATATGTCACTGTGAAAGTCATTCATTCTCTCTGTAGCTCGGCATATATAAAGTGGAGCTACTACTAACAGTGCTTCCTTGCATTAGGACTTCTACACAAACCACCACAAGCTAACTGGTTGGCAACAAGAGAGTTGTTGGGGTACAGACCAATTAACTAGTCTACTGCGCTGAGAAATAGACATCCCTTGCAAAGAGTGCTAGATACAAAAGTGGAGGCCTCTCACAGTTCTGGAGGCCAGAGGTCCAGAATCCAGGTGTCCTCCATGCTACACCTTCTCCAAAGGCTCTAGGGAATAGTTCTTCTTTGCCTCTTCCAGCTTCTGGTGACTCCTGGCCTTCCTGGTCTTGTGGCAACATTACTCTAGTTTCTGCCTCCATCTTTATGTGGTCTCCCATATGTATCTCTGTGTCTTCTCTTTATTAAAAATTGAAATGTAGTTGATATACAGCATTATATTAGTTTCAGATGTACAACATAATGATTTGATATTTGTATATCTTCTCTTCTTATACGGACATCAATTATTGGATTTGGGGTTCATTCTAATCTAGTATGACCTCATCTTAAATAATTTTATCTGCAAAAGCCCTATTTCCAAATAAGGTCATGTTCTGAGTTTCACAGTGAACATGAATTTAGAGGGACATTATTCAACCCACTATACTATTCCATGGAAATATTATACGGATTAAGTTAATATAAGTACTTATACAATTGGGGTTTCCCTGGAGGCTCAGAGGGTGAAGAATCTGCCTTCAATGCAAGAGACGTGGGTTCAGTCTCTGGGTGGGGAAGATCCCCTGGAGGAGGGAATCTCCAGTATTCTTGCCTGGAAAATCCCATTGCCAGAGGAGTATGGGGTCACAAAGAGTTGGACACTAACACACACACACACACACTATACGCTTATACAATTAATACATATTATATTAAGTGTGACTAATGATATAATTCAGTGCCAATAATATAATTAAGTTAATCTAAGTGCTTGTAATAGTGTCTAGCACATTGAGTTATGAAGTGTTAGTTATTACTGAGATTAGTACTTGGGAAATTTTTTTTTAATCACTGCTTTCTGTTGAATAATATTCAGTACAGGTGAAAATTCTGAGTAAGTTTAATTCCTAACAGTGCTTGTCTGTCCTTGAAGCGATTTCCTTGTAAAACATACATGGTTCATATTTCTTATCTAGTAAAATTTTATGTAGACAAGACATCAAATAGTGGCAAAAGATACATACATTTTCCAAATTCCTCCTTCGGATTTTCATCATCTAGGAGGGGCGGGGGAGGAGAAAAAATGCTGACCAACTTGCTCATGCTCATTTTGTACCAACTAACTCTGATGACGATGGCCTCCTTAGTATGACTTTCCATGTGACAGCGCTTAGCCTCTCATGGGACCTAATCTCCTTCCAGAGTAATTTGTCTACAGTTGCCTTTAAAGAGACATTTTTTGGATAGAATGTTCTAGATTAAAAAATAGGTCATACATAGCCTGTGTTAAGAGTAACCCCTAGTTACTTGATGGAATGACAGCTAAGATGAAGGCAAGTGAGTCTTAACTGGTACCACATCTGTTTTGTTTCCCAGCATACAGCTGGATGTTGGCAGGGCTAGAACAAAGTCAACATGCAACTAATGCTTGTGGAAGAAAGACATTGCTGCGTGGCTTGCAGGTGGCTGAGACTAGAAGGAAGAACTTCTCAGTTCTTGTCTGTGCGCCATAATAACTGCATTTCCTAAGTTGTCATGTTTCTTGAGGGCAGTCTTTACTTCCCTCTTCTTGCTCTTTCTTCGTATTTTCCTCTCTTTCTCTTCCTGGACTTTTTCTTTGAAGTACAAGCAGTGGCTGGTTATTATTATTGGTGTGTTGGACATGTCTGCGTATAACAGAGAGCTGGGAGAAGTGAAAAAAAAGAAATTAATTCCTTTTTCTCTTCCCTTCTCTTTTTCCTGAAGTTCTCAGTTAATAAATTAGCCACCGCAGAGAATTATTTGATACCAGGGTATACTGGGTGAAATAGATATAGGGAGGGTATCCACCAGAGAATTCTTTATCCTTAGAGCAGATGTTCTTAAACATGAATCTGTGGGCCAACTTTGTGATCCTGAGCCTGAAATAGTGTGCAAATTGTGTTTGCATATGCATTTTTATACACATGCATGTTTATATTGCATGCATGTAGATTTATATTTATATTGCATGTATGCAGATTTGTGTATGCATATTTGATGTCTATGAAAATGTGTGTGTATGCAGATCTGAGGTACATAAGCATACTTGGTCTATGTATGTATATATGTGTGATTATTGAAAGAAAGCAACTGATTCATAACTTTTGTTAATCTCAAAAGAATCTGAACACCAAATAGGTTGGCAACCACTGAATTAGAATATTTTGTTTATACTGTCTGTATTTTGTTTTGCTTTAAAGTTTCTAGTGGGAAAATTCTGAGAAAATGTGAGAGAAAAATGGACAGTATAAAGAATCGCCAAACCTTTTTAGATCTAGAATCAATTCAGGGGCTTTCCTTGAATTCTGACATCTTTTTTTTAAACTTCCATAACTGCTGTTTTTGTGTATTCAAAGTCAGGGTTTGGTGTGCCGACTTAATTCACTGTTGTTATCTCTGGCCATTGAAATAATCCAGGCAGGCTGTGTCATTTGTTCCCAGGACAGCATCAGAGCCCTTCTGGGCAAATTCACTAATAAGTCACTGAGCAGGCACAAAGATGATGTTTTATGGTACAGTGACTCATCCTTGCATAGCTAATTTGTTTCCAACCGAACTTAAAAACCAAACAAAACTAACCTTCTCCAAGTACCAAATTGCTTTAAAGACCGAACTTTATGTTTCATTACGTTCCTGTAAACTTTAGTTTGTCCTTTGTCTGATTTGAACCAAATTTGTTGTTTTACTCTTACTTAATTCTCTGCCATGATTAAATTATCTGCATGCTTGACTCAAATCCCAATTTTACTTTAGCAATACCTACATGTGTTCCCAGACACCAAACTTATGGCTTAGCTTATGCTCTCTGCAGTTCAGCTTTGTATCATAGCAAATTCTCAATGTAAATAGCTCCTGTGTTGTTTTTGTTATTGTTAATAAAGCCTCCTGTATTGTTCCAGGAAATATTTTAATTAAACAGTTTGTGCTTAGTTGCTCAGTCATGTCTGACTCTTTGCAACCCCATGGACTGCAGCCCTCCAGGCTCCTCTGACCATGGGGATTCTCCAGGCAAGAATACTGGAGTGGGTTGCCATGCCCTCCTCAATTAATCAGTTATTTCCACACAGTTTACTTATTTGTTGATTCATCCATTCACAAATCATTTATAGGCACCTGCAATGTGCCAGGGATGCTTCCAGTTGTAGGGGAAGCAGAAGGATGAATGTCATACATATAGTCACTGCCTGGTGCTAGGACAAGGCATATGGCAATGCAAAATATGAAAGCCTTTTGAAACACACAATCTTTAAACAAATCAATTTACTATTTTTTTAGAGCAGTGGTTCTCATCTGGAGAGGTTTTAGCCTTCACCTTGGGAAACTTGGCTTCATGAAGACGTTTTTGGTTGTCTCAAATAGGAGATTCCACTGGTTCCTGATTGGTAGATGCTGGGAATGCTGGTGAACATGGACACTGGACAGGATTGTTCCTTACATCAAAAAATTATCTGGATCAAAATGCCAGTATTGCTGAGATTAAGAAACCCTAATTTAGAAGAAGCAGGACTCCTTCAGAGAGAGGCATACTAATGTGCATGGGAAGAGAGGACACCCTAGAGGCACTGCCCTTTCATTTAGGTCTTGAGCAAGTCAATTCTTAACTGAACTGACCCATACCAAAATTGGAGATTCTTCTGAGGGACGGAATTCTCTTCATCTCAAGTACATTTCCAGGGTCAAATTAGTGTTCCTCAAGGACTGGCATCTTAGTGACTTTCCATTTGTCTACCCCTTAGTACAGCTCTGCCTATTATTCAAGAGCTTACAATTTAGGGAAGACAAAGGACAGGTACACCAAAAACTATGATGCTGGGTGATAAATACCAAGAGGGCTCAATGAAATGAGTGCCTTGGGAGCACTGAGCAATTGGACTCTGCCTGGAGGCCTGGGAAGCCTTCACAGATGAGGTGGCAAGTGAATGGGAGTTTGAAGGAGGTAGTGGCCAAATGCCTGAAGGAAGACACTTGGCTCTTTAAAGCCACATCCTGCATGATTGCATTTATAACCAGTGATGTTTTCGGCAGCCCTTTCAAGAAAATCTCCTTCTGTAATTCCTTTACAAATTGTGCAGACTCAACTTGGCAGTTTTTCTTATCACTTTTTTTCTATTAAAAAATTTCAGTAGCAGATGATTTCAGCTCTGTAACTGTAGGTATTAGAATTTAGCAATAGTTTAGAGTTGGAAGCTTCCAATGAATGAATTATAGACTTGGCTTTTGATGTTCAAAAAAGGTGGACATATTTCTTTATTTGTACAGGTTAATGCTTCTAATAGAGTTGTCCACGGGTTGTGGACTTAGCTTTAAAATATATGGGAAGTATGCTTCACAAACTGCAGACGTTTATAAATGAATGCTTTTCAAATACAATCAATGTTCCAACACATGGCTATGACCTGCAGGAAAACTGAAGAGAACATCATTAACCGCAAATTCCTGTTAAACTAGTATAACAGCGTTAAATGTATTTATGAAGCTATTAATTGAAAAATTGACCATAGTTACATACAAAGGAATGAGGTAGATGTTACATTACTTTTTTAAAAATTATGAGTTTCAGATGTAGTATTGTAGTTCAGCATCTGTATAATTAAACTTATGATTAAAAAGAGCAGTGAGGTTTATTGTAATGTAACTACCAGAAAGTTTCAGGATTTTCCTTAACTCTTATGAAATTGTATGTGCCTACACATCCTGGGAAATTTTCTCTTTCAGTTTGGAATCACTTATGGCATCACAGAAGGAATAGTTTTATACACTTGAAACTAACTTTTGAAGAATTCGTTCTTTTCCTGGTGACTTCTTCAAGACCTTATATTAATGTGTTTTCATGTTAGAAATAAAATAGTTCAGTTGAAAAAAAATCTCGGTTTTACTTTTTTTTAAAATAGTTTGAACAATAATCTGGTAGTTAGAAGCAGGCATATTTGTTTCCTTTTTTTAACCAAATGTTTTTTCTTTTTTATTCAGTCTGATGCCAATGCGAGTTACTTAAGAGCAGCGCGAGCTGGACACTTAGAAAAAGCCCTTGACTACATAAAAAATGGAGTTGACATCAACATTTGCAATCAGGTTAGTTGTGGTGATTGTTGTTGTTATTTAAGTTTCCAGTTAAATTTTTTTAAATCTAGGCTTTAAAGTCCTCAAATCCTCTATTACCAAGTTATTACCAAGACTTTCTCTTTTTGCCAGTGTTTTCTATTAAATGTCACCAACCTGAATGATCAAGTTATTCTTCGCTTTGTTAGAGGAGCATTCAGAAATGTAGATATGTGTCCTTGAACAATTAATTCCTAAAATGAAGTACATAATGACGTCAGAACAACTGACCTAACTGCCACAAGTACTTTAATTCCTAATTCAGGCTCCTGCATTGCACACATGCAAATGGTTGTTGGTAGGGTGTTTTCTTCAGAATTCTTAGTGGACTGTTTACCGCTCTATTTTCAACCTGCTGAGTAAAGCTTTCCCTTCACTTAATCAGAATGGGTTGAACGCTCTCCATCTTGCTTCCAAAGAGGGCCATGTAGAAGTTGTTTCTGAACTGCTACAGAGAGAAGCCAATGTGGATGCAGCTACAAAGGTCAGTGTCACGCATTTCGTGCTTTTTGTTATCAGTTGCCCAATTCAATGAGAATTCAGGAAGAATCCGGGCATGCTTCTCATGAAATACTCATCAACATTGTTCTCCTGGGGAACCTACAGAGGGATTTAATATTTTGTAAAATGCTGAAAGCAGAGAGAAAGATGGGTGAACTGATGGCTCTTGTTTCTCGTTTCACAGAAAGGAAACACAGCGTTGCATATAGCATCTTTGGCAGGGCAAGCAGAGGTGGTAAAGGTCTTGGTTACAAATGGAGCCAATGTCAACGCCCAGTCCCAGGTAAACCTATATCTCAGATGCCAAGAAATGCTGTGATCGTGATTCACAAATAATGTTCTGGGTCAGGTGCTTGTTTGTTCTTGTGTCTTCTAAGAAAACAATATTTAAGAGCTATATCATCATTAAGGAAAAACCCAGGACAATGGGCAGGGCCAATGCAGCAAGGACTATGAAGAAGTACCCTTTGCCCTTAAAAGCAGCAAAAATTCATTCACCAAGCCACTTAGGTGGCCACTTAGGTCCTGTCCTTTTATTTCTATTTGCCAGCAACTTTTTTTGAAATGAATACACAGGCAGACCTTGGAGATATGTGGGTTCAATTCCTGGCCACCCTAAATAAAGCATTGTTGCAATAAAAAAAAAAAAAAAGTCTGCAAATAGTAAATGTTGGAGAGCATGTAGAGAAAAGGGAACACTCATACATTGTTGATGGGAATGTAAATTTGTGTACCACTATGGAAAACAGTATGGAGATTCCTTAAAAAACTAAAAGTAGAATGACCATATGATCCGGCAAGCCCACTCCTGAGTATATACCCAGAGAACACCATAATTCAAAAAGATACATGTACGCTAATGTTCATTCCAGCACTGTTTACAATAGCCAAGACATGAAAGCAACCTGAATGTCCATCCACAGAGGAAAGGATAAATAAGATGTGTATGCACATATATGCATACAATGGAATACTACTCAGTCAAAAATAATGAAATAATGCCATATGCAGCAACATGGACGGAACTAGAGATTATCATCCTAAGTGAGGTAAGTCAGAGAAAGACAAATACTATATATCACTTATATGTGAAATCTTCAAAAAAAGTGATACAAATGAACTTACAAAACAGAAACAGACTCAGACTTTAAAACAAACTTATGAAAACCAATGGAAAAAGGTGGGGAGCGGGGGGGGATACATTAGGAGTTCCCAGGTGACTCAGTTGGTAAAGAATCTGCCTGCCAATGCAGAAGACTCGGGTTCTGTCCCTGGGTTGGAAAGATCCCCTGGAGTAGGAAATGGCAATCCATTCCAGTATTCTTGCCTAGAGAATTTCATGGACAGAGGAACCGGGCAGGCTGCCATCAATGGGGTTGCAAAAAGTTGGACATGACTGAGCAACTGAGCATGCAGGAGAAAGCACTCCTATATATAAAATAGATATAAACAAGGACTACTGTATAGCACGGGGAACTCTTGTCAATATTGTGTAATAATCTATATAGCAAAAAAGTCTGAGCAAGTATGAACATATGTATATGCATAACTGAAATCATTTTACTATACACCTGAAACTAACATGACATTGTAAATCAACTATGCTTCAATATAAAATATAAATTTAAAAGAATTATGTTCATTGAATGGGCTTCCCAGGTGGCACTAATGGTAAAGAACCTGCTCGCCAATGCGTGAGACTTAAGAGACACAGGTTCTATGCCTCAGTCAGGAAAATCTCCTGGCAGAGGGCATGGCAACCCACTCCAGTTTCTTGCCTGGAGAATCTCATGGATAGAGGAGCCTGGCAGGTTATAGTCTATAGGATTGCAAAGAGTCAGACATGACTGAACCAACTTAGCACACACACATAAATATTCACTGAATAGGTATATTTTTCCAGATTATTTAGTTTCATATATATCCTCATTTGCAATCCTCTACGTGTGAAAGGAAGAGGTTTTTCAAAGTCAGCCATTTGTAAGACTGGTATGTATGGCTGGTAGTTATAAACACAAATGACTGGAAAATCTCTGTAATGTAGAGACTTATTCTATTTTATGATGTTAGCTAAAGTCCAGTATAGTCAATTCCTATTTACTAACTGAGGCATCATTGTTGCTCCCTGAAACAGATTAGGGAAAAAAAATAGCAGAAGAACTTTAAAATCCCCAAACATTGAAATTTCCAGATTGTTTGTAATGGATTTATACCGATCATTCATTCAGAAGATTCTCCTACAAGCTGTGAGAGTCCTGCATGAAGTTCTAACAAAAATACTAATAGGTTATCATTTGGTGGACTTTGAGTCCAAAAAAATTAAGTTCACTGTATTGGTCTAAAAATACAGGTCTTCATTATCCAAATTATTCATTATGTGAGTCCCCCAAAGATGTGAGCTTGTGTAGGAGAGCATACATCATCATAACACATAAATATCCACTAAGGACCTGACTATTTTTTTAAATTTTATTGAAGTATAGTTGACTTGCCATGTTGTGTTCATTTCTACTGTACAACAACATGACTCAGTTATACAGTTATATATATTCTTTTTCATATTCTTTTCTATTATGGTTTATCACAGGATATTGAATATAGTTCCCCGTGTTACACAGTAGTATCTTATTTATCTATTCTCTATATAATTATTCTCTGCTAATCCCAAACTCCCAATCTTTCCCCCTCACTTGGCAACCACAAGTCTGTTCTCTGTGTCTGTGACTCTGTTTCTGTTTCATAGATATGTACATTTGTATCATATTTTAGATTCCACATATAAATGATATCATATGGTGTTTGTCTTTCTCTTTCTGACTTACTTCCTTTAGTATGATAATCTCTAAGGACCTGACCATTTTAAGAACTGGTCTCTACTCAAACATTCCTTCCAGCTGAAGGCTGACATCTATCCTGGTTCATCAGTGTCTACCCCAGGGTGTTAGATTGAACAAACTGACTATAGAACAAAGCTGCAAGTTTTCCAGAAGATGTAGGATGTCATGAAGTCAGGAAAAATGATGCTAGAGGACTGCTGAGCACACAGCCAAGTTGTGAGGTCGTGGCTTTCTGCCAGGAGTAGACCGGACTGTGTGAAGAATCAGGATGATTTCCTGACAGATGTTTCCAACTTGAACGATTTGAGAAACAAAATGTTAAATGAAGGAAAAAATTAGTCTGAAAATAAAAAGTGAAGGCTGTCAACCCATCATATAGTTTTGTTGGAAATGAAAATCATACTTTCTCCTCCAGAATCATAGCTGGTTTAGTCTTCATTCATCCTGTGGACTCGTACATGGTGCAGTTATAACCTACGTTTTGTTAAATCATATAAATTCGCTTTTACAATTTCTAGTTTTCTCTTTCAAGATGAAGTCTCAATCTAACTTTTTTTCGTTATTTACCATGGCCTTTTGATCTCCACGTTAAGTGCACTTGATTTCCTCAGTTTTTTCCAGGACTGATTATCTTTGAGTAACAGGAGCCTCTTGTACTTTATGGGTCCACAGAATTGCAATGACTTTCCACCTTGTTACGTCAGCCATGTTGATGAACGCTCTGATGCCATTTAATATCAGTGTTGCAGAAAAGAAACTGAAAGGCTGCTGCTGAGCCATGAAAGAAGCCAGGACTCGTGGCCTCCAGAGGAGAGGAATTCAGTCCAGGGCCAGTGACGAGGCTTGATTGCTTAGAGCTTTTGTGTAATAAAATTTTATTGAAGTATAAAAGAGATAGAAAAGCTTCTGACATAGACATCAGAAGGGAAATGAAAGAGCCCCCCTGTGCTAGCCTTTAGCAGTATGTTATATACCTATAAGCAAGCTGTTAATTAGAGAAAGGATATGTCTCAAACCTCAGAGTGGCACCAGTCCCCTCACCCACAGCACGCATTTTGAGTAACATTGGCACAATGTAAGTCATCTCAGGCCATAAAACGATTGATGTGAATCATGAAAAAAGGCAGGTTTCCAAGTAAATATATAGTTTCATTAACATAGATTAGGAGAACAATGTATGAGTAAAACATACTGGTTTGTTGAGCCCTTATGGGTTCTGGGTCTTAAGTGGAACTGACTTGAAGAAAGACAGGGTCTAGGGTAAATACATAGTTCCTTAACATAGCTTAAGAAAAATATTTCCATAAGAAAAATGCGTTGGTTAGCTCCAGGTTTGAGAAAAGTTAAGTTCAGGTAGAACCAGGTGTCATCATGGCAACACAGAATTTTAAGAGAAACCTCCTTTTAATTTTGTATAGAGAAGGGAAAATAGTCTGACACTTGTTGTTTGTTTCCTCCTGCTGCTTAAGAGAGAGATAAAAAATGCCTGACACTTGCAGCCTGTTTCCTCTGTTTGGAGACCCCTGGCCTTCCTGCCTGTCTCAAAACTGTTCTTCCAACCACATGGTTCCTTGTGTAATTGGTCTAATCTTTAGTTCCCTGTGGTTGGACTTTTGTTACATGGTTTATGCCACGTGTTCTGATTCCCAATGAGAGCTCACTTAGAGTGATAATGTTTTTCCAGAAAGGAGCAATATAAAGTTGAATATTGACAAATATGAGAGAAACACAGACCAGCTGACCACAAGAGAAGCATTATGCTTTTCAACCAATTATTTTTAAATGCCTCTATGATTTTTTTTTTACTCAGGAAATAGCTAGTATTAAGCTCTGAGGTAGTGGGAAATGCTTTGGTCCATTTTCATTTTCTTCTTTTTTCCCCCAAGGGAGAGACAGTTAGCCTCCCCCATCTTGTAAACAATGTACACATTCTTGACTAATGTTCAGAGGAGGCATAGTTTTAAACCTTCTTTCCAATGTCTGGGAGAAACTGTAGTTAAAGTAAAATCCTAAGCAGAGTTGATTTCAATTTACGCACATTCTCTTCTGATGATGAAGTGCAGAAGAAGAACATGGGCTGTGAAATGCCCTGTTCCTTGCAGCTGTGCTTGGAATACCCAGCCACACACTTGACAGTAAAATCTGTCCCCCTTCCTCTAGACATCTGCCCCAAGAAACCTTCTGAACTGCATCATTCTATGGATGGAGTAAGTAATGAGATCACCACACAGCAGAATGGAGTTTTAAAGATAATTCCTGGTAGCAGCTTTTCAAAAGGAACTTTCATAAAGAACAACAAGCAGAAATACCATGAAGAGCAATGAAATTCCATTTAGGTGGCAGAACAACACAGGAATATTAATATTCAAGAACGACAGTATTCCTGTCCACGTGAAATTTTATCCTATAGACAATAATTAATTGCCAACGAGGAACAGTATCAAAAGAGCCCCTCACCTTCCTTAATATAAAATTCTCCTGGAAAATAAAAATAGCATTGGACAATATCAAGTTCTGATGAACTGAGACTCTATAAACTAGGAGTTTATACATTTTTTTAAAATAATTCTTGTCATTGCCTTGATCTTAGGTTTTAATAAGTAGTTAACTCTTTCTTATATTACTTAACATTCCAGGAAATCATTTAGGCCTACCCTGAGAAAGAAATGGGGTTAGATAACTAAATTGTTAACTTAACTAATAGTTTAAGTCCTTAGTACTTTATATAAAATACAATGATTAACAGTGTTTGCTCTTGAAAAATCCTAAACTGTCATGTCAAATGACATCCCTCATGCTTTTCTCTTTCTTTATTCCATAAGACACCAATCATATTTATAAAAAAGCAGTCTATTTCAAATAATATTTTAGCTATCAAAGTATTCTAAATGGACAGGTTTTCACAGTGGTTTTAACAAAGACAAAGCCCTTTAATTAAATCAGTGTTTCCTTGGTCTTTCTGTGTTTTTAATGTTTCCCATTGAGGAGGAGGTCAGATCCTGATGAAGCGAGACAGTGGGTATGGTCCAAATAGAGCCTTTCTGACCTTAAAACTAATAGCATATTTCTGATGTAAACAACCTTCAGAAAAATTAGTATCATATACGAACCAGTAAAAATTTATTACCAAGCCCTTAATATTTTAATTAAAAACAGTACTTTATGATATACAAAGGCTTAGTTAGAGGAAACTAGCATAGATAAGAAAATTTCAAGGATGAAATTTAAGCCCTTATTTTAGTTCATTTTAGTTCATTTTTATTTTATTTTAGTGGGTAGTAGGCAGCATGCCTCAGTACTATCTATAAAACTATAAGTCTGCAACTTTGCATACTTATGGTAACACCACAACATTTGTAATAACACTGCAGTGCCTTCAGAGCAGAGGGAATCGAAGCTATTAGATAAAGTCAGGAATCAAGAAGCATATTCAGTCTTGAGCTGTTCTGCTTTTTGAGAATTCAGTCTATTGTTGCTACAGAAAAGGAAATGTAAATTGGGCCACCCATATGTTCCTTTTTGGTCAGCTCTTTGTTTTGGAAATTTCCTAAGTTAGGAAATTAATATAAAACCAGTGATATACTTTTTTCTCTTAAGAGAAAAATAACATCTTTCCTGAAATCTGACCATTTTCCTAATCCAAGTACCATTTCACGGAAAAGCATTACAGCTCTAGGTCGTCCACACTGAATTTGCTGATACCTTAAGCCTCTTTGCACTAGAGAGTAATGGTAATACCTTTTTTCACTCTTTCCAAATGATGCTTATAATTATCTCCCTAGAACGTAACCAAATGTGTATGTGTTCTCACAGCTTCTTAATCCTTTCCTGAAAGATGATTTTTTATTAATTGGTGTTAATTTCTATTGCTTTAATCCAAATAACTTCAGCAATTTGGAATTCTCTGAGGAACCCATAGAACAGAAAGCTAAAGAAGCTTTCAGAAAGCATGCAGCAGAACCAGTGTTTCCTAGGTAATCTTGAACTACAACAGATCTCTGCCCTGGAGTTGAGACACTACTGACATGTATTATCTACTTGATATTTATGTCTCAGAAAATAATATCCATTTTGGAATTTTTTCTTAAAAATTTTACTCCTAAAATCTGAATATTTGGTCTGGAAATCTTGGGTGATATGTAGTTCATAGAGTGATAGGGAAAACCCACCTTTTCTTTTTAATATTTTAAGTTTTTTTCTCTGTTTTCGTTAAGAGATATTTAAATCAACCAAGAATTAAACAATCTTTCATTTTGGTCAAATAAGAAAATGAGAAAAAAGTAATGTGATAAAAAGTCTAAACCGCCTTTCAGTTTCCTTCATAGGTCTAGGAAGAGTGACAAAGATGAAACCCACCCATCCCCCCACCCCACCCCCCGACACACACACATATACACACACACATTGGATTGCAGTTATGCATGTTTCATATTTAATATTGACAAAACCTTTCATGATAGAACAAAGTAACAGTGAAATTAATGATTTTACTAGGTAAATATTATACAGTGAAGAAGCTTGAATCTTGTGTCATACTCTACTGCCTCTTATTTTGTGTCTCTAATCTTGAGCTTAGCAAGCTAATAACCTGGCTAATTACAATTATGTGTAAAATAAGTAGAATAGAGGAACTCTCTGATGAATAAAGTATATTCACCATGGTAGATTTGTTATGTGGTACCACTTTTATCTGCTTAAGAATCTTTTAAACTTCCTAATTCTGAGGTATAAACCAAAAAATTGACGTTAGTAGAGGTTGAATTTTATGTTATTCATATTACTCATCCAGAGATTGGATAAGGAAGGTCATTATATAATAACTGATATTAATAATAGTGAACTTAAAATTTGGTGGAATCACAAAACTTTGAGTATTATTTTGTAACATTTAATTTAGAATGTATTTCCATTTATTCTTTGAGATTGCATAATATATACAACAAAATTTCCAAACCAGTTAAATAGAACTAAATTCTGAAAAATTTGTTCAAAGAAAATTTATTATAGTTTGAAAAATACCTGTTTTGTTATATATATCTTGCAATAAGGTTTTTTTTTTTTGGTAATATTACAGTATTTTACAGATGTGAAATACTTTGTTTCAGAGAACATTTTCACTAAGAAGTTTAAGATATATATATGCATTTATTTCCAAGTTCCTTGGCAGTTGGGCACACTTCAGACACTGATGTACAATATGTCTTTTCAAAAAATACAAGGAAGGAAACTTACAAAAAGTAGACCATCTAATTGAATTCTACTTTAAAACTGAAGTATACCCTTTTCAAATTGGTGTTCTTTCCTTTGCTCCAAGTCACCTCATATGTGGTAAGTTTGAAGCTGTATGAAATTAATATAAATTCCTTCCAAAGTTGGAACTATTTCAGGTGCTTAATTTTATGTAAAAGTATTACATATTTTGTTTAGGAGAAATAATTATTGCTTGGAATAAAAAACTCATTGGGACAATGACCAAATGTATTTTTCTTCGTATCTTCATGGTATCTAGTAAAACTCTTTACTCATGGTAGACACTCAGTAAGTGGTTAGTTAAATGGATACACGTGTTTAACTAAACTGGATGTATTGGTATGAATTAGACTATTAGCTATGAACCACATTCAAACGAGAATTATGAAGCATGATTAACGATTATACCTCATAATTCTGCTTAAACTATCATGCTCAGGCTTATAATACATATAAATATATATATTAAAGTATTATAAAAATTACTATGTGTGAGCATTTCCTGAAACATATAATATCATCAGTACAGTAGAAAGACAGATTTGCTTTAAAAAGCTACAAACGTTTAAATTGGTGTTTTGCAGAATGGTTTCACACCATTGTATATGGCAGCCCAGGAGAACCACCTGGAAGTTGTCAAGTTTCTCCTCGACAATGGTGCAAGCCAGAGCCTGGCCACAGAGGTAAGACACTTTGGTTCTTTTTATGGGTGAGTTCAGATGTTTATAGGGATTTTAGAAACCTGAAGTTGTATCATTGAGAATCTGTCCCACTGGTATTTCATTATAGTTGTATATTAATGTGTGGGCTCATAAGTTTTTATGAAATGCATTAGAAAAGTCTATTTTTAGTCTTTCAAGAATCTTCCTTGCCTAGTTACCCTTTCTGCTCTTAAATGCCTGGCTCTACCCTATAATTGAGCTATTTGTTTACTATTTACTTAATTGCTTGAGAGTACTTTTCTCCTTAGAATTTTGCGTCAAAGGCAGCCATTGTTTTGAAATATTTTTTGTGATAGAACATAAGTTTTAAATATGTTGTTTTCCAAATTTAAGTTAGCATAATTATAATGATTGGATTTATGTATTTCTAAAGTTAACTAATTAGATTTAACTCATACTTCTAAACAAAACTAGTATACATTTTTGAATAGTAGATAAAAGCAGCCTTTAAAAAAACATTTGCAATCATGAATAGGGGAGTTATTAAAAAGAAAAAGTTATTTAAGTCACCAATACTATTTTAGGTAATGTAGTTTATTTTTGAAACTAATCTGGATGGAAGATTGTGATCCCTTTGAAGTATATCACTAGAAATCTATTGCTAATAATAAAGTACTACTGCTTGTGTACTCTTTATTTTTAACAAAAGAAAGAATTAGAACAGGTGTAGGGTTATCCCTGTCATAAAGTCAAAATCTCTTTCATTCTGAAGTGTTTCCTGTATGGCACAAGAAAGATGTATATCATCAGGATTGTATGCACGGGGATTGCATATAACCTTGCCCAGCTTTTGAGATCATGCCTTCCAGGAAAACCAGGAGATAAATGAAGAGGCAGTTCACACACAAAAATATACAGATGACCACAAATGTATGAAAATACCTGATCCTCCCTTATAGTCAAATAAATTTTAATTTATTAATCAGATAGAGAATGAGATCCAGTCTTTAGCCCATGAGATAAGGAAGAAATTCAAGGGGTAGGAGGAAATATTGCAACTTAACTACTGTATTGGTGATATTGACAACCAGTTGCAACACTTTTGTAGAACACTTAGCAGTAACTATCCAAATTAGTATTTATACGCCTTTTTGCTTAGCAATTCCACTTCAAATAGTTTATGTGACATCATATATTAGAAGATAATGCAAAAAATAGTTATTATATAAGAAACAGCCACATAATTAGTAGTAACAATTTTTTAAACACCAGGAAGAACCAAAGGGGAAGTTATTGGATAAATATTGCTTTACTTAGACAGTAAAATGGTACTCTACCTATTAACAATGAGGCAAGACTCTATGTACTAATACAGGAAAATGTCCATAATGTACTGTTTCCATTGGTTTATTCTGAGAATTCAGAGAGAGCCTTACTTTTCACTTCCTAGCCTTCAGTTCTCTTGGGGATTTTTATCTTGAGGATGGATTTTTTTAAAAAAATAATAATATCCTTAGAGCTTGGTAATAAATAATGAATGGCTAATAGCAGAGTAACTGACATTTGTATGCAGAGAGCAGGGCCTCTCCTCACACTGGGGAGAAGGTAACCTGTGTGAGTCCCTAAAATGATATGTGGGTCACATCATGCTTTGCAGGGAGGATGGGTATGGGAGCCAGGGTTGTTGTAGAAAAAAAAAACCCTTCCTGTTTTTGGATGGAAATACTATGTAATATAAATATCCTGATGACAGCAATTCCGTAGTACTTTTTCGTCTATGAAGGACAGGTAGTATCTTTTTTTAGGCTGTGATGGGCAGTTCATTGAGTGTCCCCCCTTTAGAACAAACATAAGACCAGTTTACCACTAAAAGACTATAGAATTACCTTGTCAACTAATCATCAGTAACTCACTGGTTCTCTGTTTGTGTTCTTTTAAGTTTTCAAACCCCCCAAAAAGGCACTACAACTGACTAAAAAGGATTATATGAGATCCTCAAACAACTAATTCAGTCTTTTAGCAGGAAGATAGATAGATAGATATAGGTAGATATGTAGGTAGATGGATAGATGGATAGATAGATATTTGATAGATTTTTTTTTACTGCTTTATATTAATTTACTTTCAAAGGTTTTTTTAGCTTTAAAAAAATAAATGAATGAATTAGTGTTCCAAGAACAAATCACATCCATGTCTTCATGAGGCATTTGGTGCCATCACTACAAAAACAACAGCTATCTGATTATCTAGAGCTATTTGAAGCTTTGACTGAATTTTTATCTCTTGGATTATTAGTACTAGAGAATTAAAGAACAACAAGAAATAAGATGTTTCATTCACATAATGTTCTAATTACAATTTTGCTTTCTTACTAGCAATAATATTGGTGTTATTTATACAGAAGTCTGTATTTACAGAATGAACAGTAATGAGCAATGAAAGGATTCCTTAGGTGAAAAAAATTTAATAGAATTTTCAACTTATTAGATGATATGATATTGTCAAGTTCCTTCAATACAATTTTTTCCATATGTTCCTTGTATATATGTATGAAGTCTTTGGCATGGTTGTGTTTTTCAAAACTTTTCCTGTATTCTTTTGTTGGTCAGAGAAGCCAAGAGTCTTTCATGTATACCTTCCTTAAAACAGCAATGAGTATAGATCATTAATTCACATATAGTAATTGAGCACCAAATATATACTAGGTTACAAGGTATAGTGATGAAGCAGACAGGATACACTAGGCAACAAAGTACTGAATAAAATAGTTTGAAAATAACGATGGAAATTTACTTTTAAAATTGTTTTCTGCTTTGGTGTGTGTATGTGTGTGTGTGTATGTATGTATGTATTTTTTAATATCTTTCCACATATATGTGGAACTACTTGAATATATCAGCTTCAGTAACTGTGAACAAAAATTGACACTCGATCCCCTTCTTATTTGTTAATCAAGAAGAAAATATCCATAGGGGCCAAACTTGACCCATAATCTACTTGCAGGACGGCTTCACACCATTGGCAGTAGCTTTGCAACAAGGTCACGATCAAGTAGTGTCACTTCTGCTAGAAAATGACACAAAAGGAAAAGTGCGTCTTCCAGCTCTTCACATCGCTGCCCGAAAAGATGACACGAAAGCCGCCGCCCTGCTGCTGCAGAATGACAACAACGCGGACGTGGAGTCAAAGGTGAGGCCCTGGGAAACACACTCGTCACACGGCATCCTCCTCTGTTAGGCACCCAAACGTGAAGAGCACCTGGGCTCCCTTTGGGCATGCTTATGCCAGACACCTAACTGCGCTGAAAGGAATATAATCATGCCCCCAAGTCATCCAGTTGAAGGCACAACACCCCCACCCTTGGCGCCTACAGCTGGGAGGGACCTATGGGTGCTGCCCTATATGTGCTAATGGGTGGCCACCTCAACAGAAATCAATCGAGAGACACCCAATAATGTCCTTCCTTTGAACATGTATTTTTGATGTATTTAGCACTTCAGTTCCAACATCAAGGTGAAAAATTATAAAATGCTAGCCACAGTGTGTGCCAAATAAATTTTTGGTTGATATCTAAGACGGTAGGCAATGCACTGAGTATTGATCAGCTGCAGAAGGCAAGCCAGCAGCCAGAGTCCCAGCCAACAACTCCCATTGTCTGGACACATATTACTTACAAGTGTCAACGTGGCATTTGAAATAGTCCATTGTGTAGCCCTTCATTCAGTCTAGCTTTCTTTCTGTGCCTATTGTGCTGCCATTAGAGCTTCCATCTGCATTACTTAGCTGTCATGAGCTTTCTGCCATCCATGATCACCAATAGCAAACTAACCGTTCATTTTTTCCTCCTCTTTGCTTCCAAATGTGTTAACCTAGATGGTGGTGAATAGAACAACAGAGGTATATATATATGTATATCCGTGTACATTTGATCTATATCTGCATCATCATTTTCCCATTCCTTAGTGCTGCTGCCTCATTTCTTTCCCTTCTTCTTTGCATTGCCTTCTGTAGGCTAGATACCTGCTTCCTACCCCCACCCTCAAAGTAGCATGTGCCAGAGGAGATAGTAGTTTGATTACCAGGGCTTTCTGCAGCTGAACCTGGTGTTTGAAAGGAGGAAGTATGAGGCATCCTTGAAACTTAAGGGTACTGCAATAGAGTCCTGTGACATGAAGCATCTTGACACTTGAGAAACTTCTCAGCTCTACCTACAGCTGCAGACAACCCTGTCATTCTACTCATCTAGGATTGAATCTTTAGATTTCTGCATGACACTCGCCCTCAGTGGTGTCAGCAAAATGAAAGTTACCTCGGAAGGGTACCCTGTGACCCACCCTTGACAAGAGTCAGTCAGACCGCTAGCATGGCTGAGAAGCTTGCTGACGACTTAGAAATGCATCTAGTTCTTGTAAGGTTGAAATCTTTGGGGACTAAGTAAATTGCTGCATGTTTTAGCATTTTTCAAGGAAGTAAAATGATCTTGGTATGAACAATCCAGAAAAATGGGTTATTGAATAGGCATTTGCTAATAAGGAGACCAGCTTGTCAATTTCTTTATGAAATGCATTCACAGTGATTCAAGACCAATTGTAATAGCACCTCTTCCCCCCAAATTGCTTTTATCATTAAAATTGGCTTTTACTGTTGGTTGATTTGACTCTATATTGAATCTATAATACTAGTGAAATTTTGACAGTTTCAATGGACAGTTCTACCATGAATAATACAACAGTGGTACTCATCCAACTTTCTATGAGCTATCAAGATATTTCTTGTCACCCCTATTTTAATTTTTGGACGTGTTGGCTTCTGTGTAGTTCTGCTCCCAGATTACAAAAACGGCTCAGTCTCCACCCTTGGTTCCTTCCTGGCTATTCCTCTGCCTGTGAGTTTGGCATCCCTTTGAAATCCTATGAGCAATTGGCACTAATGGAAAGAAACCTAGTACAGAATGGAATGCGGACCTCAGCATATTTTGCTTCCTCATTTTGATCTGGGCAGGGTTGTGGTATTAACGTGTCAGACAAGAGGCCAACAGGGATCAGTTGAACGTCTGCTGTGTTTTCTTTCCAGAGTGGCTTCACTCCGCTCCACATAGCTGCTCACTATGGAAATATCAACGTAGCCACATTGCTGTTAAACCGAGCAGCTGCCGTGGACTTCACTGCACGGGTAAGAGCGCTGCCATCTGACGTGCCCTTAAAGCATTTGAAATGATTCATTCTTAACCCTGTTCCCCCAACATGAGGAGGAGGTCAAGCCAGATGACCTCCAAGGGTCCTCCCAGTCAGTGGAAGCCATGTTTTTCTACTTTTCCTAGTGCATTTTCTTGCTTGTAGATAGGTATGCCTATTTTCTAACAGGAAAAGAAGACCAAGACCAGAAGTGGGGATGGGGTGTGTGATAAATAAGTGACACATAGAAGATGTGATTTAAATAATCACATCTGGAAACTACAAGCTGTCCCTCCAAGCTGAAATTTCTGAGTGTGTTTGAAATGGGTCTGATAGCACTAACGGTGCTGTAGAAATCAGGGTCTTGATCTTCCAGATGGGAATGAACTGGATTTGAGGCCCAAATCTCAGAACCCATGTACTAGAGGCTGCCTTTTGCTCTTATCTTCTATCCCCTATAAACTTTCAGAATGTGTAACAAGATTCTGTAACGTGAATAAGCTCATATTCATAGCGAAAGGAATTACAGCATCACATGTACCCCTGAACAGCAACTCAGACATCCAGAATAAGAGGGTTCTGAATGTAGAAACCAGGCTTCGGCTGGGCTTGATCGTCAGCAACAGTATCATCAGGAATAGAAACAAAGTAGGAAGCAGAATGTAGAAGTGGTCAGATATGGGGACTCAGGATTCAGACCCCCTGGGCTCCTGTGTTGGATTTCACTTTTCTCTCTGTCCATCAGTTTCCTCACTGATAAGATGAAGTTAACGTGGATTGTGAAATTAAATAACAAATCGTAACAATAAGATAGCATCAGCACTCCTGCGCTGGCTCACTGAGAAATGGGCGAGTGTGGGGAACACTTAGCATGGTGTCTGACACATCATCACCGGCAGCAGCAACACCGTGATTTTGAACATAGCATTTGAAGTATTATTTTTGCTAAAAGCCTCACTTGTTAGGGGAGAAATGGCAATAGACCAGGTAGGGAGAACGTTCATAATACTGTTGCAGGAAGGGGGACCCCTTCCAGGGCCCAAAACTGGGCTCTCGTCTAACACTCGGAAATGAATTGTCCGAGGAGACACATGTGCTGACAAAGCAAGAGATTTCATTGCGAAAGGGCACCCCGGTGGAGAGCAGTAGGTAAGGGAACCCAGGAGAACTGCTCCGCGTGGCTCGCAGTCTCGGGTTTTATGGTGATGGGATTAGTTTCCGGGTGGTCTTTGGCCAGTCATTCTAATTCAGAGTCTTTCCTGGTGGCACACGCATCGCTCAGCCAAGAGGGATTCTGAGAAGTGGACGGACAGGCAGGGTCTCCTCTCGACTTTTCCCGAACTCTTCCGGCTGGTGGTGGCTTACTAGTTCCGTATTCCTTATCAGGACCTCCTGTCATGAAACAACTCATGCAAAGGGTCACTATGGTGCCCGGCCAGGGTGGGCGGTTTCAGGCAGTGTGCCTCCCCTAACAGTACTAGTACTAACAGTGGTTGTAGCAGCCGTAAAAGTAATGCCATCTTTGGAGCAGATGCCAAGCTGAGCCCTTTTATTTCTTGTATGTATCTCTTTATGTGTTCTTATTATATGTATCTCTTTATGTGTTCTTATGTCAAGAAAAGTGTTTTTGTCCCTGTTTTACAGAAGGGGAAACCAAGACTTAGAGACAAGAAATAGCTGGTCCAGATGATAGAGCTAGCAAATGAGAAAAGGCAGAATTTCAGCCCCAAAGCTCTTCACCCCTCCATCTGTCTCACTCTGATGATGTTAGGGGTTCGTTTTTCTCATCCTTCTTATAATTCATTACTCCTATAAAAATTAATAAGAACTAACATTGTACTAACATACAAGCTATTTCCTATCTGATTGTCTTCGACCTGCTGAAAGCTTTTGTCAGTTTAAATAAGGCAGCTCTTGTCACTCTATAGCTGTGTGTGTTCTTATTGCCTGAATAGCATCCTTGGGTTTCAGCAGACCCAAGGGCTTGTGTGGCATTTAGAATGACAAAGTTAAGCACTTCTCTAAGTCATGTATAAACAGGGCATGCTGATGTGAAAAAACCTCGTGTCTATAAGATGCAGTCTTCTGGTTTCATTTCTCTAACTCACAGAAAACCTCATTAAGTCACGCCTTCTAATTAGGACATTTGGAAAATTCACATCAGGGTAGTGTTTGAAGTTTGTTTTGATGCCACTGTTCAGAAATTTCCTGATGCTGCTGAAAATAAGAAGATTGGGACAATGTTTAAGCAATTTAAGAGGACAAATTACAGTATTTTCAGCCTCCTTCAAGCAATTCCAAAGCATCCATTTACATTGAAACAATGACTATGGTAATTACAAATGATGCTAATTTATCGGTTAAAGATCAGTGGAGACCTCAGACCCTTGTTGTTAACCTTGTCTGAATTACCATATGTGATTTAAGACAGTCGCATTGTGCCTTTGTTTAAAATGTTAAATTTCAGACCTTTTGCTGATTGAAAAAAGCATTTACTCCCAGTCATTCCTAATTAGTGAGGCCTCCTAGCATTCTGAGCTGAAGGCTGCGGCAGAATTTGATTGTACTTACTAGGATGCCTGGACTGTTGCTCACACCGGAAAGCCCATGCTCCCCTCTGCAGTGGCTGATGGATGGCTTGTTGTAGGAGGTCTGAGCTGGACTGGTCTTCATAAAGAGCTTAATCAGAAGCAAGTGCTAGTTGCCTCCACAAACACATTTGCGTTCCAAATCTCTAGTAATATGTAATAATCCAGCATCTAGCCTTTTGTGTTACAGAGTCCTCTCCCTTCCCACCTTAAGCAGGGTCTTCCTCAGTCAGAGTTCTCTCAGGGATGTAGCAGAAATAGCAGGTGAAAGTAAGACGCCCTGGAACACAGATAGGATCCGATTTTGCCTGGTCAAAACAATAAAGGATCAGTAAGCCTCAGTTGCTAAGAACTAGCTGCAAATCATAACCATAAATCATATTCTTCAGGAACCAGGTTGAGATAGAGGTATTGATTAGCAAAAAACAACAGCAGCTACCATTGTCTGAGGGAGGCCGTGATGTCTGCTTCCTGGTTGTGACAGATCACTGAAGAAAGGCAGATACAGTCTTGAGGTTCTTGATGGGCTGAGAGCATGACCTCAAGAATGGATAGCTACCTGCTGGCAAAGAGAAGTGGGGGTAGCAGTGGGGAATCACCCTTCTGGAATCATTTCCTGCATGCAGTCCATGTACATGTCCAAAGCCAATAGGAGGCAGAACCAAACATGGTGTGACTAAAGGTAGAACACAATAGAACGGATTGCTTTCTATGCTTCTTTGTAGTGCTAGCTAATTTAGGCAGCAAGAAAGCAGATCCTAGCCAGTGGCACATGTATGCCCCTAGTATCAGTGATGGTAACTGCTTTACAGCATACTTACCTGTCCCATTAATACCTTTCCTTAGATTTTTATTATGATGTAAATTTTGGCTTTTGTATTGTAATTCTGCCATGTATATGTAAGATATCCTGTCTGACATCTTAAATATTTCCTTTTGGATTATCCATGGAGACCTGTTCAGCCTCGTGGGTCTGCTACAGGGAGTAAATAGAGTAAGCGCTGAATACTGCAGTGCAGCGTCAGCACACTTTGCTGTCTGCGTTTGTGTGCTGAGATGGCCTTGACACCATCTGAATTTATGCGTGACCCTTGCTCTCTTAGCAAATTATCCTGGCTCTCTTGGGAAAGAGAATGTGACTAAGACACACCAGAGCTGCTACTGATTGTCATTCCAGTCAGGAGCATTTATGCACTTTAGTAAGTAAAAGCCAAATTATATTATTGGATGCCTGCAAAATTCCTTTTTATTGATTGAAGAAGATAGATGAATACTTTGCTGGCTAAGAGTTTTTTCATCAAATGTAATGGACCACCTAACTTAATCTTCACTCTTGTCATTGACCTTTCTCTTGTAAATTATCATTTACCTTCCCATTTGGGGAAGATAATTGAATAAAATATCCTTCTATTGGTCTTGGTAGGTAGTACTTTTTGTTTTTGATCTCTGAAAGGATTAGGGATTTTATGTGTTTGAGTGTAATACCTCATTTGTTTCCAGAAGGATTTCAGGAGGTTTACAAAGACATGTAAGAATGAAAAAGGAAAAGTAAACATTACCAAGCAGCTAAAAAAGACTAGTGAATACAACTGGAGAATAAATGTAATCTCTAAGGACTTTGATACATATAGTATTAATAGAAAGGGAAGCTGGGTTATATAGTTTTCACTTTTTGACAAAGGAAATATTAATTATCTATAGAATCACTTTGTGTGTGAAATAGCTCAAATACAATTTATGTACCATGTGAATCCTTCTGTTAAGAATAGCGAGTTTGGGGGACTTCCTTGGTGTCCAGTGGTTGAGACTTCTGTGCTTCCGTTGCAGGGGGCATAGGTTCAATCCCTAGTCAGGGAACTAAGATCCTGCATGCCACACAGTATAGCTAAAAAAAGAAAAGAAAACTTAGTGAAGAATGGTGAGTTTTATAGTTGATACTATCTTTAGTAACTACATTTCAAAAGGTTCAATTCCTACTATCCTATACAGCCTAAATCTCCATCTGTGAAGGCACCCTGTCCAGGGATGCTGAGAGACTGTGGCTCAGCTATTCAGCTGTGTGATGTTCCGATTGCATGTGATAGATCTTGGCATGTGTGTCGCAGTTAACATGTCCAGTTGTACTGCCTTTCTAGACGTTTTGAACAGTTTTAGCAGAGGTTTGGCCACTTTTGGAACTCAGTTAAGTCATAAGAAAGGCTACTTTATCTAAAGCATCTTAATTTTTGATTAAAGTGAGAGCAGTGGTTTTAGACAGTTGAATTACTAATCCCATTGATGGTAACATACAAGTGTCAGATTTTACATTCAGCCCAAATAAGAGGTCGACGTGGGGTCAGCACAATGTCCATGGATAAACATTATCAGATTTCCTTTCTCAGTTAAATTCCACCTAGGAAATATTAAAGCGCTTCTGCTATAAGCTACACCTGGAGGTTCAGACTCAATTAACCCACTGTCCTGACGCTATTAAATTGTTGAGGCCCCAAAATGCTCCACCATACAACACAGACGCTCCCCTAGTTCTTTAATGTGTGTGCATTATCTGAACAATCCTATTCAGGCTGAAGTAGAAGTATCACGAAGTAGGCCTCCCGCACGCTGTGCTTTGCCTGCCTGCAAGACTTTGAGCTCCTCAAGGGCAGATTTATGTGTTACAACACATTTTGGAATTCCTGGCATGTAACCCAGCACCTAGCCCTGGGAAGGACTATTATATTGGGTGGGCCAAAAAGTTCATTCGAGGTTTTCCGTAACACATTATGGAAAAATCTTAATGAACTTTTTGGCCAACCCTATATTTATTGAATTCAAGAATGAATGAACAAATAACTTTCAGGCCTCCTTATCCACTACTCCTGGGCACCCAGTACCTGTTTAAACCTGCTTTCTTCAAGCCCCAGTCCTCTTCCTGATCTGTCAGAATTTCAGACTGAGCTTCAACATGGTGTCAGGGTCCCACTTCCCAAACTGATATGAGCTGCATTAATGAAGATGAGAAATCCATGGAATTCTAAGAGATGTATAGGCAGGTGCACCAAACACAGGTATTGACTCTCAGACACTGAGGGGCAAATTGATTTCCAACTGAGCAGCATAGTTGACCTTGGAAGACAAACCTAGGACGAAGGGTTAGTCACCAAGAGCTGCTGCCAAGTTTTGTTCGGTCGAGGATGTTTGCAGTAATGCCTCAGTTTATGAGCTATCAAGGCCACTGCCAGACAGCCTAGGAATGGGCATCAGCTACTCAAACATGGAGAAGGAGAAGAGTTGAGCGTAGCTCCAGCAGGAAGGTGACTTTTTGTCATGTTTTTATAAGGGTCCAGGGCTTCTGGAGACTTTGCTGTGGTTTGTGTGGCGCTGTCATTGCAAATAACAGTTTAAAAAAATATTTTCCCTGCATTCTACAGTCCTATTTTTTTAATAGATGTCATTCCTCAACTTGGGTTGAGCCAACACACACACACACATTCATTTTTATTGATATGTGTTTTCAAATATAATACAGTGTTTATCTCCTAATATAGACTCAGTAGCATTAAAGATACTTTTTTAATGGGTTATATAAACCTCCTTTGGAATGAAAATGAAGATTGGGGAGCATTTAGCAAAGGAATGTGAGTTATGGGAAAGTCACCATGTGGCTAATTCACGAAGCATATTCTTGTTGCCAGGGTGATATTAACATCTCAGGAAGAACAAAATCAGTAAGGCAAGGGCAGCGTGGTGGGGGTATAGGCCTTTTATAGAGGATTGCTCTAAGCGTGCCACGCGCTCTTATTCCTGCCTTTTCCATTTAATTCCCCAAATGCCACATCAAAGGAGGTTTGCCTGTGCAATTTTTTAACGGATATTTTTATCTTAAATCCATTAGTACATTGGAACTTATTAACATCTTACTGTGTGGAGTGGGATCTGTGTTGTTCATGTTTGAAAAGGTGAAGTTTCTAAGCTGTAGCAGCCTGAGGTGAGGAGAAACGTCCTCAGATGCATGCGGGAGCCCTGTTTCTCATCCTGGCTGTGACATCAGTCATTGATCTGGTCCAGGGCAAGCTTCTTCACCACCCAACTGCAGATTTCTAGTCGCCAGATGAGAGAGAGATCAGTCGACCACACGCCCTTCCCTTCTTTCTGCTCGACCACCTTGTCTGACAGTGATGGGGGCCATTCACAGTGGAGAGTCAGTGTAGAGCAGTGTCAAAGCAAACAGCACTGCAGTCAGACTGTGTTCATATGCTCCTGGGCAAGTTATTTATGCTTCAACTTTATCATCCATAAAATGGGTCCAACAGTAATATCCAATGCACAGCATCATTGTGACTGCACAAAATGATCCATATAAATTGCTCAGCCCGCGGACCAGTGTCCTAGCCACATTTGTGGTGGTGGTGATTAATGCTTGCCTCCGCAAGGAGATCCATCATTGCACGTTCACCTGTCAAGTGTAACATGTGTCAGATGAGTGGTGTCGTGGCTACTCTCTCAAGTACTTCCAGAGCTAGTCAGACATGATGCTTCCCAGAATGTTGGAGTTACATTGTTTGCATCCATGTTTGTCAGCGTGAGAAAGTCAGCCTTTGCCAAGCTATTAGTATGATATTGTTTGAGACAGTAAGAATACCAATACAAAAAAAAAAAAATCACAGAAATTGGAAAGTTCATATTTCCCTTTGTTTCACTTTTCCTCTTGGAATATTCACCCTGCTCCCTACAGTGCTGCTCTAGAATTGTTGCTCTGAGAACATTTTTAAATGACCTGAATAAATCCTATTTTGAAATTCTGTGAAATAAAGTTCTATTAAGGTAGGAGTTAGCAGAGCTCATTTTATTCATTTACACTTTAAAAGGGAATTATTCATTAACTGTAGAATTTTCATTTCCTCCAGTGAGTGCAAATAGCAGCTGAGGGCCACTGCACTGCCCCCCCCACCACACACACACCCCTGCTGAAATTTGGACCATTGTTCACACTCCCTGTTGTCAGAAGGTACTCTTGGATGAACTCAAGTGCAACCTTGCCTTCTCCTGGGCATCGTAGTTCTTCCATGAGAAAATCTTGTTCTTCTTCCTCTGGCAGTTTGAAGAATATACAGGAAGGGTGAAGGGACACTTAGAGGGAAGCATTTAGGACTTTGCAGAACCAAAATGTTGCAAAAGGTAAATTTGTGAACACATGCACAATCATTTAAAGGCTCTTTCCCAAATCAAAGTAGTAGATTTCAAGAAAACAAGTTCAGGTAGGAGATCAGCCTGTCCCTGCGTAGTTGAAAAAAAAACTGAAAAGCTAAGCTGGGAGAGATGTAAAGGGATTAGAGTGAACTCCAAGAATTGGAGACTGAGGCCCATTTGTTCGTATGAAATGAGGCTGGAGATGATGAGTCCATACCAGTGGGAGGGGACTCCCTGAAAACCCGCCTGGACTGAGGGCACTGGTCTGGATCCTAAAGGTGGAAGGGAGTAATTGCAGGGTTTGGGGTTGGTTTATTTCTTTGTTTTTTAGATAATCAGCATAATACATTTTGTAAGTTTGAGGTATAAAAGGTGTTAGTTTATATATTACAATCCAATTACTACAGTAGTATTAGCTAATAGCTCTGACATGTCACATAATTATTTCTTTTGGGGGTGAGAACAATCAAGATCTAGTCTCAGCAGCTTTGAAGTTGGTAATACAGTATTATTGACCATGATCACTATGCTGTGCATTAGATCTCCACAACTTATTTATCTACTATTTGCAAGTTCATACCTATAAACAACATCTTTCCAACTTACCCACCACCTCCAGGCCCTGGTCCCCACCATTCTACTCTCTGTTCTTAAAAGACATTGCAGGACTTTAATGGAGAAATGGAATGATGGCTGGCATGTAACAGGAGAGGGCTGGGATGGCTAAGTCCCCTTCAGAGACATCTCCATGCCAGTAACAGTGTCCCAACCAGAAGCCAGTGGAGCCAATGCTGTTCCTTCAGAGACAGCACTGCTGTATTGATCATCTTTCTGTAACCGAGAGATGGAGAGATGGGAATGTCCCCAGATGGGGAAGAAGGGCCTAGAAGTCCGGGCTTACTCTGCGACTCCTCTGCAGAGGGCATCAAGCTTCCCCTATGGTGCATCCCTTAGAGTGGTTGGACTAGGAGACCCTGAGGGTCTTTTAGCTCTTGTAACTGAGAATTGAAATATGAGGTGGAATTAACTTATCCAAAATTCAGATCAATTTAGGAAATAGCTTTCATTTATTAAGTTTCCTACACATTATTTCATTTATTCCTCACAGTCATCCTGGGAGATGCGGGTATGGGTTTCATTTTACACCAGAGAGAAAGAAGTTAAGGAACCTGTTTCAGTTAAATCATACAGCTTCAAGGTGGTGGAGCTTGAGCTAAGAACAGCAAACTAAGTCAGTCAAGTAAAATTAGACAGTATAATCAAGTAAAATAAACTGCATTCAAGCTATGTAGTTCATAATATTCCAGCATTGGAGGAAGTGTGTACCAGGCTTTGAATTTAATCCAGGGTCATCCCAGGAAAACCAGAACTTTCCTGGATTGGCTGGCTATTTGTTCTCTGCCTGTGCCATTTGCAAAATAAATTCAATATATTTTTAAAGACTTTGAAGGGTTTTTTTTTTTTTATTTGCTAAAAAACCCATCACATTTTTAAGGATGTTTTAATTGAAAGATTGTGAAAGTGTTAGTCTCCCAGTCATGTCTGACTCTTTGTGACCTTGTGGACTGTAGCTCACCAGGCTCCTCTGTCTGTAGGATTTCCCAGGCAAGAATACTGGAGTGGGTTGCCATTCCCTGCTCCAGGGGATCTTCCCTACCCAGAGATTAAACCCAGATCTCCTGCATTGCAGGCAGATTCTTTATGGTCTGAGCCACCAGAAAAGCCCTGATTAAAAGATTAGCAAACTTAAAAACTGAAAAATGATCAGATTCATTTTTAAAGATAATGCAGTCACTTTTCCACTACATTTTATTTATCGTCTCTATCAGTTCTGCATTGTTGAATTCCTAATGATCATGCTTTGAAATAGACTCTTAATACTTAGAGACTTAATGGCTATATGACAAAAAGGTATCACACATTTCCCTCAGGTGATTCTTCTGATCAACCATATTAAACAACATGGACTGAGGCTGTGCTATAAAATCTTTATGTAAATTGTCTAAAGTTGACTCACAGAAATCTCATTAATTCTTTTGCTTGTAACAACTGCCTTTATATTTATAAGCACTTAATAGTATAACCTTGAATTTCTATCATATTTACAGCTTACAAAATACTTTCCTACAGTGCCTCATTTGAGTCCCACAAGAATAGGTATTTTTACAGATGAGAACTGAAGTCCCAAGAAGTTCCTTGTCCCAGATCCTACTAAGCATAAGATGGAAGAATAAAACATTTGAATCAGAGCTTCTAACTCATTTTTTATGCCTCAGTTTGTGACCATCAGCCCCCAGCTCAGTACCAGATGGAACCTGAGGCTGGAATGTTGGCCTCTGGGTAGCTGTGGTCTTCATGGTCCCCAGAGGAGCTCCATCTCCTCAGAACAAGTACATTGCACATAGATAAGGCCATTTGCAGTAAACTGGCTTTTTTTTTTTTCTTATCAATCCATCATTCTTTAGAAATTTCAAAAACATTATTTTCATTTTTTAAAATGTTTGAAACTTCAGCAGGAATGTGATTTATTGGAAGGCCAAATGAGGGCAAGATAGTTGAGGAGCTAACAGTGTCATGTTCACTGACAACTCCAAACCTTGCAGAGTGATTTACTTTCTGGAAGCGAAAGAAAACTATTCAACACAGAAATTACTTTAGTTTTAGATTTATCAGAAATGACATGAGTTTGGAAAATTTATAATTATGAAGTACCTTCATATTTTTGTTTTTAACAAATTTTACTAATAGAGTAAAAAGATAGACTGTTTTAAAGATGGACTAGTTAGGGAAAAAAGAGACTGTTTTAGTAAAGTTACACCATTCATTAGAAAGATTCCTGAAAATCTAGTATCATTAACTAATTTTTAGTAATTAAACATTTAAAAACAACTTTCCTCAATGTATAGAAAACAATTTATTATTTAATAATTGAATTTTTCATCCCCCTTTAGTTCAATTACTATATGTCCCTCTATTCTTAGAAACTTACAGCTGGGAAGGACTTTCTTTACTGTCAACACAGAGCAGGCTCCTTTTGAATCAGCACTAAGAGTGATATAATTAAAGAAATATGAGATCCATGAGTTCTTTAAAGTGTCACAGTTGAACTAGCCACTCTTTTAGAGACTGAATATTTTTATAGCTTTCATGTGTGTGTGTGTGTGTGTGTGTGTGTGTGTATGGTGAAGGGAAGTATATCATCTATACGTAGGGTGCCAAACAAAGAGGATGGGCTTCTCTGGTGGCTCAGTGGTAAAGAATCCATCAGCCAATTCAGGAGACACAGGTTCAATCCCTGGATCAGGAAGATCCTCTGGAGAAGAAAATGGCAGCCCACTCCAGTATTCTTGCCTGGGAAATCCCATGAGCAGAGGAGCCTGATGGGCTATAGACCATGGGGTCACAAGAGTCCAACATAACTTAGTGACTAAGCAACAAGCAAGGAGGATGGGCAGCTAATGCTCAGAAGACCTGAACTTCTTGATGGCTTTTGGGCAAGGGGTTTTAAATGCAACATTAAGGGTGAGGGTAGCAAGGTGTGTGATCAACTGGATTCTTCTGTTTGGTTGTCGGTAAGGTAGCAGAGTAAGGTTAGAACCAGAAGACTGATGCTTTATAGCCCTTTCCTTTTGGTTGGAAATTGTCTGCAGGCAGTGTTTTGAGTATAGGGGACTATGTTACTTGGATTCAGAGCTAGAGTTGGTGTTTGCTCAAGTTGGAAGAGACTCACTATCTGGATATATTTGTCCTATATGACCTACCGGAAAGAGCCAGTACAGCTTTTGGAATCACAACTCAGGTTCACATCCCAACTCTGGCATTTTCTAGCCATGGGACCTGTAGCTCCTTCCAGCTTCACTAATTGCTGAACTGTGAATATGAGCTAATGCATCTCTTTCATGGGTTGTCATGGAGAATAAATGAGGTGATGTACGCCTCATTAGGCCTGCACCAAGTAAGAGCCTAATAATTGGTGGAGTTTGTCTTTTGAGTTTTTTTTTTTTTTTTCATTTGAATGAAACTTCATTCTCAAGTAAAATGAAGAGTTGCTTGGTCTAAGTCAGTGCCTGTGTGCATGTGTGCTCAGTCATATCCAACTCTTTGTGACTCATGGACTGTAGCCGCCAGGCTCCTCTGTCCATGGGATTCTCCAGACAAGAATACTGGAGTGGGTTGCCATTTCCTTCTCTGGTCTAAATCAATAGGTATCACTTTTTTAGCAGAACTCTTTTTTTTTTCTAAAACATTATTACAGGATCAAAAGGCAGTTTTGATTTCAAAACTATTTCAATTCTCAGTGGCCAACAATTTTTCATCATTTATGGAATTATGGCTTCTTCCCTCATAGCTCAGTTAATAAATAATCTGCCTGCAATGCAGGAGACCCGGGTTTGATTCCTGGGTTGGAAAGATCTCAAGAAAAGTAAATGGCAACCCACTCCAGTATTCTCGCCTGGAGAATCCCATGGATAAAGGAGCCTGGCAGGCTACGGTCTGTGCGGTCACAAGAGTCAGACATGACTTAGTGAGTAAACTACTACTATGGAATTATGGAAACCCTGAAATGAATACTAAAAAAAATATTTGGAAAGAATATATTAAACACCCATTAGGATGGCTACTATCAAAAACAGGAAGGGAGGGATGAGGGAAGAAAGGGGGAAAGAGACAAAGGAAGAAGAGAAGGAAAGAAAGTTGTTGACAAGGACATGGAGAAATTGAAACCCTTGTGCTCTGTGGAAAAGTAAAATGCTATAGCTGCTATGGAAAAGAGTTATAGAGATTCCTCAAAACGTTAGATATAGTCATCATATGATATAGCAATTCCACTTCTAAATACTATATGTATATATATATACACACACACACACACACACACAAGCTTTGTAAGCAGACTCTCAAATATTTGTATAGCAGGTTCACAGCAGCATTATTCACAATAACCAAAATGTAGAAGCAACCCAAGTGTCCACTGACAGACAAATGAATAAACCAACTGTTGCATATGCGTACATACAATGAAATATTGTTCAACCTTAGAAAGGCAGGAAATTCTGACATATGCTACAGTGTGGATGAACCTTGAAGATGATATGCTAAGTGAAATAAGCCAGTCACAAAAAGATGAATATTGTATCCTGCCATGTAGTATATGAGATAACCAGAGTAGTCAAATTTAGAGAGATAGGAAGTAGAATAGTTTGACATGGCCTGGAGAAGAAGGAAATAGGGATATGTAATGAGTACAGAGTTTCAGTGTTGCAAGATGAAAAAAGTTCTGGAGGTTGGTCACACAACAATATGAATGTACTTAACACTACTTCAGTTCAGTTCAGTAGCTCAATTGTGTCAGCAAAGTAATGTCTCTGCTTTTTAATATGCTGTCTATATTTGTCATAGCTTTTCTTCGAAGGAGCAAGTGTCTTAATTTTATGGCTGCAGTCACCATCTGCAGTGATTTTTGGAGCCCACGAAAATAAAGGCTGTCACTGTTTGTCATCGTTTCCCCATCTGTTTGACATGAAGTGATGGGACAGGATGCCATGATCTTCATTTTTTGAATGTTGAGTTTTAAGCCAGCTTTTTCACTCTCTTTCACTTTCATCAAGAGGCTGTATAGTTCCTGTTCACTGTCTGCCATAAGGGTGGTGTCATCTGCATATCTGAGGTTATTGCTATTTCTCTCAGCAATCTGGATTCCAGCTTGTGCTTCATCCTTTCCGGCAGGATGATGATGTACTCTTATAGCTTTTTTCTTTCTTTTCTTTTCTTTCTTTCTTTTTTTTTTTTTTTCAAATACAGTATGGGAAATAGCAGTTCCTAGAGACTTTGGTATTTGTGTCCGATGGCAGGAGAGGAGCACTTGGAGCAACCAGGGCAGGGTTAGTAGGAAAATTCTGAAATATCTTATGTTAGACAATTGGGCCTTTTGTAAGGCTTCATCGTCTAATTCATATTCATGTAATAAGTGTTCTGGCTGTTGCCGAATATCAGGAGGGCTAGAATTACCTTGTAATGGAAGAATCATGGCTTCAATGAGAGCCCATAGGGACCAGAAATCTATCGGAATGTTTTTTCCTTGTCTGATGGCTCATTCAACATTCTCTTTGACCTGATGCCAAATTTCTAAATCAAAACTACCTTCATCAGGGAACCAAGGGTTACATTCAACCACTGTCTGAAGGCAAGCCTCTGTTTGCTGGCGTGAAACCGAAAATCCCTGAACTTTAAATAAGTGATAAAGTAAAGTAGAAAAGAATCGGTTTTCCAGCCGATTGACCCATGTCTTAGTGCTTACCAGCCTCAATAGGCCCTCTGGGGTCACTCCATCTGAATCCACATGTACCAAGTCCCTGTTTCTGGGCGCCACTTGTTGGTTCTTTATTGGACCGGAACCTGGTGGTCCAGAGTTGACAATGAGAGAGTGAAAGAAGGAAAGAGGCTAATATTCCCTGGGTTATGTGCTCCAGGGAATCAGCCAGAAATAGATATATATATAGAGAGAGAGAGAGAAAGAGAGAAAGAAAGAAAGAAAGACACAGGGACCCAAGCTCTGATGGAGCAAAGGTGTTTTAATCAGTATGGTGTGGGCATATATACTGTCTTACAAGGTAGTTATTCTCAGCAAAGATAAAGACTAAAATTCCAGACTTACAAAACACAAGGCGATCCCTATTAAAGAGAGAAGAGGGCACTTAGCACCATAATGAGAAACTAACAAAGGAAATGCCTAGATTCCTCAGCTGGGGGGGCGGGGGGAGGCGTGCCTCTCCTCTTAATTCCTGAATATTCAGGAATTAATAAGGACCAAAGGATTCCTGACAGATCCAAAACAACACACAGGAAGCCTCCTGTTAAATGCTTCCTGACAATGTACTCTGCATAGAAGTTAAATAAGCAGGGTGACAGTATACAGCCTTGACTCCTTTCCCGATTTGGAACCAGTCTGTTGTTCCATGTCTAGTTCTAACTGTTGTTTCTTGACCTGCATACAGATTGCTCAGGAGGCAGGTCAGTTGATTTGGTATTCCCATCTCTTTCAGAATTTTCCAGTTTATTGTGATCCACACAGTCAAACACTTTAGTATAGTTAATGAAGCAGATGTTTTTCTGGAATTAAGAATTTTCCACACTTAGTAATTTAACACTACTTAGCTGTACATTTAAAAGTGGTTAAAGATAGAAAGTTTATATGTATTTTACTAAAATTAATTTTTTTCATGTAAAGCATATACTGGAGATGTAAACAGTTCCAAAACCCAGTCAGCCCTAACATCCAGTGATACAGAGGTAGAAGATGAGTTTGTGATTGAAAGGAGAGTCCAAGACCAGTTTCCGTCCCAGTTTTCCTGCCCCTTGGGAAACAGCCAGGATTGCATATATGACATAGGGTGTGGGTGAGAAGGAGGTGTGAAATATTTACTCTCAAGATGCTCTGTATTCTCCCACTACTAAGTCATTTGCAGAACTAGAGGGAAACCTGGCAGTATCTTATCTAAATTGATGATGAGCCATCATCTGTTAATCCAAATGAAAGCCTCTGACAGTATTAATGATACACAGTCTCATATTATCCTTAGGAAAAATAAATAAATCACTTGAGGTCTTCAGAGCAGAAAAGATCCAAACTCTCAGAGCCTATTTCACAACAAACATCCAATATCCAAACATTTGCTGCCACTTTCTTGGGGGGCCCAGCACTGTCTGGTGTCTACTCTGATGGAGTTTGGTTGATCTCTCTGGGGAGTGGGGCTAAGGAAATGTCAGTGACATCAATATCTCAGTGTCAGTCTCAGCAAGACCTGTGTAGATGATCTTTTTATCCGTAAAGCACAGAGACAGAAGAGTTGATGTAGACTGATTCAAATGAATCAGTCCTAATGAGATGGATGAAACTGGAGCCCTTTATACGGAGTGAAGTAAGCCAGAAAGATAAAGAACATTACAGCATACTAACACATATATATGGAATTTAGAAAGATGGTAACGACAACCCTATATGCAAAACAGAAAAAGAGACACAGAAATACAGAACAGACTTTTGAACTCTGTGGGAGAAGGTGAAGGTGGGATGTTTTGAAAGAACAGCATGTATATTATCTATGGTGAAACAGATCACCAGCCCAGGTGGGATGCATGAGACAAGTGCTCGGGCCTGGTGCACTGGGAAGACCCAGAGGAATCGGGTGGAGAGGGAGGTGGGAGGGGGGATCGGGATGGGGAATACGTGTAAATCTATGGCTGATTCATATCAATGTATGACAAAACCCACTGAAATGTTGTGAAGTAATTAGCCTCCAACTAATAAAAAAATAAATAAATAAATAATAATTTAAAAAAAGAGTTGATGTAGACTGAGCAAGCAGTTAGGAAATCTCTAGAAGAGAAAAAGACTTGATCCAAAAAGCCTATTTCATTTCATTAGAGCTTGATGAAGTAAGAGAACTCTGGACTTTGACTAACAGTGGTGGTCATCTTAATAATGATGGCTATAGTATAATGGGCTTTTCTGAGTGAATTTATACTTGTATTAATAATAGACCACCTAAAGTTGAGTTTTGTTGCTGTTAGAAAATGTCTACTTCTGTATCAGACTGTGAAGGCCAGGATCTTTTCTTACCTTATATTCCATTGTTTGAAATATTCCTGGATATACCCTTGAAATCACAAATCCTTATCACTGAAAGAGTCATTTGTTTGCATGTGTTTTATGGATCATTTTTTTTTAAATTTTTTAAAAAATTGAAGTATAGTTCATTAACAATGTTGTTAATTTCTTTTGTGCAGCAAAGTGGCATGTTTTTTCATTTTCTTTTCCATTATGGTTTGTCATAGGATATTGAATATAATTCCCAGTTCTATACAGTTGAACCTTGTAAGCCCAAATTCTCATTCTATCTCTCCCCTATCTCGCCTATATGTTGTTTTATGGATTTCTTAAGGCATGAAAAAGTCAGGCATTCTTATAAAAACAAAAAAGGAGGTATTGATACATATTACAGCATGGATGAAGTTTGAAAACATGCTACGTAGAAGAAGCCAGACACGAAAGGCCTCATATTGTATGATTCCAATTGTATAAAGTGTTTGAAGTCAGAAAATCCATAGAGACAGAAAGTAGATTAGTGGTTGCCAGCAGGTTGAGGGGACAGAAAAAGTGACTGTTTAATGTATGGGGTTTCTTTCAGTGATTGTTAAAAAACACAATTCAACTGAGTAAATCTGAAGATTTAATTGCCTTTATTTAGCAACGATTCATGAATCAGTCAGCATCCCATCTAACACATAGAAACGTGCTCCCAGGAGCTGTATAGAGGAAAAGACATTGTTAGGCAGAACGGGGTGGGAAAAGGATGTTTCTAACAGAGAGTGGATTGTTCCAGGCAAGGTCACCTTCCTTTGGGAGAAGGCTGATGTCTGTTAGGCAGATTACCTCGGTAGTGCTGACCAGGTAGTTCCAGATTGACTGGTTCAAGGTCACATTCCTGGGAGACACTGAGCTACAATTGGTCAGGTCTTAAGTCTTGGTGGGTCTCAGCACAAGTGTTCTGTTTGGGACCTGTTGTTTCCATTTCTAACAGAAAGATGAAAATGTTCTAAGTTGATACTATGGCTGCACAGCTTTGTGAATATACTGAAAAACCGCTGAATCTCACACTTTAAAATGGTCAGCTTTATGGTATGTGACTTATATCTCAGTACAACTATTATAAAAATAAAGTATTCGAGAAGACTTGCAGTTGTCAGGGAGGAAGAAATTTTCCTCTATCCTTCTAGTTCTTCTGGCTGGACTAAAAATTAAACTGACATGAGATAGAATAACAGGAGGAAATCAAACAAAAGTTTAATAACACGTGTACATGGAAGAGACCAGGAAAACTGAGATACTTGCCAAAATGGATGAAATTCTCACTTTAAGTATCATCTTAAGACAAAAGAAGAAGCTGGGAGTAGGGGTTAGGGACTTCAGCAGGGAGAAAGACAATTCACATGGAGATGAAAATTCAAATGTTTGGTAAACAAGTATTACGTGGACTAGGCAGAAAAAAATAGGATACAGAGTGGACTCTGATCTCTAGGCCCTGCTGAGGATCCCCATACCACAGCTCAGTTCAGTTCAGTCGCTCACCACAGTTTGTGGTGATCCACACAGTCAAGACTTTGGCATAGTCAATAAAGCAGAAATGGATTTTTTCTGGAACGCTCTTGCTTTTTCCATGATCCAACAGATGTTGGCAATTTGATCTCTGGTTCCTCTGGCTTTTCTAAACCCAGCTTGAAGTTCCATCTGGAAGTTCACAGTTCATGTACTGTTGACGCTTGGCCTGGAGAATTTTGAGCATTACCTTGCCGGCGTCTGTTCAGTTTAGTTCAGTCGCTCAGTCGTGTCTGATTCTTTGCGACCCCATGAACCACAGCACGCCAGGCCTCCCTGTCCATCACCACTACCAGAGTCCACCCAAACCCACGTCCATCGAGTTGGTGATGCCATCCGACCACCTCATCCTCTGTCGTCCCCTTCTCCTCCTGCCCTCAGTCTTTCCCAGCATCAGGATCTTTTCCAATGAGTCAGCTCTTCGCATCAGATGGCCAGAGTATTGGAGCTTCAGCTTCAGCATCAGTCCTTCCAATGAACACCCAGGACTGATCTCCTTTAGGATGGACTGGTTGGATCTCCTTGCAGTCCAAGGGACTCTCAAGAGTCTTCTCCAACACCACAGTTCAAAAGCATCAATTCTTCGGCACTCAGCTTTCTTCACAGTCCAACTCTCACATCCATACATGACCACTGGAAAAACCACAGCCTTGACTAGATGGACCTTTGTTGGCAAAGTCATGTCTTTGCTTTTTAATATACTGTCTAGGTTGGTCATAACTTTCCTTCCAAGGAGTAAGCATCTTTTAATTTCATGTCTGCAATCACCATCTGCAGTGATGAGATGAGTGCAATTGTGTGGTGGTTTGCGCATTCTTTGGCATTGCCTTTCTTTGGGATTGGAATGAAAACTGACCTTTTCCAGTCCTGTGGCCACTGCTGAGTTTTCCATATTTGCTTGCATATTGACTGCAGCACTTTCACAGCATCATCTTTTAGAATTTGATCTGGAATTCCATCACCTCCACTAGCTTTGTTCATAGTGATGCTTCCTAAGGCCCACTTGACTTTGCATTCCAGGATGTCTGGCTCTAGGTGAGTGATCACACTATTGTGATTATCTGGGTCAAGAAGATCTTTTTTGTATAGTTCTTCTGTGTATTCTTGCCACCTCATCTTGCCACCTGGGGTTCTGCAAATTAAATGGACAAAAGACAGAGTAACCAGACAAAGGTTATATATGCTAATAGAGGCCTTCATAGAAAAGAAGTGAAGACCCAAAGGAGGCAATTAAATTCTGGAGGCTTATATGCCATTTTAACAATGAGTAATAAATTTGTGGGAAAGTGACAAGATAAAGAAAAGGGGGCTTGAGTTCTAGGGGTGGTAAATTGTGGGAAGGTACATATATGCAGGGTATTGGGTACCTGGAGTGCTACTGAAAAGGAAGAGTAGTTTAGTAAGCTCTGTTAGGCAGATTAAACTCAGATCATCTCTGTTGATTAAGAGGCATTCTCCTCTTCCTGGAAAGGGAGAGGAGACACCTTTACAAAGGGAAATGTGTGTCCCATTTTTAGAGAAGAGCAGAAGAGAGAGCTCAATACAATCCTTCAGTCAAAGAGGTCTATTTGGGGGTGGCACATGCTGATCTCCTTCAACTGCTTCTCTGGGAAGCTAAAAGACTTTTCAAAAGATAGGCATCTGTGGGACAAAAAAAGATGCTGGCAAGCCTTGCTTAAATGTCTTTCTGGTGCTTTCTCTGTGATTCGTTTACTCATCATTTTCCTGTTGCTATTTACACTAGGGAATAAGGATGAAGTACAAGAGAACAGAATGAGAAAACATACAAATCTTAAAATGTGTGTTTTAAATACAATTCATTAACACATTGAAGTCTTCATCTTCTGAAATCTTGTTTTGTACTTTGAAATTTTTAAACCTAGTAATAACTTAGAGGTGAAATTTAATACAAATGGGAAGAATTTTAGAAAGATATCAGATTCCCTCTCAACATTTAATTAATTCAGAATTTGTTTTCAATTTCAACCATATCAAGGAACTAAACTAAAAGAATCATCATCTCTTAGTATGTAGAAAACTTTGAGTGATACCATCCATTTATTCCATTACTCAGTGATAACCACTCCTGACATTTTTTAAGAAAAAGGGAGAAAGGGGAGAGGTAGGAGGAGATCAGTAATCAACTGCCCTTAATATATTTAAATGGAATGAAAAGTCTGCTGTTTATTACAGCATAGCAAATAACATAGTAACATAGCAAATAGAGCTGAATTCCCTTTGGGGAGTTGCAGAAACGATCTTGCTTTGGTGACTATTTTGTAAAGGAACTTGGCTCCTATTCAGCTTGGCTTTGCAGTGAGAATTGAGAGAGAAGATAAGCCAGAAATTCCACTGTTTCCCAGCAAAGGTAGCTGTTTTGTCCAGGTCCCTGTTTTTCAATATGGCACTCACGTTAGGTCCTGTCACATATCATGTTAAGTACTACATGTGTCAATCATGTTCTGTCAGCTACGCTCCCCTGCCCCTCTTGCTGCTGAGCTCAGCCACAGGCCTTTTAACGTTTCATAGATTTAGTCCACACTTCTGTAACACCTTTTGCATCCATCCTAGGAACTGCCAATTTTAGCACCTTCCTAGAGTTCACCAATAGGTGCAGGTCTGCGTGTCTTTTCTACCTAAACTATTTCATAATGTCTTTGTGAGAAGCAGTCATCTCATTTATTTTTAAATGTCTCTATGATGCTGGGAGGGATTGGGGGCAGGAGGAGAAGGGGATGACAGAGGATGAGATGGCTGGATGGCATCACTGACTCGATGGGCATGAGTTTGAGTAAACTCCGGGAGTTTGTGACGGACAGGGAGACCTGGCGTGCTGCGATTCATGGGGTCTCAAAGAGTCGGACACGACTGAGCGACTGAACTGAACTGACTGACGATACTTTAATAGGTGACATTTGTGTTTAATAAATGCTAAACACCATTCTTAAGACTCTGTGCTTACTAACTAACTTAATGCTCATGATGATTCTATAGTATAGATATCAATATTATCATTACCTAATTTTGCAGATACAGAAAAATTAAATACACTTTCCTAAGCTTATGGAGCTGGTATGGAGTAGGCCTGGGATATGAATCTAAGTAGTCTGGCTATAGAATATTAGCTCTCAGCTCCTAAACATCCTGACCACAATACACTCCATCTCTTAGTACACTATGAGATACTCCAGAAAAGCTCTGATAGTAAGAATTAGTTGTGTTTGCACTACTTAGAAGTTCAGGGGCAGCATGGTCTAATCTAGCAAGGGAATCAAGAATTTAGGAATCAAATTACTGCAGCTTTGTGACCTTTTGACAAGTTATTTTGATTTGTTTGGGTTTTAGTCTCCTCATCTGTAGCATGAAGAAAAAAATATTAGTACCTCTTAATGTTTTTGTGGGAGTTAGATGAGATAAGAGATATGAAATACCAGTGAGTTTCCCTTTTCCTTTCCGTGTGAATTACCTCATTTCTCACCCTTGGCAGTTCTGTGATGGAGGCACTGGAGGTATTATATCCATTATACAGATGAGAATATAAATCCATGAAGGTGTGGTTTAATGTATTTCATTGCTTTGAGATAATTCTTGACCATGATCTCTTCAAATGTTTCTTCTGCTCTATTTTCTCTCTTCTCCTTATGTGACTCCAGTCGGCTGTCTTATATCATCCCACAGCTCTTGTGGGCTCCATTTCTTTCTTTGTGTTTCAGTTTGGATCATTCATACCAGTGTATCTTTCTTTCAGTTCACTGATTCACTCCACAGCTGTGTAAAGTCTACTGATCCGTCCATCGAAGGAATGCTTCATTTCTTTTTAACTTTATTTTTCTAATTTAATTTTTATTTTATATTGGAGTGTAGTTGATTTGTAATATTTTGTTAGTTTCAGGTGTACTGAATGATTTAGATTTACATATATCCATTCTCTTTTAGATTCTTTTCCCATATTGGTTATTACAGAATATTGAGTAGAGTTCCCTGTGCTATGCAGTAGGTCCTTCTTTATTCTCCATTTTATATATAGTAGTGTGTATATGTTGATCCCAAACTCCTAATTTATCCCATCCTCCACATTTCCCTTTTAATAACCATAAGTTGTTTTTTGAAGTCTGTGAGCCTGTTTTCAGTTTTAAACAAGTTTGTATCAGTTTGTAGATTTCACATATGAATGATAATCTATGGTATTTGTCTTTCTCTGCCTGACTTACTTCACTTAGTATGATAATCTCAGTATGATAATCTTCACTTAGTATGATAACCATCCATGTTGCTAGAAATGACATTGTTTTATTTTTTATGACTGAGTAGTATTCCATTGTATATATGTACCACATCTTCTTTTCTTTAATTATTTATTTTAATTGGAGGTTAATTACTTTACAGTATTGTGGTGGTTTTCACCACACATCTACATGAACCAGCCACAGGTGTACAGGTGTCCCACCATCCTGAACACTCCCTCCCGTCTCCCTCCCCAGTCCATCCCTCTGGGTTGTCCCAGAGCACCAGCTTTGAGTGCCCTGCTTCATGCATTGAGCTTGCACTGGTAATCTATTTTACATATGGTAGTATACATGTTTCAGTGCTATTCTCTCGTATCATCCCACCCTTGCCTTCTCCCACATAGTCCAAAAGTCTGTTCTTTACATCTGTGTCTCTTTTGCTGTCTTGCATATAGGGTCGTCATTACTGTCTTTCTAAATTCCATATATATGAGTTAAGATACTTTATTGGTATTCCATTGTATATATGCACCACATTTTCTTTATCCATTCATCTGTCAGTGGGCCTTTAGATTGAGAATGCTTCATTTTTGATAGTGTGGTTTTCTTCGTGAGTATTTCCATTTGACAGAAACTCCTTAACTTCTGATGCATGTAGTTCATCTGTTCTGCTGGATAGGATCTAGATGCTCTGCAGACACTAAGGGAAGTATCCCTACTTGGAAACAGGCATGCTTCTTCTTCCATCAGGCTGTAGATGTGGACAGCTAAACCAGTTGAGTCCAGAACTGAGCTAGTTTACATTTTGTCTGCAGCACAGGCTTCACCTCCCTCTCGAGGGGCCTGCCTCGCCCTATGCTGAAGCGGGGCCAGCAGGTCGGAGATCTTCACTAGTCCGTGTGCTCCGCACTCAGCTCTTCCTGCAGACTTGTAGCACAGAGTCCCACTCTGAGCAAGCTCCAGTGCCACCTCAGGAGCTGACCACAGCTGCTGCTCACACTAGGCTGGGTTCATGTGGGAGTGAAGGGGTCCTTCATTCGGTCTGCTTCACTCTTAGGTCATGTGTCTAGGCCTCAGACCTGGGGCTGTCTCAGGATCCATGCCTTTTCTACCATGGCAACTAACCTTGGCCTTGTATCTGTGGTTGTGATCTAAGGTGGCCTCAGTATTCAGCAGCATGAAGTAGGATTTCAGTTTCCTGGCCAGAGATTGAAGTCAGGCCACAGCAGTGAGAATGCTGAATCCTAGATCACAATGACCAGTAGCCAGTGACAAGGCACTGACCTTTTGTCATTGTAGAAATGAATTTCTACAAAGAGAAAGTGGTGAAATAAGTAAGTGGTGGTGGTTTAGTTGCTAAGTTGTGTCTGACTCTTTGTGACCCATGGACTGTAGCCTACCAGGCCACTCTGTCCATGGGATTTCCCAGGCAATTATACTAGAGTGGGGTGCCATTTCCTTCTCCAAGGGATCTTCCTAACCTGGGGGCTGAACTCGGGTTGCCTGCATTGCAGGCATATTCTTTACCATCTGAACCACCAGGGAAGCACCTAAATAAGTGTTTTGTTTATTGGGAGGAAAAAGAGTACGTGTGAATAGACTCACACGGGTAAATTCAGAAAGTGTTGCACCTTTTTTTGGTAGTTTGAATCACTTTTCTGGGGCATTTCTTCTGGATTTTCTCTAACCGGTCTTCTTGCTTTGCCTGATTCTGAGTCTATATTTGGTTTAAGTCAGGGTCCTCCCCTGTGTGTGCATGCCTCTCTTAGCCAAGGTGGACTCTAGTGAAGAGGGCTGTGGGAATGTTGACATTGCCTACTATGGGGTGGTAGCCCTTCCCTTTTGGCCCCCAAGGAGCCTTTCTGCATGTGTAGTTGGGAAGGTATCCTTGATCTCAAGAATGAGGAATACGTGGACTCTTATCTTTTATCTGGACAGGGCTGTTTCTCCTCCCTCCTGCTATTATCGTCATCTTGGAGTGTCTGTCCACAGCGGATAGACAGCTCAGTGTGGGGCTCCTCTGTCTCCTGCCTCAGTGGTAGATTTGAAGGTTCCTCATACACACAGGCAGCCTGCATCCCAGAAAGCAGGCACATTGTTCACATTTCCTGAGTCACTAGTGAGGTCTCCTAAACAAGCCTTTTTATCTCTCATATCATTGGACTCTTGATTTGTTGGGATTCCATAATTTTGTGGTTCACTTGTATAATGGAAATGCAGCACTGGGCCTGGTGCCTAGTAGGACATAAAAGATCTTTATTGGTTAACTGAGGAACTACTCCGGGAGTTGGTGATGGACAGGGAGGCCTGGCGTGCTGCGATTCATGGGATTGCAAAGAGTCGGACACGACTGAGTGACTGAACTGAACTGAACTGAACTGAGGAACCTAAATAGAAATGTCCTGTTGACTGTCCAAAGGTCCCACTCTAATTTTGACTTGTTCCTAATTGACAAAAGAGGTCACTGCCTGACTCAGGAGTACAAAAGTATGCATTTCATTTAGAAGCTCCACTGGACAGAGTTGAGAAACATAGTCTTTAAGCAAAGCTATTATGATCTCTGACTGAAAATACACACTCACACACCCCACCTCTGAGGGTCTAGAAAACCGAATTCTGATTCTGCCTCTCATTAGCTGTCTCTTAATATGCAGATTACCCACCAGATCTATTCCTCAGTTTATTTATCAAATGGGATTAATGATATGTATCTTACTTCAATAAATTGTTGTGAAGGTAAAATGAAATTACATAAGTAATTTAAAACACTTTCTAAGTGCTATAGAAATATAAAGTATTCCTCTAGAAGGGGTCAGAGAGATGTAGAAAAAAGTGGGAGTTTGAATTTCAAGGCACCCTTTTGACATCTATGCATCACCATAAGAGAGAGTCCATGAATATGAAAGAGAGCAAAATTAGAAATAGAGCTCTTCCTCTCACTAAAATTAGCCTACTTGTGATAAAGGTTAATTAAGTCCTTCTCCACCAGGCAAGGGCACATTTTTAAAGGGAAATAGCATGTCAGCCCTGAATCGTGCTGGGGAGTGATGAGGTCTTCGTGTCATATCCCACTTTGAGCTCAGAAAGCTCTCCTATTGGACTTTGTTTCCTATAGACCTAACCTGATGTTTCATTTCCTGTCTCAGGCCTAGAATTCCTCCACAGCGCTGCTTGATTCATTTATATACTTGTACTCAGACAACAGAGACAAGTAAGACCGTCAAAAAGTCATTAGGAAGTTTCTTTCTGCCGGCTTCATTCATTCATACCCCAAAGCATACCCAAGGCACAGCCTATATAGTTTGACTTCCTTTGCCCGGGTTCAATCCCTGGATCAGAAAGATCCCCTGGAGAAGGAAATGGCTACCCACTCCGGTATTCTTGCCTGGAGAATTCCATGGACAGAGGAGCCAGCAGGCTACAGTCCATGGGGTCACGAAGAGTCAGACACAACTGAGTGACTAACACTTGTCCCCTCTTACACACCATTGAAACCTTCAACCACAAGCTGATAAGTCTAGAGCACAGGTCGACCAACTACTGCCCACAGGCCTAAATCCAGCTTGCCACCTGTTTTGTAAGTAAAGTTTTATTGAAACACAGTCACTCCCATTTCTATGCCTATTGCATGGGGCTGCTTTATCACCACAAAGGCAACGCTAACAAATTGCAATAGAAGTGGTATGACCTGCAAAGCCAGAAACATTTGATACCTGGTCCTTTGCAGAAAAAGTGTGTCTACCGCTTGGTCTAGAGCAATATTAGGCCTGTCCACTCCCCACCAACATTACTAAGCCACATTTGGTTTATTCAGATCTCTTTCTCCTTCTTTGATTTAATGAACTAATTATTCTGGAACTGGCTTATGCATTAGCACCTAAGAATAATGAGATAAAGAGTTGTTCAGATTTGAGAGTGCGTAACGATATAAAGTATTTAACTAGGAAAGTTCATAGAAAATTTAAAAAAAAAAAAGTGATAGCACTCCATAAGGATGCAGTCAGCCAGCCAAATCTACAATGTAGAAAACGCTACACAATAAACCACCCAGTTTTTCCAGAAAATACCTGGGCATAGAAAACCAAAAGTGGAGCAGGGCACCTGTGGAGATTCAAAGAGACTTAAGGTATATTTTAACCTAATGCAACTTGTGGATCTTCTTTTTGTTTAAACGATTGATTTTTCTGTATTGATCTGTGTCCACACATCTCGCAAGCCCTCTTCTTCTAATGTCCAAAGGTTCTTTTGGATTTTCTTTTTATTTGCTTTTTGAAAAAAATTTTGGCCACACAGCTTGCAGGATCTTAGTTCCCCAAACAGGGATCAAACATGCACCCCCTGCAGTGGAAGCACAGAATCCTAACCATTGCAAGTCCCAAGATGTGTATCTTCTATTTGAACAACTCTACTGAGATAATTTAAACATTGAAGAGATCTTGGTGTTTTGAAGGAATTATTTGTACTTAGGTATAATGATATTGTGATTACTTGTTTATAAATATCCTTATATATTAGAGATAATTAAATTATGGTATGGTATTTGTGGGTGAAATAATATGATGCCCAGGATTTTCTTTCTACTCTCCAACTCCTTCAGTCAGAAAAATATAGTAGAGAATATAGAAGGAATAATATTGGCGAATGTTTGATGATTACTGAGCCAGAGTGTTGAGTACATTAAGCTCACTATGGCTTTCTCTCAAACTTTGGTCTTTTTGAAAATTTTCACTATTAAATATTTTTTTCAAAAGCATGAATCGAACCTGGGTCTCCTGCATTGCAGGCAGACTTTTTACCATCTGAGCCTCCAGGGAAGCCTGTTACTTTGAGTCATCTTTTAATTTGAATCCTGGTTTTGCTAGCTGTTTCTAATCTGTAGAATGGACATTGTGATTCAGATTATATGTGATATTGTGAGGACTATGAAAACTCAATGAGATAGTAAAGAGTTTAACACTGCATAATTCATAGGAAATGAATCAATACCTGGTAGCTATTATTTTGTATTTGCTATCACATGACAGGAATGTAAATACTTATGAGCCTCGTTCATTTATCATGTAATTGACTTTTGTGAATTGCAGACCTTAAACCCATATTGTTGCCAGTCAAGAAGAAGGAGCCAAAGCAGAGAATGTTTTCACTGTGTACACATAGTTCCTTGACAATCTTGGAACAGTCACAGAACCTGTCAGATACATGGAGGAAAATTGTGGTATCCAGGGGATTGTGATTGGAATGTCACATTGTCCTGACAATACATCTGTCCTCAACAGTAGTTTTTTTGTTTTTTTTAATAAACATAGTCATTTTCTGTGAAATTGCTAATAAGTGCCTGTGAACACTTTTAAGCCCATTGTACATGGGAAGCCCTGTGACCATGTAGAACACTGGCAGATTTCTCATTTTGAGTTACTCTTATTTCTCCCTGACAGCTTGCACTCAGATGACCTAGAGCTGGTTCTGAGTAACTTGACACCCCTTTCACTAGTCTCAGCTGATTAATCCACCATTTAGTCAACCATTCAGTAGCCAGCACGCATCATTCACATTTATAGGAAAACACATTAACTTAAAGGCACAGGATGTTAGAACAAAAACAATCACCATCAAACAAATGAAAGAAATGTGGGCCCTACCCCCACAGAGAGTGTCCCTTAAAATTCATCCCTTTTGGGGGTCTCATTCTGAGTAAAATTACCATCAGACAAAGATATTGGGAAGCATTCTGTTCACAATGGATATTTTTTTTAAAAAAACATAAGAGAAATGTGAGATGTTGGAGAAGGTTGGGAAGCAATGTTTTGCTTGAACTCAAAATAATAACACTGTACTTTCTGTTTCTGTTCTTCCACAGAATGACATCACTCCTCTACATGTTGCATCAAAAAGAGGAAATGCCAACATGGTAAAACTATTGCTTGATCGAGGAGCTAAAATCGATGCCAAAACAAGGGTAAGGGTGCAACTTATGTACTTGCTCACGCTTATTTTCAGGAAGCAGGTCTGCTTTTTACCTTTGTTGCTGGCTCAGCCCTGGCTTTGTTATTTCCGTTTTTGTAGTCTCTTAGAAAATGACTGCTAAGTTGATTCTTCTTATAATGGGATAATGATCCCCATTTATAAAGCTTTAATATACTTTTAAATAGTACTGGCATTTAATTATAGAAACTAAGGCTTAGGTCCAGAGTTTTTGTTGAGTTAAATTTTTAAGTATTTAATCACTACTTGATACTGCAGACAGAGCTGTTGGGCCAGTTTGATACTAAAACTGACATTTTGTTTAAAAACAAATCTGTCTCCCTTTGCACACTGCTGGTAGGAATGTAAAATGGTGCAGCCACTGTGGAAAACAGTATGGAGGTTCCTCCAAAAACTCAAAATAGAACTAGCATATGATCCAGCAATCTACTTTGGTGTATACACCCGAAACAATTGAAAGAAGTATCTTGAAGCCATGTAATAGTCAAGAGGTGGAAGAAGCCCAATATCCATAGATAGAAAATGGTTAAAGAAAATGCATTATGTACATACAGTGGAATGTTATTCAGCCTTATAAGGAAATCCTGTCACATTCCCCAGTATGAATGAGTCTTGAGAACATTATGCTAAGTGACAGAAGCCAGTCACAAAAGTACCAATATTGTATGGTCCCACTTACAGGAGGTACCAACAGTTAACACATAGAAACAGAGATAGAATGGCGCTTGCTGGGAGCTTAGGGACAGAGAAGTGGGGAGTTGTTGAGTGGGATAGAGTGTCAGTATTGTAAGATAAAGTTTTAGAGTCATGTTATACAACAACATGAATACAGTTAACACTACTTAACTGTGCATTTAAAAGTGGTGAGGAGAGTAAATTTTATATTGTGTTTTTTTTTAACCACAATTTAACAAATTTTTCAACATATATCAGTCCAGGCAGGTGTTTTGACATGTTAATTGTTTGGTGTGCTGTACTGTGTGGGGAAGGGAAAGAAGTGAGACTTAGAATCAAGTTGGAATCCCAGAAGGTGAGCTTAGCTGGTTGACTTAGGTTGAGGAGGTGATGTAACATTTTGCATGCAATTTCTGTATCTGAAAATAAGATTAATGGCTTCCTTGAAGGCTTGTTGCAGTGATCAAGTGAATGTTTGTAAACTGTATTGGCATAAAGTAGACCAGAAATAAATCCTAGCCATTACTAGTAGATGTACACCTCAGAGATATTGCAGCTTTGGTTCCAGACCACTGTGATGAAGCAGTATTGCAAGAAGGCAAGTCACAGGAATTTTTTGGCTTCCTAATGTGTATAAAAGTTATGTTTATACCATATTATAGTCTATTGTGTAAAAGCATTATGTCCTTAAGAATGTATATACTTTAAATTAAAAAATACTTTATTGCTAAAAAAAAAAAAATCCTAACTAGTATTGGAGCCTTTAGCAAGTTATAATCTTTTCGCAATAGTAACATAAAAATCACTGACCAGACATCATCATAACATAATAATAACAAGAAAGTTTTGAAATGTTGCAAGAAGCACAAAAATGTGACACAGAGACACAAAGTGAGGAAATACTGTTGGAAAAATGGCCTTACTGATGAGGATAGCCACCAACCTTCAACTTATTAAAAAAAAAAAGAAAGAAAGAAAGAAAAGAAATGCAGTATCTGCAAAGAGCAATAAAGCAAAGCACAGTAAAATGAGGTGTGCCTATGTAATTAAGAGCTCCAGTTAACATTAAACTTCTGACCAGGGATTTTCTTTTTCAACATTTCATTTAAGAGCAAAATGTGCTCTTATAAATATCCTCCTCTCTAAGGGTTTTGGAGAGTTATCCCTGTCTTGTAATGGTATCTCCTGCAATCCTGTGGTTCCTCTTTCAAAGAATCCTGATATTTCTAAAACTGGTCCTGTAGTTCCTTGATTCAGTACTTTATCTTTCACTGCATGTATTCACTTAAGCAGTTAATGATTATTGAATGCCTACTGTGGGCCAGACATGGCTAAGTCATGGAGAAAGCCCACAAGCCACCTCCCCTGCCCTCATAAGGCTGACTGATCATTTGTCTGTTGTATACTCTGACTTGAAGATAGCCCAGCCCTGGGTATTTGACAGGAGACCAGACTTCTTTTAACTGTTGAACCTGAAAGTTTTATGCTTTGTATGTAGCATAAAAGAAACAAGCTTTCTGGAGAAGGGGAATGAAGGAAAATGAGGGTTGACCCCTACAAGACTGTCTGACTGGGGAAGTAAATTGAAGAGAGGTCTTATTGCATTGACCTGGCATTATTTGCTAAGAAGCCATCAGCAGTAGGCTAGACCTATTGCTTTAAATGGCAGGGGTGTTCTGCTGAGTACAGGAACAGTTGCAAAGAATAAGTTAGATAATCATCACTTAATGCCTCTTGGTTACCTGTAGAGGTAGAGGGTCATTTGTGAATACAGAAATTTTTGTGAAGAGCGAAGAAGGATACTAGAGCTGAGCAGAACAGAGAAACTTGTATAGCTATACTTGGCTATCCAGTTGGATTTTAACGAAGTGTGTGGATTAGAAATGACCATATTTCTCCCTTTCTTGATACAGTCATCAATCACCAGAACAGCAAAATTGCTTGTCAGTAGTTTTGCATCATTTGTCAAACACTTACTTGTTCTATTTGGTACAATAGGAAGAGGACAGGGTATGTAGAAATTTCAGGTACCATATTAAAGGGGCACATGGTGTCACAGGGGTGGCTAGAATGAAACATACAAACACTTCTGGACAAAAGCATCAGACATACAGAATACAGGACATAGGCGAATTCATTATACACTTAGTTTCTATGCCATTTTGCCTCCTTGTTCTGAAAGCCTGTCTTATTTTAAACAGAATGTAGACTCCTTTTTACCAGTCACTCAGTTTCAACGTAGAGTTGCTTTTCTCCTGTTTTATGTGAGTGCTGTGTGGATGTGAAGAAAACTTAGAGAAACAGAATAGTCATTCTTCTATTGTCATTCTTCTATTGTTGTCCTGCTTGGGGTGGAGGGGTGGTGTCACTTGGGAACAAACTGAATTCCTAGCAGACTGTATGGAAGAAAACATAGTATATACCCCAAATATGTCAACTATTTTGTGTTCTCCTCAAAGCTTCCCTTCTCTCTTGCTGAAATGACTGAGTAGTGACTCAGTGTGTGGGTGAAAAGGAGGGAGCCATAAAATTCAGACAGCCCTAGGGACAAGCCTGAAAACGGAAACCAATTTTTTTATAAATACAAGTTTTAATGATTCAATCCAGTAGCTCTTTATAAAATAAATATTGTTATCTACCCATCTACTTCCTGCCAGGTACTTCCTACTTGTGTAGCTACCTTGTTGCATCAACAGTCTGACCTGCTACACACCAATGCCCTAGGTTTAGAGAGTTTACTCAGCACACTCCAAGGGACTTCCTCGTTGGCTTGCTGTGTTCCGTGCTTGTGTTGCTAATCTAACAAAGGATTTGGTTCAAAAGCAGATTCTTACTGTCCTTTCAATCAGGGAAGTAAACTTGAATTGTAGTCAGAGTGATTTAGGTTGGGATCTGAGCAAGGCCTGACCAGCTGGAAAAGCATGATGAGTGAATTTTTTCTACCCTGGTGCCTGATCTCTAGTCTTAAGTGTGACTAGCAAGTGAAATCCTGACCCTAGGAAAGTTCATCCTCTTGAGTCTTAGTTTCCATCTCAGTACAGATGGTGAGTTGTTCCAATGATTTCACAGACTTTCCCCACTGCTGGGGCACTGGATGTTGTAACTTTAAGAATAATTAGTTACAGTGAAAGTCAGGGTGGTGATATATGTTGGGGTGACGTGACCAAGATGGTGAAGTAGGAGACCCCAGCCCCCAGCACCCACAGAGATCAACAATTAGACAATGATGCACTATCAAAAAGAGCTCAGGAGAGCTTAGGAGTCCAACCGAGAAACTGCAGCAAGGACTTCTCTGGTGGTCCAGAGGCTAAGACTCCACGCTTTCAAATGCAGGGGGCCCAGGTTTGATCCCTGGTTGGAGAACTAGATTTCGCATGCCACAGTGAAGATCAAAGATCCCGCATACTGCAGCTAAGACCTAACACAGCCAAATAAATAAATGCATTTTTTTTTTATATATAAGAAGAAACTTCAGCAGCACAGAGGAACAAAACACCAGAAAATAACTCACAAAAAGGTTGCCTGCAGCATCTGATCTCCTAGGCCAGTGCTACTCAGGGCCAAGGGTGAGCCTCCCCACCTAGGAGGAAGTTCTCCTCACCAAGAAAGGGAGAACGGGGTGAGCAGCCAGCCTCCCCAGCCTTTCGGGAAACTGAGCGAAGGACCCACTTGGGTCTCACCCAACCAGAGGCTGGCCAAGCTGAGGTAAATAGAGATGGGGGGAAGCAAGGCAACAGAGCAGGGGCTGCCAGCACCAGCCACGTGGAGGGGATGCCTGGGGCTCCCTGTGACCTGCTCTCGGACCCCAGCACCTTTCCCCCTTAAGTAGCCAACAGCCAGCACAGCCGGCACAGACCCCTGTAGACGTCCCTGGGTTTGCCCCGCGGATACTCTCATTCGCGGACACCAGCCGTCTGAGCCCCTCCCTGCTCCCCACCTCCCACTGCCTTGCTGGGGCTCAGGATCCACACCAGCAGCCAGCCAGACCTCTGTGGCCACACAAGTACACGACACCAGCTTGGAGCTCTGTGTGTGACCCCCACTTCTGTGCTGTGCCCTTGCACACTGCTGACCAGACCCTCAGCACAGGCTTCTACCTCTGTGCCTGTACCTAGGGCAAGATCCTTCAATATGGAATGGCAGGCCAACAGCCAAGGCCCTCACAACTGCCTGTGGGCCTGAACCTGGCTCTCTTTCTAGTCACCGGCCACCATCACTCAGCACGTGCACGCTCCCAACCAGACCCTCATGACCAAGCTCCACTGCCATACATGCTCCTGGGGAGACCCTGCACCCACAGTACACACCCGGGCCTCCACAGCTCCTGTGGGCCAGGCCTGGCCCCATCTCCTGTCACTGACCTGCACAACCAGGCTCATCTGCAAGGAACCCCTCCAGCTGGGCACCTGCACGCCTCCAGCCTGATGGCCAATACCAGCCTCCACGGCAGTGCACCCATGGTGAGACCTTGCAGCCACAGTAATGAAGGCTGACAGCCAAGGGACCCCACAGCTGCCAGAGTACCTGCAGTTGGCCCAGACCCTTGCAGCTGGCCCTTGCCCACACTTGTTTGTGTAAGTCTGAAATCAGCATTTGCAACTACATAGGCACCTGCAACTGACCCCTGCAGCTGAGCTTGTACACACCACCAGCTCCAGCCACCACCACTGCCTGCCGGGTCCTGAGCACTGGACCTGAGGTACACTGAGGTCTCCACTAGCCCTTGCAGTCACTGTGGTCAACGCTGTGCCCCCCAGAAGCCTGAACAGATGAGACATCAGCCCCCAATCCTGTATTTGAGACCCTGCACCACTAGATGCAAGGTTAGAGAATGTTCCAGCATGCTCCCACCCAGGAGAAAGTCTTTCCATAACAAAGACAACCCATAAAGTCTGAAAGAGATGACTGCTTCTTTAAATGCACAGTGCATCTATGCAAAGCTATAAGAATCAGGAAGGGATCAGGGTAACATGACATCAGCAAAGGAACACAGTCAACTTTCACTGACTTTGCTGGACAAAGGATTCAAAATAAATGTTCTGGAGATGCTCAGAGATCTACAAAAAACACAGGTAAGCAGTTTAACAAAATCAGGAGAAAAAATACAAACTATTCAAGAAGTTCAATACAGAGATAGAAAACACAAAAAGACAACCAAACAAATTTTGGAGCTAAAAATAACAGTGACTGTGATGACCTAGAGGGGTAGGGTGGGAGAGGGGACGGAGGCACTAGAGGGAGGAGATATATATTTATTTATGACTGATTATGTTGTACAACAGAAACCAGTGCAACATTATAAAGCAATTATCCTCCAATTAAAAAAATTTTTAAAAAATACAGTAGTTGAACCGAAGAATTTAGTAGACAGCTTCAACAGTAGACTGGACCAAGTTGAAGAAATTGATCTATCCAATATGAAACTATCCAATCAAAGGAACAAAAGAAAAAATAAAAAGGAATGTAGAAAACCTACAGGACTTATGGGACACCATTAAGTGAAAACAATCTTCCTATCACGAGAGTCCCAGAAAAAGAGAATCACTGATGACTTAATAAATTAGATTGCTACTCTGTGGTATCTTTTAGATGTGGAATCTGAAAACATTGAATTTATGGAACAGAGAGTGGAATAGTGGTTGCCAGGGGCTGAGAGGTGGGGGAAATGGGGTGATGTTGGTTAGATAGTACAGACTATCAGTTATGAGATGAATAAGCTCAAGTATCTAGGGTGCAGCATGGTGGCCATAGTTAACAATCCTGTATTGTATACACCGACAGTTGCGATGACAGAAGAGCTTTAATAGTCTTTCCGGAACATAATAACATAATTTAGGTGGTAATAGTGTTGGCAAATGTGCCGAGACATGTACACATATCAAGGCAAATGCTTCAATCTGATCTATATGTAGCATCCTAATTTGTTTCCTTATAGAAATGCATTGCTAAGAATGACTACTTATGTTAGCTGCCATTTCTATATAATTCTTGCTCTCTGCAAAGCTGGCATGTGTATTTGCATGCTTTCTAAAGGAAGAGACTGCGGTAGATGGTCTATTGTCATTTTTATTTTCCTTCGCATCAGCTCACAGTCAAATCAGAGGCTCAGTAAGGACCCTAAATTAGAACCAGTTTAAAACTAGTTTGGCAACTTCTGAGTTTAAACCAATTTAAATTAGATTCTAAATTAGAACCGGTTTAAAACTTTGTGCCAACTTCTGAGTTCTCCATTTCCTTTCACTGACTCTTCTCAATCCAATAATAAAGGCAACTGTGCTTGTGTGTAGTGCTTCAGAGAATATGCAGGAGTTCCAGGTAGAGTCAGTAATAATAATACTCTGGTTCCCAGACTGCTGCTCTCACCATTCCTCCTCCAGCTTCCAGCCTTTCTAACAAGGTACCACTGCCCACCTCTCCATATAATCCCACTACTACAATATTACATCCAAAGCTACGCCTTGACACTCGGAAACATACGTTCATCTTAGTATCTATAGCACTTAGTAAACTTCCTGGCACATGCTAGATGTTTAATAAGTATTTGCTGAATATATGAGATACACTTCCTAATGTTACGTTTGTCAAAATGTCTTACTTGATTTTACACTAGTCCTGTGATAATGGGGATATGGGGCTTCCCCTGTGGCTCAGCTGGTAAAGAATCCGCCTGCAGTGTGGGAGACTTGGGTTCGATTCCTGGGTTGGCAAGATCCCCTGGAGAAGGGAAAGGCTACCCACTCCAGTATTCCGGCCTGGAGAATTCCATGGACTGTATAGTCCATGGGCTCACAAAGAGTCGGACACAACTCAGCAACTTTCACTTTGTGACGATATAATTTTGCTCCCTGAAGTTAATGGCATCCAACTGATTTATATTTGTATGCAGGTGGATAAAGAGTTTTCAGAATATCTCAAATCTGTCAGTTGTTAAATTCTTACTAGTCTGGAAAAAGGTCAGGAGACACTTAGATGTCCTGTAATTTTAGCCTGTCCTTTCCCAGAAATGCAGGCTTCCCTGGTGGCTCAGACAGTCAAGAATCTGCCTGCAATACAGGAGGACCTGGGTTCAATCCCTGAGTCGGGAGGATTCCCTGCAGAAGGGAACAGCAGCCTACTCCAGTTTTCTTGCCTGGAGAATTCCGTGAACAGAAGAGCCTGGTGGGCTACAGTCTATGGGGTTGCAAAGAGTCAGACACAACTGAGCAACTAACACTTTTTTTCTTTCCCAGAAATGCAACTGGTTCTGTTTATCAGGTTAAATATGAGGGGAAAATAAATATTGGTATTGAGTTTTGCTTTCCATTATATTTCCAGAATTGTGATTGCCTTGGTTAAGAATAAATTCTTAAACTATTAAATATTTCATAGTCATAAAATAGTGCCTATTGAAGAGATGTTATCTGACTTCTTGTCAGAAACTCTGGAGATCAGAAGACAATGGAACATCTTTAAGGTGCTGACTGAAAAGTATCTGCTAATCTAGAATTTATATCCAGTAAAAGTATTTTTCCATAATAAAAGTAAAATAAAGACAGTATCAGATAAGCAAAAGCTGAGATAACCTGTTACCATCTTTAACCTGTTAACATCTTTAAGGTGCTGACTGAAAAGTATCTGCTAATCTAGAATTTATATCCAGTAAAAGTATTTTTCCATAATAAAAGTAAAATAAAGACAGTATCAGATAAGCAAAAGCTGAGATAACCTGTTACCATCAAACTCATACTAAAAGAAATATTAAAGGAAGTTCTTAATTCTGACGTAAGATAAATGATACTAGAAGGAAATGTAGAGAAGAGTTAGAAGTAATAATCAGATAAAAACTATTTTTATTTTCTTAAAATTTTAAAAAATTGATTGTTTAAATAAAAATATCAATTTGTTATAAGATTTATAATGCATTTAAAAGTTAAATATATATTTATAGCACAAAATATGAAGCTACTAATGTAAATGAAATTAGAATATTGTAGAATTCTCATACATGAAATTATATAACAACACATAATACATAAATACTATTACTATATAATATAGTTAATAATATTATTTAGGCTGTGATAATTTAAGGATATTTATTTTAATCTCTAGGAACACCACTTTTAAAAACAGAAAAGAAAAGAAAGAGTTTAGTTAAAAAGGCAGAGGAAGAGATTGTCAATGATTATATATGGTGAATCAGTCACTGGAAAACTAAATTATATTCAGTTAACCCAAAAGAAGATAAGAAAGAAGAGACAGAAAAAGCTCACACAGAAGAAAGTAGAAAAATACACAACAAATATTATAAGGGTGTGTTCTAGGCTCAGAAAGAAAGCTCTAGTTTTCTAAGTAGAAAGAACAACAAGGAATTCTACCTCATTTTAGTTTGATTCTAAACATATAGAATGTATGGCAGGATAGCAAGGAAGAGCACTAGAAAGATAAATTTCTCTCTCCTGTGTATAAATGGCAGAACTGAATTCTTGATGTTAAAAGGAGATTCCTTGCTGCAGTAGAAGAGATCCAGTCCCTCTGATGCAGGAACTAAGTTCTAATCTGAGTCTAACTGAGTCTAAGTCCTAACGTGAACCAGTGACTTGCATGTGACCTTGGGTAGGCACATTAATCCTTGGAGCAGCAATTTCTTATCTATAAATGCAACTTCTGATGCCTTTCTCTTGTGTTGTTATAAAAACTCAGTAAGATCGCAAATATAAAATGCCTATAACAATAGAGCAGTTTCAAAAAATGTTATTTCACTTCCTCTCAGGCCAAATCTACAGTTCTCTAACATGCACAAAATGAGGATACAGTCAGAATTTTTAGAGAAAAATACAGGTATGAGAATGTTAGAATGTAACCAGTGCCTTTTAATTTCTCTCTGGCTATCATTAGAACTCTCCTCTCCTAGGTACTACCTGCTTTTTCTTTCATTGTTTTTAATCTTCAGTTAAATATCATATCCCATTTTATATCCATGACAAAGAAGAAAATGTATATCCAGAGTTTTCTGCTCGATTTCCTTTTCCTTCTCTTGGGTATATTTTTTGCTTAAAAGGAAAAATAGAAAGAAAAAAAAAAGGAAAAATAGAAAGGAACCTAGAGAATACTAATCAAAATAAATGTGTCTCTTTCTGAAAGTATTTCCCAAGTCATGAATTTGTGTCATTTCAGTATTATCTTTGAGCAAGTTCAATTTGTTAAGGATATTTTCTGGGTTCAGTATTCCTAAGTGTGATGTTTTAATGTCCCACTTTGTGCTTTTCAGAAAAGCTAGACCTGAAAGAAAATCTTTTTGACCTTGGAGTGTGCAAGCTTTTGCTCTTTGTCTAACACTGGAGAGGCTTTTGTCTAGCCAGTGAAGTGCTGTTCCCTACCTCACTAATAAGATCACTGCCACTGAAATGAAATATGAGATCTAGACTCGCCAGTTTGCATTGCTTCAGAATTCTTCCCAAGGGGATACTTGTTCATTATGTTAGTGCTTTAGAAATCAGGGGAATTGGAAAAAAAATCACTAACCCCATGCAATTTCATTTCCCTCCCATAATGTTACTATGGCAACTCCACATCCTTGCTCCTTCTCTCCTGTCCAACTGCATATATTGCCTATCTTGAGGCAGCCTCCCTTGAGCCCCAAGAATTGCCTTTGTCAAGCATTTTTCAATTGGAGGTCAAAACTATATCCTGTTGTATATGGTTGAGGGACTGCTTTTTGGTCCAGGACCATTCAAAGTAACACTGTACATTGATTGTAAATTTCTAGGCATTGGGAGTGGATAAGAATCCTTATATTATATTGGAAAAAACATTGCTCTAATTTTAAAGAAAAGAGTTCCCTGCTATGTAAACCAGTTCGCTGCTGTGTTACAAAACACAATATCCACAATAGCTCTTTTTTTAAAGCTTAAAATGTCCTGAAATAGAAAAGGAGGGGGAACCTTAATTAGAGCAAATATCCTCATATTTCTCTTACTTTCTAATTCTTTTTTTTACTGAAGTATAGATGATTTACAATGGGTTAATTTCTGTTGTACAGCAGTGATTCAGATATACATACATACATATTCTTTTTCATATTATTTTGTTATGATTTATCATAGGATATTGAATATAGTTCCCTGTGCTATACAGAAGGACCTTGTTGTTTATTCAGTCTATATCTAATAGTTTGCATCTGCTTACCCCAAACTCCATCCTTCCATTCAACTCACCTCCCCGCTGGCAACCACAAATCTGTTCTCCATGTCTATGAGTCTGTTTCTATCTTGTAGCTAAGTTCCTTTGTATTGTATTTTAGTTTCTGCATATAAGTGATATCATATGGTATTTGTCTTTCTCTTTTTGACTTACTTCACTTGTATGATAATCTCTGTGACTTCCCTGATAGCTCAGTTGGTCAAGAATCCGCCTGCAATGCAGGAGACCCTGGTTCGATTGCTGGGTCAAGAAGATCCGCTGGAGAAGGGATAGGCTACCCACTCCAATATTCTTGGACTTCCCTTGTGGCTTAGCTGGTAAAAAGTCTGCCTGCAATGTAGGAGACCTGGGTTCAATCCCTGGGTTGGAAAGATCCCCTGGAGAAGGGAATGGCTACCCACAGTATTCTGGCCTGGAGAATTCCATGGACTGTGTAGTCCATGGGGTCACAAAGAGTCACAAAGGGGTTGCAAAGAGATATCATATGGTATTTGTCTTTCTCTTTCTGACTTACTTCACTTGTATGATAATCTCTGCTTCTATCCACATTGCTGCAAATGGCATTATTTCGTTCTTTTTTATGGTCTTACCTTCTTATTCTTAATGCTAAGAAGACTGAGTTATATTCTTCAGTGTAATTCCAATTTATAAGTCACTTATCTATTGAGAATTTTATTTTTTCTGGAACAGTAAGGTATTTTAATAGCACTTCTAGGGTATAAAATCAGTCTAGTCTTAAACATAGAGAATAAGAAGGAAAGGAATTTTTAAGCAGCTAACTAGAAAGCATCTTTAAAAGATTAGCCTAAATGCCCATTCATTCACCCACTCATTCTCATTTACTTAGTCATTTTTATTAAGCAACTTTCATAAACATGGTACTGAGTTAACTTCTCTGTGAGATTCAAGTATCCCTTTTAAGCCATTAACTTAGTCCTCAGGAACAAAATCATTGGAATGATAATGCATGTCCACAAATAACTAAAATACCAAGAAAATGTCATAGTTTCCCACAAAGAGATTCAGATAAAATATGAGGGGAATCCTGATGGTCAAATGGTTATGTCTCCCTTTGAATAAGCCTGCAAAGAAAACCTATATTTTAAACAATAAGGTTTGGATCTTGGTGAAAGTGGAAAGGGAAGTTTGGGGTACATGAAATAGTACACAAAGCAGAGAAACAAGAACAGGAGAGGCTTTTGCCAGGGACTGCGAAGAGTATAATTGAGGTGGAAGGGAAGGGGATTAGGCAAAAGTTAAGTGTAGCAGCGACTGATTGGAAGACTTTGAATGCTAACCTGAGGAATTTAGACTTCACTGAGGACTGAATCAGTTATTAAAGATCATTATGAACACAGAGGTATCATCAGAGCAGTGCTTCAGGAATGTGAATGATGTCCCATGTATTTCAAAGCTGAAGAAATTAGTTCAAAATTTAAATGTTTACTTTTTGTCCTCCAAACATGATATTAAGTAATGTCAATCCCAGCTCTTTTTTTTTTTTAAAAACAAAACTGTGAATCACTACCTGGCTTATACTTTTCCGTCTCAATGTGGATTAGCCAGTCCTGTTGGTCTTCGTGACTATGTAAACTATGATACTAATTAAAGATCTCACATTAACTCTAGGCACTAGTTTTCCACTGACCTGTGACTGTCCCAGCAGCCAGGCTGGCACTGTCTGTGCAGTCAGATAGTCGTGACATCTTAGACAGCTTCCTGCTGAAAGGGATCTCTCCTGCTGGGCTTCTGGCTATTTGAAGAACCATGCACCTGTGAAAAGTTACAGGGCAAATTTGCCGAAGATCCAAAAGAGTTAGACATTTGCAATCAGTGTTTAAAACACTGCAAGTAAAACTGCACTTGATCGAGCTGTGCTTCAGGTAGCTCTGTTGAGCTAGGAACCAATGAGGTTTCTCCTTGGGGAACTTGCAGGCTTTATCATTGAAACAAGGTGGTAAAACAAGCAGTGGCTAGAATGGAAAGCCCCTCACAGCTCTGACACGACTGAAAAAAAGTCACCTTTCCTGGCTGAGTTCCCGGATTCTATGAGTTTTTAATACATAAACACCGGCGATCAGAAGTAGCAGCTGCAAAATGTAAAGGAAGGCAAGGAGTGTCCGAAAGTTTGAGCAGAGACGCTTTGTCTTAATAACTACTACCAAGACATGTCTTATTTGTCCTGCAGCCAGCACTGACCTCTTGCTGAATTCAGCCTGTGATGCCTTAGACGAGTCATTTAACTTCTTTGAACCTCAGAGTCTTCATTTACAAAATAAAGGTCATACCCTTCTGTGTAGTGGTAGTTGTAAGGATGCAATGATATACAATGATCCAATGTCTTGGATTCGCTTCAAAACAATAGAAGAAAAAAGAAAAGGTCAGGATAGAGATGAATCAATGGGGATGCCAAAGTGACATTTGTTGTTGCTGTCCACCGGGTACCTAGGGACTCATTACACTTTTCAGTCTACTTTAGTCTGAAATATGTTTGAAGTCTTTCCATGATTAAAACATTTTTAACAGGATGAAGTCAGCAAAATTATATATGTCTGTATAAGGAACAGTGTACTTCAAAAGATTAAGGAGTTGAAATAGATTTTTCTCTTAGGTAGCCAAACACTTTATATTCAGTATGTAGGATTTTGCTTGGGGGAAGATCATTTTCAAAGGTATAAATGAGTTTTCTTTGAAAATGATAAATGAGTTTTCAAGGATGAATAGTTTTGCGTGTGACCACAGTTTAAAAATGCCTACGTGTATCCTGTCATCCAGAGGGTACTTACGAGAAATGAGAGAATCAAATTTGACCTTTTATTTAGTTCATTAAAATACAGTCACATTCAGAGAATGTGAATTTTGTGTGTGTCAGAAGTTAGATGTGATTATTGTATTATTTCTTCTTCAGTTATTTTCAGATTTTACATTACTGGGAAGACATTTGCCTTCATGGTATATTTTTAATGTCTTCTCAGATTTTATTTTATTCTATTTTGTTAGGAAAATGCTGCTTCTGACTTGAAAGACTATTATTATATTGCTTTAGTTTGCTTTAGAAGAGCAAGTGTTTTAAATTAGCATAAAAGGTGGAATATTTAAATATGTTCAAAGAATATATAGTCCAACTCGTATCATATTTGTGATTCAAATCTCATATTTTAAGGAATTTTAATTGTACTGAGATTTGGCTAGTAGTTTAGAAATAGGATTGTACCTTATTGACTACATATTAGATAATTAGGCTTACTTACAAGATCTGTTCATGTAGTCTAGAAAGTGACTTGAATATATTGAATCAACTTTTGACGAATTTTAAAATATGGCTATCTTTAGGGTAGGTATTCAGTGTCAACAGCAGGAATCTTCAAGATGGGGAACAAAACTAAGATGTGTGAAAACTTCTCCGTATGATTTGGAGCCATTTAGATAGTTTAAATGAATAAATTTCCACTTCCTCACTTCCCTGTTAATTCTCCTTTCTCACCTTTTTTTTTTTTTTTTTTTAATACAGTAGCCCTTCTCCCCTAGTCGTAAAGAAAGGCCCTGACTCTAACTGTAACCCACGAGGCCCCACGGTGCAGAACCTCTAAGGTGAAGGGAAGCGCTCAGATCACTGGTGTCCTGTTAAGAACTACATGCTTCTGGTGCTTAGATAATGGAATTCTTCTATTGCTGCTAACAGAAAAGACCTAATGAAGTTGTCTTATGATGGATCATTGAAAAAATCTTTGACTAAAGGTTATTAAGTGATTTTTGGCATGTAATTCAGGAATTTAGAGAATTAGTGGTACCGCCAAAACAGAAGTCCAACTACTCATTAATGCAGACACGATGTCTCAGCACTAACATTTATAAAGACAAAAATTGGGAAAGTATTGATGCTGAACCCTGTCTCATTCCATCAATAAACTGAAAAAACATATGTCATTCAGGAGAGGAATTTTTAATAAATTGTCACTCTTGCTTAATAATCATAAAATTTATAATGTATTGCTGTTTTGATCTATTGTGTTTGAATAATTATAATTCCAATCAGGAGAATTATTTTTGACACTTAAAGGCTTGTGTTCTCAGGAAATCTTTAAACTTTTTAAAAATTTAGATTTATGTTTTTTTGCAGCAGGGAAGTATGATATGGTAATCAATAAAAAACACTCAAGCATAAAATTATATTACATGAAGATACAATTATATGGGGGAAATGAAATGGAAATAGACATGCAGGAACAAAAAGGAGCAATGTAAAATTCCTGTTACAAATTCCTATTTGAAAAGTTTGTAGTATTTTTTTAAATGGTAGATATACAATTATTTATAGTACTTAGATTCCATTGGATAGTCAAAAGAGTAGTGGAACAGTTACATTTTTAACTGTCAACTTTGCAGGGAATTACACACTTGACCACTGCTTAAACTTATGACAAATTCAGTTCTTTAGTTGAAAAAATAGAATTATATTATGAGATACATGAATAAATATTTGAAGCTCGCTGGTCCACAGCACTTTGGATGCCATGATGTATCTTGATGAAATATACTCATTCATAGAGTTTCCCATCAAATGTATTTGAAAATGTTGCCTTTTTTGATAGGATGGTCTGACGCCGCTGCACTGTGGAGCTAGAAGTGGCCATGAACAGGTGGTGGAGATGCTGCTCGATCGAGCTGCCCCCATTCTCTCCAAAACCAAGGTAATTTCTCCCCAGGTGTTTGAGGATCACATTGTATTTAGCTTTGAATCCCTTGCCTGGTTATTTCACCCAACCTTCCAATCACTTAGAATTTGCTGTAGTTGGAATATAGCAATTAGTGTGCTCTGTGCACCAAATCTTTAGAGATGCTCAAGATCAAGTTTGAGTTCATGAAGCCTTCAGATGAAACACACTCTACCGCGAGTCATTTGTGTGTGTATGTTAACTTTTGTTTTTGTTTCAGGAAGACTTACCATTTGATTTTATTCTGTGAAATTTTCATAGGTCAGAAATGTTTGCTTGTTGGGAAAAGAAAGACTGTAAGATTTACAGTCTGAAGTCTGGGTGCTGGCACCTTTTCTCCTGACCCTCAGTTTATTTCTTGAGAGTTCACAGACTATTTAAAAAAAACACCAAGGTATTATTTAAGTGATAAAGGCTGGAAACTTTGGAAAGATTACACCTTGGGCCTTTGGAACAGTTGACATATCTAAAAGGAAAACATGATGATTACCTAAAAAAAAAATAATGTTTTACCAAGTGTCTTCTGAGTTTTTTAAATGGTGAGACCATTTAACAGTATTTGAAAAAGGGAATATTTGTAAATAAATTTGGGGACGTACAAACTACCTCAGAGTCATTGCTATTTTTACAAATCAAACTAGTGACTTTTTGAAGCTATATTAAGCTTTATAAGGAGCCGTAATTTCTAAACATGAACAACAAAACACATATTACTCCTGTTTGCACTCTGTTCAATTATTTACTCAACTTTAGTGAAGATGGACAGGGTCAAAGTTGTCTGAACAATTTTATCACTCATCACACAGGGTTTTGATTGGCAAGCGTTGGAGAAATTATCCAACAGAATTAAGCAGCCACCCTTTTTCACTGCACGTGATGACATCTTGGACTTTTGAGTGTTTCTCATCTAAACCATTCTACTTGTTCCTTTTCCTTTCACATAGTCCATATCTATCTTCTCTTAATCCAACTGCTATCTTTGAACTACATCATCTTCCTAAACTGCTATAATTACTTCCTTACTTGTCCCTCACCTCCCCACCTGCTCTTTTCTAATCCTGTTCCCATTTTGCAGTCAGAGTGGCCATGTAAACATCAACCAAATCATGTCAGCCTCCTGCCTAAAAAGTCCCGAATTAATTCTCATCATTCTCTTTATAATTAATTTTCATCTTATCAGAGCAATATGGGCACAATTAAAAAGCAAATCATTGTCTCATCTTTCTCCTCCTATTGTTCATCTCATTGTGTATTTGGCTTTTTTTCCTAAGAAATCTTGATTATTTTTGATGTTTTTAATATGCAAGAACATTTTCTTGTCCTCTGAGAGCTTCTTTTCTTAAAGCATCCAGTTCTTGTTTTACAGATGCAATACCTTCTGTTGCCTTTCAGAAAACATTTAAGATGACTTTTCTTTAAATTCTTTCACCTCTCATCTGTCCCTAACTCCTCAGATTTCTTTTTATCTCTTTGTTGGCTTTGTCTCTCTCTTTTGTGATGGGAGTTTCGCCCCATGAGTGTCACAGGCAGGGCTCCTTTCAGGTGGATCAGAGAGGTCCCTAATGTCTAGGATTCTTCCTTATTCTGAGTGCCTGTTCTGAATCAGAGCCTAACCACTGCCCTCTGCTCAGCCCTGGGCCCAGAGTCCAGAATCTCCAGAGATTTAATTCCTGGTTTCCTGCAAGGCACAGCGGGGAAGTCATTTGGTTTTGTTGGGTTGGAAGGACCAATAGGCCTGACAGTTCCGTAGGCAGACAAACCAATCAAGCTGTTGGTCCCAAGCCTCATCTTTATCCCCCAAGGTACTGCGTTTCCATGTTGACACCTTTTGAACATTTGGGAGGTTAAAGCCATTCTCTTCACTGTACACTGTAGTATGCTGGAGCCACATGTTGAACCTATTATGTACATCTCTTCCTAATTCCATATTCAGTAACACCATGTTGATAGCTTGACATAGGTCATAATGTAGAGGTCTTTACACAGTGCAAATTGGCAAACGCTACCTATTTTCATAGAGCTATCGTGAGACATTGACCAGCATACCACAGGTTATACCTTTCACCAGGCACTTAGGTGTCAGCCTTCTCCTTTCTGCTGGATAAGCTAACACACTTAAAATCTCTTCTCATATTCTAAAGTTGTAGACATCACACATATGTTTTTGTTTTCTTTCCCATTGTGTGACTGTGTGGGCGTGCCACACACATACGTGTGTGTGCCCCATGGATTCTGTCTTTTAATTCCGTTCATGTTTTTCAGTGGAGCTTGTGAAAGGATGGATAAACACACACATCACTTCTACCATGTTTATCCAGAAGTCCCCATGCCCACTACACTGAGAAGTCCTTCCCAGAATCTGACCACCTCTTTGCCTCATCTCTGGTCCTCACCATCTCCAGCCAAGCAGCCTCCTTCCACTTCCTATAATACACCAAGACTGTTCTCATTTCCTGTTCCCTCAGACTGAACTTTCTCAGTCTGTCCCAGATCTCTGCAGTCTTCACCTATTTCTCAGCTCAGATGTCATCTTCTCAGAGAGATCTTCTTAGTTTCTTTACTTGTTTGCTATCTCTTTCTTCAATGAAATGAAAACAAGAACTTTGTCTTATATTCAGTGTGATTCCCCAAGCACCTCAATGAACACCTGTTACCTAGGAGACCTTCACCAAATATTTGTCAAATAAATATTAAGTGGATGAATGCATTCTGAACTTTAAGACCATCTCTCTAAATCTTCAAGACTTCCATCTTTCTGAGCTAAGAAAAACCATCACACTGGACCCATGTTTTTAGCTTGATGAGGTGCTATATATATGTAATAAGGCCCCTTTCCACAAGGCAGATGGTGTTTCTTTCTGGTGCTTCCCCAGTGACCTATAAGTTACCCATTCAGAGGTGGTGGTTTTGTGTATCGTTAGAGAGTTTGCTTCTTTTTGTGACACTGCCACCCATTTCTAATCTTCACTAAGTCATTTGTCCTCTCAGAGTTTGTTTCTTTGTTTGCTTCCTGTTTTCCTCTAAGGCTGTATCAACACACAAAGCAGAGGGATTTTTGGCAGGAAATAAACAAGTGCATATGCTCGTGGGTGGCAGTATCTCAAGTGAGAAGTGTTCCCATTCTTTGTTGCACCTTAGTTTCTACTTTGGTTCAAGATGTTGAAGTGGAATTTTTTAGGCAAAAATATCCTGATTTACTGGCCATGTATGGAGGCTTTAAATTTACATAGTTATTTATGGAGCTCTTTCCGTATAGACAAGGCTCTCTGTTGGGCAGTATGGGGAAATTTTAACCCATGAAACTCTTGCTTTCAAGAAACACAAATAGTTAAAATACATAACGGGGTGTTGTGAATGACGCCATGAGTGTGGTCAAAGGAAAACTTGCTTTTATACCCCCTTAAACTGTTGTTTTATGTTATTTATAAATAAATTAGGGGAATTTAACTTGGCCCAGAGGATTCGGAAATCATCAGTGCATATTTAGTGTATCATTATTTTCAAAGTTCAGTGATGATGATTTTTTTTTGGAAACTAAATTTACTGTCACTGTTCCCCCCACATAGGTTAAACCAGGTTATATTAATTACTAAAGCCTCTCTTGATAACTGGATTCTCTGGAAATTTCCCCCAGGCCGCTCCATGTTGCCCCCACATTTAAAGGAAGCATGCCTGAAAAGACTGATATCTATCTAATACCTTGCTTTTGCCTGTGTTGAGAAACATGTACTGAATGCTAACTGTCATGCTAAGCCTTTTTAAAGGTTTTATTTACCTTGTACCCTACTCATGCCTTCTCTCAGCAATCTAAATGAATGTGTTACTTACTGTCTACGATGACCTGTCGTTGAACCCAGTTAATTGAATATTAGTCAGTTTGTCAGAGGCTTGCCTTTCCTTGTCGTAAACACGTGGGGGCACCAGATTGATGGAAAAGGGAAAAGTTGTCCTTTCTACACTGATGTGAGAAGAGATGTGCTGTATTTAGATCTTTCTTAAAAATTGATCAAGTCAATAATAAGTATTAGTAATATAGAATTAGCAAATAAAAATCAATCTAGTGAATACCAGTCTGTCCCTGCCTTTATTTTATCCTTTTCAGTCTTAAATAGTTCAGTTCAATTAAGTTCAGTCGCTCAGTCATGTCTGACTCTTTGCGACCACATAGACTGCAGCACGCCAGGCCTCCCTGTCCATCACCAACTCCCAGAGTTCACTCAAACTCATGTCCATTAAGTCAGTGATGCCATCCAACCATCTCATCCTCTGTTGTCCCCTTCTCCTTCTGCCTTCAATCTTTCCCAGCATTAGGGTCTTTTCAAATGAGTCAGTTCTTCACATCAGGTAGTCAAAGTATTGGAGTTTCAGTTTCCACATCAGTCCTTCCAGTGAGTATTCAGGACTGATCTCCTTTAGGATGGACCGGTTGGATCTTCTTGCAGTCCAAGGGACTCTCAAGAGTCTTCTCCAACACCACAGTTTAAAAGCATCAATTCTTCAGCACTCAGCTTTCTTCACTGTCCAACTCTCACATCCATACTTGACTACTGGAAAAACCATAGTCTTGACTAGATGGCCCTTTGTTGGCAAAGTAATGTTTCTGCTTTTTAATATGCTGTCTAGGTTCCCTTCCAGCGAGTAAGTGTCTTTTAATTTCATGGCTGCAATCACCATCTGCAGTGATTTTGGAGCCCCAAAAAATAAAGTCTGACACTCTTTCCACTGTTTCCCCATCTATTTCCCATGAAGTGATGGGACCATATGCCATGATCTTAGTTTTCTGAATGTTGAACTTTAAGCCAACTTTTTTACTCTCCTCTTTCACTTTCATCAAGAGGCTCTTTAGTTCTTCACTTTCTGTCATAAGGGTGGTGTCATCTGCATATCTGAGGTTATTGATATTTCTCCCGGCAATCTTGATTCCAGCTCGTGCTTCTTCCAGCCCAGCGTTTCTCATGATGTACTCTGCATATAAGTTAAATAAGCAGAATGACAATATACAGCCTTGATGTACTCTTTTTCCTATTTGGACCCAGTCTGTTGTTCCATGTCCAGTTCTAACTGTTGCTTCCTGACCTGCGTAGAGATTTCCCAGGACGCAGCTCAGGTGGTCTGGTATTCCCATCTCTTGAAGAATTTTCCACAGTTTGTTGTGATCCACACAGTCAGAATTCCATTTCATTGGGGATGCAATTAGTAGTGGCCCTCAGTGCAGTTTATACTGTTTTTATCTTTTCAAGTCATGGAAAATCTTGTTATTACAAAATTTTCAAACATGTGCAGAAAAAATAGCAAAATAAAGCCCTCAGTGCACATTAGTCAGCTTCCTGATTCACAGCATGTGGGCCGTGTGCTTGCTCTCCACCAGCAACTACTCCCTGGACCTCAGTATCCATGCATTCTTTCATAGTGAACCCTCTCTCACCAGTAAACACTTCAATACATCATGTCTAAGAGCTGAGGACTCTTTATCTTCTGAATAACCCGAATACGTCCCAACTAATAATCATTTCTTCTATATCGTCAAATAGCCAGACTTAGGATTTTCCTGATAGTATTATCATTTTGTCTACATTTCATTTACAGTTTAATAGCATGAAGAGATTTCCACTGGCCAAATGTCACACCATTTTTAAATTCGAGAAAGAAATTATCTTTGAAATTTTATTTTTGATTGATATAAGACATGGGAGGACTAGTTTGGAAAGGAACTGCAGTTCAAAACAGTTGTCGTAAAATCTTTTAAAAAGAGATGGTATTTCCATGTGTAAATCTAGGGTTTTCATCTGTTCATATTTGTACTACGTTTTTTGGGGCCCATTTGCAAATGAAAGATAAAACAGTCAACTCCACTTTTCTTCTGTGTTCCAGAATGGACTGTCTCCACTGCACATGGCTACACAGGGGGATCATTTAAACTGTGTCCAGCTTCTCCTCCAGCATAATGTTCCTGTGGATGACGTCACCAATGACTACCTGACCGCCCTGCACGTAGCTGCCCACTGTGGCCATTACAAAGTCGCCAAGGTTCTCTTGGACAAGAAAGCTAATCCCAACGCCAAAGCTCTGGTGAGTGGCTCAGCTCACAAGTCCAGCCTATGTTGTCTTGCTGACCACATGCTACCCCTACATGCAAAGGGACTCTTTTTCAGCAGGTGAAAATGGAAGGTCTAGTTTAGTAAAGTATATACTTCTTGTCAACCTTCAAGTAGCCTTCTTGTAAATTTATAAACCCTTTTATTTCCAATATAAGCAAGGCTGGTGAGGCTGATTTAAATCATTAGCCTCTTTATAGTCACATTTGTGATTCTCTTATGTAAATAAACCCAAAGACTGTACAAGTACAAAAAGACTGAGTTGGTCAACTTATTTTCTGGTAGGTAAAGTGATAACTCTGTGAATTAAAAGTTTTTTCTGAGATCTAAAAATATGAGGCAAATGATAAAAAATAAACCTTGAACGTGAGAAGTCTAGGAATTTGTGAGTGGAAATCTGATATGTTAACCATGTAAGGTAATGAAATATCACCTGTCATCTTCTTTTCATTGAGATGCAAATCAAAATTTTGATCTAGTTTTGTAGTCTTAACTCCTAGAATGATTTGCTATTTTAACCTTGAGCTTTACTATATAATTTGGTTTTCACAATGATATTTGTTGTCTTTAGAAAAATAAATGCCCCAATTTAGTAAGCTGTTTAAATTTAGTTCAGAAGAAAGACTCATGTTTAGAAAAAAAATATGTCACCAAATGCTAGGGAAAACCTATGTGTTTACTAGCAATTTTGCGGTCAGGGCTGTCATGTGATCAACCATTTTAGGAAGGGGCTCTGCTCCCTTACAACTCATCACCTCTGGCAGTCTGTGGGCTCTGAAATTTGGAGTGGCCAGGAAGGAGCCCTTCAGACCCTGGGCAGCACCATGGCCTTTGTAATTCTAAAGGCGTTTCCTGGAGCAGCATTTTAAGAGCAGCTTACTGGCCCAGGATATCGCACGTATCTTTGAATTCTGAGAAGGGAGGAAAAGAAATGAGCAGCCATGACTCATTTTTCCATACAAGAAAAGAAGCCTTACAACAGGGTGTGGGCTCTGACCCTCATTTTCCTCTGACTCTGAAGATTTCACAAAAGAAGGCGGTTATGGAAGTTGTAGCCTGCCATCCTAGGATGGACTATGGCCTGGTAAGTGGTCTCAAAACCTCCACAGAAGCACCTGCAGTTTTCGTGATGCATCCTGAGAGTCTGCAGTTTTCTGTGCTGACAAAAATATGCCCCATGGTCTCACTTAGCAGGTAGTACGGCTAGGTAGGTAATTTGTTAAAAACCAAGTTCCTTTATTTGATTAAATATTAAACCAAATGTTCTAACTAATGTTGAATTGTTTAACTTTTTGCTCCCTTGGACAAATTTTTGGCCCAGATGTTTTTAGTCTGTGTTTTTGAGGTGAAGGAGGGACATATTTAGAAGGGTAAATTCCAGAGTAAAATAATCTAAAAAGATGGATGAGTGACTTCCCTGGCAGTCCAGTGGTTAAGACTTCACCTTCCAAAGTGGGGGATGCAGGTGTGATCCCTGCTCAGGGAGCTAAGATCTCGCATCCTTGCAGCCAAAAAACCAAAGCATAAAGCAGAAGCAATATTGTAACAAATTCAGCAAAGACTTAAAAAAAAATGGTTCACGTCAAAAAAATCTTTAAAAAATTTAAAAAGATGCATGACCATTTTGCCTTAACTACTGAGAACCTATGACCAAAATTTGCTTCCTATTCATGATTATTAGGGCACGTTGGGTTCCTGGGAGCAGGTAGACTACCTGTGCTTCCAGAAAAGAACCTATATTCAATTATTTTTGCTCTCATTGTTTTTTGCTCATTTCCAAATCTTTACAGACATCACTTTTGCAGAGGTATTTTACTGTGTACAGGAAGTGGATCTCAATGGAATGTAATCAAATAGGTCTGTGTCTTTTTCTGTTGCAGAATGGCTTTACCCCTCTTCATATTGCCTGCAAGAAGAATCGAATTAAAGTGATGGAACTCCTTCTAAAACACGGTGCATCCATCCAAGCTGTAACCGAGGTGAGGAGAGGAGGATTTCTGGGGTTCCCCATGTATAGCCTCAGCGGCCAGAGTCCCAGGACCCTCCCTGACGACCAGCTAGTTGTACTGTGTGTGGTTGTCATAGCACTTTCTGAACCCTTCCCGAAAGGGCTGCCAGTTCTTAGGAGAGCAGACAAGAGTGTGGGAGGAGAGTGCAAATACTCAGTACAACGCCATAGCCAGAAGCATAACCCGAACACATGCATCGTGCTGGCGGGGTGCCATCGCCAAGTATAATTTAGTGAAACCCTTTAATGCAGTGCTTCTCAAGCCCTGTGTGGGGGTGGATTTGCCCCGCCCTGAGGCACTTGGCTGGCTGGGAGTCTCTCGTCGTCACAACTGGATGGTGCTACTGGCATCTAGTGGCGAGAGGCCAGAGTTGCAACGAAATATTTTACAGCGTGCAGCCCAGCCTCCAACAGCAGAGGATTATCACATGTGCCACGGTGGATTGCTCTCTGGGAAAACTCAGAATTAATGAAACACAAAGTTTCTGAAGTTAGTAAAAGGGTAGCTCTAGGTTTCTTTCATATAAACCGACACAGAATTCAGAGAAGCCATCTATTGGGATCAGGGCTGAGCCTGCAACAAGGAAAACTGAGTCTGGCATTCACCCTCCAGACTTACCCATCCCCCACCCACCTGTAGCATTCTGGTCCCCTTGGATTTTAGCCATTGGCCTTCCCTAGACTGGACTTCCTTTGTTCACCCCGCATCTCCATACCCTCCATGTATCACCCGCCTCCAGGCTAATCCTGCATGTCTTCGAGGACCACATCTGGGGCCACCTTCTCCAGGAGTCCTCCCCTAACCCTTGATCTGGTCCCGGAGCTCCTCCTGGGGACCATCACCACATCCTAGGTATATTTCCATCAAAGCGCTTATCCAGCACTTGTCCAACTGGCTTACTTATGACCCAGTTGCACTCCCCACCCTCTGCCACCCCAAAACTGCAGACTCCACCAAGGCAGGCCTGACTCTTACTGATCTTAATGTACCCGCAACATGGTAGATTCCATAGTAGATCATCCAATAAAGGTTTGTTGAATGTATCATTAAAGACTCTAGAATTTGAAGCAAATGTAGACACTAAGGTTTAATCTAGTCGCTGTTGCTTTGCTTCAGTTTCTTATCCAGAAATGAATTACTTACCTTGATTTCTAACCTTCTCAACTTTAAAATACTAAATGATGGAAAATATTAATACTGATTTGCTCTTTTATGAGTTTTCTGGCTCCCTGGTAGGCACCCAGTTATTCCAATTAGAAAAGAGTAAGTTTACTCTCAGTGCATGGCAGCCCTTTTTAGAGATTTTGATGGACTCTGGAATAAAAGGAGATTTCTGACTGGTGTCTAAGTAAGTGTCCAGAGACGCCAGCCTGCGGTGGTAAGTTCCACTGTCAGCTCTGTTGCTCCCTGAGGGCTTAGAAAGGCCGTGTGGACAATGTCCTAATTAGACTTTGCCTGCCAGAGGGAAGAAGCACCAAATTAAAACACAATTCTCCTTCCTCTTGTTTTCCTCAGTTCCCACTACTTGAAGTCTGACAACTAGAATTCTTGTCTTCTGTCTCCCTTTCATTGTATAGAATTCCTTACACATCTTTTTTGACATTACTCAAATTTCAGTTGAAATTAGTTGTCTTCTTCTCTCTCAGCTTTTTTCTGGCTATATTAAGTATTTTTTTCAAGTTATGATGTTCATGGTGTAAGTGAAATTAAATCCTGAAACATTTAAAATGGAATCATTTTATACAAGAAGAACCAGTGTTTTGAGGTATGTGTGTACGTAGGACTTTGAAGCACACACAAAAAATGAAGGTCTAATCTAGTGACCATTGTTATATTTGCCTTAATTATATCACTTTATAATACTCAAAAAGTTAAAAATTTTAATGATTGAGACCTTTAATGCTTATCTGCTTATTTCTTAGAGGGATGGCTTTGTGTTCCGACCTGCTCTTTCGTGTATAATACAATCAGTTATTCTGAGTACATGAGAACCCTTATTAAAGGCCAGAATAGGATCTGAAAAAAAAGTTGACTTTTTTGCTACTGTGTGTGTAATCACACACATGCATACACACACGCAAACATATCCATGTAGATAAGGAAGATTTAATAAAGGGAAAAACCTTCAAGGTATTTCTGTCTAAACTTTTCTTCATAGAGCTGTATAAGATGTATGAAATAAGTCTTTAGTAGTTATGACATAAGCCTTTCATAATCATGGAACCTGCTTTAGAGAAATGATGATTATTGGTACATTTGCCATATAGAATCTAAGGCATGGTGGTGATGTCTTGATGTTTTCTGATCTGATCAGTAAATTGGTTGTCTTAATATTGAAAGGATGGATGGATAAAATTGCAGCCAGGCAGACAGATAAGCAGGCGGACAAATCGTTTTGAAAATAAGCCAACAAGCTGACATTTCCCTTTTCTCCTCCAGTCGGGCCTTACCCCAATCCATGTTGCTGCCTTCATGGGGCATGTAAATATCGTGTCACAACTAATGCATCATGGAGCCTCACCAAATACCACTAATGTGGTAAGTATCCTTTGAACAAAGTAGGTCAAATTGTGAGTATTTTTGAAACTGGAAAAGATTACTCTCAATCTACTTATTTTTTGTTGTAAGTAAATTAATTACTATTTAACTTGACTACTTAAAAGGACAGAATTTTGAGAATACCTGTGGTTTCCTTTACTTCAAAGGCAAGATCCATTCAGTAACTGAAGTGAAGTGAAGTGAAGTCGCTTAGTCGTGTCCGACTCTTTGCAACCCCATGGACTGTAGCCTACCAGGATCCTCAGTCCAGGGGATCTTCCCGACCCAGGGATCGAACCCAGGTCTCCTGCATTGTAGGCAGATGCTTTACTGTCTGAGCTACCAGAGAAGCCCAGTCACTAACTGGTCACAAATTGTTAAGACTTAGGGGCTGTGTAGATTACTACTGAATATTTTACTTCAAAAAATAAAGTTTTCTGGAAAGGGAGAGTTTTCTTTTTCAATAGAAGCATTAAGAAGTGTTTCATGCATTGATGGACCTAGAGATTATCATTCTAAGCGAAGTAAGTCAGAAAGAGAAAGACAAATACCATATGATTTCACTTATATGTGCAGTCTAAAATATGCCACAAATGAACCTATCTATGAAGCAGAAGCAGACTCACAGACATAGAAAACAGACCTGTGGTTGCCAAGGCGGAGCAGGATTGGGAGGGAAGGCTTGGGAGTTTGGAATTAACAAATAAAAGCTATTTATATAAAATGGATAAACAAGGTCATACATACAATGCAGGGAATTATATTCAATATCCTGTGATAAACCGTAATGAAAAGAATATGAAAAAGAATATATATATATATATATATATATATATATGTATATGTATATGTATAACTGATTCAAACTTGGCCGTACAGCAGAAATTAGCACAACATTGTATATCAACTATACTTCAGTAAAATTAAAACAGATAAGAAGTATTTCATGCTGAGAAAGTAGTTCCAACACTCTCCTTACTGTGATTTCAAGTAACTTCGAAGTAATTTCTCTTTAGTGTGTTTGATATCATGTCACAAACCCATGGAACATAGTAAATGTCAAAGGAGTAGCTTATTACTCTCGATCTGCATGTGGCCCTTGACCTTGTTTTGTAGGATTTTAAGTTTAACATCCTAATAATATTGGCACCCCAGACACAAGCATAGGGATGTTAGTTGGATTCATGGGCACTAAAGAAATAAAAGTAAAACGAACAACATGCTGGCACAGACAGGGTAAACCCTAAGACCCTGTGGCTCTACCCTTGAGGGCAGACGTCCAGTGAGGCTCTGTCTTCCCGCAGCTGGGCTCAGCACATCCACAAGATAGAAGCAGACCAGATCCCAGCTGAATGCAATCTTCCCTGGTACTTATGCCAGGGAGAGAGTGTTTTCCTTTACAAACAGAACACTGGGTAACATGGTCAGCTCCATCCTCAGAACCTTTCCAGAAATAACAGCAGCAAGTTCCATGTGAACCATATCCCTGCATATCCTTCCACGGAGATGAATATCCTACAAAGCAAAGCAAAATTTATAAAAGTAATTTAAAAGTGGGCATCACTTCTGTGTGGAAGAGTATATTTGATTTTAACATTTTGATCCATGTGTGTTTTCTATGTTGTTTCATTTTTTAAAAATGAGATCATCTGAATTAAAGTCTACTTGCTGAAAAGCAGCAGAGGTGGGGAAAGTCCAGTGACAAAGAAAATAATCCCTTGGGATAATGCTCAAAGAATAGGATAATGACCTGTTGAGATAAAGCAGGGAATGCAAACCAAGGACATGTCGTATCTGGCCTTCGGTTTATTTTGTGTTGCTTATGCAGCACTTTTTGCTTTGTTTTGAACTCTGATTTTTTGCCCAACACTCAAGAAATGTACACAGATATCCCAGACTGCTACTATTTTTGAAAAATAGAAAGGTGAGGCATGATACAACTGGCATCCCAAAGATTTACTGCTGCAGTCTGCCCATGCCAGGTAGGGGTGCCTCCCTCGAGCAGGACAGGACCTGGCCTCCCTCCAAGAACACTCTCCACCTGCTCTCTTTACTCATTCAGTCTCCTGCTTGGTCCTGTTGCATTTGCCTTTGAACCCCAGTGATGCGGCATTGTAGATTATTGAGTTTCCAATCCTGCCGTGCTCCATGGACTTCACGCTGAAGTTGTCTATCGTCGGCCAGGCTCCTGGGCAATTCTTGTGCATTTCATTTCCCTTCTTCCCTATTTTCAGTAAGGAAGTGCTTGGGACTACTTTTTATTTAAACCAAAACCTCCATTACAAACTTTATGTAAAGGAAATATGCCAGTCTTTAGAGCTGTCTTTAACTCACTTTGGCTCCTGTTCCCCAGAGAGGAGAGACAGCCCTGCACATGGCAGCTCGGTCCGGTCAGGCTGAAGTTGTGCGGTATCTGGTGCAAGATGGAGCTCAGGTAGAAGCTAAAGCTAAGGTATGTGCCACACGTGCTTTGTTTGCTACCAAGAGAAGAAATGATTTTAATAAAACCTTTAAACATATGCATGCTCTCTTCCAGGATCACTCTTCTAGAGTAATGACCACCACCAGTGACAAAAGTTTCTACCCCAGGGATGTTGAAAACATGCCTTTGCTCCCCATGTCCACTCAATTATTTAACAAAATGAAATAGAACAAGAGCTTTGTGCCAGAAGGAACTCTGTGTCCTTGGCACATTGCTCATCCCTAACAACTTAGAAACCAAGCCTAGAATTGGCCCAGAGTGGTTTGCAGTCTGTGAAGAGAGGCTTGTGCACAAAGTTTCTAGCACAGGCATAGTTTGGAAGCACAATTGAGTTCTTTTGGTTGACTTAGATGTCAGCTGTCACAGCCACAAAAGGGAAAGGGGAGTTTTAAGTTTTTCTCCAGGGCTTCCCTGGTGGCTCAATGGTAATGAATCCACCTGCCAATGCAGGAGACTCAGGTTTGATCCTTAGGTCGGGAAGATCCCTTGGAGAAGGAAATGGAACCCACTCCAGTATTCTTGTCTGGGAAATCCCATGGACACAGGAGCCTGGCGGGCCACAGTCCATGGGGTTGCTAAGAGTTGGACATGACTTAGCAATTAAACAGCACAACATTTTCTCCACAAGTTGTGAATCCATAAACTCTGAGACTTGGTCAGAGTTGTTCATGGAACATAGAATATAGAAGAAGGTCAGGACTGGGTTTGAATGCGTCATTCTCTGCCTGGCGTTTACCCACCAGAAGAAACTTGCTGTCACTATCTGTCTGCATAGTTGGTCCAGTTATCAAATGGCAATTTTGGTCAGGAATCATAGATACATAAATACCTAAGGCATTTAATTTTAGCCCTTCAATATACAAATGTACATCTATTTGTCATTTATGTATATACTTTGCAGTTTCTAGTTTGGGGTTAAATGGAGAGGAAACTGAAGCATTTGTGAAGCAGTCTGAGTATAGAATATTCCTCAACTTTTAACATTGTCCTCCAGTATATCCAGTTCTCCTGCATGCATGCAAGCCAAGTCGCTTCAATCATGTCCAACTCTTCTCAACCCCATGGACTGTAGCCTGCTAGGCTCCTCCGTCCATGGGATTCTCCAGGCAAGAATACTGGAGTGGGTTGCCATGCCCTCTTCTAGGGGATCTCCCCAACCCAGGGATCCAACCCGTGTCTCTTTCATCTCCTGCATTAGCAGGCGTGTTCTTTACCACTAGCACCACCTGTGAAGCCCATTCAGCTCTCCTACCCATATCTAATTTGACCATAATTGGCATTTATCAACTTCTACCAAGGCTCTCCAAGGCTTTTACCTTAGTATTCTTAGGGGAAAATAAAGCCTTTCCTTTCATACTTGTATTTTACCTGTTAAGAGTTACATTTTTTTATAATTTATATATTTTTATATTTATAAAATATATTTTATATTTAAAATATAAAAATAGTTATATTTTTAACTATGTAAATATATAGTTAAAATAATTAATACAAATATAGTACAAACTGGTAAAATAGTATAAACACATTAGTGTAAGAACAAAGACAACTAGGTCTTTGTAAACGTACAGTCCACATGTGGGTGCAAAGACGGCGATGTTCTAGGCAGCAGACCATAACCTTGAGTGTCCAATGTACTTTGGTGTCAGTTGGCAGATTGTACAGATGACCTAGAAACAAAGCTTAGCAAACTTTCTGTCAAGTATCTAATCGTAAATATTTTAGGCTTCTCAGTATACACAGTCTCTGTCACAGCCACTCACCTCTGTTGTTACAGAACAAAAGCAGTGATAGACGGTACATAATTTAATACATCAGCAGATGGACAAGACTGTGTTTCAATAAAACTTTATTAATAAACACAAGTGGCAGCTGGATTTGGCCCCTAGATTTTGCTGTTCTGACCCCTGATCTAAAGGATGTTGGTTAATCTGCTAAACCAGTTAAGTGGAATGGTTAAGAGATGCTGTACTCTACCGTTACAAGAAACCTCACAATTTTGAGTGTTGTTACATATGAAGCATGTCATCTAAGAAATGGTTTAACCTACAAACTGAAATTGACCATAAGATTTTTAGTTATTTCGTTAAAGAGACAGTATGCATCAGCCAGACTGCCTGGGTTTGAATCTTTGTCATCATTTACTAGCCATGTAACACTGGGCAAGTTAACATTTCTGTGCCCCATTCCCTTCTCTAGTTTCCTCATATACAAAATGGGAATAATGACAGTTGTAATTGATAGAGTTGCTGTGATGATGAATGAATTAATGCAAGTGGAGTACCTAGTACAGAGCCTGGGGCATGCACACTCTCAGCTGATGTTTAATGGTGATCGTGGCAGTAGTAGAGTTATGTGAGATTTTTCGTTTTAGCAGTTATCTCTTTCTGTTTTTGGTGTTTCTGTTCTTCCTTGTGGCATCTCCGCTAACTGCTCATGCTTCCTACTAGTTACATAGACCCTCTTGCTTTGACCTTAACCCTCCTTTTACTTGCCTTTGCAAAGCAGTGTCCTGTGCTCCAGCCTTACCTGTCTGCTTGACCTACCTAAAGTGTTGGCCTGGACCTGTTCACATTCTAGTAGGGGATTTCTCTCCAGAGAGCATCTTTGGGCAAATGAGGAAATGATGTACCTCCAGTGTGAGGATAAGGCCCTCAGGGTGCAGGACTTATGGGTGCCTCATGTCCTTGGGTGAACTGTAATAGGGGGCCCTCCATTCCAGGCCAATGCAGCTTATGCCAGGATGACAACTCGGCAAGCAGAGGAAAAACTGGTTATCAGCCCTCATCAGACTTCTCGGCTGGGAGCCTTCCTCAACCATCCTGATTACCCCCATCTCCCCACTTTTGATTGTGGGAAGGCAGCACCAATAGAATAACTCATTCTCAATGAGTGTGTGATAACTGGTGGAGGTTATCCCTCCCAGGTATTTCAGTTTTCCCAGGATACATTTCCTTATGTCCCCTCTCCCGCCAAAAAAGAATCATTAGAGGTGAAAAAAATTGATAAAGTATAGCAGGGATAAGTGAGTGGGGATAATTTCTTAAAAGAAATGCCTTTCACAATTCTCATTCTAATAGGTTACTCAAAGGGTATTTAAGATGCTTAAATCCACCATCATCACCTTTCTGAAACTTAAGGAAAAAGATAAGTGAGGTTCTTTTTAGCATTGTGTCAGAGTTGAACATAGCCTCTCATACCAAGCAGCGAAGTTTGCTGTATTTTTCACAACAGCGCCATTGTTTTCTCAGTTCATCAGACCTGCATTCTTACCTTGCCCTTTAGGATGACCAAACCCCACTCCACATTTCTGCCCGACTGGGGAAAGCGGATATAGTACAGCAGTTGTTGCAGCAAGGAGCATCTCCAAACGCAGCAACGACTTCGGGGTACACCCCACTGCACCTTGCCGCGCGAGAGGGACATGAGGACGTCGCAGCGTTCCTTTTGGATCATGGTGCATCTTTATCTATAACAACAAAGGTAAGAAAGTCAGTCTTAGAATCCTGCTGTGTCCCCCCAAATACATTCTCTTTACGGTTTCCTGCACAGTAATAGGTAGAAAAGCTGTACAACAGCATATATGCTTGGATCCCGGGATTAACATGACCAGCAAAGTCCTGGGGTGGGGCGGGGTAGCTTGTTGTATGTATATATACCTTACATTTTATTATCTTCTAATGAAGCCTTAGTGATGTCTGGAGTCAGATATTTCTTGCAAATTATTTGATAGTTTTAAATGGTGTTTTAAAAACATAGCCACAGGTTTCTCTTGCTGAGGCCAGGTCGACAAACCTCATTATCCAGTGGTTTTTATAGTACTTTCAAAGCAGGAGGTAGATTTTTCTTGGTTTGCTGTCATTGCTGCTTTGTTGTTGCTGTCTTTTCTGATTTATGGTTTTTAAAACTCTCAACTCTGATGCCTTGCAGTAATAGCCACCACCCCACCCCCCCGCCGACACACAGTTGAGAACGCAAAATGTATAGTTTTTCTTTGATCCTATGTAAACCTAGCAAGTGTGATAGCAAGATGACCTGGCCCATGGCATATCTCAGAAAGCTAGAAACTGGTGTTATACTCTCTTATTGGAAGGCAGAGAAGAAGCATTAATGTGTGATCAATGCTGAAGATAATTACAATATTTACAAATACTTGGAAAATTATCTGAACAAACTATGACTTCTTCAGAATTCACCCCCTGTGATTCTTTAGGCTTTTCAGTAGAGATGCAAGTTCCTGGATCTTACTTAATGTGAGAAAAAAGTAATGAGTGATGACGTTTTGAGTGCCCCAGGCCTTCCACCATGCCAGCTGCCCCCTGTCTCTAGATGGTTATAGTCCCATGAGGTCAAATATGTTGATAACCCTGTAGTCCCGGCCTTGTGCTTGGAGCCCTAGTGGTGCATGGTGACCAACTGGTTGATACCCAGATCCTTGTGAGAACTGGAAGTAAGAGAGAGGAGCTACTGAACTCTCGGCATCCAACTCACATGTTTATTGGGCTAGAACCATGTGTTTTGTTTCAGTTCACCTGCAGTAGCTGAGGTATGAGAACTTCTGACTCCTACATGCAAGGACTGGGCTGTATCTTCAGACATGTATTAATATATAGATGCAGAAATGGAGAAAAGGGTGAAGAGAGGCTCTCTTCTGGTGATGTGAGATTATGGGAGGTTCAGACTTGCCCTGGATTTTTCCAAGCCCTCCAAATCCAAAGTGGGCTTGGACCCTGCAACCTATTCTTCCCACAAGATGAAATCCCCAAGTGGCCCTTGAATAAGCCTCAGCTCCATCTTTCCAAATTCATCCTTGTCAGATACCTGAGGAGTACCAAGATTAGTGTCTCATTGTGGCTGAGCCAGCAGAGAGAGAAAGCTTAAATATCCTGCTCATCTTCGTTGAAAAGGAGACTCTTTCACTGTTGTCTACCAGTCTTGATCCTTAAATATAGGCTGCACTGCTCTTCACCATTAGAATAATGCATCAGTTCCAGAAAAGTGATGCCTCTGTATCATTTCTATTGTTACTGTTTTTATGTTTCTCTTATGCTTATGTTATTATTTTTATTTTTTATTTATTATTATTATTTATTTTATTTTATTATATTATAATAACATTAATGCTTATGTTATTATTCTCTTTTCAGAAAGGATTTACTCCCCTTCATGTGGCAGCAAAATATGGGAAACTTGAAGTAGCCAATCTCCTGCTACAGAAAAGTGCATCTCCAGATGCTGCTGGGAAGGTATGAGATCATCGGCCGACATGTAACAGGCCACTCCCATGATAACCACACAAGTGCTTCCTCATATTCACTGACAGCCACCTAAATTGTTAACTAATCCACACTTAAGCTTCATAGGATGAAAAACAACTTCAGAAATAGGAGGTCCAAATATTGTTGAAACTGGAATGTAAATTACACCTTGTATTGTATCCAATCTAATCCCATCTCCTAAATCTAGGCCTCTGATGTTGTCACTTTGACACTTGTTGTTTCTGCACGTGTTTTCAGAGCGGACTAACTCCACTGCATGTAGCTGCACATTATGATAATCAGAAAGTGGCTCTTCTGCTTCTGGACCAAGGAGCCTCACCCCACGCGGCTGCAAAGGTACCTGTCATTCAGCAGCATGAGGAGACTGATGAGCAGTGTCCTCCAGTCTCTTTATGTATATTTACTTTGGCTTCATGTGGAGCACCCTCCTGGTTTAGGCACCACTGAAAGATCATGGGAATATAAGCAGCCTTAGGAAATCTGTGCCTTCAGCTATTTAGTCAACTCATGTAGTAGATGCTCAATAAATATTTTCTTGTCCATTGATACTCCTTGCAAATCTAGGACATTCTAGAGCCTGGGGAAAATTCAGGAAAAAAAGGTGAAGTCCTCTTTAGCCAGATTAAAAACATAAATACAGCTTGAAGGAGTAAGAAAGTTCTCATTTGTCAAAGTTATAAAATATGTGTTATATTTTCTGGCCATAAAACATTGCCTTTGAGTAGTTTTTGTGTGTTTAATAAGTTGGGAGGTTTTGCTTATGTGTTGTTATTATTGCTAAGGAGAATCTGTATTCTTTTTTCAATTGATTTTATTGAAATATAGTTGATTTACAATGCTGTGTTAATTTCTGCTGTGCAGCAAAGTGATTCAGTTATATAGATGTATACATTCTTTCTCATATTCTTTTCCATTATAGTTCATCACTGGATATTGAATATAGAATCCTATGCTTTACAGTTAGAGCATCTTTATTCTTAGTGTTAGGTCATTTTTTACCAGTAGACACCAGAGATTTCTCATAAAAGAGATACTCATAGTGAATGGCTTTCTTATGACTCTGGTATTCTAATTTGAGAGGCAAATCATAAAAAGTTTGTTTAAAGATAGGTTAATATAGTTTGAGGGCAGGAGGAGAAGGGGATGACAGAGGATGACATGGTTGGATGGCATCACTGACTCAATGGACAAGAGTTTGAGTAAATTCCCGGAGTTGGTGATGGACAGGGAGGCCTGGCATGCTGCAGTCCATGGGGTCACAAAGAGTCGGACACGACTGAGTAGCTGAACTGAACTGAATATAGTTGTTGTTCCGTTGCTCAGTCATGTCCAACTCTTTGTGACCCCATGGACTGCAGCACGCCAGGCTTCCCTGTCCTTCACCATCTCCCAGAGTTTTCTCAAACTCACGTCCATTGAGTCGGAGATGCCATCCAACCATCTCGTCCTCTGTCATCCCCTTCTCCTCCTGCCTTCAATCTTTCGCAGCATCAGGGTGTTTTCTTTCTTTCTTTCTTTCTTTTTTTTTTTGATGCCAGCTGAAGAAGCTTTTTTATTACTTTTATGTACAGAAAACTCAATAGTGTACACTCAGCCCAGCTTGGTGGCCAGTTCTTTGGCCTTTGCCTTTTCCAGCTTGGCGATGCGAGCCACTGACTTCAGCCCCAGGACATTGCCTCCCCAGTGATGATGGATATCATCGTATCTGTCATTGTAATTGGTTCTGATGGCTTCCACCAGCTTAGCCAGGGCACTCTTGTCCTCCTCACACACTATTGTTGACTTGTGTGAAGGCTACGGTGGTGCATGGCTTCCTGTGGACCAGGCGCCCCAGCCTGGCCTTGCCCTTGATGATGCAGTAGGGAACCCCCATCTTGCAGCACAGGGCAGGCAGGAAGACCATGAGCTCAATGGGATCCACATCGTGAGCGATCACCACCAGCTGAGCCTTCTTGTTCTCCACCAGGGTGGTGACAGTGTTGACCTCTGCTCTAAGGACAGGTGGCCTCTTGGTGGGGACGTCGCCTTCGCTGGCGGCTTTCTTCTTAGCTCGGGCCAGCAGCCTCTGCTTCTTCTCTTGCTTTGTCTCTGGTCTGTACTTGTGGGCCAGCTTAAGCAGTTGAGTAGCTGTTTGTTGGTCCAAGGCCTGGGTGAATTGCTTAACTGCAGGAGGCACTTTCAGCCGCTTATAGAGAATAGCCCTTTGCCGCTGCAGCCGGATGTAGCGGGGCCATTTGACAAAGCGGGTGAGGTCCCTCTTGGGTTGGATGTCCTGTCCAATGCCAAAATTCTTGGGCCTCTTCTCGAACAGGGGGTTGACCGCCTTCTTGGCCTCCTGCTTCTTCACCATAGCCGGGGCCAGGGCCACCTTCTTCCCCTTGGCCTTCTTTCCCTTCGGCATCTTGAAGGGCTGGCGTACAGCAGGGTCTTTTCTAATGAGTCAATTCTTCACATTGGGTAGCCAAAGTACTGCAGCTTTGGCTTCAGCATCAGTCCTTCCAATGAATATTCAGGACTGATTTCCTTTAGGATTGACTGGTTTGATCTTCTTACATTCCAAGGGACTCTCAAAAGTCTTCTCCAACACCACACAGTTCGAAAGCATCTATTCTTTGGCACTCAGCCTTCAGTATGGTCCAGCTCTCACATCCGTACATGACTACTGGAAAAACCATAACTTTGACTATATGGATCTTTGTTGGCAAAGTACTGTCTCTGCTTTTTAGTATGCTGTCTAGGTTTGTCATTGCTTTTCTTCCAAGGAGCAAGGATCTTTTAATTTCACTGGTTCTGAGCAGATGGCTATGATCAGAGAACACTAGAATGATATGAACCACAATTTAAAAGCTGTCCCATTCTTTTCCTAAATACTGTTGGTTGAAGGAATGTTTAGCATCCTTCAGGCTTTTTGTATTTGTTATGCTCTTCTATTTGGGGGCAGCTATAGTGTTCTCCTTTAAACTGAGTGTTTAGATCACATCTCTTGTGCACACAAATCAAAGAACTTGAGCTGTTATAGATTACTTTGGGTACTTTCAGAGAGAAAGTATTCACGTGTTTTCTCCATTTCTCCAAATGCAATCTTTGGCAAGTATTTCTCTTCAGAACTTCTTTTCCTATAATTCTCAGTCATCTCTTGCCCCATCCTCTTCAGAATTGTACCCAGTGAACCCTACAATTCAAAATCTAGCCCCCAAACTTCTTTTCATTTGAGTGGCTTTTCTCCATAATTTTTAACCCTGATGTTCTATCATAAAGCCATGAAAAGCAGCATTATTCACAGTAGCCAAAAGGTAGAAGCATCCAAGTGTCCATGGTAGGATAAATGGTTAAACAAAATGTATAAACATGCAATGGAATGTTATTCAGTGTTAAGAAGGAAGGGAATTCTGACACATGCTGCAACATGAATGAACATCAGAGATATTGTTGTTGTTTAGCCACTAAGTCATGTCTGACTCTTTGCAACCCCATGGACTGTAGTCCACCAGGCTCCTCTGTCCATGGGATTTCCTAGGTAAGAATACTGGAGTGGGTTGCCATGTCCCCCTCTAGGGTATCTTCCCAACCCAGGGATCGAACCCACATCTCCTGCATTGGCAGGTGGATTCTTTACTGCTGGGCCCACAGGGAAGCCTCAGAGATATGCTGAGTGAAATAAGCCAGACACGTCAAAACACTGTATGATTTCATATAAAAACGGAAAGTAGAATGCTGGTTGCCAGGGGCTGAGTAGAAGAAGGACTGGGGAGTTAGTGTTTAGTGGGTGGAGTTTCAGTTTAGAGATGGATAGTGATAGTGAACGGAGAACAATGTGAATGTATTTAATGCCCTTGACTGTACACTTAAAAATGGTTACAATGGTAAGTTTTATGTAATGTATATTTTACCACAATTTTTAAAATGAGAAAAATTTGCAATGAAATTTGATAGTTATCTATTTCACTTTTTTTTTTTCACTTTTTTATTTTCATAAGTTTTTGAACCTGGGCCATTTTTCTTTTAAATACCCTCAGGTTTGTGGTAGGCAACCAGTAAATAATTAATAAGTGAGCTATTCATTCCCCACATGGAGAAATAATTTTGTCACAACTAGTGCTAATCAGTTTAGAATTGACAGAAGGCCTAAGTAATAACTAAAGCAAAATGAGCCCCATCCATCTTTCCATCCACAAGTAACTCTTAAACAGGTCAATAGTTGATATATTCTATTTCCAGTTGATTTCCAGCTTTGTGTTTTTCCATCAAGACTTCATGTTTCCCTATCTGCACAATATCTTTAACAAAGAGTAGAAAAACAGTTCTTTCATTCCTTCTAACAGCCTTTAGCCTTAGGCATATCTTTTATAGTCAGCTGAGCACAGGCTTTCCCAATAGGACATTCATTCTCTTTCCCATAGCCATGAGAGTCTCTGAAATGCCATCTCTTTTGCTTGTCCAACCATCCCTACTTTCTGAGACAGTGATCCTGTTCTGAAGGTTTTTCTAGACTTTGATCCTGAGTAAAAGCCAGTTCTATCAGTTAGGATTTGGTTCACTTGCTAGAAAAAAAGACCTAGCTACAGTGGTTTAAACTGATGAGGTTCTATTTTTCTTTTGTCATATACAGTCTGGAGGGAGGCAATTATTGATGCTGGTTCAGAGTTTTCAGAGGGTTGAAGATTCTTCCATTTGATTCTTTTTTGGGGTCTGTCTTTCAGATATTGTCACTCGTGCTGCCAGGTCCCCCTTTCAAGCAAAAGGCAGTAAAGACAGACAACAGGGCATTCTCAGTAGCTCCACATTTCTCCTTACGTTTCATAGGCTACTTCTTTCTGCAAGGGAAGCTGGGAAATGTAGTCTTCAGCTGGGCACACAGCAAAAGTTATTTTATTAAGGAAGGAGGGAGAATGGATATAGGGGAGGTAAATAGCCGCCGTTAGGGAGCATTTCTGAATTTAAGCATTGCTGAGGAGGGAGGGACAAAAACTCAACAAGCCAATCATGCAGATGGATATGACAGTGGTGACTTCCATGAAACTTCCACAGTTTACATCCTTGGTTTTTAGAGAATATGATGTGTTCTTTTTGCCCTTTCTTTTATAGAATTGCTGGCATATTTTCTTACTCATACATGTCCTAGAAACACAGTGTGACTTTAGGTAATGGAGGACAAAGGAGGGTGCTGAAAAACTAGATTGGTTCCTCTAATCCATTTTATCTAGATCTGTTTCCTGAGGCAGGACTTTGTGCTGGAAAGAGGATTGGCTTGAGTTCAGGTGTAACCTAGACACAGATTGTGGAAGGGCTAGTGAGCTGTAACTTGCTATTGGTGAGATTTCTCTTTCATAAAATGTACATTATAACTACTGACATGGATCAGTAGAGGTTGTGAAAATTTGGGGGGAATATATAAATATAGTGCTAAACCCACCGTAGTACTCGTGCTTGGAAAATCCTCCTGGACAGAGTCCATGGGGTCGCAGAGTCCGACATGACTGAATTGATTAAGCAGCAGCAGCAGCGGCGCTAAATATGTTACTTTGCTTATAATTTATATTTACATTTGCTCTTGTTTTTGTTTTTGTTTTGCTCTTGTTTTTATCTTGAAATGCAAAAGGATACATGGCATGTACTTTGTCCTCTGCATCAAGAAGGAAAAAGTATTAAGATTATTCTTTAGTTCAATCCCCCACTGTTTTATTTCTCTTCTGATAAATATATTTGTCTCCTTTAGTATGACAAATAAGAATCCTTTGTTTCTAGAAATTATAAAAGAGCTTAAGGAATTTAGAAATTTTTATTATAGATCTCAAGATTAATAACTCGTTTATCATTTGAACTATTTCTTAAGTCTTTCTGAGATGAACTATCCATTCTAAAATAATACCCTGAATTGTTTTCCCTTGCTTTATACTTTTGTTTGTATCTCCGATAAGGAGCTCAGGATAAACCCCTCAGTAATAATGAATAGCTTGTCTAGAGTTGGTGTACCTTACAGAGACACCAGAGCCTCTCTGTTTTGTTTAAGAGCATATGATTTTTTTTTTTTTTTTGGTGGAGTTAAAAGTAATCAAGAGGATTGTCACAATCTCAGAGGATGCTGACTTGCCAGTAGAGGTGAAGCAGTTACTGAACTTGAAGGTTATGTCAGTAGCAAAAGCAAAAAGAGATAAGGCGCATGGTTGGAAGCTGGACTCTGACTTTATCTGTGCTTACCACTCTAGTTAACTAGTGTTAGAATCTTGAATAATCAAGTTTCCTAGCCCTGCTTTGTGAATTTTTCCTTTTCTTCAGGGGTGGGGAGGGCAGTAAAACAGCTCACCCCTTCCTGTCACTCACTGTAGAGCTGGGCTCATTCCAGAGCTCTGTGTTTGGCTCTGAAGACGATCTCTTTAGGGTGTGTCTGAGCAGAGGGCCAAATGCTTCTCAGGTCATCTGGGGTTTCCAGATGGCAAGAGGTCAAAACTAAAAATAGGATATAAGATCTTCTACCCTGACCCATCCATCCCGCTTGGCAGAGGTTGGTTTCAAAAGAGTCTGGAAGTGGCATTTCCACTTCCTGGTTGATATCAGTTGATATCCAACAGCCTAAATCTTCTACAGTTGATTATAGAAAGAATGTTTGTCAAGTGAAAAATGCTGTCACACTAGAAGAAACCAATGACGTAGATATGAGGGTTAATTATAGTAGGCTAGCTGACCAGTGATCCAGCAGCTCCCACTGCCCTCTGAGTTGTTCCTGAACCGTCCATGTGGCTTGGAAAGATTCTGACTGATCTGTTGTCCAGGTTTGGATCATATTCTCAAATAGAAATTCTCTTTGTATTGTATAAGTTCCAATTATTCTTTTTTTCTTTTTCTGTTTTCTTTCTCTAAATCCTCTTGTCTATACCAAAAAAAAAAAATAATTTTAATTTTTCATTGGCATGTTTTATATAATAAGATTCAGGCCTGTGTCAAAATGTAGTCTTCCATTTCTCTTCAATGACCGAGAGGCAGGAGCATTCCATGAGGCTGGGGACCTTTCTTTGTTAGGACAGAGGACTCTGAGGGCTCTTGAGTTAGCTTATGAACAATTTGGCAAAGGAATTTTGCTTCCTTCCACCTCTGAGCAACAGGGATCAACCAGGAGAAGGAGCCCAGGGTGTTTTGAAAGCTCTAATAAACTTGACTCAGTCAAAGGATTTGCCAGTCACCGCCAGGCACTGGAGACACAAAAACAAGTTTGGAACAACACTTGCTCTCAACAAATTTGCATTTTGAGACAGATGCATGAAGAAGAATGCCACTAAATATATCCAGGATTTAGACTGGAGTCAGTCAAGTTGAGGGGCAGGTGTAAGAGGGGAAGGGGAGGTAAAACACTTCATGGGGGTGTGACCCTTGAGCTGAACTTTCAACTGAAAGATTTTGGCCCCAAGGGCATGTTGTGTTGGAGAAAAGAATCCTTGGTAGGGTAAGGCAAGACAGAACCAGGAGCCATATGTTGTTTTGTGGACCAAAACATCTGAAGCATGATGTAGAAACTGGAGTTTCCATAAAGGAGGCCTCAGAGGGGCAAATGGGAGGAGACTACAGTATCTTGTCTACTGTAAAAATAAAAAATTTCAACATGTAAGCAATAGACTATTGAAGGGATTTTAAAGGTAGGATAATGGCCCCTGCTACAGGGGCACCATTTGTTTTCTAGTTGGGTTTTTCTGTCGCTGATACATAAGGCAAATAATTATTGAGCACCTACATACTGTCTGTGCGAGGGATTGCCATCTCCCATTTGTAAAACCACTGGTTGTTTGACTCTTGAACTAAATTGTCTGTAGAATGTTTTCCCTATTTAGATATATGGGCAACACAAGGGAACTACATTAATAACACTCTTGATTTCTCAGTGATTGCTTCCTCGATCATGATTTTTTAAATGGTCAAAGAAAATCATTAGAAAGGGAAACATACTATTTGAAAATGCAGTGCACACATTTTTATCTTGTGATTGGACATGTGACCAAGTGATTTGTGTTGACAGAATGGTTATACACCACTGCACATTGCTGCCAAAAAGAACCAGATGGACATAGCAACAACTCTGCTGGAATATGGTGCTGATGCAAATGCAGTTACCCGGCAAGGAATTGCTTCTGTCCATCTTGCAGCTCAGGAAGGACATGTGGACATGGTATCACTGCTCCTCAGCAGAAATGCTAATGTGAACTTGAGCAATAAGGTAACCTTTTTTTTCTCTCTGCAAAGCATACCATGCAATGAAACCTCACCTCCAGAAAGATCACTAAGAAGTCATGAAAAATTCAAGTCAAATAGAATGTGGAAAGTGTAGTATGCACAAAGATATTTACCAAAATGTTATTTATCATAGGAAGAACTTGAAAAAATATCTTTAAACAATAAGAGAATGCTAAGTCAGTAATTGCAAAGTCATATAGGTGAGTATATATTGCTATAGCCATAAAAATGAAGTCCATAAAATTTTTCTAATAATGTGAAGTTTTTTTTTATAATAAGTCAATGGGCAACATTGTGACCTCACCAGGACACAGTAAATAAGAAGCTATAAGTTGTAAATTACAAGTTGTAAGGTGAAACATTTGAGGGGTACCTACTCCTTGTTTGTCCTAATTTTAAGTCTTAGGTTACAAAGAGAAATTAGGAGCAGGGCTGCCTTCAGAAAGTTCATTTTAGTAACAGAAATTTAGAGTAGCTCTTTTATTCAGTAGATCAAAAAGTTAGTCTTTGTAGGTAAATTGGCAGTTCCAGGCAACCCTTTAAGTCTCTGTTCCTCAAAGTCTTTAGACTCCCACACCCTTGCATTTGACTCTCCTTGGTTAGTAAAAAGGTTTGTGAAAAATCCAGCCCACAATTAGCAGGAATGAGATTATAGCATCTCACTGTATTATCAGAGAATTTGGTTTTGTTGACCTGCTTATTAATACCTGAGTCTTGAGATTTACCCAGAATTCCAGACCCATGTTCTTAAGTCTTCAGATACAACAGAAGTCTGCAAGAGTGCCCCCAAATACCCAATAATCCAAACTCCCTGAAATTTAGCTTCTCCTCTACAGGATGGTGATGGCACGGCTGTGACATTTCTCAGTCATAGCTCAGATATTGGAGGAGAGTTTCAAGATAACAGTAGTTTTACAGCAACAAGTCATAAGGAGTTTTAATATTTTAATATATGTGGCCTATACTTTGTAATCGTGGAGGCTTTGAATCTCCTGGGTATAAATCCTAAATCTGACTTCTGCTTGATGTATAACTTGATTGGACAAGTCATGTGACCTCTCTGAGCCTTAGTTCTGTCCTCTAATAAACAATGCCCACAATATTTACTTCCTAGAAATGTCATGAAGGTAAACTGAGATAATATTTAGTACCTTCTTCTAAGTAGAAAAAGAATAATTGTCTTAATTTTAGACTTTTTACAGTTTGGGGGAAAGGTTATGCACTAATCTTAATCACCAAGGTGATTTAACAAATTCTATAAATGAAAAGACATACGTAAGAAAATACTCACTTTTAGAATCTTGAAAATACTTTGTGATCATTGCAGAACCAACACAATTTTCTTTTTTTTTTTCCTCCTGGTTTACTGATTTTCTTTTCTTGTATCTTTCTTTTTAAACCTGTCTTTTGGGATATGTGTCCCAGCATTAATGGGAATCACAAAGCAATTTCAAATAGTCATTAAAATCAGGGTTTGTTTGAGCTGTTGAATTTCTAAGGTTCATATACTAATGCACAAGCCAGATTTATAATAGTTTGTTGCAAAATTCTACTTGTCTTAATGAGATGGAGGACCTGGCGTTCTCAAATTGAAGTGCCTTCTGGCATCCATTAGTATATGTTTTCTTAGAAGCCCAGAATATTATCTTATTAACTCTCCCAGAGACAATATAGGCCTGAAGCGATTAGTTAACAAGGGAACATTTTACATAGGTTTGACACCCACATATAGTGTAACTAACTTTTTTTTCTTTTTAAATTCCTTTAGCCAACTTGTTGTTTTATATATATATATATATATATGGCCTTGAATTCACCTTAAAACCATTTTTTTTTTTAAATTTAGACTGAGAATACTTTAGAAAGAATTCCTCAGTGTCTACTTTGGTAGACTGAACATTAGCAAGGGAATTCTGAGGTCCAAAAGACATAGTAAACCAAGGAAACCTGGAAGTGTCCAACCACCTTCCTGAATAACGTCTACCTAAGCAATACACCACCAAGGAAATTTTCTGGTTTTCCATCAGCACATGGTACTTACAGAACTTTTAAGAACTTCACAATTCCTAGAAATGGTCTAATACAAAAGTATTTGTAAGTCTTTGCGTCCTTTCTCATCATTTTCTGTATCAAGTGTAAGTTATGGTGTGAAAGTAGAGAATCAGTAGGATTCTATTACTCAAGAAGAATTCTGACAGGCTTTCTGTCTGTTTTTCTTGAGTTTCCAAAGTTTTAGACATCAGTTATTGTCCCTCCACCCCACTTTCCTCATCCTACCTCCCCATTTCACTCTAGACTTTATTTCCTTGCTAAACAGTGAATATTGAGGGACTTCTCTGAGAGTCCATTGGTTGAGACTTTGCTTTTCGCTGCAGGGGATCCAGGTTTGATGCCTGGTTGGGGACCTAAGATCCCACAAGCCTCATGAGTGAAAAACTAAAACATAAAACAGAAGCAATACTGTAACAAATTCAATAAAGACTTTAAAAACGGTGCATGTCAAAAAAATCTTTAAAAATATGAATATTAGAAGATTTAGCTTTTGTGAAAAGTTACATTGAACTAAACACTCAATTGTTTTCACTTATTTCTTTTCTTACTATTCACCAGCAGTTCTCAGATTTTAAGAAAAAGGAACCCTGAACTTAAGTTCCTGCTGAAGTGCTACTGTTTAATTGGATTCCATTTTGCTTTTGACGTTTTCTCACATGAATTTTGAAGACCACAAGTAGCTGTACTTCTTCACACAGCTAATAGACTATGAAACGAAGCTACTGCTATCCCAAGTTTATTTTATTTAAAATAAAATGTATTATTTTTAACAAACGCCATTTAAAAAATGAGCTGTGGTCAAAACTCAATAAAAGATTAACAGATAACTTCTGAACTCAAACAGGGCTGTTTTAACCATCTCATTGAAAAAATCATGAATAGAAAAATGATCTTTCTTTATTTACTTTATCCTATTTTATCAAAAGCTGTGTGCTTTTTCCTCTGACTTAATTAGTAGATGGATTAAATGCTATTATGTAGATACTTTAATCCTTGGCTATACATTAAAGGTACAGTAGTTGCCTCAACAGGCTCACAGTGGTTTGAGGAAGACAGACCAGAAAAGAGTTTAAATGTGGGATTATGATGCTCTCAATAGAAGTGAGCACGTAGAGGGTTTGCACATAAATAGTAACAATGAGGCCCTTTTCGAGATGCAGGGAGAGGGAGAGAAGCCCTGGAAAGCTGGAGGTGACTCTGTGCCAAAGGTGGAGTGGGTCATCCCCGGGGCAGCATGAACATACATGGGGAAACAGGAGAGGATAGAGCACAGGCCAGAATACCTTCCCCAAAGGGGGGGTTGTGACACTTTCACAAAATGTTATGGCTGAAAATATCTGTTGCCTCTAAAGTGGAGCATGGAACATTGTTCTATGATTATGTCAGTGTTTGGGTGGTGCCAGTTTTGGCCCCAGGCTTATTTTTCTTGGATTTCAAGTGAAGGCACCACTCCTCCTTTTTCTATTTCCTCTTTATTCGGTTTGGGTGAGCTTCTTCCGAAAGTCTGTAAACAGCATCAGAAAGTCTGGAGTGAATGACTCTTCCTGAGTCCTGGCATGTGTTTGATAGAATAGCAGCCCTTAAATAAATCATGTCGTGTGCCCTTCCTGATGCTGCATGTGGCTCTCTCCTTTCCCCTGACAAATGGGACAGGCTGATGGTCTTGCTGCACAGATGCTGGTGGAGGAGAAAGAAGGCTTCCAGGACTTAAGACATTAACCTCTGGGACTTCCCTGGTGTTACAGTGGTTAAGACTCTGAGCTTCCACTGCAGTGGGCCTGGGTTTGATCCCTAGTTGGGAAACCAAGATCCCACATGCTACAAGGTGCAATCAAATAATTTTTTAAAATTTATATTTAAAACATGTGCCAGCAGATCTTGTCTGGTGAGGTGTTTTAGGGGAAAAAAAAAAAAGACAGTAACTTCTGTGCTCATTATGGATGAAAGAAAAGAATCTGGAAGCACTTACACCAGCTTACTTTCTCATAAATGTTATTTATGAAAAAAATGCAGCTACAGAAGATTTCTAAGCCAGAGTACAGTCTTAGTGATTTTTTTCTTGGCCATTGGAATAATGGCCAACAACATAGCCTGTCCATTCTGTGGTAGAGTCCATTTCAAATACCCAGTCTCATAAAATGATCTTGAAATTCTCATGAAATAGACTTCATATTACATTTCACAGACCATCTTTCCTACCCAGAAGCAACATACAGAAAATGTTTTCCAGCCTTGGATTTTAATATTTAATGGAGAAAATGTTATCATCATATGTCAGTAACAGTTTATAAACAATTTTTATTTTAATTTTTGCTGAAGCTAGTATCACTAGTAATGCAATAAAACTCTTGCATAATGTGAGTTTTAAAAATCTCTATTTTTTTTAAAAAAAGTGAACACTGAAGTACGTAAGAGGAAAATGATATAATGTCTGGAATTTGCTTTAAAATACTTCTGCAAAGAAAAGAACATACAGGAAGTAGGCTTGGATGAAGCAAGCAGAGGAAGAACTTGATAATTGCTGCATCTGTGATCGGTACACAAGGTTCAGTCTATCCCGTCCGCTTTTGAGGATGTTTGAAATTTTTCAGTAAGCCTGCAGATAACAGTGTTGTCACATGCTAATATATAAACTTACTCTATAAATTTTTTTAACATAAAAATTCTAGGTTCACTCTTCTTGAAGTCATAAATTGTTTCTCTAATATGCTTGTATGCCATCCATCCCTCATGTAAGATGACCACTTTGATATTTTGCAGAGTGGCCTGGCCCCACTCCATTTGGCTGCTCAAGAAGACAGAGTGAATGTGGCCGAAGTCCTTGTAAACCAGGGGGCACATGTGGACGCCCAGACAAAGGTACGCAAAAAGATTGTGCCCATCCAAAGCATATCTGTACAAGGGACACCAAAGCCACTGTTTGTGGTGTCCCATGCACTTTTACCTTTCATGGCCCGAATATGTAGCTGTATGTTGATGCCTCCTGTGTTAACACAGTTTATTAACCTTTGTTACAGCATGTCAACTCTTCAAGGTCGGAGTGTGAAAGCATATACCTTTCTTAGTTTTTTTTTTTTTTTTCTTTCTTAGTTTTTATGACTGAGTTTAAAAATGCATTTAGAAAAATTTGTTAGTCAGTAATTGATGGCCTTACTTTGTTCAGGCATAGTCTATGGATGAGGTTACATTAAGTTTTACTCAATTACTACTCATTTGCTAAATTCTTTATGGTGTGTCTGATTGCTAGCAACCACCCCCTGCACCCCCCCCCCCCCCCCCCCGTCTCTCTCAGCCAAAATAGTTAATCTTTTCAAAAACAAATTTCTCATTCATCTCAGAAAACACCACAGTTTCAGACTCATAGAAGATAAGTGGATATTTTGTGTCATCATCAAAGATAGGACTTGATATTAATCTTTCTCTGAACATTTTTTTCAGTGCTTAAGTTTGTTACTCTTCATATCAAACCTGTTTTACCTACTTCAAAATGTAACTCTTCTTTCTTTCTTTCTGGGTGTCACATGTTTGACACAAACATGAATACTTGCTAAATACTGTATTGTGAATGTGAACATTTTGGGGTATAACATAGATTGATTCTGAGGTGTGTGAACCGATATTGAAGATATTAACAATATAGGTGGATCACTGGGAATTAGCCAGGTAAAAAGGTATTGCAGATGTCAGGATCACTCTGGATTTGTGGGACAAGAACAGGGAGCAGCCCTGAGTAGACTACGCCCTTTGCACAATGTTCTCTCTACGGCTGTGACTTCTCCACCCATACTTTTTCTTTCTCCAACAATGGAATTTTATTCCATTCATATACATGCAACATTTGTTGAGATATTATTTCTATCAGAAGTAGAACATTATCTTCGTGATCAACAGGTGCAGTTTTCCAACTCTTATATTTAAATAGATCTTATGTATGAATTAAATTCATACTTACAGCCTTGAGTTTAGGGTTTGGGTTTAGACTGTGCCTTCCAAAAGATAAAACATTATTACAATACTGCTGCCAGTAATTTTGTGCATTCTTACAAAGTATTGCATTTAACAGCAAAGTTGAAAAATCGACAGCTACATCAGCAAAAGAAAATAGAGGAACTGTACAAGAAAAAAAATTCCCACCCTCACTTAACATACATATTTAAGTTTAAGAAAATGGACAGAAACATACAGCTGCATACAAATGCAAAGCCTAGTGACTAAGAGGCTGTATGTACTAAAATATAAAGTGCAGATGGAGCCTGATTATCCAAGAATTGAAATCTTAAGGCAAGCACAGAGCATGTGTATTTAGAACATCTTTGCAAGTTATATTTAGTTCTATTAGAAAGAAACTGCCCAAAAAAGATATGACCAGGCAAGGTCCTTTATGCTTTTTAAATTCTGTGTTAAAATAGTAAAGCAAATGTATTGATCTCTTCTCAAGGTAGTCCTAGATGTGACCTAGGCAGCTCCCCACACTCCAACTTCTGAATGCCTTGTGCCCTTGATGGCTCCTTGGCCTCTTTGGTAACCTAACTGCCCAGCTCTCTCTCCACTCTTTTGCCTTCCAAACTTGTCACTCTAAAAAAAAATACCCCTTATCTTTAGCCCTGAATGCCTTCCTAGATAACTGTTTATTTAACAAAGAAACCAATGAAGGCGACAGCAGTGACTGGATGGTGTCTTGTTACTTTTCATGAAAATATAAGCATTTAAATCTGATAAAGTCAGACTGAATTTAGCTTATATTCTTGATTTTGCTTGTACACTTTCATCAGAAAAGATATCTTTACTTTAGAAATTTACAACTTCATAGTAAGTAGATTCACCCTGTGTTGTTTTATTTACATACACATATACAAATTTACATACACATATACACATGGCTTCCCAGGCGGCTCAGTGATAAAATATCCTCCTGCCAATGCAGGAGACTCAGGAGAAGTGTTGTGAAGATCCCCTGGAGGAGGAAAGGGCAACCCAGTCCAGTATTCTTACCTGGATAATCCCATGGACAGAGGAGTCTGCCAGGCTACCATCCATGGGGTCACACAGAGTTGGACACAACTAAGCTACTGAGTTTTAGAAAAGGCAGAGGAACCAGAGATCAAATTGCCAACATCAGCTGGATCATAGAAAAAGCAGGAGAGTTCCAGAAAAACATCTATTTCTGCTTTACTGACTATGCCAAAGCCTTTGACTGTGTGGACCACAACAAACTATGGAAAATTCTGAAAGAGATGGGAATACCAGACCACCTGACCTGCCCCTTGAGAAACCTGTATGCAGGTTAGGAAGCAACAGTTAGAACTGGACATGGAACAACAGACTGGTTCTAAATAGGAAAAGGAGTACGTCAAGGCTGTATATTGTCACCTTGCTTATTTAACTTATATGCAGAGTACATCATGAGAAACGCTGGGCTGGAAGAAGCACGAGCTGGAATCAAGATTGCCGGGAGAAATATCAATAACCTCAGATATGCAGATGACACCACCCTTATGGCAGAAAGTGAAGAGGAACTAAAAAGCCTCTTGATGAAAGTGAAAGAGGAGACTGAAAAAGTTGGCTTAAAGCTCAACATTCAGAAAACTAAGATCATGGCATCCGGTCCCATCACTTCATGGGAAATATATGGGGAGACAGTGGAAACAGTGTCAGACCTTATTTTTTGGGGGCTCCAAAATCACTGCAGATGGTGACTGTAGCCATGAAATTAAAAGATGCTTACCCCTTGGAAGGAAAGTTATGACGAACCTAGATAGCATATTAAAAAACAGAGACATTATTTTGCCAACAAAGGTCTGTCTAGTCAAGGCTATGGTTTTTCCAGTGGTCACGTATGGATGTGAGAGTTGGACTGTGAAGAAAGCTGAGTGCCAAAAAATTGATGCTTTTGAACTGTGGTGTTGGAGAAGACTCCTGAGACTCCCTTGGACAGCAAGGAGATCCAACCAGCTCATCCTAATGGAGATCAGTCCTGGTTGTTCATTGGAAAGACTGACGCTGAAGCTGAAACTCCAATACCTTGGCCACCTCATGCGAAGAGTTGACTCATTGGGAAAGACCCTGATGCTGGGAGGGATTGGGGGCAGGAGGAGAAGGGGACGACAGGATGAGTTGGCTGGATGGTATCACCGACTCGATGGACATGAGTTTCAGTAAACTCTGGGAGTTGGTGATGGACAGGGAGGCCTGGCGTGCTGCGATTCATGGGGTCGCAAAGAGTCGGAAACAGCTGAGCGACTGAATTGAACTGAACTGAACTGAAGCTACTGAGTACACACATATACACACAGACTTAAACCATTTTATTTGATTACCTTATCCCGTTGTAAGTTAAAACTTCTAGAAGGCAGTAATAGAGTTCTGTTTCTCAATACTTTTTTGTCCCAACATATCCAACGTAGACACCAACACTCAGTCAGGGGTTAAAGCAGTGATTCTCAAGGGCAGATTGGCATGGGGAGAGATGGTGCCATGAACCTTCTGCTCCTGATTTGCACAAGCGATCCCATGATTTAAGAGTCTCAGGTCTCTACCAGGGTTTCCCTCTAACCCAGCCCACTCAGGTCACAGTCAGTAATCATTTTTGTACTCAGTATAATATTTCTGAAGCATGTACCTTTTCCTGCCCTTTACAAGTGGTGCACTTCAGAATGCATCTCTTGGGACTTTCCTAGTGGTCCGGTGAAGACCCCGCACTTCTGATGCAGGAGGCACAGGTTCGATCCCTGCTCTTGGAACTAAGACCCTGCATGCCTCAGAGTATAGTGAAAACAAACAAAAACCCCGAAAGCATCTCTCTGCCTCTTGAAAAAAATTCCTTGTTTTTTTCTTCTCAGCAAAGATCACAGCACCAAAAAGAAGGGAGGCTGTGATTGTCCCATAGTTGAGCAGGGCAGGAGTGCAGAGAGATGGGTTGTTTGAACTCTTTTCTTAACCTTGTAAATAAGGAGCTGATTACATCCCATGAACTTCCAAACTCTTCCTGGCAAAGATGACGTCCCCTACCAGCATATAGTTAGTTAAAATGTGTGGTACTGATTGATTCACTGGCTTCAGTTTTAAAATAATAATAATTAAATTATCAAGAGCTCTTCTCTGTTGTGGCGGAAAGACCGGAACATCTTGGTAACCACCCAGGCAGCCTTCCCACTGGCCTTCTGACCCGCCAAGTCTCCCCTTCACTTTGTATTTGAAGTTCATCAGATCATTTCAGATGAAATTGTGCTGCTGGCCACAGGGTTTAATGTTCAGTGTTGTTGAACTAAAATGAAGCCACTTCTTTTGCTTTTTAAAAGGATAATCTCTGGAAGCCTTTTATTTAGACCACCCCAAAACATACTGAAGCAATTGTAGTTGTAAGTGGGTGTGTTCACTGAGGAAGTGCAAGGAAGGCCAAAGATGAACTCCAAGAGAACACAGTGTTTGGGGGAGAGAAAATACTGTGGATTTCCTGCCCCTCTTTCTCAAACTGTGTTGCACAGGAAGGCCCCTAACCACTGCTTAGTAAGATCTCATGCTCAGGCACCACGGATGAGAAACACCAGCCTGAATATTCCATCTGTGCCTGTTTGCCCTTCCTACACAAACACAACCTTTCAATATTACCTCAAGGAGATGACTCCCTTCAGCTTGTAATGATGGGATGTATAGGCAACAGTGAAAAAAGGAAACAAAACTGCTCAGTTATCGGAACTGAGACTGCTTCTTAGTTATTCAAAAAAACGAAGAGTTGCCCTTTCCAAAGCATATTGCCACTAGTTGAAAGGAATTGCCCAAATCACATTTTTCTGGGCATATTTGTGCCAGGTGCCACTTAACGTGGGAATTTTGTGACCCTCAGTGAATGGAGGAGCCTCAGTTTGGTTTCTCTGGATGCAAACTGAATCTTCCTGGCCATGCACTCATATTTTTAACAAAATAGTGTTTGTAAAATAGAAGCAGATCAGTATCTTATAGCAGAGTGAACACGGGAGAGAAACTGTGCATTAAGATACTTAGAATGATCCAGTATCTTTTAAAAATGTGATCAGTACAATAGCAAAATAGCCATTGGAAACTGTTTATCATAGCTTAGGCATGTTGACTGAAAACTTGAAGCATTCCTCAGTGTTTAAAAGTTTGAAATATTTTCTGTAATTTTTGGCTTGGAAACCGTCATCTGTCACTAACACTGGGAATGTTACTTCAATCAATCAAGCTAATTGTACTGAGAACTGGTAAGAGAAGACCTCCCTCCCTAAGTGGCATTCTGACTCTTAATGCAGCATCCTGAGTTCCTCAGTACCCAGAAAGAACCCCACAGAGCAGGCAGGTGGATTCCGGTCTTCAAAGTGGGATCGTCACACATGAAGCAGCTTTAGGGGGTGTAAGTCAGACTCATCTATATGTAGTTATGGTGAGCTTATCATCACGGTCTGATTAGTGTGGCTGCACTCACAGGTCAGTTCAGGGAACAGAATCTAACCAGAGTCAGCTCTTTAGGGCAGCACCTACTTTGAGAGGTATCTTTACCTTCCACAGTCAGCTGTGTTCTGGGCACCCCTTTTTCAATTCTAATTTACCCATTTGCTGGAGTGTCTTAGTCAATTTGAGTTGCTATAACAAGAGTACAATAGCTTGGACAAACTGATTTCTCAGAGTTCAGGAGGTTGAGAAGTACAAGATCAAGATGCTGGTGGCAGGTAGCCATCTTCTTATTGTATCCTTAGATGGCAGAGAGCAAAGAGAAGAGACAAAATCTCTCCTGTCTCTTCTTATAAGGGCACTAATCCCATTCATGAAAGCTCCATCCTCATGACCTAATTACCTCCCAAAGGCCTCATTTCTAAATTCTATTACTCTGGGATTAGGATTTCAGCATACAAATTTTGGGGGATACAGATATTCAGTCTTTAGCCCAGAATCACCATAAAGACACATTAATGCCATCATGTAATAAGATGCAGACCCTTAAAAATATGGACCCCTGACCCTTGCCTATTTAGAAATGTTATAAAAGGTCCATGTTCTCCCTTTCAGTAATCTGGTGCTTCCAGTTTCATTGTAAACAGGGGTTGGTTAAAGACACTGAAATTGTGTGGTGGAGTATGTTACAATATGGTCACCAAGAAAAAATACCTGGAATATCTTTATTTTAAAATATCTAGAATATATATATATGTATATGTGTGTGTGTGTAGATACATACACATATGTATACACACATGATACATTTTCAAAATAATTATTTACTTACTTATTTTGGGCTGTACTGAGTCTTTGTTGTTGCATGGACTTTTCTCTAGTTGTGAGAAGCAGGGGCCACTCTCTAGCTGTGGTGCATGGGCTTCTCGTTGCAGTGGCTTCTCTCATTGCAGAGCATGTGCTCTGGGCACACAGGCCTCAATAGTTGTGGCTCACGAGCTCAGTAGTTGTGACACTCGGGCTTAGTTGCTCCGTGTCAGGTGGGATCTTCCTGGCCCAGGGATCGAACCCATGTCCCCTGCATTGGCATGGATTCTTTACCACTGAGCCACTAGGGAGGCCCATGTTTTTTAATAGATAGAACTTACAGGGGTCAGTGGATATTAATTTGGAGCAATGGAAACAATCCATTGCTTTGTCTAATGAGTGGTTTTCAAGCTGTGGGGCTCTAGCTATGTAGACAGGCGTCTTAACTAGAGCATCTATTCCTAGATCAAATTCATACATCTCAGATCTCCTGAACTCACTCACACTAGCCTCTCCTGCTTCTGTATTTCTGTCCTTCCTAGCTCTGTCATGCATTCTGATCATCATTTACTGCCTTCATGATCATTTAGCCAGTTCATTTTTTTTCTACCTTGTTTTTATGCTTCTAGAGAGTAGAGTATTGAATAAAGACTAGTCCAAGTCTGTCCATTGAGCACTCTTCTGACCCTTTATAAGAAGCCGCTGGATACATCTGTCTAAGCTGTGTGTTGCTCCATCTTTTTGTCCTATCTTGAAAAGTTATTTATTATGAGAATAAAATGAGCTAATGCTAGAGAGAGCACTTGGGGACATTTAATAACTATTTACATGTGAGCTGGTATTGTTATTTATACCTTATACTAGCTCTGAGAATTGTCAAGGACACTTGTTTTTATACACGGGGGAACAAAACTCTGCCTACTTAAGAAAGGTTGAATAACATTTTTGCTTCTATTTAGGATATCCGTTACTGAAAGTATACTAAAAATGTTTCTTTTAAAAATATATATATATATATATATATAATTACAGATGGGATATACGCCACTACATGTAGGCTGCCACTATGGAAACATCAAGATTGTTAACTTCCTGCTCCAGCATTCTGCAAAAGTAAATGCCAAAACAAAGGTAAACTTCTTTCTCCTTTGTATTTACCAAGTCATTGATCTTGGATCTTGTATGGAAGGGAGTTAAGAGTCTTTTCTTCCATCTTCCTTCTACAGAATGGGTATACACCATTACACCAAGCAGCTCAACAGGGACACACCCATATAATCAATGTGTTGCTTCAAAACAATGCCTCCCCCAATGAACTCACTGTGGTAAGAGCAAAGGGTCAGCTAGGGGAAAAGGGGGGGCTGGGCTGGGCTGCTCGCGTGTTCTTACATCTTTCATTGTGCATCAAGGTTGCTTTTTAGCTTTCATTTGTAGGCATAAGCAGAGCATTCAGTAGAATGAAGGGAAAAGAACAATAACTGTATTGTGGTGAACTGTCCGTAGAGAGAGATGTGGTTAGTGTTTCCCACTTAAAAAACTACAAACCCATTGCTGCCTAGTAGGAAGTACATATGTAAGAAGAAGCACATGTTTGTTTCCTTGATTACTGAGAACATTACAGAGCCTCTCAGATTCCATGTATAGCAACCCAGACTCTGCTGTGTGAGTAGAAACAGGTTAGGTGGCTCTTGTGCAAGGTTCATCTTTAAGGAAACAGCATTTTGTGTGTGACTGTGGGAAAGGACTAGTGAGACACTCGCCTCAGGTTTGCACAGATGACACATGTGCAGACACACAGGTGCTGATGCCCGTGGAGTGACTGGTAATTCCTAGTCCCTGTTTCCCTCTTGCCAGAACGGGAACACTGCCCTGGCCATTGCCCGGAGGCTTGGCTACATCTCGGTGGTGGACACCCTGAAGGTGGTGACCGAAGAGACCGTGACCACAACTGTGAGTAGTGGATGCCACAGCCTGTTACCCCCTTGCCCTGAAAGCCAGTTCTTGGACTGCAGGTTTTCCCAGGCTGTGGGGAGAAGAACCTTGTTCCTCCACTCAGAGACTAAGTGTCATGCTTCCAGATGCTGTTAACCTCATTGATGGCAATCAGCAAAGCAAAACTCTCATTTCTGATATTTAGAAAAATTAAAAACACTAAAAATACCTTTTATCTTTCAAAAGCTATAGAGTTTTTAGTTCCATAGAAAGCTAACTGTGTGTGTTAAATTTGATATAAAAAATATTTAATCAGATGAAGGCAGAAATGTTTTAACAGCCTTTCTTTGGCAGTTTAAGAACTATGAAAACTCTAAGTTGGTTCTTTAAAACATTTTAACTCACAAATGACAATATATCCATTGTCATCGTTATGGTGAAAATATTTTTGTTATAGATACATTCACCATAGGATCCAAATTGATTTTTCCCACCAGGCTGGGTCCTCTTCCATTCACCTGTTGGAGCTTAAATAGAAGAACAATAGGGTGTTGCATTAAAACTTAAATCTTCACCAGGAGGCCTTATTGCATCAAATATATTTTTACAAGCTGCCAGCCTCTAGGATAGGTCATCTCTTTTGAACCTCACCTGATGTCTTTGAACTCTTTCAGGATTTGGTAACTTTGGGATCAAGACCGGGTGTTGCACCATATCAGAGGCTTATTTGAGTTATTCTTGACTCCATGACTCAACACACAGGCCCAGACTGAGTCCATAAAATGTCAGTGTAGGACTCTGCAACACTTGGAATTATCAGCTGTGCTTCTTTTTCTCAAAGACCACTTACCACATGAAGACATAGTTCACATCTTCAGTCTGGATACACAGGGCTGCATACAAAACATGGCTCACGGGACTCTATAGCTTCCTGCCTGTTGAGTTATTTGGCTGTATACAGGTTTTAAAAACTAAAAGTTCAGCCTGATGATCACAAGAGAGAAATTCTATAATTTTCTAAAGAGAAAACAGCAGCTTCGGTCAACTAGAGCAATGGTTGTCAACCAGGGCACATTTCTAACTTCAAGACAGTTTGAATAAATTCCCACATACTCTTTCGTATAAGTCTTGATATTTCATTATCTTAAAATCTATTATTAAATTCTCAAGAAAAGAGTTTAAATAATAATATTTATTAACCTTAATTTTATAGATATGCCATGTAACTCTGTCTAGAGTGGGAAAGGAGAGAAGCACAGGTATTAAACAATGGCCAGATGTCACCATGCTCAAAAGATTTGAAGCCACTGCAATAAATACATGAAACTTCTATTTCAGTGTTAAAGGACTTAAAATGGTTCAAAATATAAATCTTACTTGATTAAATGTCAGTGACTTTCTCATCCATTGCTGTGCCTTGCTAAGTCACTTAAATCATGTCTGACTCTTTGACCCCATGGACTGTAGCCCACCAGGCTTCTCTGTCCTTGGGATTCTCCAGGCAAGAGTACTGGAGTGGGTTGCCATTTCCTCCTCCAGGGCATCTTCTGGACCCAGGGATCGAACCTGCATCTTTTTTTATGTCTGCTGCATTACAGGCAGGTTCTTTACTACTAGCACCACCTGGAAAGCCCATTAGGAAAGTTCAAAATGTTTCTTTGATGTCGAAAGAGTTTTAGGAGAAAATAAAGTCACAGACTAAGACAGTTAAGTTATAGCCTCAGGAAATGTACTGAGAGAAAAGCGTTTTGGGGCTCCAGTTCCTAGTGAAAGAATGTGCACAGTAATCATACCATTTCTCACACAACATCATTAGCTGACTTGGTAGGTGATTTTCTGCCAGAGAGAAAAGAAAGGACTCATGCTAACAGGAGGCAGAGTTTGCCTGGTGCAGTGAATGAGCCTCCACCAAATGAAGCTTTCACAGTGCCTGTAAGAGTCCACGCAAGTCCCTGAGACTGAGTCCAGTGTTGCAGTATCAAAGCTTTATTTCAAGCTGAGACACCGCCTTCTCAGCCTTCGCTCTGCAGTTACATCCAGCTCAGACAGGACTGTAGCAGTTCAGGGTGGGGGTCTGTGATCCTAAACTAAGCAAGCACAGGGCAGCCTCCAGCACAGGCGGGTCTTTCTCCAGCAGCTATGGAAGCCCCAGCAGCCACTGTCCCCATAAGCAGACGTCAATTTTTCAGCAACCTTAAAAATCAGACTGCATCAGGACTTCCCTGATGGTCCAGTGGTCAAGACTTTGCACTTCCACTGCCAGGGGGCACAGGTTCTATCCCTGGTACAGAAATAAGACCTCATATGTGGTGCAGCTTGGCCAAAAAAAAAAGACGACATCTTTGATAGGAGTGCCATGTTTAATATGGAAATTCTGAGAAAGGTGCTTTAGTTAATGACTTTACAATCATGGCTGAATAGGAAACTGAGTAACTAGAACTGGATATACAAAACATACAAATTAAGCTATTTAAATTGCATTGTTTAAAATTTCCATCAGAGCACTTCAGTCACTCGGATGTTGATTTCTAATAGCATTCTCTGATAAAGGAAACCAGGCCTCCTTGGAGAAGTGACAAAAAATCTAGAGCTGGGGCAGGAAATATTACAAGATGAGCCTGGAACCTCTGTAGTGCCATAAAGGATTCCCCCCAACAACTGCCATATAAATAAGTACACATATATAAAATGATGAGATATATTAATATTAAAGGGACACAGGAATCCACTGAAAGAGTTCCCAGTGGCCAAAGCTGGAACAATTTGAGCAAAAGAAATACAGTGGAATTGGGGTACAGATGCAAAGTATAAAACATATATCTATGCATTCTTACTGATACAGATAAATGAATAACTAGAGAATAAAAGATGAATTCCTCAGTCAAAAGAATTCCAAATAATTGATGAAAATGGTTCACCATCAGGGAGGTAGAACATGATTCCCCACTGCTGAAGTATATCTGAGTATAGTAACTTCCCTCCAGAGAAAACAGTACAGAGACTGAGGGAAGTAGAGTAATTCTCTGATGAAGAAAACTGATCAACAGCCTGATGACCAAGCACATCAACACCCATAAATCATGTTGATGGTACATATCCTTCATGTAATATGATGAAAATGGCATTTTACCATGGTGATATTCCTCCCCCAAAACATATAACCCCAGTCTAATCAATGAGAAAAACATGAGAAAATCTCAGTTTAGGGACATTCTACAAAATACCTGAGCAGTTCACCCTGAAACTGTCAAGGTCATTAAAAACATGGAAAGTCTGAGAAACTGTCACAGCTATAGGAGCCTAAGGAGATTGACAACTAAAGAGAACACGGTATCCTGGATGAGATGCTAGAACAGTAAAACGATATTTGGCAAAAACTAAGGAAAGCTGAATAAAATATAGACTTTAATAATAATAAATCAATATTGACTCATTAATTGCAACAAACGTACCTTGCTAATGTATGCTAATAAAAGGGAAATGGGGTGAAAATTCTACTATCCTTACAATTTTTGTGTAAATCTAAAACTGTTCTAATACAAAATACTCGTTTTTTTAATGTTCAATTACAGTATTACATGCTGGGGAAATACCAAGTAATGCTTTATTTCAACGTGACTTGTACTACTGGTCTTTCATTTGCTCAGATTAAAAGAGGACTCATTTTAAAACTAAAACATATTAAGTCATTCATATTTTCAAACAAGTAATACTGTCAGTGTCCTTTGGATAGATACAATCTATCTAGGTAAAAGTTATCAAAGAACAAGTAAAAATTCAGTAAAGCCTTTGCTCTGTAATATACCATTTTTAAGATTTTGTAGATGTTCAAATTATTCTGCAAATGCATCATCTCTAAAATATTTTCTGCAAACACATAATTGTAAAAGTTATGTTTTAAAATCTTAATATTTTGTTTTAGAAATTAAAACATACACATAGGAGGAAAAACAAAAGAAGTGGCTGGCTTGGCAGAAGCAACAAAGACATATTTCTTGCCTTTCATCTGGTTTATCTTCAGCTAGGACTTTTAGTGGAGTCGGGTGGCAGGTTCATCACACCATGAAAAAGTGTAGCAATAGACTAAGAGAGGCAGTGTCTCTCTCCTTCCCTTTGAAAAAACTTTATTCAGGACCTAAATCTTTTAAGCTGATGTGCTTTGCCACTAGAACTCTTTCACCTTGTATTCATTCTCTGCCATGTATATGATGAGGACCTCAGTGCTACTAAGGAATATTTTTGATGTTATTTTGTAGGCGGGAGCTTCAAGGTATTCATCAATCCCACACATAAATCCCACAGTAAACCTATAGATTAATTTAGGAAGAAATGAATAGTCTCAGTAAAATGTGCTGTTTACTCATACTAAAGTGACTGCTTTTTTTGTTACTAGACTGTCATAGAGAAGCACAAAATGAATGTTCCAGAAACTATGAATGAAGTTCTTGATATGTCTGATGATGAAGGTATGAAAACCTCCTTTGAGTTTGTTGTAACAAAGAGTGACTGTGTATTTGTTTCCTGAAGGAAATTCATTGCAAAAATATTTTTAGAAGCATTAATATGTTTTGTTGTAGTATCAACAGTATGCACTTTTCACACTTACATTGTTCACTTAAATCATGCAGTTCGTAAAGCCAACGCCCCTGAAATGCTCAGTGATGGCGAATATATCTCAGATGTTGAAGAAGGTATTTGCAAATTTTTATTGTGATAAAATTTAACTACCAGTTTTATCTTCCATTTCTTATCTTGAAATATAACCCTTCCCTGAGTTACTAACTTTTCATTTTATCTTGTGATTATTAATTAATGTATCATTTAAACAATATGTATTTGATATCACTGTCTTCTTTTAGTCTCTTTGAGTGCCCTTCCCTTGAACCCATTTTCCTGCTTGAAAATACAAGTGTCACTACTTATCAGGATTACTTTCTTTCTATTTGTTGCTATTAAGTAGAAAAGTGATATTTTGATTGCTTACATTTGAAAATCTAGAAAAGAAAATCTGTTTATATCTAAAATTTTTTTTCATAAGTAAGTGAAGGTTTATGAGGAAGGGCTTAAATGCCCATTCTAGGATGTACTCTAAGCTTTGCAGTGAAAGCTATTTTTGTTCTTGAACTCATAATGAAAAGCCAACCTGAAAAAACTTGCTTTCAAAATATAAATTTTCAATCTTGATTTCATGAAAGAGACAAAATATAGATGATTATACCTATTCTTCATGTGCTTAAAAGAACCTTTTAGTTTCCTGCCTCACTTAAAAATTAGTGCATTTAAGCAGGTCATGGTATGTAGATATATTAATGAAATTATATCTTTATTGTTCATTGAAAAACTGACATGTTTACAGTGAATAAATATAAAGATGGCAGATGTTGGCATTTTACTGAAATGTTTACTTAGAGTAGAATATGTATTTATGTTTCTTTCCTGCATCATTTGACTCTCCCAAACAACGTTCTGTCTTTTTGCTTCTCCATTTGCCATCTCTCATGTTGTTTTTTTCTTTTGGATCAGTCTTAGCGCAGCTACTCTTTCTTTGCCTCTAGGTCACCTTTATTGCAATTATTGGTTCCTTCTTTGGCTTGTCCAGTTTTCATTGGAAACCTAAGTAGTGGGAAAGCCTACCCGATCCAAAGTCACTTTAGCTTTTTCGGTGACCAGGGGCTTCCTCCTGTAAGTGCATTGTGACCAGAACTGCCCTCCTAGGAATGCTTATGTCTTGATGACTTAGGGACTTGGTAATTTAGGGACTTGAAAGTACCTGTCTCATTGTTTGTGAATGTAGTTTTGGTAAATGTTAAAGGCATATACTCATCATTTTTCTTTCTTTTTCTGTAAACCATCAACTATATATTTATTTCTGTTAATCCCCCAATGGATAATACTTGTATCATCTTTAGGACGCAATGAGTAATATGCCTTACTGTCATATTATATTTCAGTGCTTTCTTTTGCAGCATTGTCAGAGTAATTTCTCATGTGCAGAAGCAAAAAGAAAAATGATGGTCTCACAGAGATGCATACACACAGAAAATGTGATGTAAAAAGTACATTTTCAAATAAAATTGTTATGAAATATAATATGACAATCAAAGACCTAAAAATGTGCTAATTTCTAACAGAATATCCCCAAAGAGCTGCACTGATGAGAGGCCAAGTTTGAATGGACATTATAACAACCTTCTACATGTGGAAAACTTTAATTTCCAAAAAGAAGAAATTTTGCATCTCTTAAAGATAATTCACTTAGCTGTTTAACTAGAAATGAAAATTATTTCTTCTAGATTTATATCAGCTTGGGAACTTGAAATGAACAAGCAAATTTTCATTCTCATTTTATCTATCTTTCTGCCCTTGCATGTGTCCAGGGGCTCCTGGAAGCAAATGGCTCTTGATTTCATAATGTGTAGAATTTAATGTTGAAATGGGGTTGGTTAAAGGTCATTCAGTCTGAACAACCATCACTTAGTGCTGGAATTACCTCTGTTAGGAGATCCTTTTCCCAGATGCCTCAATGTGAGTTCCCCAATTCTCGGTCTGCCTATTCCTGTGAACAACTCTGGCTTTAAAAATTCTTCATTTTATGGAGCACTTTGTCACTGATTCAGGCTTTAACTCAGTAACTCAGGCTCTGATCAGTTTGGCACTATTTAGAACAAAAGCTGCCTCATTCATGTCATAATCCTTCTGATATTTAAAAACACTTTTCATGTTTCTTGTCAGTGTTTTTTCCTTCAGTCATATTATTGGCACTTCCTCCCCCTGTTCCCTTACCATCATGGTCAGTCTCCTATGTCCATTGCAATGTGTCTGTATCCATCTCCAACTGAGGTGGCCAGAACTGAGCACCATATTCAAGGTATAGTCTGATCAAAGCAGAGTCTATCAGGGCTCTTGTGTTGTCCATAGAAGATACTAAAAGTCTATAATTGAAGATAAAAATACTGTTGAGATTATAATATATACTTAATTGAGTCCTATTAATATTACTGTCAGCTAATGTCCCTAAATTTTGCCTTCATGAGGTCCAGTAAACCACATTAGCCCTTTATCACATACTTGTATCATTCTCTGCTGCATGTGCTAGCATTTCTATTTTACTCCAAATCCTACAACAAATCATTTTGAAAGTTTAATTTGAAAAGGAACCCTACAACTGCAATGATAGTATTTACATCTGACTCATTTGTCTAGTAGATTTGCCAGAGCTTTGCCACTGTGGTCTGATTTGGTGCTGCTGGTTTCATTAAGCCCTTTTGAATGGAAACAAATGTTTATTTCCATGGAACCACAGCATATTGTGAATCTATGTGAGAGTTAGTAAGATCTTCAGGTTTCCCAGGTGCTAAGAATATCAACAGCTTTTAAAAGCAAATAAAAATAATAAGCAAAATATGCTGTCAGTTTTTCTCAAGAAGAATGAATTTGTAACATGGGAAAATATAATCTGAATTATAAAAATAAAGTGAACATTGAGGGAACAGTGCCAAAAGTAGTCTCTTTTTCTCCACCTTTCTTTTTAATTTTTGCTTTCTCTTTGTCCTCTTGCGTTGGTCCATAGTGAGAAATTAGTCTAAGTTAAAAAAAAAAAAAAAAGCAATGTTGATTAATTTCTAAAAAAAATTTTTCAGAAAAACAAGGCTAAATGTTATCAGTGAATGACCTAAGGAAACAATGGAGCCAAGTTATAGAGCAGAACAAAGGCTGACGTGTCAGCACAGCAGAGATAAAGCAATGTGTTTAAGGCAGGTGATGAGTTCACATGTCGTATGGGTAAGGGGCAAGTAGACCTACTTGGAGGGCCAGACTAATTCACAGACATCTTAATGCTCTACTTTTTTCTTTCCCAGAAAATATGTTACATGCATATAAAATTAATATACATGCAAAATTAATGTTGATTCCAGTACCACTTAGAGTTTTAAGTTTTGCAATTCAGTTTGTCATTAAAAAGAAAGAAAAAACTAAATTGGGGGAGGGAAGAGAGAGGGAAGGAAGAAAGAGAAAGGAAAGAAGGAAAGGAAAGGAGAGAGAGGAATGAAAGAAGAAAATTGAGATTAAGATTCAATTTGTCTTCTAGTTTGAGTCCTGCTCCCAAGAGTCACCATTGGCTTTGATTCAACAGTGATTTTACATTGCAAATTCCTAGAAAATGTATTTTGTCAATTTTTAAGAATGTATAATCATGTTATTTTAGCTTGCAAAATTCTAGTGGGTTGGGTTATAGCAATAAATCTAAAGAACTGCAGATGGGACATAATGAGACCTGGAATGAAGTCATGGAAAGTAAAACCCCAAAAAGCAGCTCTGTGAAATAGGACTCCACTGAACAGGTTTCTGAGACAACTGGGTGAGACAACTCTTGCTGGGAAGAATTATTTAATTCCCAGTTAGTTACAATTCAGATAAGACTGCAGAAGCTCTTCAGGATCAAATGTAGACCCTAAAATATTAAAAGAAAATGCTAAGAATCTAAGTACACTTAGAAATAATTGTCAGATAGGAATACCACAGCCTACCAGGTTATTGTGATGTTTCCTATTAAAGGAAATCCAAAAATCTGGAAACTAGATTCCAGATCCCTCGAGGAGCAAAGAAGAGGTTCATGAAGCAGAATAAATCTGTCTGACCCAGGAAAAAAGTTTTATGTACTAAAACTGCTATCAATTGGTCCTTTGGAATTGAAGCAGTAGATATCTAAAGGCTTGATATCAGGCTTGAGCCTCTCAGAATGTAAACTCTTATAAAAATCTGTGTGTGTGTGTATATATATATATATATTTTTTTTTTTTTTTTTAAAGAATGAGATTCTTTCTTTGTGTGGTGGGTCAAAATCTTTGGATACGTTATTCATAAAAACATTTTTAAAAGTCTAAAAAATTGAAAATAGTCAGATAGGTGTAGATAGGTGTAGCTTTGAGATATAATAAAGCACTGATGTTTCATCTGATAATATGAGAGAGTCGTAATCGGCTCACTTTTGCATCAAAATCAGTGCCTAATGGAAACAAACCACAAATTTCAAAGAACTAAAATGGCAGATCAGTATCCTATAGCCCAAGCTCTTCATTATACTGGTGAGAAGTAAAGCCCAAATAAATGTTGTGTTACTTGGCCAACCAGGTTAGTGGCAGAGCGGGACAAGAAGACACATCTGCCAGTCTGTGGCGTTAGATCATCTCTTTCACAACTACGGTAACATGAGCTGTGTTCTTACATTAGAACCCAAGATTGAACTTTTTTTTTGAGCTTCAAAAAAAAATGTGTGCTTAGGAAAAGGAACAAATTGAAACTTGTCACAAAGTAATAATCATTCTTTTTTAAAGACCCAATGAAACTACAAGAGATGGTCCTCTGATCATCTTGGCAAAAGACCAACATTCACATTCACGTAGAAGAGCTATAAACATAAGGTAGAATGGATTTTAAGAACTCAAAGCAAGTAGTTTTAGCAAACATATCCAAGTATTCTTAGTCAGGGGAGAAAAAGTAGAATTTCATTTGGCACAATCTGAAATTCAAAAAAGTTGGAAAAATTATTTTGGGAAACACAAAGCCAGATATTGGGGGAGATGCCCTATAGCACTTCTTCTCACCAAGTGCTTTAGACTATCCTGATCTCCTAGTCATCCTAATAAATACATCAGACTATCATGTTTTTAGCTTTACAGATCTGGAAGGAAGCCTTGAAGATTAGTTTGCCTCCAGGTGGTCCAAGGGAGTCCTGGTTGCTATGCAGAGACTGCCCTTCACTTGAAATCTTACCATTTTATAAATACCTGTAAAATCATAACATCTAACTTCTTGCCTGATGTTTCTCTGCTTACAAATGACCTTTCAAACAGATAGCACATAATTGCATGCTACTCTGGCATGGCAACCCACTCCAGTATTCTTGCCTAGAGAATCCCATGGACAGAGGAGCCTGGCAGGCTATGGTCAATAGAGTTCAAAGAGTCAGACACACCTAAAGTGACTTAACACGCACACTCAGCAATAAAGTCAAAATGAAATACCAGATGCAGAGACCTAATCTTAGTCTCTGTTGTCTCCCTAGAACCTAGTACAGGGCCTGGAACAAAACAGCTCTTCAGTATGTGTTTGCACAGCTGCAACCAAACAGAGGAGACTCAAGGAAAGGAGAGTTGTATACAGGTTTCTGAGAACAGGCAAGATGAAGACAATGTGCCTCCCGTGCTCCCTGTTCCGGCCGTTGTACCCCTCCTCACTGAGACAGCCTTAGGCGACATAGTGAATCACTAAACACCTTTATAATGACTCTCCTAAGAGGTACCTACAGCTCAAAGAATAGTTCATGAATTTAAAAGAATTTCCAGCTAAAGGACAAGACCTGTGGGCTGAGATAGAAGTCTTGATTTTCAAACAGAGTCCGTTCTGTCTTTGTTAGCCTGTCTTTGGAATTGGAATGGTTTAGTGATCTTCAGCCACACTGCCCACTTACCCAGCCATGTACTTGCCGTGTCTATTCAGAATCTCACAGATGTCTCAGCCTGCCCTAAACATACCCTGCAAACAGTGTTTCTTCCCACCCTTTTCCAGGTCAGTAAACAGCTCCACCACCCAAGCCAAAACCTGTGGTTCTGTGCAATATCCCTTTCTTATACTTACATCCAGTCCATCAGTGAATCTATCCATTCTGCTTCCAGAATACATCCCACATCCCTCCACTTCCCACCGCCACCACTCTGATCCACCCGCTGACATGCCGCCCGTGGAATATTGCAGAAGCCTCCTTGCAAGTCTCCACTTCTGCGCTTTCCCCACAGGCTCAGTTTTCTACACAACATTCTCAACAATCTTTTAAAATGTAAATTGGATCGTGTTATTCCATTCCCCAGCTTCAAACCCTCCAAAGCTCATTTGTTGTTCAGTTGCTAAGTTGTGTACAACTCTTTGTGACCCCATGGCTTCCCTGTCCTTCACTGTCTCCTGGAGTTTGCTCACACTCATATCCATTGAGTCAGTGATGCCATCCAACTATCTCATCCTCTGTCACCCGCTTCTCCTCCTGCCCTCAACCTTTCCCAGCATCAGGGTCTTTTCAAATGAGTCAGCTCTTCTCATCAGGTGGCCAAAGTGTTGGAGCTTCAACATCAGTCCTAACCAATGAATATTCAGGGTTGATTTCCTTTAGGATTGACTGGTTTGATCTCCTTACAGTCCAAGGGACTCTCAAGCGACTCCCTGAAGCTCATAGCTAGGTTTTAAAGATTCATATATATTGTTGTATATAACTGTAGTTCATTTGTTTTCATTTCTATATATTATTCCATATGCCTGGATCATAATTTGGTTATCCATTCTCCTGTGGATGGAAGCATGGGTTGTTTCCAGGGTGGGGCTGTTGCAAACAAAGCTGCTATAAACCTTATATATGTTTCCTGGTACACATACATATATGTACATTTCTGTAGGGTATAACCCTAGGATTTTAGTTGCTAAGCTGTAGCTTATGCAAAGACAATAGAATTCATCACAACCAGGTAGCACTAAACTAGGATTATAAAATTAGATAGTGAGGCTATTAAAAAAAAAAACAACAGGAAAATAATGTAAAGAAAGCTATTATAACACCAGGAGGAGGCTGTGATGGGATAAGAGTGTGGGTGGCGGCTTCTGGGGTGCTGATGTTCTATTTCTTAACCTCTGTGTATTTATTTTATAACAGGCTGTTAAAATGTATGTTGCATGTCATGTATTCATTTGCACGGTTGCTGTATTTCAAAATAAAAGTAGCTACCTCTTCTAAATAATACACATACACCCCCAAACTAGAGTCCGTTCTGTCTTTGTTAGCCTGTCTTTGGAATTGGAATGGTTTAGTGAAATACAAAAGTAAAATAAAAACTTCCCAAGGCTTTACAGTGTACTTACAGTAAAACTCACAGCCTTTCCGTGGTCAGTGAATCCTGTGTAATATGGCCCCTGGTTCCTCTTTTGCATTCTTTCAATCACACTTTTTGATTTCTTCCTAATACTCATCTCAATATGTTAGTCATCAGTTTCAGAAAAGCAAACTTTTTCTGGCAAGGGCCAACAGTTAATATTTTCAATTTTTCAGGCCGCATGGTCTGTGTCCTAACTATTCAACTCTGCTATTGTAGCCCCAATAGCTAACAGAACAAATGAGCAGGGATGTGGGCAATAAAGCTTGATTTACAAAAACCGGCAGGGGACTGGAATTTGCCCAGACTGTCATTTGCCAAGTTGGGATTAATTTTATGTTCTTTCAAAGTAGGCTGTTAGTGCCATGGAAGCAGAGCTGTCTTATCACCATCAGAGCACTTAAGACACATCCATAGGAGTCCTCACTCAGGAGGAGTGTTGCCACCTGTGTCTCTTTCCTTCCCCATCCCCACCCCGTCCCCACCTAGGATTCGAAATAAATGAACACTCTCAACGAAACACACAAGGTACTTACCATTTATGGAGCCCTTTCTATGTTCTAGGCATTAAGCACCATTCATTTCATGTACTATGTTGTTTAAGCCTCATGACCCTCTAATTTAGAGCCATTGGTATCCCCATTTTATAGATGTGAAAATAAGTTCCAGCAAGGTTAAAGACCTTGGTCAAGGTAACACAAATCAGTTCAGGGGCTTATAGTGGAATCCCAGTCTCTAGCCTCTAACATCCAGGTAATTTAGATAAGAGTCCTAAAACAATTGGATTATTGTAAGTTGTAAATGAGATAATGTATAAAGGTTAGCACGGAGAGATAAGAAAGCCTCCCTCAGCAATCAGTGCAGAGAAATATAGGAAAACAACAGAATGGGAAAGACTAGAGATCTCTTCAGGAAAATTAGAGATACCAAGGGAACATTTCATGCAAAAATGGGCTCAATAAAGGACAGAAATAGTACGGACGTAACAGAAGCAGAAGATATTAAGAAGAGGTGGCAAGAATACACAGAAGAACTATACAAAAAAGGTTTTCATGACCCAGATTACCATGATAGTGTGATCACTCACCTCGATCCACACATCCAGGAATGAGAAGTCAAGTGGGGCTTAGGAAGCATCACTATGAAGAAAGCCAGTGGAGGTGATGGAATTCCAGTTGAGCTATTTCAAATCCTAAAAGATGATGCTGTGAACGTGCTGCACTCAATATGCCAGCAAATTTGGAAAACTCAGCAGTGGTCACAGGACGGGAAAAGGTCAGTTTTTATTCCAATCCCTAAGAAAGCCAATGCCAAGGAGTGCTCAAACTACTGCACAGTTGCACTCATCTCACAGGTTAGCGAAGTAATGCTCAAAATTCTCCAAGCCAGGCTTCAACAGTACGTGAACTGTGAACTTCTAGATGTTCAAGCTGGTTTTAGAAAAGGCAGAGGAACTAGAGATCAAATTGCCAACATCCATTGGATCATCGAAAAAGCAAAAGAGTTCCAGAAAAACATCTACTTCTGCTTTATTGACTATACCAAAGCCTTTGACTATATGGACCACAACAAACTATGGAAAATTCTGAAAGAGAGTGGAATACTAGACCACCTGACCTGCCTCTTGAGAAATCTATATGCACGTTAAGAAGCAACAGTTAGAACTGGACATGGAACAACAGACTGGTTCCAAATTGGGAAAGGAGTACATCAAGGCTGTATATTGTCACCCTGCTTATTTAACTTATATGCTGAGTACATCATGAGAAATGCTAGGCTGGATGAAGCACAAGTTGGAATCAAGATTGCCGGGAGAAGTATCAATAACCTCAGATATGCAGATGACACCACTCTATGGCAGAAAGCGAAGAAGAGCTAAAAAGCCTCTTGATGAAAGTGAAAGAGGAGACTGAAAAAGTTGGCTTAAAACTCAACATTCAGAAAACTAAGATCACGGCATCTGGTCCCATCACTTCATGGCAAATAGGTGGAGAAACAGTGGAAACAGCATCAGACTTTATTTTTTGGTGCTCCAAAATCACTGCAGGTGGTGACTATAGCCATGAAATTAAAAGATGCTTGCTCCTTGGAAGAAAAGTTATGACCAACCTAGATAGCATATTGAAAAGCAGAGATATTACTTTGCCAACAAGGTCCGTCTAGTCAAAGCTATGGTTTTTCCCATAGTCATGTATGGATGTGAGAGTTGAACTATAAAGAAAGCTGAAAAAAAAAAAAGAAAGCTGAGCGCCAAAGAATTGATGCTTTTGAACTGTGGTGTTGGAGAAGACACTTGAGAGTCCCTTGGACAGCAAGGAGATCCAACCAGTCCATCCTAAAGGAGATCAGTCCTGAATATTCATTGGAAAGACTAATGCTGAAGCTGAAACTCCAGTACTTTGGCCACATGATGCGAAGAACTGACATTTGAAAAGACCCTGATGCTGGGAAAGATTGAAGGCGGGAGAAGGGGAAGATAGAGGATGAGATGGTTGGATGGCATCACCGACTCAATGGACATGAGTTTGAGTAAGCCCCAGGAGTTGATGATGGACAGGGAGGCCTGGCGTGCTGCAGTCCATGGTGTCGCAAAGAGTCAGACAAGACTGAACTGAACTGATAAAGGTTAACCCAGACATCTCCGTGAATGTTAGTTACAAGGCACTTTATCTTACTTAATCTTCTCAGAGTAGTTGAGAGCAGTTTTGGAACTATTCTTATTCCTAGTTTACATTTAGTCCTAATTCAAAGCCCTAATCTAGAGTTTTATTAACCCTCACTTGCATTAAGGAATCCGAGCCTAAAGGGGTTCAAGATACTTGTTCAGGTTCACATCGCCAATGAAACTGTAATTTGAATTTAGGTTTTTTTCACTTTCAGTGAGATGCTGTAAGAGAACATATGAAAGTCACAAGAAAATTCAAAAGAAGGGGAGATGACTGGAGGCCTCAAGAAGGATGCATTTTATGGAAAAGACAGAATGTGAACAAGCAGAAGTTTGGGGGTTGAGGAGAAGGGAGGGGACTGGAAAGAAGTGTTCGAAGTTCAGGGTCAAAGCATTAGAGACCGGAAGAGCTCACAGAAGACTTCAACATGAGGCAGGGGAGCTGGGCACTGACCTGGCTGAGGATCCCAGGGCAGGGCACAGGGAGGAATGGAAGACTCTGGGCACACTGATGTTTGAGAGGAAGAGGAATGCCAGAGGGAGTGGTGAACAACAGAGGGAGAAAACCAGAAGAGTGAGCTCTAGTGGATGCCGTCCATGGGAGAAACTTCCCTGGGCCGGTCCAGTTAGAGGAGCACAGGCCATCTGCAACAGCAGCTGCCATGTTCATAGTATCATGGATACAGACCCAAAATAAGTAGTTCTCATATAGTTATTTTTTTTCCCTAGAAGCTATGACAGATGAGCAGCTGGAGCAGTCTGTGGCATGAATAGGAACAGGGGTCAGTTAAGAGCTGACAGGGAATTAGCATGTTTATTGATTAAGTACAATAGGTACTTTTTTCATTCACTCAAAACAAGTTGTAATTTTGAATATGATTCCTTCCCACTACCAGTTCTTTTAGTCTCTGCTTATCTACCCAGAAAGTCTGAGCTTCTTCATGGGGAAGTGGGTCCTCATGTGACCACCCCTGCCCCGCTCCCTCAAATTGGATTCTTACTACAGAGAGAACCAGAAGTGGAGGGTGACACTGGGGAAAATCAGCATGGAGAATGCTTGGCCAGGGAAAGGCCGGATGGTGGCAGAGGGCCGGGAACAGGAGGGCTTGGAGAACGGGAAGATGTTACACAGGGCAAGAGGTGGTCCAAGCACCTGGGCCAGAAGCACAGTGAGGATGAGAACTGGCCACAGGCTGTCTTTACCTTGTATGGATACACCTTTTAGGTAGAGGTAGGAGATAGAACACAGATCAATAACTGGTGTTTGCTGCTCTGCACAGTGAAAAGCGGTTTATGTGTAAGAAAAGGAGAGACCAGATTCAAGCCCACAAAGTAATCACGATGCTTGTACTGCTTTATACCTAAGGGTGGCGAGCATCTTCTGGTGCTTTGCACACACAGTCATCATATACATACATAAGGAAGAGCCAAGATCAATGAGATCTGGATGTGGGGCTGAGTCTAAACGAATTGCTAAGAAAGAATGAACAGAAGGGACTTACTGGCATGACACAGCCACCTTGAATTTAGCAATGTAATTTCTCCGTAAGTAAGAACCATTTTAGTGTCTGATTTCACAGGATTACTTTGTGGCTAGTCATTGTCTGGTCTTATTTAAAAGTGGCATAGATTTTAGCTAATAAGGTCAGTGTAAGTAACCCTGTGCTCCTCTCTACCTGCATTCTGTCTCTATCCTTTAGTGTCCGTTTGACCCAAGTCATTGTAACATCTAATCTTCCTCAGGTGACTGACAGTAATTTCTGCACTAGGGTTAACGAGTATTGATAAAAATAGGAAAAAATTATAGTGTCTGCCCCAGAATTGTCTTTCTCTAGCTCTTCACAGGAAAGACACAGAATTCTTTTTCCTTTCTGGGATGGGTTTGTTTATGAACCCAACCAAGATCACAGGGGGTGTTTTTCATTGCTCCATCTGGAAAGCTTCCAACACTGAGTCATGTGTCCTTACTTTGGAAACTGTATCTCACTTGGATTAAGGAATAGTAAACCGCAATACAGTTTTTAGAAAGAGGTACATCTAGCCACAAAGAACAAAATAATGTGTAAGAGCAGAGAGCAGAGAGTCACTGACTTTGCACTCAAAAATGTCAGACTGAATAGAAAGTCATTTGTTCTGTGCCTTCACGGCGACCTGTTCTTGTCATTGCTTAAGAGATGTGCAAACTTTGCCGTTAAGCCTGGTTCCTTTATGGCCACCTATGAAGTCAGTCCTTACCAGCACCTGGAGTTAGGGAAAGAAAGAAAAAGATAGCAGGTGGCCCTCCCATGAGAGGTACACTAATCCTTTAAAATGACACACACTTCTTAAGACGACCTATGTCACCCTTGCTCATCTAACAGTGTCTCAACTTACCCCATTGCTCACACACCTTTTGAGAAGGAAATGCTCAGGAATCCTTGCTTAATACAAACTCTTCCTCCAAACTGCAAAATGAAAGATGAGATGCACACTGATCTGGAATCTAAGTAACTTTCCACTTATTTAGTGTGTGAGTCTCAGAATTAGACTTTTAGAACTAGAATTTGAAGGGACTAGCTACCTACTCCAGTGTTCTGGCCTGGAGAATTCCATGAACTGAATAGTCCGTGGGGTCACAAACAGTCAGACACGACTGAGTGACTTTCATTTCACTTTGAGTGGGTCAGTTCAGTTCAGTTCAGTCGTTCAGTTGTATCCAACTCTTTGCGACCAAATGGACTGCAGCACGCCAGGCCTCCCTGTCCATCACCAACTCCTGGAGTTCACTCAAACTCATGTCCATCCAGTTGGTGATGCCATCTAACCATCTCATCCTCTGTCTTCCCCTTCTTCTCCCATCTTCAATCTTTCCCAGCATCAGGGTCTTTTCAAATGAGTCAGCTCTATGCATCAGGTGGCCCAACTATTGGAGTTTCAGTTTCAACATAGTCTTTGCAATGAATATTCAGGACTGATTCAGGATCTCTTTGCTGTCCAAGGGACTCTCAAGAGTCTTCTCCAACACCACAGTTCAAAAGCATCAATTCTTGGGCACTCAGCTTTCTTTATGGCCCAACTCTCACATCCATACATGACTATGGGAAAAACCATAGCCTTGAATATGGATGGACCTTTGTTGGCAAAGTAATGTCTCTGCTTTTTAATATGCTGTCTAGGTTGTTCATGACTTTTCTCCCATGGAGTAAGCGTCTTTTAATTCCATGGCTGGAATCACTATCTGCAGTGATTTTGGAGCCCAAGAAAATAAAGTCTGCCACTGTTTCCACTGTTTCCCCATCTATTTCCCATGAAGTGATGGGACCGTATACCATGATCTTAGTTTTCTGAATGTTGAGCTTTAAGCCAACTTTTTCATTCTCCTCTTTCACTTTCATCAAGAGGCTCTTTAGTTCTTTTTCACTTTCTAACATAAGTGTGGTGTTTTGCATATGTGAGGTTATTGATTTTTCCCCCGGCAATGTTGATTCCAGCTTGTGTTTCATCCAGCCCAGCATTTCTCATGATGCAGTCTGCACATGAGTTAAATAAGCAGGGTGACAATACACAGCCTTGACTTACTCCTTTTGCTATTTGGAATCAGTCTGTTGTTCCATGTCCAGTTCTAACCGTTGTTTCTTAAACTGCATACAGGTTTCTCAAGAGGCAGGTCAGGTGGTCTGGTATTCCACTCTCTTTCAGAATTTTCCACAGTTTGTTGTGGTCCACACAGTCAAAGGCTTTGGTATAGTCAATAAAACAGAAGTAGATGTTTTTTTGGAACTCTCTTGCTTTTTCAATGACCCAATGGATGTTGGCAATTTGATCTCTGGTTCCTCTGCCATTTCTAAATCCAGCTTGAACATCTGGAAGTTCACGGTTCATGTACTGTTGAAGCCTGGCCTGGAGAATTTTGAGCATTACTTTACTAGCATGTGAGATGAGTGCTATTGTGCAGTAATTTGAGCGTTCTTTGGCATTGGCTTTCTTAGGGATTGGAATAAAAACTGACCTTTTCCCGTCCCGTGACCACTGCTGAGTTTTCCAAATTTGCTGGCATATTGAGTGCAGCACATTCACAGCATCATCTTTTAGGATTTGAAATAGCTCAACTGGAATTCCATCACCTCCACTAGCTTTGTTTGTAGTGGTACTTCCTAAGGCCCACTTGACTTCACATTCCAGGATGTCTGGTTCTAGGTGAGTGACCACACCATCGTGATTATCTGGGTCATGAATATCTTTTTTGTACAGTTCTTCTGTGTATTCTTGCCACCTTTTCTTAACATCTTCTGCTGTGTTAGGTCCATATCGTTTCTGTCCTTTATTGAGCCCATTTTTGCATGAAATGTTCCCTTGGTATCTCTAATTTTCTTGAAGAGATCTCTAGTCTTTCCCAGTCTATTGTTTTCCTATAATTCTTTGCATTGATCACTGAGGAAGGCTTTCTTATCTCTCCTTGCTGTTCTTTGGAACTCTGCATTTAGATGGGTATATCTTTCCTTTTCTCCTTTGCTTTTTGCTTCTCTTCTTTTCAAAGCTATTTGTAAGGCCTCCTCAGACAACCATTTTGCCTTTTTGCATTTCTTTTTCTTGGGGATAGTATTGATCCCTGTCCCTTCTACAGTGTTCCGAACCTCCGTCCATAGTTCATCAGGCACTCAGATCTATCAGATCTAGTCCCTTAAATCTATTTCTCACTTCCTCTGTATAATCATTAGGGATTTGATTTAGGTCATACTTGAATGGTCTTGTGGTTCCCTACTTTCTTCAATTTAAGTCTGAATTTGGCAATAAGGAGTTCATGATCTGAGCCACAGTCAGCTCCTGGTCTTGTTTTTGCTGACTGTATAGAGCTTCTCCATCTTTGGCTGCAAAGAATATAATCAGTCTGATTTCGGTGTTGACCATCTGGTGATGTCCATGTGTAGTGCCTTCTCTTGTGTTGTCAGAAGAGGGTGTTTGCTATGACCAGTGCATTCTCTTGGCAGAACTCTGTTAGCCTTTGCCCTGCTTCATTCTGTACTCCAAGGCCTAATTTGCCTATTACTCCAGGTGTTTCTTGACTTCCTACTTTGCCTTCCAGTCCCCTATAATGAAAAGGACGTCTTTTTGGGGTGTTAGTTTTAGAAGGTCTTATAGTTCTTCATAGAACCATTCAACTTCAGCTTCTTTAGCATTACTGGTCAGGGCATAGACTAGGATTACCGTGATATGGAGTGGTTTGTCTTGGAAAAGAACAGAGATCATTCTCTCATTTTTGAGACTGCATCCAAGTACTGCATTTCGGACTCTTGTTGACTATGATGGCTATTTCTTCTAAGGGATTCTTGCCCACAGTAGTAGATATGATGGTCATCTGAGTTAAATTCACCCATTCCAGTCCATTTTAATTCGCTGATTCCTAAAATGTTGACATTCACTCTTGTCATCTCCTGTTTGACCACTTCCAATTTCCCTTGATTCATGGACCTAACATTCTAGGTTCCTATGCAATATTTCTCTTTGCAGCATCGAACCTTGCTTCCATCACCAGTCACATCCAACAACTGGGAGTTGTTTTTGCTTTGACTCTGTCTTTATTCTCTCTGGAGTTATTTCTCCACTGCTCTCCAGTAGCAAATTGGGCACCTACCAGCCTGGGGAGTTCATCTTTCAGTGTCCTATCTTTTTGCCTTTTCATACTGTTCTTGGGGATCTCAAGGCAAGAATACTGAAGTGGTTTGCCATTCCCTTCTCCAGTGGACCACATTTTGTCAGAACTCTTCACCGTGATCCGTCCGTCTTGAGTGACCCTACACGGCACAGCTCATAGTTTCATTGAGTTAGACAAGGCTGTGGTCCATGTGATTAAATTGGTTAGTTTTCTGTGATTGTGGTTTTCATTCTATCTGCCCTTTGATGGAGAAGGATAGAGGCTTATGGGAGCTTCCTGGATTAGCGTCCTCATACTACCATATTCCTCTTCCTTCGTACTCCTGCTTCTCTGCTTTTTGAGAATGCAAATATTGGGAGGTTGAGGGAAAACCGTGATCAAACAGAGTCATTTGGATCCTTCATGATGAAAATGTACTGTCTAAACATTAGGGGAGGTAGATATCCTATTATAAGGTTTTTAATGGATGGAAAAGATTTTCTCTTTAAAATTACCTGGGTATTTATGTCCCTTATTTGAACCTTCAAAAGCATAAAATAGGCTGTGTCTTACCTCTTTATTTGTCTCTGAAGGGGTTAATAATACTGTGGAATTTCTGGAAAGATGAAAAGAAGTAACATATCCATAAAACATTTAAAGCAGTGATCAGCATAAAATAGGTGCTCGGTAAATGGCAGTCCCTCTTTTTTTTTTTTTATCAGATGGATAGGACTGTCTGTATTCTTCCTGCTATAGGATTAGAATTAGGCCGGGACAATAGAGGAAGAGGGAGAGCTTGGAGCATTTAGGTCTTCAGTTTAAAACAGCAACAACCAAACAATGTGGGTGGACATTGCATTGTCATCCACTGATGAGTTTATGTTGCTTGTCACTTGGACGACAATTGTTAGTCTATAGTCAATTTCAAGGACCCTAAAAATCTAACCCAACCAACCCATTTCCTACAGCTCAGTTGCCTCTGACTTTACTAAAGCCAGCTGCTGTTGGTCTCCAGCATTCTGTCCCACTAGGCGTATCCTGTGGCCTGGGATAGCCAACTTCCTGCTTCCTACCTTTACTCACACACCCTCCATTCAGCATCTACCAGATCTACAGTCCAGTGTGCTACCCTCTTCCTTTGTGCTTCTGTAATACTTTGTAATGCCTTTCACACACCATCTGTCCTGGTGGTGCGTTGGAGAAGTACCTGAGCTTTGCAACTTGACCTTGTGGGTTTTAATCCAGATTCCACCACTAACTAAATATGTGAGTTTTGAATAGTAACTCTAAATCTGTTTTTTCATCTATCAACTGGAAATAATAGTACCTGCTTCATAGGGTTGAGGATTAAGTGAGACATTCAAGCACAGTATGTAGGACATGCAAAGCAGTAAATCGTTGGGACCCAGCAAGAGGAGTACAGGATTTGTATCCTTGTTTGCATCTTGGCCTTATCTCCATTAAAGTAAATTTGCTCAGTCGTGTCCGACTCTTTGCAACCCCATGGACTGTAGCTTACCAGGCTCCTCTGTGCATGGGATTTTCAAGGCAAGAGTACTGGAGTGGGTTGCCATTTCCTTCTCCAGGGGATCTTCCCGACCCAGGGATCGAACCTGGGTCTCCAACATTGCAGACAGATGCTTTACCGTCTGAGCCACCAGGAAGCCCAAACTAAATACCTCAAAGGCAGTAGTTGGCTTTACTCCTAACATAGGCCCTTGCCCAGTGTTCCACTATCTCACCACTCAGAGTGGGGTACAGGTCACCTGGGGGCTTGTTATTCATGCAGAATCTCAGGGCCTATGCTAGACCTATGAAGTCAGGATCTGCATTTTCACAAGTTTCCATGAAATTTGAGAAGCACCACACTTGATAAAATATATCCCTTGAAATTTGAGAAACACGGCACTCAGTCCTTGAATTCAGTTGCTGAAGCTGATATTTTAATTATGCTAGTAACAGCCACTAGGAAAACAGACATTGAATGCTCTGTGATCAGTACTGCCGTTACATCGCTGGCATTTATTATTAGAACCTTTTAGACCAGTGGTTCTCAAAGTGTGTTCCCCAGGCCAGCAGCATCAGATTCACCTGGGAACTTGTCAGAAATGCAAGTTTTCAGGTGATTCGAAAGCATCCCCCAGGTTAGAACCACTGCTTTAGAACACTGGGAAGCAACCAGAAGTACCATGCTAATAATGTGCATCCCCCTCTTCCTGCCTTGTGGTTTCATTTCTTCTCTTCCATCTCTTTAAAGAGGCAAGCCAGTTAAATATTATATTGTTTCCTTTCTGTGTTTGCTGGATACTTGCTGGTGCACGTACATGTCTTAATGTCTACCTGGCAGACTGACATGTCAAAATACCTTTTCCATAGTATGGAATACACAATCTATATGGCTTATCTGCAGTCCCTGTATTTTGTTTTGTTTTGTTTTGTTAATTTTATTCATTTTTTGAATAGGTGATAGATGTACATGGTATAAAATTCCCGAAGTACAACAGTTTACCATGAAAAGTAAGTCTCCCTGCTTCTTTCTCCAGTAATAGAGTTCCTTTCTCCAAGGGCAATCACTAAGCTTTCATCACACACATTTATTGAGCACCTACTATATGCCAGGCATTGTTCTGGGCACTGGATATGGAACGAAACAGAGAAAAACCCCTGCCTTCACAGAGCTTATATTTCATTTACCGATTTCTTGTTGTATTTGTTCAGTAGCACAGAATTTGGCAGCAGTTAAAAGCAGGACTCTGGAGTCAAACCAACTGATTTTAAGTCCAATATTCCCCATGTTCTAAGTGATCTCAAGCTATTTATTCTACTACTGTGAACTGGGTTTTCTTTATCCTGAAATGGAGATAACAATTCTATAAGATTGTTGTGAGAATTATACTTGTAAAGCACCAAACAGTGCCTAAAACAGAGTAAATGCTCAATAAATATAGGTGTTGATTATAATGATGTGATCTCATTCTACTGTTCTATAAATGTAAAGTAGAAATGGCTAGAGGCTTTATTTTCTAGTAGTATCCATTTCCTCTCTTTGCTATGTGATGATCAAAAAAAATCACTTTTTTCACAACAAGCACAATAAATTTGCCCTCTCAATTCTCATCATTAACAGATTGATGATAAGACTGACTTCTATGAAGTAATCAGCCTCTTTTTAAAAATCACTAGAGCATAGAGACTGTCTTCCTCCTTATTCTTTTTAATCCAGCTTTTAAAAAAATAATCCCATGTAATTTGGAGATTTTTCTACTATGGTATGTTGTACCATTATTTTCAGCTTTTTAATTTTATAAAGTACATTCCTTGGGAAGAGTCTGTATTTCACATCAGAGGGATTAAACACTTCTAAGCAAAGTTTCTGATAATACAATTTGATATAGTTAAGGAACATTTTTTTGTGATTCTAGTCCCCAACCAGATAGGAAAACAACTTTAACCCCTGGAAAAGTAGCAAAAATATTCCTCAATGATAGTCTTAAGATGGAAAAGATTAGAAGGAACAAAAAGGGGGAAAGAGAGAAGAAAAGAACTCCTAGGGCATGAAAACATTTCCATATTAAGCCAAATTAACCCTGAATTCTGAAAGGGAATGTGACCGACCACCGTCTTGATAACCATTTAATATATTCTTTTTTCCCCTTTGTCTGTGATTATATTTTGTATTATTTCCTGGCAGACTGGGTGTATGGATCTTTGAAAGGTTGACTGTAGTATAGGAAGCCTCTTCTCTTCGCCTTGTCATGAAAGGACTAGGAGGAGGTAATACCTGGGGAATGGAAGTGAAATGCCTCTGAGGTAGATTTGGGGTGTTTTGTATTCTTCTTTAAACATTTTCATGCCTCTGATATTTTATTGTCAAAAATGGATTAACATAAGAACATCAGGGCTCGTAATTTTGAAAGGCATAAAGTCCCTTCTGGGATTCCCAGGTGGCTTAGTGGTAAAGAATCCCCCTGCCAATGCAGGAGACGCCAGAGACATGGGTTGGGAAGAGCCCTTGGAGGAGGAAATGGCAACCCACTCCCGTATTCTTGCCTGGGAGATCCCACAGACAGAGGAACGTGGCAGGCTACAGTTCAAGGGGTCTCAAAGAGTCAGACAGAACTGAGCACACACACAGAAAGTCCCTTCCAAACAGGTGAGGCTTCCTTGGGTGGCACTTACCCACGTGCTCTCCTCAGGCTTCGTCTGTACTAATCGCCTTCCCACTGCAGAGCTCACTCTGACTAGGGGCGCATTAGGCAACCGGCGTGCGAGCGCTTTGCCTTACTCCTGCACCTCGTCATTTCTCATTCGCCTCTGTTCCCACTACTTATTACCTCTAAGCTCAGTGCTTTAATTTATTATCATCATCTCTCATGGTTGTGTGAGTTAACAAGGCTCAGCTGAGTTCTTAAGATCCTTCAGGAGTTTGCAGTGAGAGAGCAGCTAAGGTGAGGGTAACTTGGTGGGATGTTCCATGTGGCAGCATCATTCAAGGGTCTGTCACCTCGACTGGGTTGGCCGGGACAGCTGAGAACTGACTTGCATCTCTCTTCATAGGGCTACCTTGACTTTCTTTACACCTGTACAAAAGGTGGCCTCTTGGTACTCAAATTTCTTGCCTTGGGATTGACTCCTCCCCTTTGGAACAAGCGCTCCAAAGAGATTCAGGCAGAAACTGCAAGGTGTCTCTGAACTCAAAGTTCATAAAAATAAATGAAAAAAAAAAAAAAGTTCAGAGTCATGTAAAATCACTTCCCCTGCATTTTACTGTTCAAAAAGCAAACCAGCTCAAATGTAAACAAGTGCAGTATACAAGGCATGGATACCAGAAACTTGGTTCACTGGATGGGGTAGAGAGGGCATCTTTGGACACTAGCTACCACACCCTCTTTGCCAGAAAATAGTCAGACTTACCTTCAACACAATGGTTGTGCCATTGCACCAGATGCTTCTAGGAAACATAAGCCCACACAAGTACTTGGTGATAGCGGTTTAGTCACTAAGTCATATCCGACTCTTGCGACCCCATGAACTGTAGCCTGCCAGGCTCCTCAGTTCGTGGGATTCTCCAGACAAGAATACTGGAGTGGATTGCCATTTCCTTCTTCAGGGGATCTTCCCAACCCAGGAATCAAACCCGGGTCTCCTGCATTGCAAGTAGATTCTTTACTGACTGAGCTACGAGGGAGGCCCCACACAAGTACTTAGTAAGTAAAAGTTTATGGGGTTTGGTAATGTTTATTTTAACTAAATATATCTGATATTGTATGAGTGTTGTTTGTTCATAGAATTGCTTTTGTTGGTTTATATGCATTTGTACCTGTTGGTCAGAAGCTGCTACTGATAAAAATATTTTTGGATTATAAAATGGATTAGAGGCAGTTAACCAGACACTCAATACAGTTCATCTCATTCCTTTCTAACCTTTGGTATAGTCATGTATTGTACTATACAATAATTATGGAATATATTGTTTATTAAAATGAGAACTGTATTAATATTAGTCATCTTCATTCAGTCAACAAGTATTTGTTGAGTACCTGTGATGAACCAGGCTCTGTGTCAGGGAGTAAAAAGCTGGGATACTTAGTGCTATGTTGGGATTTTGCCCTGACTAGTATCAGTCTTAGCATTTTAAATATTAATTATATGAGTTCATGCATTCATATGTTTGGGCACTAAAGAAAGCAGATGTTACTGAACAATAGTAACTGTTAGTGCTGACTACACCTTTCTTTGTGCGTTATTTCACTGAATCCCCTCAAGAGGTCTTAGGACAGAGGTTCAGTAGAGGTTGAAAATATGACTCAAAAGTCAACAGTATTCCTACTATACTAAACTGCATTAAAATAAAACCTTTATTTCTAAATTCTGTGCCTTTTAAGAAATATTTTCACCATTCAAATGGTAAATGCATAACTACTTAATTACTGTTATTTAATATTCATAAGACCACTTTAGTCATTGGCCAAATGTACTGACAGCTCCCATCCCCACCTCAACACTGGGCTGCTTTAGGTTTCATACTGACCATTTCTGAGGCCTAAGAAGGAGATGTAAAAAAGAATAGAAACTTACTGTTGTTGAAATTTTACTGTATCCCAGTCACCAAGCTTGGCATGCCAAAAGAGTACAAAGCTGCTGTGGCATGTAGATGGGGGGCAAAAGCAAAATCATCAACCTATTTAATAAAAGCAATCATGAATTTCAAAAATATTGATGGGGCACTTACAATATGGCAGGCCCAGGACAATGTGTGTTCTCACTCTCCCATGGGAGAGACCAAGCAGATGTTTTTCCTGCCAGTACACTGATACGGGGAACCCACATGAGGGACACTCAAGAGGGGGAGTGGAGGATGAGAAGAGTTCTAGAAAGAATCAGAGATTGGAGAAATTACTCAGGAGGAGAAGGAGGGGTGAAGGTTCCATCAAAGGAAGACATCCTAGGTAGTGGCTCAAAGTCTAAAAATGTTCAGAATTTCTAGGGACTGAAAGAATTCTGTGTAACAGAAGGGCAGGATGAGTGTGGAGGGGTGGCCAGAGAGAGTTGGTCAAGAAGTCATGAAGAAGGAAACTTTTCTTGCAGTCCTTGTTAGGAAGCTTGAATGAGTGACCACTATTGACTCAGACTTTGCTGAGTAGTTTGGGGGTGGGGGCTGTTTGTTTGTTTTGTTTTTTGGCCGTACCATGGGGCGTGTGTGATCTTAGTTTCCTCACCAGGGATTGAACCCATGCCCTCTGCCTTGGAAGCACAGAATCTTAACCACTGGACTGTCAGAGAAGTCCTAGTCGGTTGGATTTTAAGTGCATCTGTGACAAACAGGTTAAAGTTCAGACATTTTCTCCATTTTAACCATGACTTTCTCTTCCATTCTTTAGAGTTGGAAATGATTCTTTTTATTATGTTTATATTACTATTGGGGTGGGGGATATTTTTCAATATGTATCAGGCATTATAAATGGCTTCCCTTCTCATTATGGGTATTTACAGTGTTGATTACAGCCGGGCGGATCCAATTCAAACGCCAGGTGTCACATCATCTGAATATTAGATGAGTCATTATTTATGCATTGATCCAGGAACAACAAATCTGTTCCCTACCTCATCAGTTCTATGGATTCATGCTTCTGTATATTTAGGTAACAGTGCAAGAGGTAGATGCAAAATATGAAAAGGTGCTGCACACCCACTTCCTCCAAGATAATGTCAAAACCTTTTTGCCCTTTCTGGCCTGATTGTTCAGCTGTTCTTAGAGAAAGCGATTGAAATTGCCTCTCGCGAGTGCCCAGATGGCAGATGCAGAAGTCCCACTAGTTTTTCCCTCCACTGCCAACAGAAACAGGGTGGAGCAGCTGGGAAGGGAGGCCAGGAGCCCCAGAGAGAGGGAAACAGTGGAACAATGCCGTGACGGAGGCACCTCCTCAGCTGCCCCTAGCCCCTTGCGGCCAAGACCTCCCCAGCCAACCCAAGCTCCCTCCGCCTCTCGCCTTCTCCAGGGACTCCTCAGGGAAGGAGGACCAGTCAGTAACTTCGATCGCATCAGGGAGGTGAAAGAGTTTGTGCAAGAGATAAAACTGAGCCTCCACTCCATTTCCCCTGCTTGTCTCACTTCTCCTTTCCTCCCACTCTCCATAGGAACAGCGCTGATGGTGATGAGTGCTTTCTCCAGCGCTGCGTGGAGAGCTCTTGTGGCTTCTCTCTGCCCCACAGTTTCCCAACCTCAACCCGAGGGCAGGCCCTCCCTCCCCCAACCCCACCCCGCCCTCTCTTTTTTTCCCCTCCTTCCACCTGACAGGGACCATAAATAACCCAGGCTCCTGGTGTTCCCAGCTGAAAACAAAAAGTTATACAAAGTTTGCCTGGAGCTCTCTGCCACTCCCTGCCGGGCCACTTCTTCCTTTCTTCTCCTGTTTTTCCTCTCTACCTGCCTTGGCTGTTTCTTCAGGTTGACGAAGAGTCCCTCCCCATTAAGTGCAGTGGCTTGCTTGCTGGCTCTCCCTAGATTTCAGGCTGTCTCAGCTACCCGGTTAGGCAGCGGGCATTGGTATCAAATTACCGAAAGTCTACCCTGGAGCAGTCCTCATATTTACATACAAATAAGTCTGGGGCTCGCATTTATGTCACCAATCGGTTCTGCTAGAGGCTTGCCAGAGGAGTTGTTAATCCAATCAGAAGGAGTTTTAAAAGGATGTCTTCGGAGTGATCAAAAAGGATCTTGATCTCAATGAAATGTGGCCAGATTTGGGGGGATTTTTTTTTCATCTGAAAAACTGAAAGTCTGTTAACACTGATGAGTAGGAAAAGATGTGTAATTCTTCAGTTGCCGGCGAGGAGATGAAGATGCTGAGAGGAACTCGGAGTTGGTGGTGAAGACCGTGGATCCAACCCAGGGATTGGTTTTTTGGGGGCTGATCTGGAGGTAGATTCTAAATCACTGTCTCAGGAATTCCTGGAAACATCAGGAAAACATTTGACCAGCCCAGCCTGGTGGAAATGGCTCTAACACAGAGTAAGATCTTTCTTTAAGTTGTACTTAAGTGTGTGCTGTTTTTGTTTCCTCCATAGTGAATGTGCAAATAGCCCAGCTGTAAAGTAACTTAAAATAATCTCTTGGTTCTGGGTAGCTGTAGAAAGCTGATCTATTTAGTTTTTACACTTGCAAAAAATGGTAGTTGATAATGTATTTTTAGACTTGATTGGTAGTTTAAAAGCTGAGCTCTTGTGGTTTCCTGAGTTTAAATGAATGGAAATTATAAACGATGTTGAATGAAGGATTGGAAAATAGAGCCAGAGTGGTGAAATCGCTTACCTTTGAGAAAACAGAAAACATACACGCCTTTGAAATCCTGTTCAGCCAGCTAGGCTTGTACCCAGTAGAATGAGAGTCGAGTCATAAAAAGGAGAAAGAGTTTGCCTGTTTGTGAAAGGAACTTTTCCACAACCCATGCTACATTTTGTAAAGGATGGGAAACGTCCCAGAGGGCAAAAGGCATCTGGAAAACCTGCCCAGTCACTCCTGGAATGTGTTTTTTTTTTTTTCTGCGTGAGATCATGTTATGCCTGTGTAGCTAGTAAAAGTATTCTATGCACTTACTCTGTATAGATGGTTCAAGAACAATTTATTTCTTTCCAGCTGTTGAAGCCCTGATTTGATCTCTGTTGAGGGTAGAGCCACTTTCTGAGCAGGGTTCAAGCACTGCGGCAGCTGTATTGAGCTGTTGATTTGATAGATTTCGAAACAGTTCAATGTGGATGTGTTTCAAGGTTCCCCAGTTGAGCAGTTCTAATTCAGATTAAATCACTTGCCAGTTATTTACATAACCCCAAACTGAAATCCTGGTTGTGAGAAAACCATTTAAAATAAAGTTGGTTCTCTTCCCACATAAAATTTCCAGAACAGGGATGAAGAGGTGCCTCTTATTTTGCAATCCAGGTCCATTCAAACAAGCTGCCCTCATCATGGTCAGGCCAGAAACCCTCAGTCTGACACAAGAGATGAACCTTTCTAGTTGGCTAGGGCTTGAGGTGGGGACAAGGAGATATGGAAATGTTTTTAAATTGGTACCTATTGCCAGGAGCTCTTTCTGCTGCTTAAATTCACTCTTGAAATGATGAACTAACCTCTTCCTATACTTTTTCCTTCTTAAGGGCAGTTACAAATATTATCCAGGGGATGGGGGGAAATAAACATGAGAAAATGGATGATTAGCTAATGGCCAGTGGAGCAGTTTTCTCCCCAGACAGACACATTTTCAGAAAGGAAGCTTCTGATTCAGGCTTGCTTTGTCCATCCACAGGTGAAGATGCGATGACAGGTGACACGGACAAGTATCTTGGGCCACAAGACCTCAAGGAACTGGGTGATGACTCTCTGCCTGCAGAGGGCTACGTGGGCTTCAGTCTGGGGGCCCGTTCTGCCAGGTACTTCACTGTGGCGCTTTACTCACAGTTAATTTAAAACAACCATGATGTCATAAACTGAAACCATTTTCATTTTTCACATTATCCCCAAAAGTGCCCTTGGGGTAAGGATGTGAATTCGGTGAAATGTACACATGCTCTGCTATTTTCTTTTGTGATTTTCAGTCTTTAATTTTATGTGAGTGAACGTGTTAATTGTTTGTTCTGTTTTTCCCTACCTGGCAGTTATGCTTCAAGCATAATATAGCAAAAGAGTTCACGGACAGGATAGGGAGAACCAATCTGGGTCACATGTTTTAAAAATAAGTTTTGTTCTATAATGAAAGAAAAATCCCATTTTCCCATAAGTAAGAAATATTTGTGTTGATTGTTCACTATACTCTTTTCATGACTGAAAGAACAATTTATGACTGTGACTTTAAAAGAGTGCATTCTTGGGAAAAAGTACATATCGCTTATTGGAATTGTCTAGCAACTGTTTAAGCATCTCTTCGAAAGCTCTGCCATTTGTTTGTTTACAAGGGACATGTTAAAGGTGAAACGGTGACTTAATCAAAAGCCAGAGGCAGGAATGGTGGCAAATTCAATGCTGAAAACTGAAGCATAAAGCTTTTGTATGTGGAAAACCTTGGCTCCAGCCTGACCTGGTTAAAAGGACCAGGACCTTGTCCAGAATTTGGAGACTTCTTTTCCCTGGTTGGATTAACAGCATGTTTGCTGACAGTCAAGTTATTTTTAAGCTAATAATTAAACCTTCTGAGTTAGAGCCCTGGGGACATTTTCCTATCATTTAAAAATCTGTTGTAAAAAGTTTCATTGTCTGATAGTAAAATGGCATTTCCCACAAAGTAAACCTGGGAGTTTATTCTTAGTGTCGTTGATATGGACAGTTTAGACTCAGAATTGATTTTTCTTTGAGTCAGTCTTTTTTTTTTTTCTTAATAGAATTTGAAACCTCATGTAACTTAATCAACTTTTGACTTTATACATATATTTATAGAAGGCCTTAAAATCTTATTGCAGCAGGTGTCATTAATTACAACAGGAAAATGAGTTTCTAGAAACATGTCTTATTTCAGGTAATCACAGATAACAACAAGTTACAACTGAAAACATGTAGAATCTTAAAGAACCTTAAGGAAAACTTCTGTTTAGAGACCTAATAGCTTTAGTAATCCAATAACTAGCTGATTCACTTCCTCAGATAATAAATAAAAGCTACATTTCATGACTCACTCATTTGTGTGTAGGGAATTGTAGCAGCTGACCTCCAGTGAGAGATGAAACCAGAATATTGTCTCTTATAAACTTTCCACAAGACAGTCCTGAGGCTTTCATACTTCTAGTTTGGATTGCACCATTCCTCTTTGTTGCTATTATATGTAACTCATTTTTTGACATTGGCAACTGATGTTATGCTCAGAGGCAAATTTTAAAAATCTCTAAAGCTGATGTGTTTTTTAAAGTACTGTTAGAGTATTACCAAGTATAACATTCTGAGTGTAACATTTAAAAAGGAATACATTAAATGTGTAACTCATCCAACCATAACATTTTTTTTTTCTTTTTTCCTGTCTGATTTTTTTTTTTGCTTTCTACTTCTCCTGTTTTTTCTAAAAATACTTAAAAATAGTCCCAAGATCAGGTAAGGAGATACGGCGCTTTGACAGTGTTTCTCCGCCTTTCCCAGCTCATTTTCTCGTCTTTGTTTTTCCGGCATTGTGCTGTGCTGTGCTGCCATGCGCTTTTTCTTTTTTTATTTCTCCGCTCAGCTTTAGAAAATCAGTTTTGTTATTTGAGAAAATAAGCAAATAGCTAAATGTGTAATAAATAATGTTACTTATGCAAAGTTGACTGAATACATGAGGAATTTATTTCCCTTAACATAAAAGTTGTGTGGTGCATGCAGTAACTGGAGAGATTGCACTGGGTTTATAGGCAGTGTCTTGACTGGAAGGACTGTTTGTTTGCTGAGTGCTGGTTTATTTGAGTTGTGCTAGGTACATTAGGATAACTTCAGGATTCTGAGGCATGTGTTTTTCTAACACTTCCTCTGCTTAACACTTAGGGTATACTGATGGCTACAAATAATATCATTGACCTCAGTGAAAAACAGTGTAATGCTTTCCAGACCCCCATGCAAATAATCTCTCATTTAAGTAGCTGAAAGCACTTCGATGTATTAAAGATTCACACTGAAGCTTGATACCTTTAATGGGCTCTCCTTCTGCCTAATGTAAGTTGGTCAGGAGTAGGAATTATGTCAAATGAAGACATCTTTAGATGTTTCCACTGACAGCTCCCAATTCTAGGCTCCGTTCTTCCATTCACACTCCTACAGTAATTGAAAGAAAGAAGTTTTTTTTTTTTTAATCACTACATCTTAGATATGTTTAAGGACTAAACTTAAAATTAATATGTAATCATTAAAAAAACTTTTAAGTATTTGTTCACATGTACAATAAAACCATCTCATGTACCACCAGTATTAATATCTGCCATGGGAACCATAATTTAGAGAAATTAATATCTGTATTGAACTGTGCAGATTGAGTACATGTCCCTCACTCTGTTGGAAAAGAAAGTTCTGTTGGATAGTGTTGAGTTAGAAAGTAGAAAGAAAATTCCTGCTTTTAGGAAGCTTATAGTGCATCTGAGAGAGAGCATGGGGCTAGAAACAGGAATAACAACAACAAAAGTTTGCAATAAAAACAGGAAAAAAAAAAAGAGTGATGGGTCATGATTGGGCACTGCAGGCCCGACTATGTAAGAGGTCAGAGGCACATGGCTTACTAAGTAAGCTCTATACAAGGATAACGCTCACTTTCTTTTTTTCCTTTTATATCCAATTTCTAATATTGTGTCCTGCCCATAATAGTCACTTAGTAAGTATCTGCTCAAAACACTTAACAATCACTCTGTAGAATGGTGGCTATTTTAGAGAAAGTAAGGCTCTCATCCTAGAAGCAGGTACCGAGCCATTTGTGTAGACACTTGGAATAAAGCCTATCATTCAGGGGCCTCTGTATCATGATATAAAAATACCCACTTTGGGATAGTCTTTAGTACATCCAAAATATATCCATATATGCCTTCAATATTCTGTGCTTGCACAATATTCTGTGCTTTCACAAAATGATTTCTTTTCAAGACAGGCAGTAGGGGAAAAGAAATCATTTTGTGCAAGCACAGAATCATTTCTTAGGTATGTCTCCTTTGCTCTTTTTTCTGACAAGCACAGACAAAGCAGGGCTGAGGCCAAAGTCTGACCAATGCTGCCGGTAAAGATTCAAGTAGCCATGTTTGGATTCAGACAGTTTATTACTCCCTGCTTCTGCTCCTAAGTCGCTTCAGTCGTGTCCGACTCTGTGCGACCCCATAGACAGCAGCCCACCAGGCTCCCCTGTCCCTGGGATTCTCCAGGCAAGAACACTGGAGTGGGTTGCCATTTCCTTCTCCAACGCATGAAAGTGAAAAGTGAAAGTGAAGTCGCTCAGTCGTGTCCCACTCTTGGCGACCCCATGGACTGCAGCCTACCAGGCTCCTCCGTCCATGGGGTTTTCCAGGCAAGAGTACTGGAGTGGGGTGCCATCACCTTCTCCACAGGCGGGGCCAACTTGCCGTGGTCCTTGTCCCCCACACCAGGAAAGATGACCCCGAAACCAAAGGGGCTGTATGTCTACCACATTAGCTGTGCGCTTCCCCATCGCTGAGGAGCCCGTTCCAGAAGGCGGCTCAGCAGTCTCGTATTCTGCAACTGTCTTCCAAGGACAATGAGACAGGAAGCCTCAGACCGCTTTCAAAACAGGAGTCAATGAGAAGCCACCTCATGACCACCTACCTGGTAGGGAGGCAAGGGGCCTTGAAGCAGCTTCTCACAAGACTCCATGCTCTGTGTTCCTGAAGGATCACCAGGGTTCTTTCTGCCAGTGCCTATATGAGCTGCCACCCCAGTCTGTCTGGATATTATGTAGATATATGTAGATACATGGATATATGTAGAGTTACTAGGATCCCTTACTCTATTGGTTTCTTTTTTTTTAATCAAAATATAACTGACAAATAAACTTTATATTAATTTCAGGTACATAACATAGTGGTTCCACATATGTATATATTGCAAAACAAGCACCATAATAGGTCTAGTTAACACCCATCACCACACATAGTTGCACTTTTTTTATTTTAGGATGACAAATTTTAAGATCTCACTTAGCAACTTTCAAATATGCAAAACACTATTATAAACTATAGTCAGCATACTGTACATTAAATCCTCAGGTCTGACTCATCTTATAACTGAAAGTTTATACCTTTTGACCACCTTCACCCATTTTGCCCATCCCCCATGCCTTCTTGGTATGATTTTAGAGGTTCAAGGTGGTGAGTGGCACTTTAGGACATCAGGGGTCCTGCACTCTGGGGAGTTCAGAGGCTGCATAGAATATTGAGAAAGACTAGGAAGGAGAAGAGCAGAAGAAGCAAAGCTAAAAAGAGTACAGAAAGGAAAGGCAAGATAACTGTATATGGAATTTTAATTTTTCACAGCCAGAAAGATGGCAAAAAAGATCATGTCAGGATAACACTTCTTGTTTCTTCATGTTTTCCGTGAGAGGTAGTTGCCAACCAGAGCTCTCAGTAGGTTAAACCTGCATCTAGTTCCCAAATCCTTATTAACAGATGCATTTATAGCAACATAATTCCATTAAATAGTGTGAGACAGACAAATATGGACCAGAAAGAGAGGAGACTCTCAAAAAAGGTTTTAACAAAGAAAAAAAATCTCTCCAGCTATCAAATTGCCTAGAGTCATCCGGTTCTTCTGAATTGTCATATTGGTTCAACTGTCACAGAGAAACATCCAAAGTCTTCCTATATTTCATCTTCTCGCAGATTGAATACCAGACAGCCTAATTTTAAACAACACCTGATCATGAGGTTATCTAAGCTTAAGAAATTTCCTCAAGTATAAGGAAGTTTATTTTTGACCATGTCTTTTCAAGAACGATTTTGGTTGATATTTTGAGCCATCTTGCCTGTTCTGAAAATTGCATGCATTAATGTTCTTTTACCCATCTCATCATCATCTCCCCCTCTTGAATGGTTAACTGTAACTACAACAGCCTCCGCTCCTTCAGCTCGGATAGGTCTTACACCTTGAACCGAAGCTCCTACGCCCGGGACAGCATGATGATTGAGGAGCTGCTGGTGCCGTCCAAAGAGCAGGTACGTGTTCTTCCTCAAACCTTCTTTCGTTGTGAAGCTTTCATTTGTTATGATTGAGTCACATTCTTTGTCACATGACGGAAACTCTATTTCTGCGAGTTTGATTTTGCCTTTGTAAGTCTTCCTATACTGCCAGTTAAAGAAAAAGTCAGGGATTTCCCTGGCGGTCCAGTGGTTGAGACTCCACACTTCCACTGCAGGGGGCACAGGTTCAGTCCCTGGTCGGGGAACCAGGATCACACGTGCCACAGTGCGTGGCCAAAAAAAAGAAAAAAAAAAAATCAGTCTTACCGTAAATCGAAATAGCCCTCTCTTCTGCAGATCAGTCTCTCAGATCCCACAGAGAGGAATTTAAAGAAGTCCTAGGAAAGGCATGGGTACCTTTCTCATTTCTTAGTCAAGTCTTTCAGTTTTTTGAAAAAGAGAGTTAATAATAATTGGTAGCTAAAGTTGCTGACATTATCCACATGAATGCTTGATTCTGCTCGACAGTATATGGGTGTTGGAATTTGCTGAAATTGTTTTTAGCGAGCCATAGATTAGATTGGTCATGTTTTTGGCCCATTAGCTCCAAAGCTGCCTGGGATGGGCTTTCTCAAGATATGCTAGTATTTTGCTTTCTGCTAGAATCTTTGTTTGGTTAATTTGGTATTTATGCAATGTCTTCTTTCCAATAACTGTGGCTCAATAGATACTGGTTTATTATAGGAAGTCCTAGTAACAGAATCTTGCTGCCTGTGGACTCAGGATAGATCATTAGTCTAGATACACATAATAATACCTGGTTTTAAACGTGGAGTCAGGAGCTGGTGATGGATGAAACTGTTTGGACCATAAAACTAAGTTTGTAGGTGGCCTATAATAGTTAAACAATATACATGGTGAAATTATGCTGAACTTACTGATTCACTACATAATAAAGGTAAATTGGGGCAGATGAATAAGTGATATCACCAAGTTAGGTAGCCACACCTTGGGGGGTTCCACCTGTCTGGAGATGCTGACTTCCAGAAACACAGATGTACATGGTACTTCACAAGGAGCACAGTACATATTTTTTAAAGCTTTTTTTTTTTTTTTTTTTTAAGTTATCTATTTCTTTATTTATTTTTGGCTGTGCTGGGTCATCCTTGATGTGTGGGCTTTTCTCTGGTTTCAGTGAGTGGGGGCTAATCTCTAGATGCCATGCACAGGCTTCTCATTGCGGTGACTTCTCTTGAGGACCATGGGCTCCAGGTTGTGTGGTCTTCAGTAGCTGTGGTTCTTAGCTACTCACAGCATGCTCTGGGATCTTCCTGGCTCAAGGATCAAACTCGTGTCTCCCGCATTGGCAGGCAGAATCTTTACCACTGAGCCACCAGGGAAGCACCCACAGTACATATTTTAACACTTTTATACTCTCTAGAGCATTCTTAGCAAGCAGGCCTTACAAAGATGACTACAATGGCTATTCAGTGTTTGGTCAAACAAAACACCATTTGTAGAATGATTATAGGTGCATGCCATAATTTAAGTGGGTGTTAGCACCAGAGAAGGCACTTGTCTCAAATAATGAAGCTAAGCTCTTAGGTATAAAGTGTAGCCTAGGTTGTGGTTTTCTGAAGAACTTTATGCTTGGTTGGCTGTGGTCATTCTCCTAGTTGGGGGATTCTGATCTCTTTATGTTCCCAACTGAAATGAAATATATTAGTGGATATATTGATAACACTTCTGAGTTATAGAAATAGCTGAAATTCTCTACGCTCTAAGAGAACCCCACAGAACTTGGAAAGTTTGAAGTGAAAGGAGAGTCCTTGAACACTTTGCTGTTATATAACACATGTGCCTAGTTCTATAATGGAGTAACAGATCCTCCACTGAATCTAATTATGGTTTATATTTCTGAATATATAATTGTTTAGGGGCAAGGGCCTGAAATGGAGGCCACCACCACCATTATCACCATGAGTTCACCACCATCACCCCCACCACCATGACCCCATTACTGCCACCATCACCTCCACCACCCCATGACCCCATCCCCACCACCATCACCTCCACCACCCCATGACCCCATCCCCACCACCATCACCTCCACCACCATGACCCCATCCCCACCACCATCACCTCCACCACCCCATGACCCCATCCCCACCACCATCACCTCCACCACCCCATGACCCCATCCCCACCACCATCACCTCCACCACCATGACCACCCCTTTTACCACCGTAGTTATCAGTCTCTCAGTTTCTGCCTGTCTGCCTTAAGGAAAATGCAGATGTTTGCAATGCTACAAGCCTACAAACAGGCTTCTGAGCATTCTCACACCACTCCCTGCTAACTACTACCAAGATCTACTTAATCAGGTAGAAGGGTGGGGCAGCGTTTACTCAGAATGAAGGATTTGTGAAAAAGAAATGAAGGCTAGAGAGAACTTTTGAGGTGAAGCTGGTGTTCTTTTGTATAGTTTGTTGCTGCTCCAGTTTCAACAACACCTCTGGACATCGCAAACCCTGCTGTAGACCAGTCAGAAGAAAGGCAAGCTTAGGATACCTTAAAATTTTTTACTAATAATTATTAAGTTCCTAACTGCGGAAGCAGATAGTTGCTTTCTTTAATGGTGACAGGGAATCTGTGGTCTGACAGGCATTTCTCATGGAACTAGCACATTTAATGAACACATCACATGACTCCAGGATAAATTTACTGGAGACTTGGAAAAAAGAAACAAATGGCATAAAGACATTTTAGGGACAGTTGGTGGCATTTGAAAACATACTGGCTATACTGTTAGGAAATTAGTGTTCATTTTCCTAGCAGTGATAATAGTATTGAAGCTATATAGGGGAATATCTCTCTTCCAGGGGTATGCATGTTGAAATTTTAAATAATGAAGTAATGTTTAAGTCAACTATTTTCAAATGATTCAGCCAAAAATGTATTTGCATGGAGAGAGAGAAAAAAATCAAATATGACAAAATGCTCAACTGTTGAATCTACGTTGAGTGTCTATAAGTATTCCTTATACAGCTTTTTCAACTTTTTTATTTGTATAAAATAAAATAAGAATTTGGAGGAAAGGGGAGGACAAATTCTGAAAGAGGTATAGCAACTTACTTAGTCCCTAATGTCTCATTTATTACCAAAGAGAAAGAAAAGACTAATTCCTCAAAAGACTGGCTTTATTTCAGAGGGAAGAGTCTAGTTACACTGGGCACAATTCATGAGAAGCATTTACTTCAGAAGTGCATTTAAACACTTTGTTAGAATTAAGTGACAAAAAAATATTAGTTTATGTCTATCATGTCTCAAAATCTGCATGTGTAAAATTTTATAATGGAGTTTCTCCATGGTGTTGATTTTGTCTGAAGGCATGTAAGGAATCTTAAATATTTATAATTCCTAAAGCAGTGATATATGACTTAGTGTAAGACTTAAAACTGCCCTATCATTGCCCAGTTAAAGTTGCTTTGACAAGTAAAGGTGAAAAATGAATAAAAATTAACTCACCGTGAACTTCTTGTTTTTTTTTTTTTTTGCAACGGTAGAGCTCACCCATACAAGGCACAGTTGCCTCTTTATTATCCGGCTGCTGATTAATCAGTTTGCACATTAACCACAGTTAAAGTGGAGATGAGACCCAGGATGGTTAGCACAGGCCTGCCACCCCAGGTTCCTGAAAACCTGTGCAGATATGAGGGCAGGTGTGGAGGCCAGAGCTGAGGAGCAGAGTTGGGAGAAGGAAGCCATCCCCATGCCCTGCTGGGTCTTAGTCATGATTAGTCCATAAACCAAGTAATCCCCCTATGGATGTCAAGAGTGGACTCTTCTGTACTGTGATACTGGGTTATCCAGGAACTCTACATTCCTTTACCTTCCCTTCACTTTGCAATCAAGAGTCACATGTAGTGGTGGCCTAAATGGGAGGGAAATCCCAAAAAGAAGGGATCGTGTAATCATATAGCTGATTCACTTGGCTATCAGCGGAAACTAACATAACACTGTAAAGCAACTATACTCTAATAAAAATTAATTTGCAGAAAAAATTAAAAGAAGTTGAGAAAGATGAAGAAATTGAGGTACAAGCAGCTAAAGTAACTCACCCCAGGGGACACAGCTAATGAATGGCAGAGTCACTAGCAATACGGCCCTATGTTGCCTTCTTTTTGCCTTCTTTATTTAAAGGAAGTTTTATTGAAGTCTAGTTGATTTACAGTGTTGCTTTAATTCCCTCTGTACGGCAGAGTGACTCGGATATACATAATATTTAACACCACTCCACTCAGTCTGCACTGCTCCACCTGGGAAGGGAGTCAGCTAAGCCCACTGCACTCTGCCCTCCAGGATCTCAGACTATCAGTATTCTTAACATGGGTGTGGTGCCGTCCTCTGCATTCACTTTTTTTTTTGGCATGAAAGATTATATTTAGACACATGTTCTTTATTATGCTTGTTTCTAATTCTAGTAATAAGTTCTTATTGAATGTGCTTTAAAAGGAACTGACAACATTTCCAGCTTATATTCAGCAACAAGTTATGAAAATTATGGAGAAAATGACTATACTAAAAATTAGGGCATAGAAGGCATCATTAAAGGAATGGAAATAGTTGACCTTTACATAGATATGAAGCAGAAGGTAATAGTGGTCTAAAAATATTGTGCAGGTTACCCAGTTAATTACACTTCCTTTGAATGACTCTAAAAGTTGTTGGGATGTGTACTGTAGGCAGAAACATTTAAATCAGTGTGATTTCTGGTAGTTATTAAAAGATGGAATAAGAGCAGAAATTAGAATTCCCAGCCCACTCTCTTTAGATGGCGGTGATGGCGTCTGATGCTCCTACGCCTATACCTTTACTCATGCCTGCTGTGTTCTGTCACTTCAGTCATGTTCGCCTTTTTATGACCCTGTCGACTGCTAGGCCCCTCTGTCCATGGAATTCTCCAGGCAAGAATAGTGCAGTGGGTTGCTATGCCCTCCTGCAGGATATCTTCCTGATCCAGGGATCAAACCCACGTCTCTTATGTCGCCTGCATTGGCAGACGGGTTCTTTACCATTAGCGCCACCTGGTGTCATTTAGAAGGGGTTGAATTCCTCCCTCTCCTCTCCTACAAGGGTGGGCCTCAGTTCTGGCTATTCAGAGAATTCCTTGTCCTGGATTATAAAGACTACATCAGGGTGAAATATAAAATCTCAGCCGGCCTAAAGAGAGTTTGTGCAGCCTTTGGGGTTGCTAAGCTGAACGGTGACATAAACCCAAAGGGGGCTAGAGATGGAGCATGAAGATGAACGATTCCTACCATCTTTTGGGCAGTAGCTAGATCCAGTCATGCCTGATGTTGCACCACCCAGACTTTCCCATTATATAAACCAGTACATTAATCTCAACCTGCCCCCAACCCCTGGAGTGTTTTAAGCCAGTTTAATTTGGGCTTCTGTCCTCACTAATATGCTGGCTATTCAGTTCAGTTCAGTCATTCAGTTGTGTCTGACTCTTTGTGATCCCATGGACTCCAGCATGCCAGGCTTCCCTGTCCATCACCAACTCCCAGAGCTTGCTTAAATTCATGTCCATCGAGTCGGTAATTCCATCCAACTGTCTCACCCTCTGTCATCCCCTTCTCCTCCTGCCTTCCGTCTTTCCCAGCATCAGGGTCTTTTCAAATGAGTCAGTTCTTTGCATCAGGTGGCCAAAGTATTGGAGTTTCAGCTTCAGCATCAGTCCTTCCAATGAATATTCAGGTCTGATTTCCTTTAGGATGGACTGGTTGGATCTCCTTGCAGTCCAAGGGACTCTCAGGGGTCTTCTCCAACACCGCAGTACAAAAGTATCAATTCTTTGGCGCTCAGCTTTCTTTATGGTCCGGTTCTCACATCAGTACATGACTACGGGAAAAACCATAGCTTTGACTAGATGGACCTTTGTCAGCAATGTCTCTGCTTTTTAATATGCTGTCTAGGTTGGTCATAGCTTTTCTTCCAAGGAGCAAGCATCTTTTAATTTCATGACTACAGTCACCATCTGCAGTGATTTTGGAGCCCAGAAAAATAAAGTCTCTCCCTGTTTCCATTGTTTCCCCATCTATTTGCCATGAAGTGATGAGACTGGATGCCGTGATCTTAGTTTTTTGAATGTTGAGTTTTAAGCCAACTTTTTCACTCTCCTCTTTCACTTTCATCAAGAGGCTCTTAAGTTTTTCTTCGCTTTCTGCCATAAGGGTGGTGTCATCTGCACATCTGAGGTTATTGATATTTCTCCCGGCAATCTTGATTCCAGCTTGTGCTTCATCCAGCCTGGCATTTCACATGCATATAAGTTAAATAAGCAGGGTGACAATATACATCCTTGTCATACTCCTTTCCCAATTTGGAATCAGTCTGTTTTTCCATGTCCAGTTCTAACTGTGGCTTCTTGACCTGCATACAGATTTCTCAGGAGGCAGGTCAGGTGGTCTGGTATTTCCATCTCTTGAAGAATTTTCCAGTTTGTTGTGACCTACATAGTGAAAGGCTTTGGTGTAATCAATGAAGCAAAAGTAGATGTTTTTCTGGAATGCTGAATGCTGGCTATTGGTAATGGTCAAATCTGGCCTGAACAACCACCTATCAAGGGCAGTGTAGAAAGTCTTCTAGCCACCTCAAAGTGCAGTTCAACCTTGAGATTATGTTAGTTTATGCTTTCTTTCCAGGAATAAATCTAATTTTAACTAAATAAAAATAAAATGAGGGAACTCGTTGGCAGTCCAGTGGTTAGGATTTTGTGCTTCCAGTTCTGGGAGCCCAGGTTTGATCCCTAGTTAGGGAACTAATATTCTACAAGCTGCTCAGCAAAGTCAAAAAATAGAGAAAGGCGTTCTTTGCCAGTTGATCTCTAACAAAACCTTTCATTTCCTTTCGGTTCTGTAGACACAGATGCCATGCATCTGTTGTTGTTGTTGTTGAGTCACTAAGTCGTGTTCAACTCTTTGCAACCCCATGGACTGCAGTGTCCCAGGCTTCCCTGTCCTTCACTATCTCCCAGAGTCTGCTCAAACTCATGTTCATTGAGTTGGTGATGCCATCCAACCATCTCATCCTTTGTTGCCCCCTTCTGCTCCTGCCCTCAATCCTTCCCAGCATCAGGATCTTTTCCAAAAGACCTTTTCCAAAGAGTCGTTTCTTTGTATCAGGTGGTATTAGAGTTTCAGCTTCAGCATCATTCTTTCCAGTGAGTATTCAAAGTTAATTTCCTTTAGAATTGACTGGTTTGATCTCCTTGCTGTCCAAGGGACTCTCAAAAGTCTTCTCCAGCATCACAATTCAAAAGCATCAATTCTTCAGCACTCAGCCTTCTTTATGGCCCACCTCTCACATCACTGTAGGACTACTGGAAAAACCATAGCTTTGACTATAAGGACCTTTGTCAGCACAATGATATCTGTGCTTTTTAATACGCTGTCTAGATTTGTCATAGCCTTTCTGCCAAAGTATCTTTTAATTTCATGGCTGCAGTCACAGTCTGCAGTGATTTTGAAGCCCTCCCCAAAATAAAATCTCTCACTGTTTCCACATTTTCCCCATCTAATTGCTGTGAAGTAATGGGACCAAATGCCATGATCTTAGTTTTTTGAATGCTGAGTTTTAAGCCAGCTTTTTCACTCTCCTCTTTCCAATTCATCAAGAGGCTCTTTAGTTCCTCTTGGCTTTCTGCCATAGAGTGGTATCATCTGCATATCTGAGGTTGTAGACACGCGTCTACAAAAAGAGAAAAATGGAGCAGCTACAGGGCCCTGTCCGTCTCCAATTAGGTTGCTCTCAATTTGCAGACTTCCTTCTTTAGAACTGGTTTGCCCACAGTCTTTGTGTCTAAGGGAGCTAGTAGCAGAGCTTCCAGTGGTGACCAGTTTAGAAGGTGTAACTATACCAATATGCGAACAGTTATACTGGCTGTTGGGTCCCTGTGAAGATCATTCTGGAGTCAGTGCTGGAGGCCTCCCAGTAGCCTCCCCGTACCTGGAGGCAGTTGTCACACTGTCCACCCCCTAACTCTTCTCATTTGTCTCCCCACCTAGGATTCCAGATCCTTTGAGCTGGACTTGGTCTTCTGTGAGGCTGACGATGGTTTCATGTATCCTAAGCTATATACTGTGTTGTGCACAACTTGATGTATTAGCAAGGAATGAGTGAATTGGAGAGTTGTTTGGGAGAAATTCACATTTATTTATTTAAGACCTACGCCCTTTCCATGATCTCAGTAATAGAAAGGGAGAAAAATGCCCAACCCAAAAGGCTGGTTATGCTAATGTTCCCCACTGTCCCTGCCAACCCCTTTCTACCCCTGCCTGCCCACTCCCTCCTCCATCAGCAGATTAACTTGACTGTTTCTTTCCTTTAAGCTAATTTCTAAAGGGCTCTCACAAATGTACCTGGTGGCAGAAGGCCACCAGCCTGGGATTAAAAATTTGCTAGAGATAGTCCTTGAAAGATAAGCACCTTCAACTAGTGGCGTTTAATGTACTGCTTTTTCCTCTTCAAAGTGCTTTGCCAGCATTACTCAGGTGGCCCACTCAACACCTCTCACAGATTGGTCAGCAAGATTACAGGCTTTTTTTTTTAAGGCAGAGTTTGGTGTTGTAACTTAAGATAGTACAGTTCATTTAGACGTCTTGAGCCGGATGTTGATGTATTAACATTCTCAGCTTCTATGCTGACCTTGACTCACCTTCTCTTGTTAAAGTGGTTGCTAAATTTTCTTAAAATCAATCTGATTTGGAAATCCTTAGAATGCAACTTCATTATGGTTTGTATTCTAGTCTCAAATAAGTCTTATGGGTAATAAGATTTCTAGAAAAGAAATACTTTAGAAAAAGACCCGGTTTAGTAAGCTCTTAATTTTTATTTTTCTGCGTCAATCAGCTTTTCTTTTATGGAATCCATTTATAAAGTGTACATGATGTTTTTAAATATATCTGCATTGTGAAATGGTGTCCATGGTCAAGCTAATTAACACATCCATCACCTCCCATAATTACCGTTTTTTGCTGTGTGGTGAGAACACTGGAGATCTACTCTCTTAGCAAATTTCAAGTGTTTGATACATTTTTTATTCATTGCAGTCATTGTGCTGTGCTTCAGGTTTCCAGAATTTATTCATCTTATAACTGAAAATTTATTCCCTTTGATCAATATCTCCTCTTTTCCTCCACCACCCCTGACCCCAGTCTACGGTAACCACCACGCTAGCCTCTGTTGCTATGAATTAGACTTGTTTTAAGATGGAATCCATTTCTTTCTTTTTTAAAAAATACATATATCCCTTCTTTTTTGGATTTCCTTCTCATTTAAATCACCACAGAGCATTAGGTAGAGTTCCCTGTGCTGTACACTAGGTTCTCATTAGTTACCCATTTTATGCACAGTAACGTATATATGTCAATCCCAATCTCCCGGTTCATCCCCTTTCCCCCTTGGTATCCATTCATTTGTTTTCTACATCTGTGTCTCTATTTCTGCTTTGCAAGTAAAATCATCTGTACCATTTTCTAGATTCCAAACACATGCATTACTATACAATATTTGTTTTCCCTTTCTGATTTACTTCAGTCTGTGTGACAGTCTCTAGGTCCATGCACATCTCTGTGAATGGCACAGTTTCGTTCCTTTTTATGGCTAAGCAATATCCCGCTCTGCCACAATCTTCTCTATCCATTTCTTTAAAAAATATTTCCGGGTAGTTGTGGTTGATGTCGAAACAGACCTACTGTGTATTTCAGCAGTTTTCCATTTCATTCAGTATATGCCATAGGTCACAATAATTATAATAATCAGGGCAGTACCTACCATTCCTTTTATTAAATGCGTCACCTAATTCCATGTATTCAGCCACCTTATGGACTAGGTATTATCATTGCTGCATCACAGACAAAGAACCTGGGGCTGAAAGGAGTGTTTTACTTGCCCATTGTCACATTAGGTGATGGTTGGTGGTCCAGCTGAGAATAAAACAGATCTGACGACTACCTGAGTCCCTTCTGCTGCCGCCCCTTTGGCCACAGTGCCACTGTTATAAGCAACGTATGGCAGCCTGAGTGAAGCATGTTCACCTGGAAGAGTTGATGTTTAGACCAGAATTGGTCGTGACCAAAATGCCACTTAATGTTTTTAATCCAGCAGGCTACTCCCTATAGTCTAATAAAAACATATGCCAGCCTAAAAAACTACACAAGGGGCTGCAATGTTACATAAATTTAAGAAATAGATTCAAATATAAAAGATCTGGGAGTATCAGGATTATTATTATCTGTGTTTTTGTTTACCTCGCAATTTAGAATTTTCACATCATTTTCACACCACTTAGGTCATTGCATTCTCACAGTGAGTTGGGACAGTTAACATTATATTCACCACTACTCTAATGCAGAAATGGAGGTTCAGTGAGGGTTTCTGACTTGCCATTCATGGGCTATGAAGTGAGGCAGCCCACCTCAAAGCCAATCATCTATTCTCTGTCTAGGGAATCAGACGCCCATGTGGGTTGCCCTGCCCTGGCCCTGTTTGACATGTGGCTGTAGGCTGAAGTTATCCTTGGGTAACTGCTAAAGCCACTAAGAGCTGGGTATTGACTTTTGACAAGCTTGTGTTTTCCCGGGTGCCCAGGCTGCTTACTTCATCCAGCTGTTTCTCAACTAGATCATGTTTACAGGTTTTCTGATTAGATGCACTGGGTTTTGTCTGTGACCTGTTGCTGTGAGCTTTACCTGGTGCTGTTCACATTAGCAGTATTCAGACCACCAGTTCATCTACAGGACGACCTTCTGCCAGGGGCAGCCAAGCTGACAGACCTTAACTGGTGTCATCTGACACTGGGGGTGACGGTCTGACAGTCTGCAGCCTGGAGAATTAGCCGATATTGGAGTTAATTGGATTTCTCTTTCTTTTCCTTGCAAATACTTTCTTTTCTCCTGACTCTTTTTTTCCATGCCTGCACATTTATTTCCAGTCCTGGGCATTTGGGTGCATCCTCATTGGTGAGGCCAGTGTGTACTTGTTCTCCTCTTTGCTCTGATAAATATGGCTGGTGAGAAACTATTTTGGGAAAGTATGAAGCTCTTGGAGACAGTGATATCATCATTAGTCAGGCTTTAGACTCTATTGAATAACGTGCATTTTGATTTTAATACTATCCTTGACATCACTTCCAAAATGAAAAATGATGTGCTTAATCATAATCATTTTAGACTTGGGGAGTAAAAGGTCTAAAGTCAGTGTGAACTTTTCCTTAACATAGTGTTCTAGGTACTGAGTAAATACTTTGTATTATCAATTTCTTGAAGTCCCTCTCTGAACCTCAGTTTCCTCATCTGTAAAATGGTGTACTATTACCTCCTGAGGCTACTCGGTCCTAAGGATTCAAACAACACATGAATGTAAAGGCCTAGAACAGTCCTTAACACTGAGTTGATAGAGTTGCTGTTAACATAGAAATTTAAATAAGACTAAGGCATTTAGAAGATACATTCTTCCAACTGAATGGGCTCTGTTGATTTAATTTAGGCATCCTGTGTCTGTCATTGTAAAGGGCCACTCCTAGCACTGGAAATTGTTTTTGCCATGTTTTCTCCACACATTATCAGATTTTAACAAATGGGCTCATATAAATAAAAGTCCTTTGAAAAGCAGAAGTGACTTTCAAAAAAGAAAGGAAAAATAGAAGCAGCTATACATATGTACTTTGAAAGTCTTTGCAAAGTAGAAACGACTGTACCATACCAACACTGGCCTTGGTGCCTGATCTCAGGTATACATTTTCACTTAATCTTCATATCAACCAGTCATCAATTTGAAAATAAGGGAACTTAGACCGAGAAAAGTTAAGAAACATTCTAAGAATCTTAAAACCAGCAAGTAGTGTTGGAGCATCTCCAAGGGGGCTTTCAATAAGTAAAGAAAAAGAAAAGGCAAAGGCAAAATATCTCCTTCATTCCTGGTGGAGGCCAGCTTGAGGGTTGGCTGAGTGTCTGACCCAAGTGGGCCTTGGTAACTGAACCCCTGGGCAGACCCCCTACCCTGTGGCCAGCATCAGTGACCTGGGACAGGTCACTGTCCCCATGGCCCCTCATGAAGTTCTGCATAGGGGAACAAAGCAGGTGGCTATCCTCTGTGACCAAGCTCAGGCCCACAGGAGTGAAAACTGCATCTGAGCAGAGCCTCCCAGCTGCCTTTCCCAAATCTTCCATGAAGATAAATAAACCACATTTCCAGGGCTACAGTGAATATAAAGGGACAAGGTGAGGCCTTCAGTGACACAATCGATCTGCCTTTCCAAAATAGAAAGCTTATGAGTAGGAAAAGTGCTCTCTATTCACAAATGACAAAGATGATTTTCAAATCCAAGTCTGTGACTCAGCTCTAAAGCCCAGCTTTTTCATTAAGCCCTGGGAACACCCCTACTTGCTGTGGGAAGTTTGAGAGCCGTCTCTAGTTCATCTTTTTTTTTTTCCAAATAAGCATGGTGTCTTTACTTTTCAATTTTTTGGCTATGCCTCGCGGCATGTGGCATCTTAGTTCCCCCAACCAGAGATTGAACCTATGCGCCCTGCATTGGAAACATGGAGTCTTAACCATTGGACTACCAGGGAAGTCCCTCTAGCTCATCTTTTTCAACCATCATTTATGTAGTGTCTGATTTATCATTTTAAATGTCTGTTGTAAGTAACGAAGTGGAAGAAGAGTTTTTCCTGGTACTGTGGTACCATGCACAGTGATGTGTCAGAACATTTTGAAATTCATATTGTTGATTAAAATAAGTAAGCAATTCAAGCAGCACATTTCCATTTTAAGTGAACGTAGCCATTCCCTTCTCCAGGAGATCTTCCCGACCCAGGGAGCAGACCCAAGCCCCCCGCATTGCAGGCAGATTCTTTACTGTCTGAGCCACCAGCGAAGCCCAGTCTGTAGAAAGAAGTATTCAGAGACAAGTAGCTTGGAAATGAAGCTACCACCTCATCTCTATAAAAACCATAGGTTCAGATGGCATGCTTTGTTTTGTATTTCGGTGGATGCATTGTGAGAAGAGCCTTTTGTCTGCATTTCGGTTATTAAAATTGTTAGGCCTGCCCATAAACCTCTGCAAAACTCTGTGGGAAAAAAAGCTGGAACAAATATGAGGACGAACGGCCAACTGTTTTGAGCAAGTCTTTGTGTTCAATGTGCATTGGTTCATTTGTGTTATGACAGAGTTCCTAGGAGTGGGGAGGGTGAGGGGGCCTCCCTCAATAAATATTACATGACGGCAGTGTTACCTTTTTGTGTGATATAATTGATCGTTTCAATAATTAATGTCGCCAGTGCATGTTTCTAAGAGGACCAAGGGTAAATAATTTACTGTAATTACCAAAGAGGAGTGATATTATTTATTTATTAGAGCTTGAAAAAAATGGGTCCTTTGGAAAATAACCTTAAGGCCCCAAATGTAGGAATTTTGGTTTGCTAAAAAATTAAGTAAGCAGCACCACTACTTCACATTAAATATTTTGCCCTACTCTGGAGGTGAGTTGGGCTTCCCAGATGGCAGTACTGGTAAAACAACCTGCCTGCCAATACAGAAGACTCAAGAGACAGGGGTTCAATCCCTGGGTCAGGAAGATCCCCTGGAAGAGGGCATGGCAACCCACTCCAGTATTCTTGCCTGGAGAATCCCATGAACAGAGAAGTCTGGCGGGCTATAGTCCATAGGGTCGCAGAGAGTCAGGAAACGATTGAAACAACTACGCATGGAGGGCAGTAGTTCTTTGGGGTCTCTAAAAGTTAGTAAAATTGGTAAATGAGGCCAGACTAAAGCCAACATCTAATCTTTGGTTAAACCTTAAAGAATGTGGGCACTTTCTGAAGTGATGTATTGCTCTTTGGGGATGAGGAACCTGGTTCTATAAACTTTTATGAACATCACTGATCACACACCCACCCACTGGCTGTGTCCTCTCTCGCTGAATGCAGAGGAAGCTGCTCCTCATTCATTTCTGCATTCCCTTAAGATCTGGATAGGATAGTGACTGCACATAAGTGCTCTACAAATTATTGTTCAGTTTGATTGCAGGACTTATCAAATATACACACCAATAAAAAGTCATGTCTTGTTATCAGACATACTCATTTGGATTAAAAGAAGAACCTCCATATACACCTTCAGCCCCTTCTCTCCAGAGACAATGACTTGGGGTACGTTTTGATGACTGAGTATTAAGCTCACAGGGTATTCTGCATGGTAGAGGACTTGCCACCTGTGACTTCCACTAAAGAAATGAACCTGGAACATTTCACTGGAAAATTTCAGAGAAGACTCTCCATTTTCAGCCTCGAGGCTCCATCCCTCACTGTCTCTCTGGGAGACCAGTAAAGGTAGAAGTTTGGGTTTGAACATTTGGTATATAAGCTTTCAATTAATCTCCATTTTCACTATGGTGCCTTTAACCTTCTAATCTTTGCCTCTGGTCTCTGTGCCTCTAACGTTCTGCCAAGGATGATGGAGAGCAGTTATTTGGCAACAGATAAATCAGTGAGGGGATTGTGAGGATCATATCACTTTTATAGAGACTTTCAACCAATCCTTGTTTTTCTGCTGATGTGTTCTTTTGTTCTCTTTGTACATGTGTGTGTGTGTGTGTGTGTGTGTGATTTAACACTCAACTTCCGTTTTACTAGGGTTTCAATAGAAAGCAGATCTTTAGCAGGATGAAAAGTGAGATTGATATTGTCTGTGGTCTGTGAAATACTATCTTTCATCAGATTTGGAACATTCTTAGCAATTCTGTCTTCAGATTTAACCTCTACTTTATTTTCTTCTTCTAAGAGTCCAATTACACATATATTAAAACCTTTCACTGTGTTCTATGTCTCATACCATTTTCCGTATTTTTCATTCTTTTAAACTGTCTACCCTTGACATACACGTACTACTATATTTAAAACAAATAACCAACAAGGGCCTACTTTTTATAGCACAGAGAACTCTATTCAATATTCTATAATAATCTAAATGGGGAAAGAATCTGAAAAATATATATATATATATATATAAAACTGAATCACTGAAGTATACACCTGAAACTAACACAGCATTGTAAATCAACTATAGTTCAATATAAAATAAAATTTTTTTAAATCTACCCTTCATTTTGTATATTTTTCCACTTACACTTCCAGTTTACTAACCTTGTTTTCTGTTGTGTCTACTCAAGAACTCACGTTATACTGAGAACTGGACAAAGACCCATTTGATTCTTTCTTACACATATTCCAGTGCTCTGTTGAATTATCCAACTTTAATTTATTTTCTCTATCTTTTCTGTTTTTTTAAACATACTAATCATAGTTATTATGATCACTATAGTGAAAGTTCTTATAAGCTTCCTTCAAAATAAAGGATGACCTTGGCATCTGTTTATAGTATTTGGGTATCTTTTTCTGTTTTTGTTCATGTGCTATGGCCATCCTTGGCAGTTTTTCATTGCATGCTGGACATGATGTATTAAAAACAAGTTTGTAGACATGACACACCCAGTGATGATATATTCCTTCAAAGAGTCACTATCTCTCTGCTATGCAAATACAGGGGTGGTTGAGTCTTCTAATCCAATCAAGATTTTGCTGAAATGAGGCTGGTTTGAAGCCCTGATAAGCCTCAGGCAATCTCTGAACTGTCTCTGGCCCTTCAGGGTCCTTATTTGAAATTCTGGTGTATATGTACCACAGCTTCCTTATCCATTCATCTGCTGATAGGCATCTAGGTTGCTTCCATGTCCTGGCTATTATAAACAGTGCTGCGATGAACATTGGGGTGCACGTGTCTCTTTCAGATCTGGTTTCCTCAGTGTGTATGCCCAGAAGTGGGATTGCTGGGTCATATGGCAGTTCTATTTCCAGTTTTTTAAGAAATCTCCACACTGTTTTCCATAGCGGCTGTACTAGTTTGCATTCCCACCAACAGTGTAAGAGGGTTCCCTTTTCTCCACACCCTCTCCAGCATTTATTGCTTGTAGACTTTTGGATAGCAGCCATCCTGACTGGCGCGTAATGGTACCTCATTGTGGTTTTGATTTGCATTTCTCTAATAATGAGTGATGTTGAGCATCTTTTCATGTGTTTGTTAGCCATCTGTATGTCTTCTTTGGAGAAATGTCTGTTTAGTTCTTTGGCCCATTTTTTGATTGGGTCATTTATTTTTCTGGAATTGAGCTGCAGGAGTTGCTTGTATATTTTTGAGATTAATCCTTTGTCTGTTTCTTCATTTGCTATTATTTTCTCCCAATCTGAGGGCTGTCTTTTCACCTTACTTATAGTTTCCTTTGTAGTGCAAAAGCTTTTAAGTTTCATTAGGTCCCATTTGTTTAGTTTAGCTTTTATTTCCAATATTCTGGGAGGTGCACCATGGAATATTACTCAGCCATGAAAAAGAATTCATTTGAACCAGTCCTAATGAGATGGATGAAGCTGGAGCCCATTATACAGAGTGAAGTAAGCCAGAAAGATAAAGAACATTACAGCATACTGACACATGTATATGGAATTTAGAAAGGTGATAACGATAACCCTATATGCAGAACAGAAAAAGAAACACAGAAATACAGAACAGACTTTTGAACTTTGTGGGAGAATGTGAGGGTGGGATATTTCAAAAGAACAGCATGTATACTATCTATGGTGAAACAGATCACCAGCCCAGGTGGGATGCACGAGACAAGTGCTCCGGCCTGGTGCACTGGGAAGACCCAGAGGAATCGGGTGGAGAGGGAGGTGGGAGGGGGGATCGGGATTGGGAATACATGTAAATCCATGGCTGATTCATATCAATGTATGACAAAACCCACTGGAAAAAAATAATAATAATAATAAAAATTAAAAAAAAAAAAAAGAAATTCTGGTATGATCTTTGAGGCCCCTCCCCTTCTAAGTCTCAAACTCTGAATCTTTTTCTCAACTGCCCAAAAGCTCTACTATGCCTTTCAGAAATTTTCAGGTTGGTTTTCCAGCTTCCTGTTCTGCACCGCCCCAGAATTTAGCAGATGTTCTGAACGGAAATCTGTAGCGTGCTTGAGACCACCCAGATCTCCACCAAAACTCTTTTGGTTTTTGTATTCCCCTGCAGGTAGCCCCTGTAGGCACAAAACGCAGATTACATCCGCACTGGTAATTGACAAATGCCCTCAAGTTAAGAATGGAAACAAAAAGTCAGCTCATCTTTTTGCAGGTCACCTTCTCTCTAAGTACAGGTCCTCCAGTTTTGCGCCTCAGTTATTCTCTGCTGCCTGCAGAGATAGATGATTTCCATACTTACCTGGTGTGCTTAGCACAGCACTAGGCTGCTGCGGGCTTCTCTATCCCACTTGGAAATAGAAGTCATCAAGATTGATTTTTTTTTTTTTTTTAAGATTCAGAAAAGAAATTTACAGTTGTAGGATTAACTGAAGAGATTTTTGAAGTATTTAAAATCGTGGTTAGAATTACTTCTGTCATCTTCCTTGTGCCATGCCAGTTACTCAAGTGGTTTCTTAAAAGACTGAAATAATACAGCATATCAATGAACTTTATTTTTTAATTCTTAAAACTGCAATGTAGACCTATAGAGGAATATACAGTCAGGCCAGTGGATGCAAAGGGCTGATGACACTGGTTATTTTATATAAGGGACTTGAGCACCCCTGGATTTTAGTATCCACAGGCACAGGTGGGTGAGGGGTGTCCTGGAACTGGTAACCTGAGGATAAAAAAGACGGCTATAAGAAAATGCTTATTTTGAATGTTGAACTATCTGGACTGATGGAGACATACAGGTACAGAGAAACCACTGTCTTGGGTGAGTTGCTGACATAATATATTGTTTATTTTTCAGCATCTAACATTCACAAGAGAATTTGACTCAGATTCTCTTAGACATTACAGCTGGGCTGCAGATACCTTGGACAATGTCAATCTTGTCTCAAGTCCTGTTCATTCTGGGTAAGTAACCAGAAAGTCACTTCTCCTGTTAAATTAACATTGCATTTATCATTTGCAGTTATAAATTCATATTGGCAAGTTTCACATGTATGAAATATTGATCTAAAGGACTTCATTAATGAGTATACATGACATATATTTGTAAATAATTAGTAAATTTTTTTCTAGACAAGTCTGCACATCTGTTTTTATTGACAAAAGCACAGTGTTAGAAAGGAAATTAATAAAGTGCTGGTGCATAAAAATTGCCTGGCTATTCTGGCACTACTTTTAGAACTTTAATTTTGCATCTCAATAAAAAATTTTAGTATAATCATTTCATTTTACTTTATTCAAATGTTTTTTCTGAGTATATTATTTTCCTGAAATAAAATTATAATGAAGTTGTATTAAAGTTTTTTAAATAAATGACTTTTTAAAAGAAAAGAAACAGTAAATGTACCAATGTGTGTACACCAGAAGAGCTATAGTAAAAACCACATCAAAGAGGCTCCTCTTTGCTGCCTGTTAGTCAGCAGGCAGCTAAGAGGTGACCTGCTTCAACTGCTAAATTGATAATTATTGTATTTTTAGATATTGGGTTCTTTGCCTAATAGGTAATTAAAACTTGGGATAATCGATATGTATACAAATGGGAAAGAAATAATTTGAAAACTTCAAAGTATTTTCACCTCTGAAATTGATGTTTAGGCCATAAATTAATTGTAATTCAGGACAAGTACAGATTCATTTTGAATTAAATAAATTAACTATGATTAACATATGTGAAGTGCCTTATATATCTTATGAAGTATTTTTTGCTGCTTTGAATTACAATAAAGTGTGATGGCTAACATAGCCAGTACTTGTCATATATCTGGCATTGTGCTAAATCTTTTCACATGTATTATTTAATATTTATTTCAACCTTAAAATGACACTGAGATAAGTTTTATCATCATTCCCGTTTTACAGAGGAAAAAGTCCTAAGCTCAGAGTAATGCTACAAATTATTTAAAAGGTTCTTACACAATCACAGCTTGCAACATCACAGTTGTAAAAAAACAAGTCACCACAATGTCATTTAAACAGAAATAATTTACATGCAAGTGCTTTATAAACTATAAACTACATGGTGGTCTTTGAGTCATCAATATTGCATTTCTTTAATTCAATTAGAAAAATTCTTAAAAAAAAAAAAGAAAAATTCTTAATTATAGTAATATTAATTTTTAAACTGCTTAAAATATTTACATGATTTATAGTATATGGGTCTAAGATTGTAAAAGCAAAAAAAAAAGTCACAGTTGAGACAGAAAATATGAAACACCCAGAATACATTCATTCAGTGGGCAAACATACTGAGTTTTTTGAACCTAGTTTAGTGAATTGCCACCATGTTACCAAAATCTAGAACCAACACTTTGTACTCTACATAGGAAAGAAAAGTCCAAGGGTTTAATTTAGTAAATTGAGAAGCTGAGGCATCATAGGATAATAAAATCAGAAATGAGCTTTCCTCTGCATTGGACACAATATAGTATTTGAATAGGCAACTTATCTCTCCTTCCCCTTGAATTCATTGCAGACAGCAGACTTCTACAGGGAAGGAAAGTAATAGCAGCTAGTTGGGCTTATTTGAAAAGGAGAATACACACTGGTATACACTTGGAACTAGTTCACTAATGCCAGGTCTATGGAGTAGCTTATACATAGCCATATGAGGCAAATCTTTTTCCAAATTGTCCCACAAATGCCAAATGCCTTGGTTTTGTTTTCTGGTGGTTTTTATTTTTCCTTTGCTTATCATTGACATTTTCTGTTGCTTGCTTCTAATTATCTTACATTAATTTTCCCATTTGCTTTCTAAATTATTTTGCAGCTATTCTTCTCCACTTCCTCAGTATGATTCAAGGTGATAACTGTGTCTTTTATGTGAATCATCCCTTTTTGTATTTTTAATTTATGTGAATTTTTCCCACAGATTGTGTCAGTGTCTGTAAGTGTATCAGCATTTGTCATCCTGCTGTTCCTAAAACTAGAAACATTCATGTGTTAGTTTTAAAATCATTTGTAGAATTCCTGCTTTAGTTTAAATATTAATAAGATGCAATGAATATGATTTAGTATTACCTTTCCATTTGTTTTTGTCAGTTATAGTGCATGAAATTTTATTTTGTATACAATATGTAAGAAGTGAAGTTGCTCAGTCCTGTGTGACTGTTTGCAATCCCGTGGACTGTATAGCCTAGCAGGCTCCTCCATCCATGGAATTTTCCAGGCAAGAGGACTGGAGGGGGTTGCCATTTCCTTCTCCAGGGGATCTTCCTGACCTGGGGATGGAACCCAGGTCTCCTGCATTGCAGGCAGACGCTTTACCTGCTGCACCACCAGGGAGGAGTTTAAAAAACAAATTGCTGTATTTCATGATGTTATTGAATAATAGGACTCAATATTATGCTTAACATTTACCCCATATGTCATCAGTCTTTTGGCTCTATAAAGCTGAAAACCTTAGAACAATAAATAATTGGTAATGAGCCCCAGCTATGTGCTGGGTGCTATGCAGAATATATAGAAAGAGATTCTTCCAATTTGTCATTAAAATCTTCTAAGCCATGGTTTTTCCGTTTGGTTCTGATATTCTCTGTAGCTGGGATATTTTTATATTGATACTGGTAACCTTCTTACACCACCTTCAGTGTATATATGTATATACATTATATACCTATAATATATATTTCATTTATTTATATGTGTATAAATAAATGAAATTTATCACTCAGTTGTGTCTGACTCTTTTAGACCCCATGGACTGTAGCCCACCAGTCTCCTCTGCCACAGGAATTCTCCAGGCAAGAATATTGGTGTGGATTGCCATGCCCTCCTCCAGGGGATCTTCCCAACCCAGGGATCGAACCTAGGTCTCCCACATTGCATGTGGATTCTTTACTGTCTGAACCACCAGGGAAGCCCATAATATATATTTCATTTATTTATATATGTATATATTCTTCCATTTTTTTTTTCAATGTTAGTAACTAAATCTGACCTAGGCAATTTCTAAGCACACTTAACAAAATAGTTTTATTTATTGGCTTATTCAATAAACATTTACTGTGTGCTTATTATGTGTGAGAATCATGCTCAGCTCTGCAGGTAGAGCAGTGAACAAGACAAACCTGATCTGAGTTACTATGTGTGTGAATGAGACCCAGCTGTTTGTTGCCAGGGCGAGCAAGGCCCTCTCAGTGTAAATACTCCAGTGTTTATTTGTACCAATACAACTGCATTTTCAAACCCAGAGTTTATCTTGAGTCATTTTTCTTTTATTCTGTTACTGTTAGTCCCAACCACAAATTCCTTTTTAAGTACTAAAAGCTGGGAAAGATCAGATTTTTGTCTTGGGCTTCCTTATAATATTGCCACATTGTCTTCAATACTGGGTAAAAAGTGGTAAGCTTGTACATGTCTAAGGAAATGAAGGTTCCCAGAGTAGCTGCAAGGGAGCCCTGGATCATTCAGCACTGGAGACAGTTCATCTGGACATTTGTACAAGTGAACAAGGATCTTTGTTTTTGAATAGGAGGGAGTTTGGTTTTTGTTTTGTTCTGTTTTTGAGGGGGTCTGTCTCTTGCCCTCATACTTTGAATATCCCTGTGATTCCAGTCTTTCAAAGTAGATACAATAATATCAAAACATATAAAAACCATTAATTAATCCAGAGGAAAATGGCTAAATCCAAAATGAGCAAAAAGGTATGAAGTTGACTCACCTCACAGATGACCACAGTTGGTTCTGAAAATCTGCTGGGCTGAAAGGTGATCCCCATGCACCTGCCTCTCTCCATGGGGATGGTGGGCTGATTTGCTTCTTTGACGAGGTTACTCTTTAGGAAGGGATCTCCAGCTAAGACCTCCAAGCAGAGTCTGAAATCTATTTGGGGGGGTGTTAGAACTGTTTTACAGAAGAGTAAACAGTAGAGGATTTTGATGGATGGGATTGTCCACCCCCACGCCCACATACACACACCAAATACTGTAGATATTCAGACAGTTTTCTAAATATCAACATTTGGTGCTCTTCCACAAATGAGCATGTTTTCATATGTGAGAACTAAAATGTAAAAATATGTGTTTCTGTTCCCCTGTCTGACTTGCACTCTTCCATATGTTGGGCTCATTGGTTTATGTTCACTAGAGTGCTTTACAACCCGGTGACAAAGGTGGGAGGAGTCACAGAGGTCTTTTTTTCATGAACATATGATAGGAATCAAGATATTACCCAAATAAGTTTGGGATTAGCAAACTATTATACATAGGATGGATAAACAACAAGTTGCTACTGTCTAACACAGGGGACTATATTCAGTAACCTGTGATGAATCATAATGGAAAAGAATATGAAAAATAATATATATATATGTGTAACTGAATCACTTTTTTGTTCAGCAGACATTAACACATTATAATTCAACTATATGCCAATAAAAAATTTTAAAAGATACTACCCAAATATGACAGTTAATTCTTTACATCTTCATAGCTACAAGCACAAGCAGATAGTTTTTCTTTCTTAGCTTTAATATAGCAGCCAATGACAGAATTATATAGAGATGTTTTTCTAAAAAGTCAGTTCAACAATTTTTGCATTTCTGTACAGATACTCAAATGTAGGTTATTTTAAACAGTTTTTAAAGCCAAATTGATACTGAAAAGATTGAATCCCTTTCCATCAAAATTGCCTTAGTAAAACTTTAGTCACTTTCTGCTTTTATTCATTCCTGCTTTGTGAAAATGGTAAAAATTAGAGTGTCGGTATGATTAAATATACATTTATTTTCTGAGTTGTTCACGCTTAAGACATACTGTGGAGTTTCATCTTAACTGGTGGGGGAAGAGATCCCATAGTCAGCAAATGGCCCTTTGAATATAATTTAAACCACCCACAGCAACCACATACAGTGGTTTTGTTTAGGGGACTTTGCTTTTAAATGCAAGACAGTCCTTAATAGCCAGTTTTTATTCCAGCTTTGAAACATTCACTATTCTTTTAGTTTGAGCATCGACAGAGTGGTTGACTTCTGTTCAGAGGCCATTTGCCACCAAAAATAAATTGTCGTGTTTTACACTTTTGCTCAGTTCACAAGTCAAATGCATGTTTGAGGTATTTACTTCCAGTTTATTCTTAAAGAGAGGAAATGACCTTGTCTGTCACTTTAACATGTAACTTCAAAACTGACTGTGAAGATGGTTTGTGTCTCTCCCTGACTCGGCCTCTGATCTTCCTCTGCAGGTTTCTGGTTAGCTTTATGGTGGATGCTCGAGGGGGCTCCATGAGGGGAAGCCGTCACCACGGGATGAGGATTATCATTCCTCCACGCAAGTGTACGGCCCCCACCCGCATCACCTGCCGTTTGGTAAAGAGACATAAACTGGCCAACCCACCCCCCATGGTGGAAGGAGAGGGATTAGCCAGTAGACTGGTAGAAATGGGTCCTGCAGGGGCACAATTTTTAGGGTAAGTCATCTTGTCGATTTTCATCTTGGCCCTTATTACCACATCTTTGATTTTCTTTACCCTTGTCAATTAAATTAAATCTATTGAGTTAACTATTAAATCTATTGAGTTGGACCATTTTGGTCGATTACAGCATTGGTGTAGAATCAAAGGTCACAAAGCTATGTAATTCTGTGCAAAGCTGGTGGGCTGGCACTTCCTTAACTCAGTTTGCTGGTCAAAGCTTTTACTAACCGAGAAGCATGTTTTCTGCTCAGTGAGTGCACGGAACCCCAGCAGCCCCCGTGGAAGTCAAGGCACCACTCTTACATGTGACATATTGAATAAATGGCTATTTTGGGCACATGTCTTCTTAATGATAATTTTTGGGGGAAACAATCCGTTGTGACTTTAAGAGAAAAAAAAATGAATTTATTTTCTGAGGTGGCACTTGGGTGCAAACCAGGCAGGCTCTGTCATGACTGACAGTTTGTTCACAGTTTCCCCTTCTTGTTTCTCTTCCTGCTGCATGGATGTTATTCAGTAAACTGCATCTTCCCACCAATCCTCCCCCTGTAAATGAGGGTGAGAGCTTGGTTAGCCGAATCCTGCAGCTTGGGCCTCAAGGAACAAAATTTATTGGGTAGGATCTTCATAGACAAGATACAGAATGTCTACAATTCTTTTTCCATTTTCAATTTTTTTCTGTCACACCCATGGTCTTATTCTTGTCTTAATTTTATTTTCAGTTTTTAGTGCTTTCAGTTGATGGATGTCACTGAAAGAAAAAAAAAATCATAGTGGCTTGACTTAATGTAGCGCTGCTACCTCTCTTGTGCTTTTCAAGCATGTGGAATTCACTGCAAGCATTCTGCTTTCATAACTTTGTGCTTTTGTAAAATTTACTTTCATCTGAAATATTTCAACTGATTATGGTAGTTTTTAAGATAGACGGAAGGTCTAATTTTAACCCAGTGTGAGAGAAGGTATTTGCAGACTCTGAATCAACATTTGCTATAAATGATATATATATGTGTGTGTATATATATATATATATATCTGTGTGTATATATATATGTATGTGTGTGGAGTTACATTTTTGTAAAAGTACTTATGCATACTAAGTAAACTTTATGGACTTTGAGAAGGAGAATCATCGATAAGTAAACTGATTTTGAAAAAAATGTTGGGAATACAAGATATTTAAAGAAAACCAAATGGGCAGCAGGTAGAATATTTACTAAAGTTATTAAGTTGTTTTGTTTCCTTCTGTTTAAGCTGAAATGTGTTGGTGTTCGTCTGTCTGCTTGTCTGTCTGACTGGTGTGTTGGCCTTGGCAGTCTGCATGAAGAAACCTGTTATGAAAACTTATGCTTGGCTTTCACCTTGGTCCCAGACCCTCATTCATTTCTTCTCTCCAGTATTGTTGAATGTCATACACAAAGCCACATTTCTTAAATATTTACAGTGACAGTATCTGATACATCAACCTGCAAAGATTGTATCTAGTCCCCCCCCCAAAAAAAAATTAATGTCTGATCCAGGTGTGGTTAAAAATATGGTAAACATCTTAATAACTCTTGAAATTACTAACACTGTTAGGAGTAGCTGATTCTGCTTTTACCCATCAAAAAATAAAAGCATTATAAAAAATCTTTCAAACCCTTAGTTTTAACTAATGATAAGTATTTTGCCAAAAGTAAAATTTTCATACCTATCATCCTATTTTAAGTGAATGCTTTTGTAATAACTCAGATATTAATATGTTTTATGTCATTTGGTCATTACAACTACTATCACTTTTTATGCTGTTACCTATTTAAGCCTGCACCTTCTGTTCCCACTTGTACATAATCACATAGGCTAAGAGGTGAGGTTACATACAACCTCTGTAGGAGAATAATGATACTGTCTACTTAAATGTCATAAAATAAAGCTGCACAATCCAGCTACATAAACTGTGTGTGATTGTGGTCTGCTTACTTCCATTCATCTTTTTTAGCATTTATCCTACTTTAAAATTTAACAGAATTATTCCTCTGCTTGATTGGCTAGCTTCAATTTGCAGCCATTTTTTTACATTCTTTTGCAAAAGGACACTGTCAAAGATTAACAGATTGTTATATGACAATTTCAAACCAATAGTGCTTTTTCAGAGAGTTTAATTCCTATGCAGTCCTACAAGAGTGAGGAAAATAAGCTGCCCATTTCATAACTTAAAAATTAAAGAAACTCTCTTGACTATACAGGCCATGAAAGTTATGAAAACTGACCGTTGGAGGGAGTGGATTGTTATATTGATTGTTTTCTTGCTAAGGGGAAAAAAAATCAGTAATCTTTCAAAATAATTTACAAAATTTCTTTAAAGAAATGACTGTGTCCTTTTAAATCATGAGTGTTTTGTATAATATACCTATTGTGTTCTTAAAAACAGACCAACTTTCTTTCTTATGGTCTATTTTAATAACTTTCAATTCCTCGATTTCTAATGTGTGCTGAATATTTTCCCTCTTCTAAATCAAATGCCTAACATATGATAGGCCCCAAGAATTGTTTGTGAATGAATGAATGATGGCATGTTTTCAGGCTTCTAATATATTATTTAATTAGCAAATGATTCTGCAGCTTTGAAATCATTCCCAACCTTAGTGGCACCTCTGATTTTCAAATAAATATTGTCAGTGAAACATTTTAAAAAATATGAAACTATAAACACATTTCTTTTGATACCAAAATAATGTGGCTTTTTTTCCAGCCCTGTCATAGTGGAAATCCCTCACTTTGGGTCTATGAGAGGCAAGGAGAGAGAGCTCATTGTTCTTCGCAGTGAAAATGGTGAAACATGGAAGGAGCATCAATTCGACAGTAAAAATGAAGATTTAACTGAATTACTTAACGGCATGGATGAAGGTAATTACAATGACTACATGTTTCTATAAATGTCTGTAGGCAGGAATCAAATGAATGACCAGACTAAAGGAAACAGTGCTCGAATTTCATTCATTTGTATTTTAAAGTGGGAATCGGGTTCCTCAGCAGTTGTTGTTTTCTACGTCTAAGGCATGAAGTTCAATTTCATCTAAAAAACTAATCCTATCCCAATACTAATGTACAAGTTTCTGATAATTCTCTCAGTCTTAAATCAATTATATCAATCTTTCCAAAGCTTAAGAAAGTTTTCTAAGTCAAAAATGTGTAAGGAGGGGGTAAAATAATAATGGAAGGTATGCAAAACATGTAGAGCATTTTTAAGAAAATACATTCACTTTAAAAAAAAACTGTTATTGCAGTATGTTTGACTTACAATGTTGTGTTAGTTTCAGGTGTCCAGCAAAGTGAATCAGTTTATACAGACACATGTATTGACTCTTTAAAATTCTTTCCCCATATAGGTCATTACAGAGTATTGAGTAGAGTTCCTGCACTATACAATAGGTTCTCATTAAGTTATCTATTTCATGTACTGTAGTGTATATGTCCATCCCAGTCTCTCAGTTTTTCCCTCCCCCCATTACTCCCTGGAAACCGTAAGTTTGTTTGATACATTTGTGACTCTATTTCTGTTTTGCAGATAAATTCATTTGTACCTTTTTAGACTATGTATGTAAGTGATATAATATGATATTTGTCTTTCTGGCTTCACTCAGTATGACAATCTCTAGATCCATTCATGTGACTGGAAATATATATATGACATCTTCTTTATCCATCCCTCTGTCGATGGACATTTGGGTTGCCTCCGTGTCTTGGCTATGATAAATAGTGCTGCAGTGAACACTGGAGGACATGTATCTTTTCAAATTATTGTTTTCCCCAGGAGTGGGATTGCTGGATCATATGGTAGTGTTTACTTTTTGTTTTGGGAATTATTATTTCCATCCCCTTTCTTTTATCTCAGTCTTCTCCCAGATTATTCTTATAGACTTTTAATTTCTCCTAGATTCTAATCAGTTTTTTTTAAAATGAAGTTCAGGCCAATGATTGGAGTCTGTGGTGCTTCCAGTGTCTTTTTCCTTGATCTGGTAAGACTGGCCTACAGCAAGCATGTCACTTTCTCATATACACCTTCTTCAGGCTGCTAACCCTTAGAATCATAGTAGTTTTTCTTAGCAGACATTATGAATAGACTTGTTTTGAGAGTGGGTACTTGGTATAGTGTTTTCTTTTTTAAATGTTAAAAAAAAAGAGAGAGAGAGAGAGGTAGAGCAATCTCACCATAAAGAAAGCTAAGCTTTATACTAACTTGCTAGTCCCTAAACATCCAGCAACTGTTTTATATAGCATTTTTACTGGAGATATAATTCACATACTATAAAATTCACTACCTTCACATTTAATTCACTGGCTTTTGGAAAGCATCTAACATAGTCTCTCCTGGTTGTAAAGTGTGCATGAAGGAGCTACACAGACTCGAGGGTGTCTGAGGGATGACTATGGACAAACTCCTGGATCCCCATGAGCCTCTGTTCCTTCTGCAAAATGGAGATTACCGTCCTCACTTCATAGGGCTGCTGTTAAGAAAAAATAGTCATTATGTGAAGCACTTTCCAAATACAGCCCTTGTTACATACTCAGCCCTTGATAAGTATCAGCTATTATCACTATTATATTCATTCTATAGAAAAAAATTATCATACCAAAGATTTTGTATAAGACATAGTGAATCACAGCCAGCCAAGAATTTTAAAATGTCTTTACAGCAGGGTAAGGGAGTCTAATCATTGTTGAGAGTCTACATTCATGAGGTACTGATGAATACATTTATATATTAAAATTTTAAATGAACACATACTACCGCAAGATAGGTAGTTTTAATCCTACTTTACAGATGAGGGAACTGAAGTTCAAATAAGTTAAGTAACTTATAAAAGGTTACCCCAACTAAGAAGCAGCACCAGGGTTGAAATCTAGTCTACCTGTTTGCAAAAACTTTTAACTATTCCACTTATTTTAGAATCATGTGTCCTTTGGAGAGGAAAATAAACCTAAAAAAGAAAAATTCCTACAGACCTCTAGATTTCAAGATCGAGAATAGTCACTTTAAATGTTATACATGTAATAAGTATATAGTAAATGTTTATATATAATATTGATATTTATATCCTATACCATACACAACTTCAGATAATTTCTGATGGATGGGAACATGCAGTGGTGATTAAGATTTCTGATTTTTATTATTTTATTACCTTAATTTATTTTACAGCATGAAGTATAGTCATTCTTTTGTATGGAAATTTACAAGAAAACACAATCAAAGGTTTTAAAAAGAATAAATACTAAAGGAAAGAACTGAATTAGCATTTTGAAAAGAGTAAAAGAATATGGATGATTCAGGTAAAAGAAATGGAGAGAATAAGATAAATGGGTTTTTCAAAAAGGATAGTTTTTGTTTGTTTGTTTTAAGGAAAATAAAGTATAGAAATATTTTCATGTATCCAGTATTTCTTAAATGCTGTTGTTGATTACTAGTTTTTGTAAGGTAGAATCCTCTACACAAGGATTTTATTTTAACCAATAGCTACCGTGATGATGTAAGCTGCTGAGAGCAGGGTATGTGTCTGATAATGTCTGAGCCCCCAGTACTGGGTACAGTGCTCACTTAGACACACACCCAGTCCTGGAGCATGGGCAGGAGGAGGAGTCACAGCATAATATGTAGCTCTAGAGGAAAGTTCACCTCAGTCTATTTCTTCTACCCTAAACTTCACTGATGTTAATCTCCAGGGGGAAAAGTTAAAGGGGAACATTTACTTCAAGGACAGTTCTGAGAAAGTAGCAATATTTTAGGAAGACTATTGAATATTCAAAGAGAATGTTGTCCAATGGAATTTTCTATAATGATGGAAATATTCCATACCTGTGCAATCCTACAGTAATCACTCAGTTAGTCAGTTCAGTCGCTCATTCATGTCCGACTCTTTGCAACCCCATGAATCACAGCACACCAGGCCTCCCTGTCCATCACCAACTCCCAGAGTCTACCGAAACCCATGTCCATCGAGTCGGTGATGCCATCCAACCATCTCATCCTCTGTCGTCCCCTTCTCCTCCTGCCCCCAATCCCTCCCGGAATCAGGGTCTTTTCCAGTGAGTCAACTCTTTGCATGAGGTGCCCAAAGTATTGAAGTTACAGCTTCAGCATCAGGCCTTCCAATGAACACCCAGGACTGATCTCCTTTAAGATGGACTGGTTGGATCTCCTTGCAGTCCAAGGGACTCTCAAGAGTCTTCTCCAACACCACAGCTCAAAAGCATCAATTCTTTGGTTCTCAGCTTTCTTCACAGTCCAACTCTCACATCCATACATGACCACTGGAAAAACCATAGCCTTGACCAGACGGACCTTTGTTGGCAAAGTAATTTTTGTCTCTTCTTTTTAATATGCTATCTAGGTTGGTCATAACTTTCCTTCCAAGGAGTAAGCATCTTTTAATTTCATGGCTGCAATCACCATCTGCAGTGATTTTGGAGCCCAGAAAAATAAAGTCTGACACTGTTTCCCCATCTATTTGCCATGAAGTTATGGGACCAGATGCCATGATCTTAGTTTTCTGAATGTTGAGTTTAAGCCAACTTTTTCACTCTCCTCTTTCATTTTCATCAAGAGGCTTTTTAGTTCCTCTTCACTTTCTGCCATAAGGGTGGTGTCATCTGCATATCTGAGGTTATTGATATTTCTCCCAGCAATCTTGATTCCAGCTTGTGCTTCTTCCAGCTCAGTGTTTCTCATGATGTACTCTGCATATAAGTTAAATAAGCAGGGTGACAATATACAGCCTTGACATACTCCTTTTCCTATTTGGAACCAGTCTGTTATTCCATGTCCAGTTCTAACTGTTGCTTCCTGACCTGCACACAGATTTCTCAGGAGGCAGGTCAGGTGGTCTGGTATTCCCATCTCTTTCAGAATTTTCCACAGTTTATTGTGATCCACACAGTCAAAGGCTTTGGCATAGTCAGTAAAGCAGAAATGGATGTTTTTCTGGAACTCTCTTGCTTTTTTGATGATCCAGCGGATGTTGGCAATTTGATCTCTGGTTCCTCTGCCTTTTCTAAAACCAGCTTGAACATCTGGAAGTTCACAGTTCACGTATTGCTGAAGCCTGGCTTGGAGAATTTTGAGCATTACTTTACTAGCGTCACTAGTCACATGTAAATCTTAAGTACCTGAAATGTGAATAGAGCAAGTGAGGAAGGTAATTTTTAATTTTTTAAATTAACCACAAGTAGCCACCATTGTGGATTCTAGTAGTATGTTTTTCATTTTTGAGCACAGATTATAATATATCCTATCAGGCACAAGCAGATTTTTTTTTTTTTTTAAAGTTTCTTGATGGAATGAATTTCCAAGATTTCATGCTGACATCTCTTCATTTTGTTTTCAATAAGCTAATTTTCAAATAGGAAGTCTTCCTATCTTTGCTTAGACAACTGACTCCCCAAACACTACCATACTAAGGGCATCTGTGTGATGTTTTAAAGATACAGTGATGCAGCTCTCTGTCCTGGATTCTACATGTTATCTTGGAAATAGTGGATAGAGTTTCTTTGCTACATTTTTAAAGACCAGATAAACTCTGGTTCCATTTTAGACAGTTAAAAGGAAATGTAAGTACTTCCAAGTTTACAAAAATCAAGCACTGGAGGCCACAACAGGAAAAATGAAGACTATTATTAAATTTAAAAGTAATAATAATGAAGGAACCAAGACACACATTTTTTTTCATTTATTTTTATTAGTTGGAGGCTAATGACTTTACAATATTGTAGTGGTTTTTGCCATACATTGACATGAATCAGCCATGGATTTACATGTGTTCCCCATCCCGATCCCCCCTCCCGCCTCCCTCCCCATCCCATCCCTCTGGGTCTTCCCAGTGCACCAACCCTGAGCACTTGTCTCATGCATCCAACCTGGGCTGGTGATCTGTTTCACTCTTGATAGTATACTTGTTTCAATGCTATTCTCTCAGAACATCCCACCCTCGCCTTCTCCCACAGAGTCCCAAAGTCTGTTCTGTACATCTGTGTCTCTTTTTCTATTTTGCATATAGGGTTATCGTTACCATCTTTTCAAATTCCATATATATGCGTTAGTATACTGTATTGGTCTTTATCTTTATGGCTTACTTCACTTTGTATAATGGGCTGCAGTTTCATCCATCTCATTAGAACTGATTCAAATGAATTCTTTTTAATGGCTGAGTAATATTCCATTGTGTATATGTACCATAGCTTCCTTATCCATTCGTCTGCTGATGGGCATCTAGGCTGCTTCCATGCCCTGGCAATTGTAAACAGTGCTGCGATGAACACTGGGGTGCACGAAGACACACATTTTATAACTGAAGCATAATTGATCAGATTTCATACCCAGCTCAAGAACCACTTACCACCACTCTTGTTCTGTCCCCAAAGAAACTTCATTTTTACTGGAACCTCCCTCCCCGAAAATCAGGCAAAAATAAACATGAGTCTGTCTCTATAAATCTAACCCTTCTTTTTCCTTCAAGGTCCAACCAGTCAGAGTTCTTGTGGAAAGTAAAGCCTGAGGTTTCATGTTATTTTCTACTTTCTCCACTCTGTCTCCTGAGTAGCTGTTAATTAGTAAGATAAAAATAGTATATAAAATAAGCCAGTGACCATCCTTAAAGGAAAAAAGAGATAAGTCTTCCTACTATAGCTTTATTTAACCTATTAATTTCCTCAGTTTGTAACAATTAAGCCTTATCTGTCATCTATGGGAAGTGATCCTTGATAATACCTGTCTCATTATAAATGTCTCATTTTAACCCTCTTTTCCATAAATGAATTCTATGTTACTTTATAACTAACCTATATTCTACTTTTATAACTAGTCCTAGTGTACCCCCTTCTCTGAAAATCTTAAAACCCAAGTGTTTAGAAAGCATCTTGGCCAGTATTTTGATCAGTATTTTGATTATATATATATATATATATATATATTTTTTTTTTTTTTCTTCTAAGCAACACAATCATAAAGATTAGAGTATGGTTCTATAGTATTTTTAAAACTTGCAAAACCTTTTAGTGTGCACAATCAAATTGTAACTTCAGAGAAAGGCAAGTCCAAAGAGGAGGATAATTTGCACAATGTATAGTTTGGTCATTAGGGTTATGAACCGCGGCTGTCACACAGACTGGAATTCCCGTCCTGGCTCCACCACTTACTAACCCTAAGTCTCTCTAACCTCGTGGAGAACTAATTGGGGAATGGATGAGCTGAAGTATGTAAATTTCATAGCACAAGTCTGACACTTGAGAACCACACTCAAAGTCAGCTGTACACACAGTTGCCATGTACATACAGTTGGGCAGAAGAGCAAGCAGGGGTAGAAATCTTGCCTCTGCAACCTGCCAAGTCATCTGCTCTGACACTGGCCTTGAGGACAAAAGGTCATTTTTATCTAATTTTTTTTTTCAAAACTACTGTCTAGTTACCACGCTACATACATGGAGGGCTGCGTCCACTCCAAGTGGGTGCCCTTTTCCAAATCGCACAAGGACACCACCAGGGCTAGTGGAATCCCATCACCACCACCCATTCAGGGGAAGAGTAAGTTGATAGATCTAGACTTCCAAAATTTGGACTCTAAATCTAGTTGTTTTTCTATAATACTCCCTCACCTCTGTATCTTCTCAAATGAAGGATGCCTTACTGTTATTCAGTCGCTAAGTCATGTCCAACTGTTTGCGACCACATGCACTGTAGCCTGCTAGGCTGCATTGTTTTCCACTATCTCCTGGAGTTTGCCCAAATTCATGTCCATTGAGTCAGTAATGCTATCTAACTATCTCATCCTCTGCCGCCCCCCTTCTCCTTCTGTCTTCAGTCTTTCCCAGCATCGGCGTCTTTTCTAGTAAGTCAGCTCTTCGCATTGGGTGGCCAAAGTATTGGAGTATCAGTTTCAGCATCACTCCTTCGAATGAATATTCAGGGTTGATTCCTTTAAGATTAACTGGTTGGATCTCCTTGCAGTCCAAGAGACTCTTAAGAGTCTTCTCCAACACCACAATTTGAAAGCATCAATTCTTCGGAGCTCAGCCTTATTTATGGTCCAGCTCTCACATCAGTACATGACCACTGGAAAAATCATAGCTTTGACTATATGGACCTTTGTCAGCAAAGTGACATCTCTGCTTCTTAATACACTGTTTACATTTGTCATAGCTTTCCTTCCAAGGAGCAGGTGTCTTTTAATTTCATGACTACAGTCACCATCTGCAGTGATTTTAAAACCCAAGGGGAAAAAAAAACTTGTCACTGCTTCTGCTTTTTCCCCTTCTATTTGCCATGAAGTGATGGGACCAGATGCTATGATCTTAGTTTTTTTTTTTTTAATGTTGAGTTTCAAACCAGTTTTTTTCACTCTCCTCTTTCACCATCATCAAGAGGCTCTTTAGTTCCTCTTCGCTCTCTGCCATTAGAATGGTATCATCTGCATATCTGAGGTTGTCAGTATTTCTCTCTGCAGTCTTGATTCCAGCTTGTGATTCATCCAGCCTGGCATTTTGCATGATATACTCTGAATATAAGTTAAATCAGCAGGGTGACAATATACAGCCTAGTTGTACTCCTTTCCCAACTTTGAAACAGTCAGTTGTTCCATGTCCAGTTCTACCTGTTGCTTCTTGATCTGCACACCGGTTCTCAGGAGACAGCTAAGGTGGTCTGGTATTCCCATTTCTTTAAGAATTTCCCAAAGTTTGTTGTGATCCACAAAGTCAAAGTTTAAGGCTTTAGCATAGTCAGTGAAGCAGAAGTAGATGTTTTTCTGGAATTCCCTTGCTTTCTCTATGCTCTAACAAATGTTGGCAATTTGATCTCTGGTTCCTCTGCCTATTCTAAACCCATATTTTACATCTGAAAGTTCTCAGTTCACATACTGCTGAAGCCTAGCTTGAAGAATTTTGAGCATAACCTTAATGTGAAATGAGTGCAATTGTATGGTAGTTTTAACATTCTTTGGCATTGCCCTTCTTTGGGATTGGAATGAAAACCTTTTCCAGTCCAGTGGCTAGAGGATGCCTATAAAAGTGCTTTGTATGCAACAAAAGGTGACAGAAATGTCAGTTGCTATTTAAATTTTCCACTATGAATCAAGGTACCCTCTTAATTCTTGTATGATTCCAAAAGACATGGTGTGTATTCAGGAAAGACAGTCACTGCAGAATAAGATGGAATCAAGAGTTCTTTGTGGCACTACCAAGCTCAGGGACAAAGGTGTCAGTAATTATGCTAGTGAAGCAGGTGTGTTAGCAGAGTTCTACTGAAATAAGAGGCTAGAATAACACAGAGGACAGTTGGTCTGGGTGTGAAGAACCTGCTGTTACCACTAAGGTATCATGTAGCAGGAGCCACTTTTCTATTTGGCAGCAGACTTAAATCTTGTTCTAGCACGTGTTCACTGGTGTTTTCTCGGGAGAGAAAAAGGTACAGCAAAACAAAAGTACTCATTCTGCCCCTGCAAAAGCATCATCTTTCAAGTGCAGCAAATTGAATCCACTTTGAAAGTTTAATTAAAACCTTACTTGAATTAAACTAACAAAGTTCAATTCACCATGTTTAAAATTGTGCTACCGGTGAGAGGGGATATGGGGAGAGGGTTGGATTAGGAGCTTGGGATTAGCATATACAAGCTACTATATATATAGAATAGATAAACAATAAGGTCCTACTATATAGTACAGGGAACTATACTCAATATCCTATAATAGACTATAATGGAAAAGAATATGAAAAACAATATATATATATCTGTCTGAATCACTTTGATGTATAGCAGAAACTAGCACATTATAAATCAACTAAAGTTCAATAAAATAAGTAGAATAAATGCCTCTAAAGTCAGACCCCAAAGGGATGTTGTATAGTTTGTGGTTATACTGGACCTGGGAGTAATATTTATTAGTAAAAGAATTCTTCCTCCTTAGAGGTCTTAAGAATTGAGGAGTTTGAGAAATGCTCAGTCCTGGACTGACCAGTACAGTAGCCACTAGCTACTTGTGGCCAGAGAACACTTGAAATAGGGCTAATACAAACTGAGATGTGTTGTAAATATAAATATAAAATATACCAGATATATGAAGATTTAGTACCCCCTAATATATATCTCATTTATAATTTCTATATTAATTGAATGTTGAAATGGTAACATTTGGGGTATACTGAAATAAAAAAACATACTGTTAAAAATAATTTCACCTAAAAAAAAAATAATTTCACCTATTCCTTTTTTATTTTTCAGTGTGGCTATAAATTTTTTAAACTTATATATATGGCATGCATTAAATTTTTTTAGACAGCACTACCATGGACAGTAGTAGATTTTAATTTATACATATTAGGTCTAAAATCTATTAGATTTTAAAATCAAAATCATTACTACCTATCAAAAGCATGCTTTGAAGATATGTGAATTTTGCTATTATTTTAAAATCCCAGTCACTGTATTGGAACAAAATGTTGCCGGAGTTCTCCAAACAGTATTACAGCACTAGGAAAATATTTCCTCACTTGTTAACACTGCTTAACGTTCAGATGAGAGCAAGTGAAATTTTATGGTAATACATTTTAGATTAAATAATTACATATATTGTTTTACTACAAATGGAAGCAGGAATGGAAAATTTATACTAATTATGTAGCTTAACAGAAAATAAAATGTCCATAATTTATTGTCTAACTATATCAATCATATTTTAGAAACATGCTTTTCAGTTAAAAATTGCTACTTTGGTTCTTTTCAATTGAACTTATTTTTACTTTATCAGCCATGAGACCAAACAGTGATCTTAAATTGTCAAGTTAGATCATAGAATCAGTTGAGCACTGCGAAGTGGAGTATGTAGCTTTATGTTGCACACAGCACCACCTGTTGGAGAAATCTGTTACTGATTTTGAAAAATTCTGGAGGAAAAGTAAAAACTGAACTTAACCAAATCAGGACTGTGGTTGAAGTACAAAGAAAAAAAAAAGACTGTGTGGTTGGAGTGTAAAAAAAAAAAAAAAAGAAAAGAAAGCATGCTAAAATCTATCAATTGAACCATAACACAATACTAATTTGCTCTCAGTTCATTGCCATATAAATGTTCCTTTAAATCAATGGAATGATGCCCACCATGTACTTAGCTAGACCAGAGCAGTTCCATCACCCCTGCTAGTCAGGGAATAAACACAGGACCAAAGCAGATGAGCAGTACCAATGCCAAGTTTTATACACATCTATGTAATGGACTTGCTAGCAATTCCATGTCTTAATGAACCATTACTGGGTCCAAAACTGACCTCAGACATCCTGTCACACATGTCAGGCGGGGAGGAAGGAGGGGGTGGCTCAGCGCCCTCCAGGGACAGTCAAGGAGTGTAAGAGACTGGACCATATCCTGCATCACCTTCAGTGTCGGTGTGAATGAGGCTGACTTGTGGACGCTGCAGGTCTAGGCCCCTCGGAGCACAGTGCACTTACATGTTTGTGCCACATGCTGAGTTACTGATTGGTGTTTAGCTTTAAGACATTATATCCGATCCTGATTTTGAAGATAGGATTATATTCATTGTTTCTTGTCTGGATATAGTACCAACGGTTAAAAGGAGGGTTGAGGAAAGTTATGTAAGGGGGCTAATTGCTTAAAAGGCTTTTAATTTACATAAATAGAAAAGTAATCTAATGTGGAAGAATATTTTTCTAGGAAATAACATGGAGAAGCAGATGCAAAGAATATGAGGCTTGTGCAGTCATAGCAGAAAACAGATTATTCCAGCGTGGCCAAACATGCCCTCCCTCACTTCTCTTCCTCCAGGAAGCATTCCCTAAAGGCCAGTCCAAGTTAGATCCACCTGGTAAATAGTCTACGGCACCTGGCCTGTCTTCTTCTGTAAGCAGCTTTGAGCTTTGCTCTCTTCATGGTGGACTCCTAACGTTCATGCGTGCAGAGAGTGCTCTGGTGACAGTCATTATGCCCCATGTACGTAACAGCTCTTAGCGGTGTTGTCTCCTCATCATAATTTGTTGACTGAAAGAAGAAATGAATGACTTTTATCCAGGCATGTGCTGCCACTCTTGGTGATATATTTCCTCAGTAATTCAGTGACCCATACCTAAGAGAGAAAACAACTTCTAAACGAACAGATGCCACAAAATGAGGAGAGGAGGTCTGGGAAGCAGGAAAAGGGCATGTAATGATTAGAAATTAGTTTTCTAAACTTCAAGATATAGGGTCATTAGAAATTGTAGGGATTGCTACACCTGGAGGGAAACACAAACAGATATGTCATTATTTCCAGACATTCTGCATCATTAACCCTCAATTACTTGTGCAAATCTGAACAACAGAGGTCTCTACCTTGGTGTAAAGTAATGCTGACCCAGACAGATGAATAGCAGATGCCAGAGTTCAATGAGTTAAATTACTGAAATTATGGGACCTTTCTGTACTGTCTTTGCAACTTCCCATGAATCTGTTTTCCAAAATAAAAATTGAAAAAGTTCCTACTGTGTTTCCTTTGAGGAAGAAGAGTCAAATATATAATTTGAGAGGTTTTTCCTGTAACCTCATGGAGGGCTTGTTCCGAAAGTTGCATGTTCAGATGGAGCTGAACATTAGTTCCAAGAAATGAATGTCTATAATTTTCTGAAATATTTCAGTGAGTATATTACACATGTGCTATTGCTCCCCATAGTCTATGATAAAAATATTAGTTGCTCAGTCATGTCTGACTCTTTGTGACCCCATGGATAGTTGCCTGCCTGGGGTCCTCTATCCATGGAATTCTGCAGGCAAGAATACTGGAGTGGGTAGTCATTCCCTTCTCCACAGATCTTCCTTACCCAGGGATTGAACCTGGGTCTCCTGAATTGCAGGCAGATTCTTTACTGTCTGAGCCACCAAATTTTATAGCCAGAGTTAAATACTCTAAGTTTATCTTTTATTTCCCTCATTTCCCCCAATTTATCTGCTACTTAATTTTCTGTTACTGGTGAAATTTTCTCTTAAAAACTGGTAGCAGTTCTGATTTATACACTTGTAGAGGTGCAAAACAGAAATAGTGTGATTTTTCTTTAAAAGAAATCCAAACTTAGATCTGCCAAAGGCAGGCTCTATGGCTCTCCTCTATCTCCAAGGTTGTATGACCTTGGAAAGAATATGCAACCTAAGTTATGTCAACAGAACTGTGCTGGTGGTTTTGTATCATTTATTTGTCATATCTACTGCAGAGGAAAATTTCTTATCCTGATGTTATAAACAAGTAATGTAGGGCTCAGAGTTCAGGAATCTGTCCAAAGTGCAAGCTCACTGGTTTGAGAACTGGATTTGAACCTAAGATAGCTGTCTACAAAAACTTTCCACAGACCCATACGACCTAGCCTGCCCTTTTGAATTCTGATATTCTAAGACTCCATTTTTTCCCACCATTCATTATTAAATACTCCATTCTTAGAAGAGCAAGCTAAGAGAACATTCATATGACCAGAAATGAAACCCCAGATACAGAAATCATCCTTTGTGAAACCTTTAGCTTGCATTCCTTCTATAGACTATTCACACTCAAACCTGCAGATCACAAACGGCCTTTAGAAAACAGATTCCATACAGGAAAGAGAGTCATGGACTCATTTAACCGAGTTGTCAAGACATTTATGACATGCTTGTAAGAGTGAGGCCAAACTGATCAAGGTGATGGTTTAAATGCTTTAAGAAAAACTTACTTCGTGGGAATGTGATTTCAATTCTGTTATTTATGATTCATTGTATTATGACCTTCATAAGCATTCATAGTTGCAAAGCATTTTATGATCCTTCTTGCTCTGTTGCAAAATCTCAGTTACAGAGAATCCTGTCACACCTTTTACCAAGAAGGAAACTAAATGAGTTACAAGGTACTTAAGAAATTTATCATTCATCAGCGAGGCAAGAATGCTATAGAACATTAGCTTCCATTTCTTATTCCACTGTCATCAGAACTTTCTGCTTCTGGAGTGAGCCAATAAGAAGTTATGTCATCTTTTGGATCAGGGTGTTTACATATCTATCCACTAAGTGAAAGTCACTCAGTTGTGTCCGATTCTTTGTGACCCCATGGACTATATAGTCAGTGGAATTCTCCAGGCCAGAATACTGGAGTGGGTAGCCTTTCCCTTCTTTAGGGGATCTTCCTGACCCAGGAATCGAACTGGGGTCTCCTGCATTGCAGGCGGATTCTTGACCAACTGAGCTATCAGGAAAGCCAATATCCACTACTCATCCATTTATCATTATCTATTCACTGCTCATTATCTATCCACTACTTACCCATTTATCAACCACTAACCAGTGGTTCAGTGTTAAAGAATCTGCCTGGCAAGCAGGAGATGCAGGTTTGATTCCTAGGTCAGGAAGATGCCCTGGAGAATGAAATGGCAACCCACTGCCACTCCAGTATTCTTGCCTGGGAAATCCCATGGACAGAGGAGCCTGGTGGGCTACAGTCCATGGGGTTGCAAAGAGTAGGACACAACTTAGTAACTAAAGAGCATCAGCAGCAACCCATGTGCCAGCTAGCCTGCAAAGACATTGTGTCAAATAGTGGTTGGTGTCCATGGTCTGCGTGGTTTTGTCCCTTCTCCCACCTGCGTCTTAGCTCGAAAGCAGACCAGCTAAGTTAATTTGGGCAAGTTACTTAACCTCTCTGAACTTCAGACACTTACTTCACCAAAATGCTATGTGGGCAAAATAGTAATTGACCTGCCACAAAGCAGACATGCAGTAAGTGTAAATTTTAACCTTCCTCCTGGCCAAACCTATTTCAGAACTCACCTCTCTCTTTTCCCTTTGATGTCCATATATGTAAGAGAGAGAGGGGGAAAAAAAAAAAAAACTTTACTAGTAACAGATTTAAAGAAAGAAAGAGAGGGATTCCAAGGTCCTTTCATTGTGCAGGCATTAGAATCACCCTGAAAAGTAAGAAGCTCTTAATATTTTTTATGTCCTTGTCTCCTTTAATTCTATAGCTATGGAGTGGTTTAGTATATCTTTTAAAAAATCATTTAAAACTAATAGATATTTATTGTTCCCCCATAAGTACCTCTTCTCATATTGAAATGTCCTTGTTTTTCGTGGGATCCTGTTGTCATGTTTTTAATAATTTGGAGTCTGGATACTTAAAGACAGATACAGGGTAAGAGTCTACTAAGACTTTGCTTCTCAAGTATGTCAAGTCATAAAGTCACTCAGAATCTCCACTACAGAAGCCCGGGCGTCTCTGCTATTAACACGTAACACTGGTGTTACTTCTGATGTGGCCAGTTTGGGGGCACACTGCTCTGGGAGCTAGGTGACAGAGGAATTGCTAACAGCTTTAAAAGAGATTGGGTACAACACAGAGGGTCCCTGAGTCACTGGCAAATCCTAAAAGATGTCAGAAATTAAGCATGAAGCTTCTCCATTACCAGTCATTTGCTGCATCTGATGGGTACACCTCATCTATTTGGAGTTGCCTTAGTGCTTCACACAAGGTAATGTGGTCTAAGTGTGACAAAGTGACCTCCATTACACCAGGTGGCAGTTCTTTGTAAACCCACTGCATTTGTTTCCAGGGGCAAAATATCCGTCTCTACCTTGTTGCTGTTTTTCAGTCACTAAATCATGTCCAACTCTTTGCAACCCGTGGACTGCAGCATGCCAGGCTTCCCTGTCCCTCACTATCTCCGAGTTTGTCCAAGATCATGTCCACTGAATCGGTGATGCCATCCAAGCATCTCATCCTCTGCTTCTCTCTTCTCCTTTTGCCTTCTGTCTCTCCCAGCATCAGGGTCTTTTCCAGTGAGTCGACTCTTCGCATCAGGTGGCCGAAGTATTGGAGCTTCAGCTTCAGCATCAGTTCTGCCAAGGAGTATTCGGGGTTGATTTCCTTTAGAATTGACTAGTTTGATCTCTGTGCTGTCCAAGCGACTCTAACTCCTCACAAATGTACATGCACACACCCACAACAGTCAAAAACACAAACAGCTAAGAAGTACACATTATCACAAGTCCCCAGAAAGATGCCTTACTCCTTCCGGTGGGTCCAGACTGATTGGAGTAAGCTTAATACTCACAGGATACACACTTGTTACATTCCAGGTTAGGACATCTGTCTTGTTTGAAGGGTGTAATTTCATAGCAGAGTCCATGTAAATTGCTTGCACTATGTGGAATCCTGAGCCATTTCTACAGGAGGACATAATCATAGCTTTGAAACTGAAGGAAAAAAGAATCTACTTAGCTGATGGTGAGGAGTTGCACAGCAATTGAAACAAACTATCAGAACTTTCTCAGTTGGAGCAGACATTATGAACTCTGGGAATTCAGACTTTTTAAAATAAGCCAAATCATGGGAAAGGAAATATATCTGCTCTGAATGGAAACTTTTATTCTCTGTCAAGTGCTGAATAGGTGAAAACTTGCCCAGAATATTTTCCTGAACAAACTCTTTGATTCCTTCCTGTTTTTTCTATAGTAGGGCTTTTTAAATTATTATTATTATTTACCTTTGTTTTCTTTTTCTTCACTAGAGACTCAGTATTTAGATTTTGACAGAGCAGAGGGGGAAGGAGATGGTTAAAAAAACAAACACTGGACCAAGACTTCAGTTCTGTCTTTGATCTGGGTTGACCCTATTTCTCTCCTAGTTAGCAGTTAACTTGGTAGTAGTTAATCTGTAAAATGAGAATATGTCACTGATCCAATTACCTAACCAGCTGTTTTACCTTTCTACACATTTCTGTGTAGAATAGCCATAATCTCAGCCCAGAGTCTAATAGAGGAGATGGACACGTTCTCAGTGGAGCAATGGTAGGCATGTACTGTAGGTGTCAGGGGAAGTGAAAGGAGGTTTCTGTGAATAGCAAACAACAAAACAAAACCAGTCCCCTCCCCGAAGTGTGGGGATCTCCCCTTTATTTTATAGCAATTAAAACCACCCCAGCATGTAAACCCGAAGATAACACTCTCTTATTCCCCACCCTCTCCTCACTTCACCTCCGTTACCAGTGCTAACAGCATAGAAGGTTTCTTCTGCAAATTTCTCTTGTGAAAGTATACCAACATAGATTATACTTTTCCTCTAGAAAGGATCATACTATGCATGTTGCTCAGCATCTTGTGTTTTTCCTCACTTTACACATGTCAATCACTACTTGTCTGGCTCCCCCCTTCCCTCACAGCTCACCTCTAAGGTCACCTCCTTAGAGAGGTGTTTCCTGACCCTCCACCCATTAGACTTTAATCTCCCTGGGGCCATGACTTTCGTTTGCTCTCTGCTGTACCCCTGGTGACTAGACCAGTGCCCGCACACAGTGTGTCCTCAGTAAACGCTTGGTAGGTGGATGGATCCGAATCCTCCTATTCACTTGCTCTGGGAATGAGAGTGTGGACGAACTGACTTATCAAACAGTGCCCTTACTGATGGGCACACAGGCTCTTTCAAGCTTTAGTCATTCAAGCAACGCTGCTTTGCCTGAGCTTATAGAAGAATGTCTTCCCTGGTGGCTCAGACGGTAAAGCGTCTGCCTATAATGTGAGAGACCTGGGTTCAACCCCTGGGTTGGAAAGATCTCCTGGAGAAGGAAATGGCAACCCACTCCAGTATTCTTGCCTGGAAAATCCCATGGGTGGAGGAGCCTGGTAGGCTACAGTCCATGAGGTCGCAAAGAGTCGGACATGACTGAGCGACTTCACTTTCATTTCCACTTTATAAGAGAATGTCAGAAAATAGGGTTGTTGGGTCCAGGGATAGATGCGTTTTCATTTGAATAGAAAATGCCCCATTACACTATCAAAAGATTACTGCTATTCACACCCACCAGCAATGACTGAAAGCATCTGTTTTCCCCCAATTTTCTCTTGATATTATTGGTTTTTAATATTACCCGGAGGTGGGTGTAGCAGGAGGTTGAACTATGTTTGAATTGGTATTTCCATGTAAATTACCAAGATTGAGTATTTTAATATGTTTATTGGCCGTTTTCTGTGACAAACCTGTTTATAACATTTTACCAGTTTGTGCTAGTTTCTCTGTCATCTTGTTAACAACTTGTCGCTGCCATTAGTATTGAGCATATTAGTTCTTCGTTTGTTACGTGTGGCCATTACCTTTCCCAGCCTACCTTTTGTCATTCGTTTACTATTTTTGCCATAGAAAGCTTTACATTTTGATATAGTCAAACTGCCTTTTACAAGGAGCTTAGCTCAGTGCTCTGCTGTCACCTAGATGACTGGGACGGGAAGGCGGTCCACACGGGAGGAGGTATATGTATAATATAGCTGATTGACTTTGTTGTGCAGTAAAACTAACATAAAGTTAAAACTAACTAAAGCAAAAACTAACATAGAGTTGCAACTCTATCCCAATTAAAAGAAATTTTTTTAGGAAATAAATGTTATTTAAATTTTATAAAACTGCCTTTTAGGCCTCTGAGTGTCCTTTTTTTTTAATGTATTTTTAATTGAAGGATAATCGCTTTACAATATTTTATTGGTTTCTGTCATATATCAATGAATATGATTCAGACAATGAATTAGCCATAGGTATGAGTGTCCAGTTTTGAATATGAAAGTTTCTCCTATCCAAGGCTAAAAGATACTCTCTTGATTTTTTTTTTGGTGATATTTTAATTTTTAAGTAATTAAGTCTCTTATCCAAAGGGAATTTTTATTAACATATGGTAAGATATAGAGATTGAGCTTTAGCTTCATTCTTCCAAATAGATTTTCAGTTATATCAACATCATCTTTTAAATAAACCATCTTTTCCCGACTGAATTAAAGTTTAAATATATGACTTTGATTATTTAAATATACTAAAAACATAATAGATATATAAAAGTAGATATATATGGACTTACATATATACTATATATGTATATATGTGTGTGTGTGTATACACATATATGAAGGTAAATCTATTTCTTGATTCTGTTTTGTCTCCCTGACCTACTTGTCTATTCTTATGTATTTCTTATACATATTTTATGTCTCTTTATATAACTCTTTTATTGTGATATTTCTAAGTTTGCAAATTTTATAAATTTCCCCTTACAAATCTTTTCTAAAATACTTTTCTACTCTTCTTAGTCTCAAATATTATTTTGTATGTTGTTTGAAATCATTTATTTTCATTAAACCTATCAGAATTCTGCATAAAGTTGGGCTTTTGAAAGAAATCCAGTTGGCTTCACTGTAGGAAGTGGACTGGAGTATGGGGAGGCGAGGACAGGGAGATGGTTAAGGGGTGGTATCAGTAACGTGGGTTTCCCAGGTGGCACTAAGGGATAAAGAATCCACCTGCCAGTGCAGGAGATGCAAGAGACACAAGTTCAACCCCTGGGTTGGGAAAATCTCCTGAAGTAGAAAATGGCAACCCACTCCAGTATTCTTGCCTGGAAAATTCCATGGGCAGAGGAACCCGGTGGGCTACAGTCCATGGAATCACAAAGAGTCAGAGAGCTGGTTGAAACAGGGTCTGAACCAAAGGGATGACAGGAGAGTACACCATTTCCAAAACAGAACCAACTGGACTTTGATCTTTGGATATGAAGTACAAAGGAAAGTCAGTCAAAGCTAGCAGACTGGAGGACTGGGCAAGGTGTAAAACAAAGCGTCTACCAGAGTTAGGACTACAGGGCAAGAAGCAGGTTTGCAGGTGGACAGAAGGGAAGAAGATATGTCCACTTGTAGGTAAATTGAGCTTGATGGATGAAAGCCATTGATGAGTAGACAGATAGTGGTGATGATACAGATAATTTGGGTAATTTAAAAATATTTTAGGGACGTCCCTGGCATTCCAGTGATTAATAATCCACCTTCCAGTGTAGGACGTGTGGGTTCAGCCCCTGGTCAGGCAAAGATCCCACATGCTTGCAGCCAAAAGAAGAAAACATAAAACAGAAGGAATATTGTAATGAATTCAATAAAGACTTGAAAAATAGTCCACATCAAAACAAATATTTAAAAATATTTTAAATAGATTTTCAAATAAAGTTCCAGAGTCTTTCACGCATAGTGAGGTACTTACTTTCTTGTGAGGCCCTTCTATTTTATGACTCATTCTTTGGGCAGTTGAGGGCATTATTATAAATAATTACAGACTTAACGTATCTCTTCTTGAAGAGCAGAAATTTGTCCATTTGTGGCAAAAGGCCAGTTTTTGAAAATGTTTATTCCTCTTTAGTAGAAATATTTTTCTACAAATACTGCATGTGAATAGCTTTATAAAATATTTTTGCAAAGCTTAGTATTATTTTAGGGTCACTATAGTTTTCTCTATATCATAAAGCTCTGTTTTGACTACTGAATCTAAATAATTTTACCTATCAGAATTACACATCAGTTTGTCTCAAGGTATTGTGTAGATAAGCTTATTCTCATGGCTTTTTCATTCATTTTTTCTTTTTCAGAACTTGACAGCCTGGAGGAGTTAGGGAAAAAGCGCATCTGCAGGATTATCACTAAGGATTTCCCCCAGTATTTTGCAGTGGTTTCACGGATTAAGCAGGAAAGCAATCAGATTGGTCCTGAAGGTGGAATTCTGAGCAGTACCACTGTGCCCCTTGTCCAAGCTTCTTTCCCAGAGGGTGCTTTAACCAAAAGAATTCGAGTAGGCCTCCAGGTAATGTTCATAGAAAGTTTTCTCCTTGGTACACAGAGAGCGTGTGAGCATGTTCTGCTCTGAAAACTGCTGTCATGACTCAGCCTAATGATATATTGCTAACTGAAGCATTGGGCCATTGGGGGACTCATCAGTCTATTTTAAATAAGAAGTATAAAGTTAGCTAAGTGGCTTATCAAAATAGGTACATATTTTAGGGGTTTTCTGTTAGATGTATCACTTGAAACATCTTTTTTTGTTTGTATGATTAAAAAAAAAAAGATGAAAGATTTTTTTTTAATCATAGATTATTGGTCTCAGTAATGTGGAGCAACAAAGCACCAAAGAGCACAAGAAACAAACCATATTTCACTTGGTTTATAATATGCCACATCACAAAAATCAGTAATAGTGAAACTTGCAAGCTTTCAAATTTTAGTTCAAGCAAATCATAAATGCTGGGTTTTATCCAACCAGTTGGAACCTGTTTTGGTTTGGAAAGCTGGCTGAAAATCTTGGCAAGAATGGTCTTTCTTGCGTTTATTCATTTCTGTTAGAACCTAGCCAGAACCTAGCCAGAACTTTTTTTTTCTTACTGAATAAGGAAAATAACCTGAAATAACTTTGTTTTGTTACTTAATATAGTAATTAATAATTTGACTGAGAGTTCAGTAAACATTTGGAGCTAAAGAGACTACCTTATATTTCAGTAGTATGAAGTTCCTTTCAACTGTCTCCCCATATTGAATATTTTACCAAATAGCAAAGAAACAAAAAAAAGAAGAAATTAGGGTTGTTAGACTAGAATTGACATCCATTGAAATCTCGTATGCCTTTTTGTTACTTTACTCTGGAAACATCCATTTTTACATGAGTATAAGTTGCCTTTGTAGTATTTTACTAAATGCCCTGCATAGATATAAAATATACTAGATTCAGTGTCTGTTGTCCTTTGGATTAGACCGAGATGTTTCTCTGCTCTGAGATCCGATTCCCTCTCTCTTTCATGCCAGGCCTGTGTTCTGTTGGGGATATACTCGAGCTATTAGTTCCTACTACAGTGTTGTATTTGATTCATTCTTTCCTGAAACAGAAAGGATGAATAAGAGAGACTTTTTTTGCCCCATAAATTTTTAATAAGTTTTCTTTAAAATAACAAAAGTTCTGGAGGGTTATAGTCTCTTCCATTTCCAAATATCAATAAACATATTAAAATATGCTAAACTTCGCTCAGTAAAACTACCGTTAAAAAAAAAGACGGACAATACCAAGTGTATGCAAATACGCGGAACAACTAGACCACTCACACCTGCTGGTGAGAATTAGAAATGGTCCTGCAACCAGCATTTTGGAAAACAGTGTGGCGGTTCTGTTGTAATGGTGGTCATATGTGTATCTCAAATAGCAATTTGGCTTTTACTCTTAGATATATAACTACCAGAAATCCATACATATGGCCATCACAAGGCATACACAAGAATGTTAACAGCAGAAGTAAGACATTTTTTGGTGGTTGTTTTTGGTCTTTTCCTCCTCAACTAAAAAGTCAACTTTCTGATAAGAGAAAAATGTCCAACTTCATTTAAGGTCCTCTCTCTTGTCTCTAGGCCCAGCCTGTTCCAGATGAAATTGTGAAAAAGATCCTTGGAAACAAAGCAACATTTAGCCCAATTGTCACTGTGGAACCAAGAAGGAGGAAATTCCATAAGCCTATCACAATGACCATTCCAGTGCCCCCAGCCTCAGGAGAAGGTGTCTCCAATGGATACAAGGGAGATACCACACCCAATCTGCGCCTTCTCTGTAGCATTACAGGTTTGGTTAAGTTGTTGCTGTTCTTGCTCTTTTTGCCATAGCACTTGTAAGGATTCTGTACAAAGACAGAAAACCTTTAAACATCCCTACCAACATTATAAATAAAGTAGAAAAAAAAAATACATTTTACTTGTCCATCACCTCAGCTCTATTATCCCTGTAATTATTTCTTGAAGATGCTGATAGCATGACAGTTAAAATTCAGTGATACCATTTTTCCTGCTTTTAAGTTTAGTGTTAATAATAGTGCTTTTTAAAGGTGACTGAGGTATTACTGAATTTATTGGAGCATCTAGTAATCTCTCCGTGACTTAGGTTACTGACCTAGAAACACCCTGTAGGCTATAGGAAATTGGATGGACTCTGGGGAAAACAGGCTCCCACAGAGCACCAAGAGTAGGGAAGAGCCCAGTGAATACATAATTTTTTTTACCTGCTCTGTTCACAAGTGTGATCCAAGAGACTAAACATGCAGGTTTAGGTGATAGGCACCTTTTGTGATAAGCTCCCAGAATCCAGAGCTAACGCATCATCTGATTAACCTAAGATGATGTTTAACTTAAAGTCCAAGGTTAAAATAGGTTTTCTCATTTGTTTTTTTCTAAAGAATAATTTTAATGACTGGTTTCCCTTTTAGCCTGGAAAATTAAATGATTCAGGCAGTATAACTTTCTGATAGTTCTTGCCGTTGTTGTATTTTAAAAAATCATACTGTCTACCTGAAGCAACAGATCTTTGCACTTGTAGATTGTAGCTTAAAATGAAGTTGTGTGCCCTAAGTTTAAGCCATTCATTAGTATCTAGACAAACAAAAAAGTTTTTTTTTTCTAATGTAATATTATCTTACAAGAAGATCACTATAAGCTGGTAAAAGGAAAGTAGAGAGGAAAACCACCTTTAGTGCATGTCATTAATTGAAAGTGTTCAAGTTTTACAAGTTACTGGCTATACAGAAAGAACAGGATGATGATAAAAATTTTACAAGGAGCATATCTATAATAAAGTCAATATATCTGCTGCTGTTCTCTCAGGGGGCACATCACCTGCTCAGTGGGAAGACATCACAGGAACTACTCCTTTGACATTTATAAAGGATTGTGTCTCTTTTACAACCAATGTTTCAGCCAGGTATGGAAGTAAAGGCTTTCAAAAAGCACTAGGAATTGTTTTTTATTACCTTTTGGAAAGTAAAATAATGTGCTTAATACCAGTATGGTTATTCTTTAAAATGTTGATGGTAAAGTTGGGCCTAACTCCAGAAATTTTAAATTCACTTGGATGTCGTATTATCCAGCCCTCACAGGAAGCTGTAAGATGGTAAACTTGCTTCTTCCAGTAGAAATTCTTAGCAATTCGTAAAAACTAATAGGATTTCCTTTCTCTCCCATTTTCTACCATAAAATTCTTGTTCCTTCCAAGGTGAAGTAATAAATTCTTAAACAGGAGTAGAAAGGAAGGTTTATTATGGGTATGTATAAGATGGGAAGGAGAGTTTTATGGAAAAGAAAATAGAGGAAAAATTCCTTAGCATTTTCTTAGCAAAATCATAACAATAATAAACGTAGGGTTTCTTTGTTTGATAAACACAGTAAACATCTTTGCTATTTGTTTAAATGAACAAGTAATGTTTTGGTTTAGTTCCTTTATATACTCTACTTTTTTAAAATGGTAAATTTTTTTAAGATTTGGCTTTGAAATCTCATTTTTATACTTTCGTTACTGTTTTGTTTTTGTCTTCCTCAGATTTTGGCTTGCAGACTGCCATCAAGTTTTAGAAACTGTAGGGTTAGCCACACAGCTGTACAGAGAATTAATATGTGTTCCATATATGGCCAAGTTTGTTGTTTTTGCCAAAATGAATGATCCTGTAGAATCCTCTCTGCGATGTTTCTGCATGACAGATGATAAAGTGGATAAAACTTTAGAGCAGCAAGAGAATTTTGAGGAAGTTGCAAGAAGCAAAGATATTGAGGTACCTTGTTTTCAGCAAGTTCATTCTATTACATTCTCCAGATATGGAGTTTTCTTTTTTATTTTGAGGTCATAATATAGCATGTACTGTAAATTTCAAGTTCCTTGTTAATTTTAGTTTTTGTTTTAAAAGCTTGATACAGATTCACTCTTAAATAATTTTAAGTATCTTTGAGACTATTTTATTTGGTTAAAATGCACCACCAAGGAATCTAGGTCATGATCACAATTTTCCTGTGGCTACCTGAGTTATTATCATAGTCACCGTCTATACACATCACCATGACTTTCCACTTTTCAAACCAGTAATCAGATAAGTATCCAAGAGTCCAAAACAACTTTCAGACTCTATGGATAAGTGATTGATGTCAGGTACATTCTCAAATATGTTTAAAATTGGGAGAATAAGTCTATAATTCTGTCTTTTGCATGTCCATGTTACAGTTTCCAATCACAGTGAACCAATAATTATTTTTGTGGAAAATAGATGTAACTGCCCAATCAGAAGACAAATGTGACATAGAAACATATCAATCTTAATGTTATATTGACTTAAAATCTCAGAACTCTCTCAATTTAAATTAACATTAAATTATGTATTTCTTTCACTCTAAAAGGTTCTTGAAGGAAAACCTATTTATGTTGATTGTTATGGAAACCTGGCCCCACTTACCAAAGGAGGACAGCAACTTGTTTTTAATTTTTATGCTTTCAAAGAAAATAGACTGCCATTTTCCATCAAGGTAAATCACCTTTAAGAGAGATTCTGTGGATTTTTTAAAAATAATCTTAAAGATTAAAGAAGATTCTAATGATTTATTCTGTTTAAAATATCCCACCAAACTTCAATTCATAGGAATGAGATCAGATTTTTGTCCTAGTTCTATGTGAGTGTACTTCTGAGCTAGGAAAAACTGTAGAATTAGTAAAAAGAGTTTCTACCTTTTAAACAGTTAAGTGATCATTTATATTTAGACGAATGTTTGTAAGCCCAAGAAATCTAGAGCAATAACACGCATCATATCTGGAATGCTCAGTAATCAAATAATTGATGAAATCCAGACTGAGTATTCGTTTCATCTTTATTTCTGGTCGAGCCCAGGACATTCTGGAGAGACCGTCTTCCTCCTCAGAGAACCAAAAGATATAGGGCAATTGTTTTATTATTATTTGCTTCTGTTATTGTTGTTAAAACTGAGGCTTTGAAAAAAAAAATTATTGGACAGGAAGAAAATGAATACAACTCAGACTATTGGATTGTCAGGATGAGACAAGCCAATACAACATTCCTATGTTTAGACTATTGATTGGGCATTCTAAATCTTTCCAAGTTTAAATGTGACTACATTGGCTGACATGAGATTGATATCACCTTTTCCCTTTACTTTTCCTGCCTCTCAAAGGGTCCCATAAAACAAACACGCTTAACTCTTACACAGACAGAAATCCTCAGGAAAGTCTCTTTATGTAACTGTCAACTACCTTAATTCTTCTAGATTAGAGACACCAGCCAAGAGCCCTGTGGCCGTCTGTCTTTTCTGAAAGAACCAAAGACAACAAAAGGACTGCCTCAAACAGCTGTTTGCAACTTAAACATCACTCTGCCAGCACATAAAAAGGTATCTTTTAATATTGGTTTATTTTAACTTTCTTTCCCTGGTCTTGAAGAAGTAGGCCCTTGGTGTGCAATTAAGGAATGCTTTGTAACATGATTAAAGCTCTTGAAACTCAAGTTGTATTAGTCTCTTTGTGTAGATTGACTAAGTCTTGTGACTGTGGTGTCAAATTTTTATGGTTTGTATAATGGAGTCCTCTGTTTATTGCTTCTGCTTCTGCTGGTAGTTCATAGATTTTTTTTTTTTTTTTTGCTTTCAAATAATGTCACATATTAATTTGCCATGGATGTGTAGCTCTTGATATTTTTTGTTGGCTTCTTTTGGTTTACTTTGCTTTCTAAAGCAGCTTGCATTTTGTGCTCCCTATTCAGTCCTTTTCATATCCTGATATTCTTTTCCCTGCTGTCCATTATAATATTCCTTGTCTCTGCAATGCATCTTGGGACCAAAAGGAGACAGAGTCAGATCAAGATGATGAGGTAATATGAACACTTCTGCTTTTACTCTGTCAGAGATAGACTAGAAACAGAATCTGTATAAAAGAAGGTGCAGAGGGCTGAAGTGTGGGAAACGTGCTATATTTTTGCAGATCTTAGCTTAAATGAGGTAAAGGATACATTTTTTTTTTTAAAGAATAATTTACTCTTCCACATATACAGAAGAGTACTTCAGTACATTTAACAAAATTAAAATCTGGCCAATGACTTAAAAAGAGAAACTGAAGTTTTTTAGTTTAGCATTTTTAAATGTGATAGACCGGCATGTATAAATATACATTTATGTGTATTTTCACCTAGTATCTACTGTATAACTTTTAAATCAAAGATGGTGATAATATGACATTTTATATGTTTTATGTACTATAAAATATGTGCTCAATGGCTGTTGATAAATATTTGATATTCTATTAAAAGACATTTATCTTGGCCATTTTTAAGAGTATAATTGTTCAATTAAGTTTCCTAAGTTATCTCCTAATATTTCTCCAAGTTATATGATCATTGGATTTTTAAAACTCACACCTCAGTAATATTAAATAGAATCAGCAGCTTTAAGATTCAGTAACATTATTTCAATAAAGCCATTAACCTGTTTGTAATCTCCTCATCTACGTTTTATGCCTATGAACATACAGAAACAATAGCGGTAATCGGAATGATAAACTTTGTGGTCCTTTTTCCTTGAATGTACTCACAAAGAGTGAGTGTACATCTTGATGTATGTGCTTTCAATATGAACACATTTGGGAGAATTTATTGCTCAGCATCAGAAGTCTCTGTAACGCTCGTCTTTCATTTGTAGTTCCCTGTAGTCTGCTGTGTTGGTGCTCTTATATTTTGCTAAGTGATAGTTATTTGGTTAAGATATTGGGGTGGGGCTATAGAATCACAGTAGGGAACTAATATTTTCCTAAGAAAATCTGTTAAGAAGAAAAATAAGGATAAACAAGATATCGACATGCCATTGTACAAAATGTTTCAAAATGATGAAAATGTCACAAGGAACTGGAACATAATCATTCTCTCCTTTTTCTTTTCCAGACCGAGAAAACGGATAGACGACAGAGTTTTGCATCGTTAGCTTTACGTAAGCGCTACAGCTACTTGACTGAGCCTGGAATGAGTGAGTTTCCTAACACATTTACTAATCTACGTGGATTTTTATAAGAAGAGACATTTTTTCTATACAAACAGAATTTTGATATCATGTGAAAGAAAACTCAGTGGCAAAAGAACACTGCCTACAGGAAAATTTTATCATGAAATCTAAGTAATATTTTGTACATAGTTGGAGATACAAGGTACAAAAAGCCCCAGATCATAGCTTTAAAAGTTTTTTGTAAGCCATTAGCTTTTTTTTTTTTTTTTTTTCAGAATTAGAAACATCTATCACTTGACTTTGAAAACCCTGATTTCACTTTGGTTGCTAACTATGTTAGGAGATGATACTATACCAAGATTGGTTTAAGTCCATGCTAAAAAGAGAAAACATTTTCATACTTGTCGGATAGTATAAAAGATGATAAAGTAACTCTGGTCATTATTTCATTTGTCTTAATATTATGTAGGTCATTCTAGCTTAGTTCTGATTCTTTTTTTCCCAGTTGGCAGGAATTAGATTTTCCTGCCTTCCTGAGGTAGCATTTGTTTACTGATTTCTACTTCCTCCCACTCTTTCTCCCTCCCTCCCTCCCTCTGCTCTTTATTAAATATCAACTCTAAGGTTGGGCTTTACTAGACCAGTTAAACCCTTTTCTTCTCTCAGTAAATGTTTTGGTTCACTGTTAACTAGCTTGCAAGTACCAAGACATAGATTCATCCAGTCATATTCATTCTTTTTCTCCCTTTGTCTTCCCTCACCTCTCCTCCCTCTGCCTCATGGTTATCACCTCCAGTGATCACAGCCCTCGTGATAAGCCTCTCCACCAAGAGGAACTAAGAGTATGTTTGACTGATGTGGCATGGTGCCACTTTAACGATCAGAGGAGGATTTATGCAAACATTATTTTTAAATTAGTGAATCATTTCTGGCTGCTTCCCATTACTCACAGTTACTTGAGTTCAAGGAGGATTGGAAATTTACCAGTAAGAACCACAACTGTTTTTTCCCATCTTTCCTGAATTCTTGTTTCTGTGGGCCAACATAACATTAAATATGCAGCAGGAATCTACTCCACTACTTCATTCAGGTGGTCTTAGCATAATCTTCTGGAATCTATCCCCTGGAGAGCTCTTACATTCAGACACAAAACAGGGAGCATAAGAGAAAGGAAACCCAACCGCACTCATGAATGTTCTTCCAGATCTCTTTTTTCCTCTAGTATAACTATCTAAATCTTTCCAAAACCATAAGGGCTGAAATTAACTCTCATTACTATAAAGCAGGGAAGATGTGTGTGTTTAACTAGATGTATGTATAAATTTCCTGGATAGAAGTTTTCCTTTAGATACTACTTTGCCTCAAAGCTAGGGCTTTCGTGGCATGGCTGTTTGGGACTCCCAGGCCACATCCTTAAGCTCTGGACAGGCTCCAGCTACTTAAAGTCAGGTACCTCTGGACAGGCTCCTATCTGATTTTTGTGCCCTAAGGTGTTTATTTGGGGAATATATGAGTTGTAAGGTCAGGTGCATGTGCTAACATCAATTGAATTTTTCCCACTTCTGAAATGGCTGCTACTTTTCAGTTAGCTTCATGAAGGTATATGTAGTTTGTCTTCCTTGACTTTTGATAGAAGGAAGAGGGTTCTCTTCTCTGTTTTATGAGAGGGAGCATAATGGTGGACAGAAGAATGGGAAGGAGTAAAAAAGGACTAAAAGAAAAACTAGGGAAATGTTATGACCCCTAAATTGGTGTTAGAAGAGAAAGTGAACGCAACTTTTCCCATAGTTTCCTGTTCTTTCCACCTACCCAACCCACCCAACCTCTTAAAAAAAAAAAGATTCTTAAAAAAAAAAAAAAAAAGATTCTGGTGTAATTCAGTGCTTGACATCCAGAATTCCCTTTGTTATAAGTGAAGAGTGAAAGTCGCTCAGTTGTGTCCAACTCTTTGGACCCCCTGCCAGGCTCCTCTGTCCATGGAATTCTCCAGGCCAGAATACTGGAGTGGGTAGCCATTTCCTTCTCTAGGGGATCTTCCCAACCCAGGGATTGAACCCAGGTCTCCCACATTGTAGGCAGATTCTTTACCATCTGAGCCACCAGGGAAGGCCTTTGTTCTAAAGGGTATCACGAAATATGTATCATTAAAGCATAAAATATGTAACTAATCAGTAAATTGGCTGCTTTGTGCAAAGCATAAAACCATAGATGTGGTTCCGAAGACTTCTCTGCTTAGTGGAGCCAGACTTGAGTGGTAAAACAGAGATGCTCTGCCAGTTTCTGGTAGTTATAAAAATAAGTCCTTCCTTAAGACACTGAACTGAGCCCAAGTCACTGAGTTGAAGGAATCCCTAAACCTTCCATTTGCAGTGTGGTGTTCCCACAAGAATTAAACAATATAATATTGAGAATTATGACCAGGAGGGGTAATGAATGGGTGAGTTTTTCCTTAGTTCTTCCACTTCTCTTTAGAATAATATGTAAGCCTAGAAAAGGATATGTTCTGAATGTTTGAATTTAAATGTACACTAGGAATGAAAATCTTCACCCCTGTGGGAGTAGCTGCTAATCCAAGGACTGGATTGTAGCAATGGCACAAGCACAGCATGAAGAGGAGCGTAAAGATGAAGCAGAGTCTCATTTCCTCTTCGAGTTTCACTCTTATTCTGAAACAGTGCTTTCTGGGAGCAAGACTGTACTCAACTTTGACATAGAACGTAACCCTTGGCAGGCATTCCAAACCTCTGCGACCAGCTTGGTTTGTGTCTTAGAACTGTAGAAATAGAGAGGACTCGGTGTGTGCTTGCCATCCCCCAGCAAGTATGTGGATTTCATCTGTATGTTTCTTGTCCCATTGCCAGAAGATGCTGGTATTAAATCCATCTTTCCTAGTGGTAGGTCTGCCTCATGGCTTCTCCAGTGTTTGGGGTGTCCATGAGTCCCATGAATATTCTGGGAAGGCACCAGAATTGGCCCCTCTGTTATTGATTAAACATATATACAGATATATTCTGTATCCCACTGTAGATACTTAAATCTGGGGTGTTAAAAATATGACTGTGCTTTTTAAATTTCCCCCATGATACCTTTTGAGAATTGGAAGTATGGTGGATTCTGAAAAAATATCTGAGATAAACTATGTGCTTTTTGTCCATAATAAAGACAAACCAGACGTGGATACATTCTGTTGCAGAGGGATTTTTTCATATGCAGTATTAAATGTTTTCATAAAAATCTCAAAAGGTACCAAGACTTCACATCTCATGGAAAAAGTGTACTCTTCTTTCTAAATGCTCTTGTGAAAGTATTTTTAAAGTTTGCACATTGTGCATAATATGGCATAAAAACTGTATTACTTCTTTGGCTCGTTTGCCATGATATATCGCGCATGAGAAAATGTTTTCAGTTGCTTTGCTTGCTTATGGTAACCATGAACCATATTTCTGGTTTTTTTCCCCCTTTGTGTGTGTGTGTGTACACATGCATTCTAAAATCATTTCATATTATGTTTCTTTTTTTCTTCACCAAAAGGAATATACTGCATGGAAAAGATCAATGCAAACATTCCTTTTCTTTGTTTTTTTTCTTTTAAAGTTTTGACTCAGAAAATTTCTTGCTCTTATTGGCTTTTTATGGGTGTGAAGCATAACCGAATTGTGCATGGAAGATGCAAATTTAAAATCCAGTGGCTTCACAGTTTGCACATCAGTTGCCTGTCACTTAAAAGTTATTTTGGATTCTGCATGAAATAGGCTTGAGTGGTTTTCTAAAATAAGAGTTTTAGACATTTAATGTATAGCTATGCACATTGATATGGCTCTGAGTAGGTGGCATCTGTATCACTGAGAGGTTCAAGGAGAGGGAACATTAGAAATTACTGAAATGAGAGTTATATGGTTGTGCAGAACAAATATGTACCTATACAGGCAAAACAGAAAGGCTACTGATATTTCAAAACCAGCACATAAGAAAGTCAATAGGAAGTAAGCGAACAGTTTTCCATTGTGGTTATTTTTCTCATTATTAATTCTTTCCTCATGTTTTTTATTTTTCATTGTTGGCCTATTGGTTGCAATGTGCTTTTCTGTCTTTCATTTCACATTGCTCTGTGTTTTATTTACTTTTATTTTTAACCTTGGATTAGTTGAGTCTATAGAAATTTTTTTTCCCCTCTTAATTGTTCCTTTTGCCTCTTCCATTCTGAATCATGCAAACAATTGTACTTGCTTTTGTAATATTTCAAAGTTTACTGACCAATTTTTTTCTCTGGTCTCTCTGTTTCTCAACCATTTTTGTTGATTTTTGTGTTTGATTTCATTTTAAAATTTAAGAAACAGTTGAACGGAGTGCAGGAGCAACAAGATCCCTCCCCACCACTTACTCATACAAGCCATTCTTTTCTACAAGACCCTACCAGTCCTGGACCACAGCTCCGATGACAGTGCCCGGGCCGGCCAAGTCAGGCTTCACTTCCTTGTCAAGTTCTTCCTCTAATACGCCATCAGCTTCCCCATTAAAATCAATATGGTCTGTTTCGACTCCTTCGCCAATCAAATCCACATTAGGCGCATCAACTACATCTTCGGTTAAATCCATTAGTGACGTGGCATCTCCAATTAGATCCTTTCGGACAATTTCTTCACCAATAAAAACAGTGGTGTCACAGTCTCCATACAATATCCAGGTTTCCTCTGGCACTCTGGTTAGAGCTCCCACAGTCACGGAGGCCTCACCTTTAAAGGGGCTGGCATCCACTTCTACATTTTCCTCTCGAACCTCCCCAGTGACTACTGCAGGATCTCTTTTGGAGAGGTCGTCAATTACTATGACACCCCCTGCTTCCCCCAAATCAAACATTAATATGTATTCTTCGAGTCTGCCATTTAAGTCAATTATCACATCAGCAGCACCGCTAATATCTTCACCTTTAAAGTCAGTTGTGTCTCCAGCTAAATCAACAGCTGATGTCATTTCATCAGCTAAAGTTACAATGGCCTCTTCTCTTTCATCACCTGTGAAACAGATGCCTGGACATGCAGAGGTAGCATTAGTCAATGGATCTATTTCCCCTCTGAAATATCCATCATCTTCAACGTTAATTAATGGATGCAAAGCCACTGCCACATTACAGGAAAAAATTGCTACAGCTACAAACTCTGTGAGCTCTGTGGTTAATGCGGCCACTGATGCAGTTGAGAAAGTGTTCCCTTCCACTACAGCAATGCCATTTTCCCCACTCAGGTCTTATGTTTCTCCAGCACCATCAGCTTTTCAGTCTCTAAGAACTCCTTCTGCAAGTGCACTCTATACATCCCTTGGGTCATCAATATCTGCAACTACCTCATCTGTAACTTCATCAATAATAACAGTGCCAGTATACTCTGTAGTCAATGTTTTGCCAGAACCATCATTAAAGAAACTTCCAGACTCTAATTCACTTACAAAATCAGCAGCAGCCTTGCTGTCACCCATTAAAACATTGACTACGGAGACACGTCCTCAGCCCCATTTCAATCGAACTTCATCTCCAGTTAAATCATCTTTGTTCCTTGCACCGTCTGCCCTTAAGCTGTCTACACCATCTTCTCTATCTTCCAGTCAGGAGATATTAAAAGATGTGGCTGAAATGAAGGAGGATCTAATGCGGATGACTGCAATACTCCAAACGGATGTGCCTGAGGAGAAGCCATTCCAACCTGAACTCCCCAAAGAAGGGAGAATCGACGATGAAGAACCTTTCAAAATTGTCGAGAAAGTAAAGGAAGACTTAGTGAAAGTTAGTGAAATCCTTAAAAAGGATGTCTGTGTGGATAAAGGACCACTCAAATCACCAAAGAGTGACAAAGGACACTCTCCTGAAGATGACTGGATAGAATTTAGTTCAGAAGAAATAAGAGACGCAAGACAACAAGCTAGTGGGAGCCATTCTCCATCTCTGCCAGAGAGAGTGCAAGTCAAGGCAAAGGCCGCCTCTGAAAAGGATTACAACTTGACCAAAGTTATCGATTACCTAACAAATGATATTGGGAGTAGTTCTCTGACAAACTTAAAGTACAAGTTTGAGGATGCCAAGAAGGATGGTGAAGAGAGACAGAAACGAATTTTAAAACCAGCAATTGCCCTGCAGGAACACAAACTCAAAATGCCTCCAGCCTCCATGAGGCCTTCCACCTCTGAGAAAGAGTTATGTAAGATGGCTGATTCCTTTTTTGGAACAGATACTATTTTGGAGTCTCCAGATGACTTTTCTCAACATGACCAAGATAAAAGTCCCTTGTCTGACAGTGGCTTTGAAACAAGAAGTGAAAAAACACCTTCAGCCCCACAAAGTGCTGAAAGCACTGGCCCCAAACCACTCTTCCACGAGGTCCCCATCCCTCCAGTCATTACAGAAACAAGAACTGAAGTGGTTCATGTTATCAGGAGCTATGAGCCCTCAGCTGGAGATGCTCCCCCGTCCCAACCAGAGGAGCCCGTGTCACCCAAACCTTCACCTACTTTTATGGAACTGGAACCAAAGCCCACCACTTCTAACATTAAAGAAAAAGTCAAAGCGTTTCAGATGAAAGCCAGTAGTGAAGATGATGACCACAGTTGCGTTCTGGGCAAAGGCATGCGTGTTAAGGAAGAGACTCACATCACCACAACCACCAGAATGGTTTATCATTCTCCACCAGGCAGTGAAGGTACCTCTGAGAGAATTGAAGAAACCATGTCAGTCCACGACATCATGAAAGCCTTTCAGTCCGGTCGGGACCCTTCCAAAGAACTGGCAGGTCTGTTTGAACATAAGTCGGCAGTATCTCCAGACGTTCACAAGTCTGCCGCTGAAACCTCAGCCCAGCACACAGAGAAGGACAACCAAATGAAACCCAAACTGGAGCGTATAATAGAAGTCCACATCGAAAAAGGTAACCAGGCTGAGCCCACTGAAGTCATTATTAGAGAAACCAAAAAGCATCCAGAAAAGGAAATGTATGTATATCAGAAAGACTTATCCCGGGGAGATATTAACCTAAAAGATTTTCTGCCAGAAAAACACGATGCTTTTCCTTGTTCAGAGGAACAGGGTCAGCAAGAAGAAGAAGAACTCACTGCTGAAGAGTCATTGCCTTCTTATCTGGAGTCTTCCAGAGTAAACACTCCTGTGTCCCAAGAAGAAGATAGTCGCCCTAGTTCTGCTCAACTCATATCCGATGACTCTTATAAAACACTGAAGCTTTTGAGTCAACACTCAATAGAATACCATGACGATGAGTTGTCAGAACTAAGAGGGGAGTCTTACAGGTTTGCTGAGAAAATGCTTCTGTCAGAAAAGCTAGATGTGTCTCATTCTGATACTGAGGAATCGGTTACAGACCATGCAGGACCCCCTAGCTCAGAGTCTGATAAGCGGGCCAGAGAAAAAGTAGTCACTGCCCCCAAAAAAGAAATTCTCTCCAAAATCTATAAAGATGTGTCTGAAAATGGTGTAGGTAAAGTGTCTAAAGATGAGCATTTTGATAAAGTGACAGTGTTGCACTATTCTGGCGATGTTAGTAGTCCAAAACATGCCATGTGGATGCGCTTTACTGAGGACAGATTAGATAGAGGTAGAGAGAAGTTGATATACGAAGACAGGGTGGACAGGACTGTGAAGGAAGCTGAAGAGAAACTGACTGAAGTGTCACAGTTTTTTCGTGACAAAACTGAAAAGCTCAATGATGAACTGCAGTCCCCAGAGAAAAAGCAACGCCCTAGAAATGGCAAAGAATACTCATCCCAAAGCTCTACCAGTAGCAGCCCTGAAAAAGCACTGCTGACAGAACTGCTGGCCTCCAGTGATGAGTGGGTCAAGGTGAGGCAACATGGCCGTGATGGACAAAGCATCCCCAGAGCTGATGAGAGGAATGCAGCCAGTCTGCCCAGCGGCCCAGAGGTGGTTCCTTCCCAACAGACTGAGGACAGCAAGTCCACAGAGGAGGCCAAAGGAAGTAGTTCTCAGAGCAAAGAACCAGAAGGGCCCCAAACTGGGTTTCAGCTCAAGCAATCTAAACTCAGTTCCATTAGGTTAAAATTTGAACAGGGTGCTCAGGCCAAAAGTAAGGACGTTTCTCAAGAAGACAGAAAGCCAGATGGCCAATCCAGAATCCCAGTTAAAAAAATCCAGGAAAGCAAGCTACCTGTCTACCAGGTGTTTGCTCGAGAAAAACAGCAGAAGGCCACAGACCCCTCAGATGAAAGTATCTCTGTGCAAAAAGATCTTACAGTATTAAAAGCTAAAGATGAGCATGCTGAGAGCAATGAGATGGTTGTAAATGATTTTGGTTCTGATGATGTGAAAAAACAGAGGACTGAAATGTCAAGTAAAGCGATGCCTGACTATTTTTCTGAGCAACAGGCTAAAGACTTGTCTTGTCGCATAACCACAGACTTAGCAACAAAGGGACCATGGGACAAAAAGGTCTTTAGAACGTGGGAAAGTTCTGGAGCTGCTAATAATAAGTCACAGAAAGAGAAACTTTCACATGTACTTGTTCATGATGTAAGAGAAAATCATGTTGGTCACCCTGAGAGTAAAATTGTTGACCAGAGGGATGAGTTTTTGTCTGTGACTGAGAGAGAACACAAATTGTTAACTAATGGCTCTCTCTCAGAAATTAAGGAAATGACTGTAAAATCTCCCTCCAAAAAGGTCTTATATAGGGAATATGTTGTTAAAGATGGGGAGCATCCGGGTGGCTCTCTTGACCAGCCTTCCAGGAGAAGTGAGAACTCGGCGGTGTCGCACATCCCGGTCAGGGTTGCAGAGGAAAGGAGGACACCAGCTCCAGATATTTCCGATGGTTTTTGTGAGCAGTCGACACTTCCAAAACATGAACTGTCGCCAAAGTTATCCCAGTCAAGTATGACTAAAGAGACAGTTGAGACACAGCACTTTAATTCTATAGAAGAGGAAAAAGTAACCTATTCAGAAATCAGCAAAGTTTCAAAACACCAGAGTTATGTAGGCTTATGCCCACCTCTCGATGAAACAGAGCTCTCCCCGACCAAGTCTCCAGATTCTCTAGAGTTTAGCCCAGGAAAGGAATCGCCCTCTAGTGATGTATTCGACCACAGTCCCATTGATGGATTGGAAAAAGTTGTACCACTAGCCCAAACGGAGGGAGGGAAAGAAATAAAAACTTTACCTGTTTATGTCAGTTTTGTGCAGGTGGGAAAGCAGTATGAGAAGGAGATACAACAAGGAGGTGTAAAAAAAATCATAAGTCAGGAATGTAAGACAGTACAAGAGACCAGGGGAACCTTTTACACAACTAGACAGCAGAAGCAACCTCCTTCTCCTCAAGGTAGTCCAGAAGATGATACTCTAGAGCAAGTTTCCTTTCTGGACAGCTCTGGGAAGAGCCCTTTAACCCCAGAGACGCCCAGTTCAGAGGAAGTGAGTTACGAATTTACGTCTAAGACACCAGACTCGCTTATAGCTTTTATACCAGGCAAACCCAGCCCAATTCCTGAGGTTTCGGAGGAATCTGAGGAGGAGGAGCAGGCCAAATCGGCCTCCTTAAAGCAGCCTGCGGTGGAGGAGATGGCTGCAGTCGAGCATGAAATGCCTAACAACGTGAGCAAGGACTCTAACCAGAGACCCAAAACTAACAGAGTTGCCTACATTGAATTTCCCCCTCCTCCACCGCTGGATGCAGACCAGATGGAGTCGGATAAGAAACATCCTTATCTTCCTGAAAGGGAGATTGACATGATTGAAGTCAGTTTGCAAGACGAGCATGACAAGTACCAGCTGGCCGAACCGGTCATCAGGGTGCAGCCACCCTCCCCAGTTCCTCCCGGGGCGGACATCAGTGACTCCAGTGATGACGAATCCCTTTATCAACCAGTGCCAGTCAAAAAATATACCTTCAAGTTAAAGGAGGCCGACGATGAACAAAAAGAAGTGACAAAATCCAAAGCCTCTGCTGAAAAGCCTTCCACCCAGAAAGAATTAGAAATAAATGGATCTGGAAAAGATACTGAATTCGGCCTTGGCCTTGATTCACCTCAGAATGAAGCTGCCCAGAACGGGAACAATGACCAGTCCATCACAGAGTGTTCCATTGCCACCACGGCAGAGTTCTCTCATGATACAGATGCCACAGAGATCGACTCTCTGGATGGCTATGACCTGCAAGATGAAGATGATGGCTTGACTGAGAGTGATTCTAAACTCCCCAGTCAGACCCTGGAGCTGAAGAAAGATATCTGGAACACGGAAGGCATTCTGAAGCCAGCTGATCGCTCCTTTAGCCAAAGCAAACTCGAAGTTATTGAGGAGGAGGAGGGAAGGTTGGGATCAGATGAAGATAAGCCACCTCCTAAAAGTTCTCCATCTGAAAAGACTCCTGATAAGACTGATCAAAAGTCAGGGGCCCAGTTTTTCACACTAGAAGGAAGACATCCTGACAGATCAGTGTTTCCTGATACTTACTTCAGTTACAAAGTAGATGAAGAATTTGCCACTCCTTTTAAAACGGTAGCTACCAAAGGTCTAGATTTTGACCCCTGGTCTAGTAACCGAGGAGATGATGACGTGTATGACAGTAAATCACGGGAAGATGAAAATAAGCCATTTGGTCTGGCTGTGGAAGACCGCTCTCCAGCAACCACCCCCGATACAACACCAGCCCGCACGCCAACTGATGAAAGTACCCCAACTAGTGAGCCTAACCCCTTCCCATTTCATGAAGGAAAAATGTTTGAGATGACTCGCAGTGGTGCAATTGACATGAGCAAGAGGGATTTTGTTGAAGAGAGGCTCCAATTTTTCCAGATTGGTGAGCATACTTCTGAAGGGAAGTCAGGGGACCCGGGGGAAGGGGATAAAAGTACGGTCACTGCCACACCACAGCCACAGGCAGGGGACAGCACTGTAGAAACCAATCTAGAGGGAAATGTAGAGGCACCTACAGTGGAACCCAACCCCAGCATCCCGGCCAGCGGAGAGAGTCAGGAAGGCACATCCACTAGTGGCTCTCAGGAGAAAGCAGCAGCGGCCACTAACTCCTCTAAACTTGACCCCAAGTTGCGCACGCCTATAAAAATGGGAATTTCTGCATCCACCATGACCTTGAAGAAAGAAGGCCCTGGAGAAGTGACAGATAAGACAGACGCTGTGATGACCAGTGGTCAGGGATTAGAGAATGAACCTATAACGGTGATTTCAAATACAGCCAATAGCCACATGGGCGTTAGGCCCCAAGAAAAACATGATTTTCAAAAAGATAACTTTAATAACAACAACAATTTGGATTCTTCCACTATACAGACAGATAACATTACAAGTCATGTAGTTCTGACAGAACATTCTGCACCCACTCGTACCACAGAGAAAGTTAATCCAGTGAAAAGCTCATCAGAAAAAAAGACAGGGGTACTGCAAGGACATTGTGTGAGAGAGAAACAGAAAGTTCTTGGAGAGCAGCAAAAGACAAAGGAATCAATAGGGATTAGGCGAAAATCCAAACTTCCCATAAAGGCCACTTCACCAAAAGATCTCTTCCCACCAGATCATATGCCAAACATTAATGTGAGTAAAGTGAAGCAGGTTAGTCAGTCTGAGAAAAGCAAAGGCCTTACTACTTCTTCATGTGTAGATGTGAAGTCCAGAATTCCAGTGAAAAACACACACAGGGATAACCCAGGTTCAGTTAGAAAACCATGTGCCACACAAAAGCAAGGGCAGCCAGAGAAAGGCAAGGCCAAACAGCTCCCATCCAAGTTGCCAGTAAAGGTAAGATCCACCTGTATCACCTCCACCACCACCACCACCACCAGCACCACCACAGTTAAAGTCAGGAAAAGCCAGCTTAAGGAAGTATGTAAACATTCCATTGAATATTTTAAGGGAATTAGTGGTGAGACCTTAAAGCTTGTGGACCGCCTCTCTGAAGAAGACAAAAAGATGCAGTCCGAGTTGTCCGATGAGGAAGACAGTACCTCAAGAAACACGTCGTTGTCCGAGACTTCCCGGGGTGGCCCGCCTTCGGTTACAACGAGGTCTGCTAGAGATAAGAAAACAGAGGCAGCATCTTTAAAATCAAAGAGTGAAAAGGCCGGCAGTGAGAAAAGGAGCAGTAGGAGGACTGGTGAGAATGAAGGCAGTCAGGTCTCTCGAGCACTCTTTGCTCACGTCCTGGAGAACGAGCATAGTTTGTAAACACTTTCCAACTTGTAGACCCTAGTGCATGACCTGTTGTGATTGCCTGTGGAGTGACTTAACCGTAGTTTCTCATTCTGTCATTGTCATCTGTGTGTGCTGTCTATATACCCTTCTTTCCTTCCTTTTAACCCAGCAACACGATAGACAGCTAGGGAAGCATGCTGAAGATATTGGTGTCATTCAAGATAAGCAACTTTTTTCCAATGTGCTAGTGCATATGATTCTGTCAAAGTAAAAGCACAGATGTTGAAATGCCATCGTGGTGTTTTCACCCCCACGACACTTCTGTAGCTATTGTAAAGTAGCTAGCTTGTCAGCATGTTGAATTTCATTACATCGAGCATCCATGTAGTCTTGACATTTGGCCTGATGTAGGTGAAAATCAAGTGAGTCATGTAAAAGAGAAGTGTTCATGTAGGTGATTAGGACACATTTCAGTGTACAGTGTTAGCATCAGTCTCTCTGTAAAATCTGAGTACTGCTAAAAGCAATTTTCCAGTGTCGTGTCTTTCTTGATGATTATTTTAATTAAGAAATTGTAAATCGTAGGTCCACAGAGTCCATGTGAACGGACAGATATCAGGATGGCAATAGTAGCCGATCACCTGGGACTCAGTTGGACAGGTAAGTGTGTATACACCTGAATGAAATTTCTTAATTTGTCTTTTTCACAAGCAGTTTATCATTTTTTTAAAGAAGGAATAAAAACATTTTTAATCACTCATAGTTCTATATACCCAGAGTTAATTACACATAATACCTTGTATACTGTGTTTTTTTCAAAGCTTTTCTATGCATATACACTACAGAATAGAAAATTTAAATTTATTTTACCTTAAATTTGAGCACTTTCTTCACAATGCCATTTCTGGTAACATAGGATAACCTTTTACCTAATGAAAGATTTATCTTGGGGCATAAAGGAAAATATACCTGAAGGCTATGGTTTTTAAATAATACAAAATGTTGAAGCATGGTTTATACCCTTAGAGTAGCTCTCTTAGGCAATAGTTCAACTAATCCATGCCTAGGTTTCACAAAGTTTAATCATTCATGAGTCATTGTCACAATTTTTATGATATGCACACATTGTTTATAATATACACATATTATTTATTTACCTGAAACTTTTAAGGAGACTCAGTTTTATGCTCAAAGATTTACTTAAAAGGAAATCTTATGTCACTTTTTTCCCCCCAAAATGCTTCCTTTTCTTTTTAATAATTTTATTTATTTTTGGACCTTCTGGGTCTTCATTGCTGTGTGCGTTTTTCTCCAGTTGTGGCAAGCGGGGGCTGCTCTCCAGTTGTAGGGCACAAGCTTCTCAACTCCAGTGGCTTCTCTTGCTGCAGAGCACCGGCTCTAGCGTGCATGGGCTTCAGAGCACAAGCTCAGCGGTTGTGGCACACAAGCTTAGCTGCTCCAAGGCATGTGGGATCTTCCTGGATTAGGGATTCAACCTGTGTCTCCTGCATTGGCAGGCGAATTCTCTACCACTGAGCCACCAGGGAAACCCATGATATCACTGTGATAATAGAAAACAAGGATCATTTTCAATCACTAGATAAACAACAAAACAAAGGATGACAGTTAAATTTTGAATTAAATTTTTCAGAAAACATATACAGATAAATGAATCTATTCAATTTACAAAGATAGTTGGATTCTGTGAAGTGAATGAAACTTTTATAATTGGTGTTTAGAAAAGGAATATTTGGCTTGATTCCACTTCACTTAAGATGAAGATAAGGCTCTGTGTCAACTGGACAGTACTGCTTTGTATTCTGATGTTAACTGGGCCCCTCAAATCCTACTTCACATGAATCAGAGAAATTTTAAATTTTATAGGTTGTACGTATTTTTTTTTAGTGCACAGCCAAACAACATAATAGCTAAACATAAATGTTAATTACTGTCATATTTAAAGTCATCTTGCATACTATCAGGGACATACATTCTCAAGGAAGTAATTATCTGTGCTGTCAAAAGGGAGATTATGAAACTAGATCATGGCACAAAAGGTCACCTACAATTATTTTTTTTCCAATGCCCTGAATCTCACGCCACCTACCCTCTCCATTAAAAGGACTCCTCTCCTTCCACCCAGCCCTGCCCTAAGGCACACTGCTACTGACCTAACCTAGTGGAGCTCTGGAAAAAACAGGGGGTTTGAGTAATCCTTTGCAGACTATTAAGAGTTAGTAGCAATTCATCATGTATAAATATGTATGAACATAAAATATTAATATTTATATATTCCGGGTGGCTCAAACAATAAAGAATCCTCCTGCAATGCAGGAAATGCAGGTTCGATCCCTGTGTTGGGAAGATCCCCTGGAAGAGGGCACGGCAACCCATTCCAGTTTTCTTGCCTGGAGAACCCCAAGGAAAGAGAGCCTGGTGGGCTACAATCCATGGAATCACAAAGAGTTGAACTACAGTCCATGGGGTCACAAAGAGTCAGACACGACTGAAGCGACTAAGTATGCATGCATATTTTAACACTGGACATTATAATCTGAAAATATGCTGGAGTTAATGTTGGTTTTGTAGTATTACTTGCCCATAACTATTAGCTTATTTTCTTTAAGCAAAACTTAGTTTGTCAGAGTAAACTTTTGGAGATGTGACATGAAAATAGAGAAGAAACATAAAGTCATAAAATTTGTAAAATTCTCAGTGACAATGTCTTTGCTCTTCACTGAGTCTCTAGACAAAGGATATGGTTTGGAAATGAGGACAATAAGGATTACTGTCCTTAAGACACAAAGAGATAAGGAACTTTAAAAAAAATTAACTTTTCTAATTTGAATTACCATATACACAATGAAGGACAAAATTTAAATTCATCCCTCAGAACTACTGTTAACTAGTAACAAGGTACTTTTTTTTTTATAAAAATTTTTTGAAGATGTTTTATACACAGTTTTCTTTTTATTTCTTTCTGATCTTGGTTTAATGTATAAGTAACACCCAATACACATACTTTACAATGGTGTTTTGCTGTCAGTCACAATGCACTAGTGAACCATGAAATAAATTCAGATTTTGCTTTTGTTGGTAAAAGGAAGAGAAAATGTGTATCCCATATATTAAGGCTGAGTTTTGCTCTATGAAGATGTAGTTTCATTTCTAGAAGCACCCTGCAGGCTGTGATCAGTTTGCCAGCCACTGCATTACATTAATTAACTCTCCTTTTGTTCAACGCATGCTCTGTTTTCACTTTTTAAGTAGGACAAGCCTACAGTGGACATTCATGTATGTAAATAATTGTCTACAACCCTGTGTATTGTCACTGTAGATTTCTAGAAGTGAAATCAGTTGGCCAAAGGATATAGACTTTTTTGAGCCTCTGAATACATTTTGCCAAACTGCTGGAAAGGTTCTTAAGCAGGAGATAGAATCCTGGCCAATTCTTTTTCCATGGATTTTCCCATTTCTTACTTTTTTTAATCACTTAAGGCTAATACACATCTGACAGATTTTTTTAATTGTACAAAAAGTATACACTGAAAGGTAAGTCTCCCTCTCATCTTTGACTCCCAAATTTTACTCCCCCAAGGCAGCTATTTGTATCATATGTATCCTTCCAGGGATAGCTGTCTGCATTTACAAGATTGAGTATATGGCTGGATACACTTAGTTGGACAGAAAGCTTGTCTCCCTTTTATTTTTTACACAAATGGCAGTGTATCATAGACAGTGATCTGGCTTTGAGTCATCATTTAACCTCCCAAGTGGCACTGATGAAACTTGAAGGCATATAGAATAGAATATTATGTGAGAAAAAGATTTATTTCATGAATATTGCCTAGAGAAAAACCCTACTGGCTTCTCTTGTGGAATGTTTATGAATTGTATATCCCTAACTATCTTATCAGAGATGGGCTTCTCAGGTGGCGCTAAAGAACCCACCTGCCAATGTAGGAGATGGAAAGGAAGTGGGTTCGATCCTTGGGTCAGGAAGATTCCCTGGAGAAGGGTACAGCAACCCACTCCAATATTCTTGCCTGGAGAATCCCATGGACAGAGGAGCCTGGTGGGTTACAGTCCGTGGGGTCGTAAAGAGTTGCACAGGACTGAAGCGACTTAGTACACCTATCTTATATGAAGTTTGCTTCAAATTGCAGATAATAATTTAGCTAAATTAAAAGAATCTATCAATATCCTCTTTGAACAGATTAAGAATCTTTATAAAATGATCTCCAAAGGAAATCTGATTATAACCAAGGAATTACCTCAAGAGAGAGAAGTCACAGCCTGTGTATTATCACTACTTTGCTGTGAAATCAAGTATATATTAATGCCCAAGGCTGTACTTGCGTTTTACTATAGAATTCCGCCCCCCCACCCCCGCCTTTTTTGGTGGCATTTAAGCATTACTTTTATAAAATATATGTGATAAAAGCATAACATGAAATCTTAGTAACTCTTTTTCTTTTCTACAGAACTGGCAAGGGAACTGAATTTTTCAGTGGACGAAATCAATCAAATACGTGTGGAAAATCCAAATTCTTTAATTTCTCAAAGCTTCATGTTATTAAAAAAATGGGTAACCAGAGACGGAAAAAATGCTACAAGTATGCTGAAACTATATTACTTTAACTTTCAAAACTGCATATGTCTAATATTTCAGATAAGCCTATTGTTAAGAAAACCACAGTGATTGTAAAATAATTGCAAGTCTTTTGAAGTTATACTTGTTTAATTTCATGCTAACATTCTAAACTTCTGTCTTTAGGGAGCTTTTTATGAAGCAAGCAGTAGGGGATTTTTGAATTTTGCCTGTAGTTCTGTGACCATCAAACATGAAAATATAATTCTAGCTGTTCAGTTATGAGATGGTGATGGGAAACACTGTGAAGTTACTGCTATGGCCAGAAATGGATGTGCAGGAAAATAGAGAAGGATAGGGCCAAATCATTTCATCCAGCCTGCTGTGATGGCAGAGAACTCTCCAGTGTTCTGGGGTTTTGTGTGGTTTAGTTTTGTTGAGGTGAAGGAAAGAGAGTGGTGCTATATTGTGACAAATGCCAACCCAAACAGTGTGCAGTTATTGTGGGCTTGCCTGTGTCAGCCTGACCTTAGTAAGTTATTAAAATGCTAAGCATCAAATACAGAGGTGACCTATTTTGACAGTCTAATGGGAGGAAAGTGTTTAAAGTTTTATAAGTTCCCCTTATAACTAAAAGAATCTAGCTCTTTTGAAGCCCATCTGCTCGCACCTTACCGAGATGGAATGAATGTTGTTGCCATCACACACAGCTTCACAAAATGCTTCTTAAGATCCTAACATCTTTCCCCAGAACTACAAGCTTTCTGAGCCCTCTGAATAGTGAATATTGCAGAGCTGGAGTAAGGAGGAACTAAAATGTCAGGAGGGTCAAGAAAGCCATGCCTTCATGTGAATATTGTGAGGATGTAAAAGAAAATAATGTAATTGGGTTTTCAACCTTTTTTTTTTTCCATCCTTTTTCAGCTGATGCCTTAACTTCAGTCTTGACAAAAATTAATCGAATAGATATAGTGACTCTGCTGGAAGGACCAATATTTGATTATGGAAATATTTCAGGCACCAGAAGTTTTGCAGATGAGAACAATGTTTTCCATGACCCCGTGGATGGTAATTGAATTTAGTGTTCATATTTACTTAATATTTGGTAAAATTTGAAAGTGTGGTAGGACAAAGTAGTCATGTAAAACCAACTAAACTGTGATTTGCTTGACTTAATTTCTCATTTCCACTGCTTATTCTCTGCCACAGTCTGCAAACAAACACTCTGTTAGAACAAACTTGATAAATGTCTGTTATATAAGATACAAATAATGAGGTATAAAGGCATAAGTTAACTGAAAGAGTTGGTATCTCAAGTATTTTATATAACCAAATGGAAGAGAATTTAATATCTAGAGAACATGTTGATTTGTCACTTTTTACATTAACCTAAAAAACAAGAAGACTCTTCTATTCCTATATAGGTAGAATCAAATTGTGGGTTATTATACAAATTGTTGAGTAAAATGCTTAATTACTGTTTTGAGAACCACGTATTTAAGCATGTGCTGAAAGAGGCTAATATATCACTCAAAAAGCTATTTTAGTTATTTAGCATTATTTTAACTTCATAGGCTGCCATTTTTTGTTTGGCAAAACCTTATCCATTGTGTATAATAAGGTAGCATAATTTCTAATTCAATGAGCATAGATGTCGCCAATAATATAATAATTCCTCCTTTACATTAGCTTAATTTATATATTAATATTGTCATTTTCCTTCATTTTGTAAGTTGGGGCTTTTTTTCATCAAAGCATTAAGAAAAGTATAACAAATATGTTTTTCAAGATGTTCATAAATGGAAATTTATTCCTATAATGAATTTTGAGTAAAAAATGATTATGTGGAGGCAAGAAGAGGAGCTAGGGATATTTTTCTATTATTTCAATTTTTGAAAGATATGGTGATTATTTTCCCATTTTTAAACAGAAAAGTTAGCCAGTAATCAATAACTTATAAATCTGCACATATGACAAAAGATCTCAAAATTCTTAGAAAGTTTCTGCTTACTAAAGTCAGTCAAAAATGTAAAGTGTACCTTGTTATCCCTCTAACATAAACATGTGGGTAATAATGTCAAAAGTGGTTTCTTTTTAAGTTTATAAATACACCACAACCTGAAAAAAAGGCTTTGTCTTCAAGGCTTTGTCTTATAGGTGAGACCATATATTGGTGCCCAGACTCCTTGCGCACAAGATAAAGATAGACCAGTGTTATATCAAAGGTTGAATTATTGCCAAACTACAATTTATAGAATATTTTAATATTCTTTATTGGGAAATTTAAGAAAAGTAGTTCTAATAAACAAAATCATCAGAAAACAGTGAAAGTATTAAATGGAATTGAAAGTCTCATTTAATTTTAACATTTTAGAATTAGAATATTATTAAATTTAGAAGGACTTTCTGTTGCTATATCTTAATATTTTACATTCCCTATTTTTAAAATTCTTAGGGAAATTTAGGAATGTTTGTGAAGTCAACTTTATTTGTGCAGATTATAAACCTCATGTAGTCTTAGACAAATTTTCAACAACATTTTAGTTTATGGGTGACCATAACATAAAAAATGTTCACAACCTATAGCAAGTTGAATTTACAGCCAAAGCTAAATTGATAATTCTCTTGGACTAATGGAAAAATTATACTTCAGTTTTGTAGACCAATAAGTCAGAAAATGTGCCTGGTTGCCTTTTTTTCCTGTCTCTCCTCTTTGCTGACCTTTTGTGAAACTTCCTTTCCTCACCATGACCAGACCATTGTTGACTTCTCTCTCTGGTGAAGGAGAAAAATACTGCCTTAGTACACAGAGCAAGGTTTAAAACACGGGAATCGCTCCCTCCTTCCCCTTTGTTAGGCTGGTTAGTAAACCTCTGTGTTTCATAGGATTGTCATGAACATTCCAAGGCTCTTTCAAGTGGTTCTCCTCCTGTCTGTTGTGTATCATTTCTTCTTTCTCTTTATTTGATTCTTGGTTCTGAGTGGACCCCTACCACAAGGTCACCAGGATTTCCATACGCACACGACCTTTTCATCTCTGTCACATTGTGATACCTGAAAAGTTTACATGGAGTCTTTTCTGCTTTATCTGCCTTTTAAATCCTTTTCCTAACATCTTTCTAGATTTTTTTCACAGTGCTACTGCTCTAAAATCTAGTAGTCATTTCTTTCCAAAGATTAAATTCATTTTTCTTTATTGTAAATTTTATATGAAATAAGTAAGAGTTAAGAATTCAGTAGCATCACTCTTATGTACAGTTCTTAAAATAAGTTATAAGTAATTATAAAAATTGGTTTCTTATGATTTGTTGTATTTAGTCCACCGCAATGTGGATTTTGCATGTGAAGAGTATTGATAGAAAGGTATTAATTTGGCCATAGAATAAATGTATCTTACGTAATGACAGCTGACTTTATATTGGATTAAATTTGTGAATGTAAGTTACTGTATTAAAATTACCAAAATCAATGGAGACAATTTATATCTTAATTAACTAATATTCTATTTTATTGTAGTTTGCCACTAGGCTTTTATTTCATTATATTACAAGTATTTGAACTAAACCGATAAATTTATCAACATTCTGTAATTCATCATACATTTTTCATAACTAATATAATTTAAGTCATTCCATGTGTTTTTGTTTGATGTGCTCTAATTCATTTCAGTCAGTCCCAATGTACTGTCTTCCATAGGTTATCCTTCCCTTCACGTGGAACTGGAAACTCCCACAGGGTTGCACTACACACCTCCCACCCCTTTCCAGCAAGATGACTATTTTAGTGATCTCTCTAGCATAGAATCTCCCCTTAGAACCCCCAGTAGACTGAGTGATGGGGTAGTGCCTTCCCAGGGAAACATAGAACATTCAGCAGATGGACCTCCAGTTGTAACTGCAGAAGACACGTCCTTAGAAGACAGCAAACTTGAAGACTCAATGCCTTTAACAGAAATACCTGAAGCAGTGGATGTAGATGAGAGCCAGTTGGAGAATATATGTCTGAGTGAGTATCCTCAATACCTCGGAAGGATGGCTGGGGTCCCAAAAGATGTTAAACGAGCAGAGCCATTGAAGCAGACTAGAAAAGTAGGAGTAAGCTCTGAGCAGCAAGAGAAAGGAAAATCTGGTCCTGATGAGGAGATGACGGAAGAAAGACTCAAATCTCTATTTGAGGACATCCAACTTAAAGAAGGAGTAGAGTCTGAGGAGATGACAGAAGAAAAAGTACAGGCTATTCTTAAACGTGTTCAGCAAGAAGAACTGGAAATGTCTTCAATTACAGGTTGGCAGAACGAGACATCAAGTGGAAACCTAGAGTCCCCTGCTCAAGCTCGAAGAATAACTGGTGGGTTACTAGATCGACTGGATGACAGGTATGGCTCTGGGTCAGAAAAACGGAAGTGAAATGAAGGTTACATGTTAGTTTATCTATTTATCTATCCATCCATCCATCCATCCATCCATCCTTCCACGCCAAACAGCTTCTAAGATACCCTGACCAGGAATCAATCCTGGGCCCTTGGCAGTGGAAGCACACAGTCCTAACCACTGCACTGCCAGGAAATTCCAATAGTCGGTTTTAAATAAATGCTTTTAGCAGTTACTCTTTTTCTAAAATTACCATTTCAATTTTGGGATAATACATGCCTTGAAAGGTTGGTTCATTTTGCTAATCTAGAAGAGGGGAAGTTACATTGAACTCAAATATAATTTTTAAAGCTACTGATAATTAGCTGAAGTAAAATATAAAAAGTTTTATACATGCTAAAGATGGATGCACTTCCTTTACTTTAGAAGCCTACTGTTTTCTATTTTATTACCTGTTCTATTCTTTTCACATAGCCAGTAATTAATGCTCATTTAAAAAATGTAATTAACAGAATTCTAAGTCTTGTAGAAATATAAGCATTTATATTATTTCCTTACTTCAAACATAAATATGCTTACTAAACAAAATTTTAAAACATAGGTTTTAAAAATCAGTACAATGTCATCATTTGCAATAACCATCACTGAAATTTTGGTGAATTTCTTTTACATATTGTTTTTAAATGTCTTGTCATAGAAAATACAGAGAAGCAAAAAAATCATCTGTCCTTATCATACTAAGAAAAACACAACATTTTATGTATCCTTTCTTTTTTCTACATGAATATTTTATATAATTTGCAACATAGCATATGTTTCCCTGGTGACTCAGCTGATAAATAATCTGCTTGCAATACGGGAGACCTGGGTTCAACCCCTGGGTTGAGAAGAACCCCTGGAAAAGGGAACGGTTACCCACTCCAGTATTCTGGCCTGGAGAATTCCATGGACTTATAGTCCATGGGGTCACAAAGAGTAGGACACAACTGAGCAACATTTACTTAATATGTCATTCTTTACCCCCAATAATACCGGCATGATAGAAATTTGTTTATAACTAAAATAATTCCCTAATCATGAATCTGGCTCTTTTTATAGTGGCTTTCCTGTAGAAAGGTAAGAGCTAGTGTCCTTCAGACACTGGTTCAGACCCCACCATCACTAGGTTTTGCACTTTAGGACTTTAATTTCTAAGCTCTAAGAACATCACTGTAATCGGCTTCAAAGATAAGAATACTGCTGCTTTCCTCAAACAGGTTTATAGATTGAAAAAGAAAGCCTGTAACATGCCTACCCAATGACTGATGCAAATAGACTCTCACTAATAGTTGGCATTATTTTTCTTTATACACACATCAGATTAAAATATATTTTACTTCAGTGGCAACTAGTGATAAACCTAACATCAGTTCTTTTTACCCAGCTTATTTTACAATCATATTTAACATTTTCATACTGCTTGCTCAATAAAAATTCCCAAAGAGGGTATTGACATTTGCAAAGAAGATTTCACAAAACTCCTTTTGAAGAATTGTAACATCAATGAATTCTATGTTCAGCCTACAAAAAAGAGATGATGGAGACAAGATATGGTACTAATTTTGATGTCTGAGTTCAGATATAGTCACATAATTTGTAGTTGCATAAGAGGAAATTAGATATAGTTAGGAGTTAGATATAGTTATCATATAGAGTCTTTACAGTATGCTGGGACTGTCTGTCCTTAAATATATGGAATAGGATTGCTATTAATATTTTTGAGAAAGGTGTTTATTCAGAATCTGATTTATAAGAAATACACATACATACGCATAATATACATATTACACAGAAAACATTGCTCCACTTTTACTGTCTTCAGAATTCTACAGGTAATAATCAAAGATGCTGAAAACAATATACAAACTAGAAGACAGAAAGTCTGTATTGAAACTAGTAAAACTTAGAACCAATTTAAAAGAAAGTAATGGAAGAGAAAGATTTTTAAGAATCTAAAGGAAAACAGTTCTCCCAGTCAGTAGAAGCATCAGGTGAGCATCCACGCCCTGATCACCAAGGAGAGTCAGCAGAGGTCCTGAGTGGGCAAAAATGATAATTCAAGTAAGGTTCTCATGATTATTCCATGTCTGGAAAAGCATGACAGTAAGATTCACAATTGGAAACACGTACAGAGACTGGAACCTAGGGTTCTTGGGGACACTAGAGCTCTCATCACAGGAGCTCACGCTGTCCTTTGTCATCAGTGTTTTCATTGACAATAATAGAAAAGCACCGCTTTTAGGTGGGTGGGTCTGGACCTCTGGGTATGTCCATGAACCCAAGGGGCTGTAGAAGTACAATTAAAACAAAAACGGTGGCAGCATAGCCAGCCAGATTGGGGGTTGAAATGCAGAGGAAGCCTGGAGCCTACGTATCATCTCCTTACCCCACACCAACGATACACCCCCACAGTTTGAAATCCAATAACCAGATTTTTTATACTTTTCTATCATATATGTCTTCAAAAATAGTTTAAAACATGGTTGTTGAAAATTCAGAGCCTCTGAAGCCCATCTGCAGCCATATGTTACCATTGTAAATTTCCACATTTTCTCTGTTGCAGCCCTGACCAGTGTAGAGATTCCATTACCTCCTATCTCAAAGGGGAGCCTGGGAAATTTGAAGCAAATGGAAGCCATGCAGAAGTCACTCCAGAAGCAAAGACAAAATCTTACTTTCCAGAATCCCAAAATGATGTAGGGAAACAGAGTGCAAAGGAAACTCTGAAACCAAAAATACAAGGATCTGGTCGTGTTGATGAACCAGCATCATCACTAGCAGCGTATCAGAAGGCTCTAGAAGAAACCAGCAAGTTTGTAATAGAAGAGCCTAAACCCTGTGTGCCTGTCAGTATGAAAAAGATGAGTAGGACTTCTCCTGCAGATGGCAAGCCAAGGCTTAACCTCCATGAAGAAGAGGGGTCCAATGGGTCTGAGCAGAAGGTATGTTATCTAGTCTTCTACTATGCTGTCATTTAATCTCAGAGTCCTGACTCTTCAATTTTTTTGATTAATCTTGTAGCACTGAGCCCAATATTCTTTACTATTTCCAAATTATAAATATGTGATCAAAAATGGTAACACTAATGATGGGGGTAAAGAAAGTACTGAGTAAAATGTGTGCTGTCATAGGAATAAACATCTTTTTAGCCATTTTTCAGAAGGGAAGTTACAGGGATGTTAAGTAGTAAGTATCTTAAGATCCAATATTCATTCTGTAGGGATTTAGATTTCCTGACATGTCTTCATTCTTGAGGATGGAGGATGATTATCCTCTCCCTCACTGGTTCTTTTACACAGTTTAAAGAGTTGCTAGCATGTGACCCAACTACGAGCTCTATAAGTTCTGTTGCCTGAAAGGGTTTTTTAAAAATTGAAGGAACACAGTTCCCAAGAATAAAGGGTGGGTATACTACTGTTGATTGATGACATTTAGAAATGTAGCATTAAAAGTATCACTTTAATAACTTTTATATCTAAGTTGATAATTAATATTTGTTTTTAATAATTTTAAAACCTTACCATCACATAATTATTTGCTTTTAGTATTTATATGATTCCTTTATATTATTTATTTCTTTATAAGAAATAAGATTTCTTTATTCTTTGAGGGTAAGCATTTTTAGACATTAGAAAAAATTTTAACTGAAATTATGATTCATAGATGGATATAAGAAAATTAATATCAGTTCTGTTTCTTACATTTTTGACTGCTTTTTGCCGTCACAATTTTTGTGTCTTTTCATGAACCATGCAGTAGACATAGATTGAGAGTTATACATCTTTGGAATCGTAGTACTTGAAGTTTTTCATAAAACATCAAGTTTATTTAAGATCTTCTACAGTGTTTTGGGTAGAAAAAAAATCTTTTGTAAAATAATGAACCCATGATTAATTTTATTTAGAAATATTTAGTAAATTCCAAAATCACTTGGGAGCTAATTATCAGCTTAATAACTAATCATATCCTTTCCTTTTCCCTTCTGCAGGCTGTTTTTTTAATCACTTTCCTGCTTGTTAGGAAGGAAAGTGAGAGGAAGTAAAATTCTCAGGCTTTTCTTTCATTTCCTTCCTGACAAGAGTTGTTTTGAGTATTGATTTCTCCCTTTTTGTTAACTCTCAGTATATTTAAGCAATATGACTTTGGACGGAATATTGCCTTTTAAAATGAGCCCACAAACTATAGTGAGGAGCTATAGGAGGGAGTTGCAACATAGTGATGTTTTAATGATGAAAATGTATTCCGCAAAAACCCATTAGAAGTTGATAGGAAAGTTCTGAAATCAAATGACCATATAAATGTAAGTAAGTATTTCTGTGTGTGTACATGTGCCTACCTATTGCCCACTGGGGAACCATGGGAAAGGCATAAAGAGGGTTTGAAAATGAAAGGTTTAACCCTGGATGGAAACGCAGCTGAATTCATCAGTAAAGGAAAATAATCACTGTTAGAAAATGTTTTTGAGATTTCTTATAAGTGAGTTTGTGCCTTTAGTGTTGTTCACTGGTCCTAGTCCAATGCAAAATGTCTTCAGGAGTACAGCAATTCACAATGAAGTTAAAGCTTCCAGAAGATAAGAGTCTGACCTCTCAAGAAATCCGAAGATGTTCAGGATGTCTCTTGTGTGATTAGACCATAGTACAATAGCAACCAACTAGGTCATCGGATGTATGATCTCAGAAAACAGCCCCCTTTTTGTCCCCTGAAAAATCAGGTCAAAAGTCCGGGTGCAGCTCTTACACGGATGACTGCCTGCTGTTACAAGGTAAAATTCTGCTACTTTCCACCACTTTTCATGCAGCAACCCATGGCAAGGAGTACTGAGAAAAATTCCATTTGGTCTCCAAGTTACCCTCTGTGCCACTGCCTAGAGAATTCTCTAAAAGGAATCATGATCAAGATTCTACTACTGTCTTCTCTCTACCCTTCACCTTAATATTGGCAGAGATTCCATAGAGAAAAATGGAACAAAGATTAGCCAAATGGCCACTTTTTCTTTAAGTAAGGGGCTGGTCTCAGATGATTCTTGATAGGATTATGATATAATTGACATCTAGGTTTATCATTAATGTTTGCATTAACATATGTTCTTCTGCTTTTAAATGTCTCAGTGAAAATCTTTCCCTAGTCTAAGATTCTGTGTATGGATAATTCAGGTTTAACTTTCTTTTCTGCCTCATCTAATCTACTAATTGCTGAATGCTCAGTAATGCTTTTGCAAGATGAATCTGTCTTACCTTTCCCTGCATTTTTTAGCCATTGTAAGGCCCTCCTTTCACGATATTTAGATCATTTTAAGTGTCCAGAATGCATGGTCCTTTTCTTAAAAAATTTTAAAGTAATAGGCAGTTTATCTCAATAGGGTATTTTGTTCAGATGAAATTTCCTACAAAGGTAAGGTTGATATTACTGTAACATTTTAGAATATTTGGTAAGTATTTCACCTTTGGTGAAAATGGCCTACTTTATTATCTATTGTATTTGAATAACATTTCATTAATTTTTGCTAACACTTATGCCTCCTATAACAGTTTTACTTATTTTTTCCGATTTTTACCAATATTAGCTACAATTACTATCTCTGAGACTATTGGATTTGGCATAACTAGTACACTTAGAAAACAAAATACTGAAATAATTTCCATTAATATTTAGAAATAAAATTATTCAGCATGCACTCCTGGACCATGACATTTAAGGAAAAGCTGAAGATAATTTTCCCTTTGACTTATGACTCTATCTCTTGGTAGTTTTTCCTTATTCCTATTCTTATCACCTAAAAATTAATATTGTGTATAATTACCATATTCTTATCTGTAGTTATCTGTGAAATGTTTCTATTTTAATTTCATATCATGTCTTTAAAATAAAACCTCAGGCTTTCACCTGTTTTACATTCCTTCATTTGAATAAAGGAATAAACATCTACTGATTTCCAGTTATGTATTAGGTGCGAATTATGCTGATATATTTGTATACCTTTTACAGTGTTCAAAATAGCTTCTGATAAAGTTGTCAAATCTGACCAAAATATCATAAAAATCAGAAATACTATGCCTTTTTCTGTAGATCAAGTCAAAGATGGCCTTAATTGTGAGGTTATACATTCATGTCAAATGTATAATATTTATTTTTAAACTAGTTTTAAATCTATACTGTTTCCCCAAACTAACAATTAGTAGCATGTATGTAGTTTCTGATACCAAAGTCTCCATAATTGTTATTTTTAAGAACTTACAATTTTATTATCATGATCTTTATCTGCATATGTATACTTATGAATTTCTATATGCATTGCATTTATATATACACATAAGTATATATATATATATATGCAGGTAAAGGTTAAAGTAATTAAATATACATATTTTATGTATACTTTATACTAATATTTATACACATATATACATACATATACAGAGTAATTTCATTTAGAATCCTACTCAAAATTTCCTTCCATTTAAATTTTTTAAAGATTTCCACATACATCATGATTTTCCTTAGAGGGAGATCTAGCAAGTAAAAAAGTAATTCTTTCTTGATTTCCTTTCTCAGAATGTCTTTTATTTTAAATGTGATGGTAAAATTATACTAAAAATGCATTTATCAGGACTTGAAAGGCAGTGAGGGTGATTCAAGCTCAGAGGAGGAACGGAGAGTCACTACCCGAGTTATTCGCCGGCGTTTGATTATAAAGGTATCCCAAAGCTAGATCAGTATGGGGCAATGCTGTGTTGTTAGAACGTTCCTTGTGGTTTGGAAAATTCAGCATGCTTGGTAACTAAATGGCGCTATATGTGTCTTTGCATATTTGAAAACTGATAAAAACAACCACTGAAAGGAAAAACTCATGTTGCATGGTAGTGAGTATTCTGTCTAAGCCTGTGTTTGACATGTGGCAGTTGTCATCTTATCTGAGAATTCTTGGCATTTGTATACTGCTTTCCTTGGAGAAGTGTTCTGTGTGTGAACAAAGATTCTATCTTGGTGAGAGAATTGTTCATATCAAATGAAATGTTCAACTGAAATCCCAGAGGCTATTAAGAAGTATGAGGTAAGATAAAGAAGAAAGAGAAGAATGAAAAGTCTCCCTTCTCAGTCTTACCAGTTTTTAAGTTATAATCAGTTCTTCTTTATCAACCAATGACTAAGAATTCAGTGTTACAGCCTGGCATAGATGTATGTGACACAGTGTAAACCAAGCAAAACTTTCTGAAATTTGTTTTTAATTTGACCGACATACAAAAAATCAGGCTGTATTTTTTTTAAGTAGGGGAAGCAAGTCTTACTGCCAGTGAAAAATGTAATTCCACCCCCGTTAGAGTATAACTGAATACTATGTATAAATCTCGATTTTCCCCACAAAGGCCTTCTGAAGTACTGACCTTATTCATGGTAGATCCCGCAGACTCCTTCTTGCAGTATGCTGTTTATCTTCATTACTATGTCTTTAGAGAGATCTTTCTTGATGTTAGAATAATTTGAGTGCAGAGAACTAGGAAGCCATTTGCAATACACAGGCCTTTGAATGTGGTCCAAATAACCTGAGGCTCCTTGGTTGGCAGCTCTGAAGAGAAAGAAAGGAAGGGAAGTATCTATTGAAAACCATTTATCAAACTTATCACCCATTTCCAAAGTGTCAGGAGACCCAACAGAGAGGCAGGGAAGTTGGCTTAGGTATCCCAAACTTATTAATCCTGCTGCTTATAAATACTTTTCATGTAGATGAGATGAAAGAAGAGAAGAAAATATGCCAAATCTGCTTTAGTCTAATTTTTCTAATTAGAAAAATTTCTAATTTTCTGATGTTTCTCTGGAAACATCAGAGAAGAAAATAAGTCCTTGTCTAAATACTAAATTATCCACAAATCAGCCTTGAGCTCAATAGGTGCCATCACTTCTTTGAAAATTCCATGTAGGCAAGCCAAATTACTTATTGATATCTAATATTTGCAAGCATATGACCTGCTATCTATAAAGTCCTCCTAATCTCATAAAGATACCTCATAAAGATACCTCCCACACATTTTCTGTGATTAATGAGAAGAAATATTTAATTTGTTTTTTCAGAACATATTCTGAAATATTCTGCCATTATTCTGCTCAGGCTTTGCTAGTCCCATGATGACTGTCTTTAAGAAGTACTATTTTAAAGTAAAACATCTAGAGAAAGCAAATCAGACATAATGGCTTTATGTTTAACATATAACATTCTCATGTTGCGTCAAATTCACCTCATTCATTTATAACAGCTGCCCAGTAGAGGAGTTGACTCTCTAGTTGATGGAAAGAAATAGACATAATCTTGCATGAATATGTAGAGAAACTTTTCTCTGGAGAATGATAAAACAAAACAACAGGAACATCAACCCCTTCCCTAAGTCAATGAGGGTTGTTTTGGTCTCCTAAAATTCTAGACATGCACTAGCAAGTCAGCTTTTAAGTAATTTTGTTAGCATGAATTATTTATGTATTTAAGTGTAACATATAATTATATATATATATATATATAAACATTTTTATTAAGAGCTTAAGTTTGAAAGACTGAAATACACTATGATGTTATAGGTTTCATAAAACACAGGAGACAGTGTGCTCTCCAAACCTTCACTTCTTGAAGTCAGTGTAATTTTAGGGAGGTTGAGTGGAATCATCAGAAGATGAATTTTATAAATGGAGAGGTCATTGTATAAATAATAGAAGCACTTAAACAAGCTTTGAGAAGTGTCTTTTATATGTGATAGAAAACTCAAAAGCTAAAGAATAACTATAATTATAATTGGAAGGTATAATAGGTATAACAAAAAATATTTGTAAGCTATATATATAGAAATCTTTCTGGTTACTTTTTTTCTGATCAGCTTTTGGGGGCCCTTGAAAAAGAACACATTTCTTTTTTTTTTTCTCTTTATTCCATACATTGGTACTTTGTAATGTAAAGGAGCTTGAGACTGCAAGTACTACATGGTAAATGTCACATGGGATCCATCTCTGTTTAAAAAAAAAAAAAAACATAAAATGAGAATGTTAGGACCTAAAGGAGTCATTGAGACTAAAATTATTTCTTCTCCAAGATGATAAAACCAAAGATTAGAGATGAACTGATTTACCCAAAATCATTCAGCTGGATGTTAACAATTCTAGAACCAGAACCCAACCCCTGGCCCTCTAGTGACGCACCTTCTACCTGCCTTTTCCACAATACTGTATTCTCTTCCAGGAGAAAATGAAAAGGAGTAACTTTTCCTAGATTAAATTAGGCACTTGTTCACTTAGATTTTTCCAGTAGTATAGAAGAAGACAGCATTGGGCTATCTTTCTTGGAAACTGTTTGATGGGGCTGGAATGCTAGTTTGACCTACTTTATGGAGGCTGTCCAACCTTGGACTGAACCAGCATATTTACACTGTTTGCCATAGTAATCCCCTTGGCACTTAGAATCTTAGAGCTGAAAACTATTTGAGGGTTGCTCCCCGCTTCCAGAGCTAGCTTTCGTCAGGAAGTATCAATGGAAGTAGTAGATTCCATTACCTCAGGTCTAGGCAAATCTGTCTTTATAGCCATTCAAGTTGTATAATAAAGGGGATGAAAGCATAATTTTATGATTTTTCTCTTTAATTTCATATGTGAATCATTCACTTTCTAATTTTTAAATATTTTTTATTTAATATTCTCAAGTCCCTAAGAAATGAATAAACTTAAACTCTCCCATTTGTTTAAGGATTTTTAAATTTTATAAGTATATTCATTTATTCATATCTAATATAATATCACAGTGGTTTCAAAGGCTTGGAAGCAGTTTAAGTCAACTGACCTGTCTCTATGAGCTTGTTTACATTATTTGCTCAGCAAATTCTGTGATTACAAAGGTAAAAACTTTAATTCAAATCATTGTGAACTTTGATAAGATTCAAACAACTGAATTTTTACTATATAGTTCAATTATATTTTTATTTCTACTTTTGAGCAATTTTCAAACAAGAGTTTAAATGTATGTTTTCCCCCACCAAACAATTCAAAAGTACAAAGAAGTTCAACCTATCCATTCCACTTACCAGAGGTAACTATTGTTCACAAGCTTCAGATTGTTTTATATACCTATAACAGTATGTATGTGTACATAGAATATACATGTACATAGATCCCCAAGGTGTGGGTTTCTAGGAATATAAAAATGGGTTACATATTGCTTAGCAATTTGCTAAGTTTATATATATATATATATATATATATATATATATCTTTCTCATCCCATTTTTTGAAAGTTCAAGTTTTAATGTTCTATACATTAAAGCAAATTCATACATTTCATGTTGTTATTCATTTTATTTAAGAAGAAGAGAAAAATAGAAATCCTAAAATGCAGTACTTCCAAACGGAAGTATAGCTAGTCTTCATAAAGACGGCTACCAGGAATGATAGTGACACTGTATGTGCTCTAATTTTCCTTTGAAATAGGCAAGGAAAAAGTAGGTAGAGATATTGCCAAAAATAATGCCATTACCAAAAGTAGCATGGAAATTTTATTTACTTAAAAGTACAAATATTTTCAAGAACTTCAGAGAGCCTCTAATGTACCTGATGAATTAAAGATGAAAAAAATTTTTTACATGTATTTTGTGACTCCTTACTAACTTTCCAGTCTATCTAATCAACTACTATCTAATCTATTCCCCGAATTTAGTGAGTTTTACATAATCATGAAACTTATTTTGACCTTATTAAGACACTAGTTGACCATATTTAGAGCCCATTTAAGATTAAGATAAGTATCTTTACCTTTAATTATACATAAATAGTATGAATTTTCAGTAGGAAACAATGCCTGCATACCACAGCAGATCTCAACAACCTATATTGCTTGTTATTTATAAACAAGAATTTGCTTTTTTCTAAGGCTATTAATATAAATCGATATACTTAAATGTATTTACTGTGCTTATAAATATACCTACTAGAAATGTTTTTCAGAGACTGTCTGAAAATTGGCATCTTTTCCCACTGAAGAGTCAATTTATAACCATCTCTAATAAGTGGCAATTTTAATGGATTTTCCTAGGATCCTGGAATTGTCTTAACACTCAAGGACCTGGACATGTCCAATAGTTACCCCAAACATATCTCACTTACTCATGTTTAAACTATAGTGAAATCTTTCATGACCTTTTTTGAGTTTTCTGCTGACTCTAAGCCTTTAATTGTAAAATAATGTTTTTTCCTAAATATATAAAACCAACCATTGTTGTTGTTCAGGTGCTAAGTTGTGCCTGACTCTTTGCAACCCATGGACCATAGTATGCCAGACTCCTCTGTTAACTCCTCTCCCCAAGTTAGCTAAAATTCATGTCCATTGAGTCACTGATGCTATCTAACCATCTCTGCCGCTCCCTTCTTTTGCCTTCAGTCTTTCCCAGCATCAGTCTTTGCCAGTGAGTCAGCTCTTCGTATCAGCTGGCCAAAGTATTGAAGCTGAAGCTTCAGCATCAGTCCTTCCAATGAATATTCAGGGCTGATTTCCTTTAGGATTGACTGATTTGATCTCCTTGCAGTCCAAGGGACTCTCAAGAGTCTTTCTCCAACACCACAATTCAAAAGCATAAATTCTTTGGCACTCATAAAGTTGGACCTTCTTTATGGTCCAGGGATCACATCCCTACATGACTATTGGAAAAACATAGCCTTGGCCCTTGTCAGCAAAGTGATGTCTCTGCTTTTTAATATGAAGTATAGTTTGATGGGTTTGATCTCTGGGTTGGGAAGATACCCTAGAAAAGGGAATACTTAACCATTCCAGTTTTCTTTACTGGAGAATTTCATGGACAGAGGAGCCTGGCTGGCTACAGTCCATGGGGTCACAAAAGTCAGACACGACTCAGCAACTAACACTAGATTTGTCATAGATTTCCTTATGAGGAGCAAGTGTCTTTTAATTTCATGACTGCAGTCACCATCTGCAGTGATTTGGGAGCCCAAGAAAGTAAAATCTGTCACTCCTTCCACTTTCCCCCTTCTCTTTGACATGAAGTAATGGTATGATCAGATGCCATGATCTTAGCTTTTTCAGTATTGAGTTTAAAGCCAGCTTTTTCACTCTCCTCTTTCCCCCTCATCAAGAGGCTCTTTAGTTTCTCTTCATTTTCTGCCATTAGAGTGGTATCATCTACATACCTGAGGTTGTTGATATTTCTCCCGGTAATGTTGATTCCGGGAGAAAACATCCAGCCTGTGCTTCATCCAGCCTGTGCTTCATCCAGCCCGGCATTTCACATGATGTACTTTGCATAAAAGTTAAACAAGCAGAGTGACAGTATACAGCCTTGTCATACTCCTTTCCAAATTTTGAACCAGTCCATTGTTCCATGTCCGGTTCTAACTGTTGCTTCTTGACCTGCATACAGGTTTCTTAGGAGACAGGTAAGGTGGTCTAGTATTCCCATCTCTTAAGAATTTTCCACAGTTTGTTGTGATCCACACAGTCAAAGGCTGTTACGTAGTCAGTGAAGCAGAAGTAGATGTTTTTCTGGAACTCCCCTGCTTTCTCCATGATCCAATGAATGTTGGCAATTTAATCTCTGGTTTCTCTGCCTCTTTGAAACCAAGCTTGGACAGCTGGAAGTTCTCAGTTCACATACTGCTGAAGGATTTTCAGCATAACCTTGCTAGCATGTGAAATGAGCTCAATTGTATAGTCATTTGAACATTCTTTGGCATTGCCCTTCTTTGGAATTGGAATGAAAACTGGCCTTTTCCAGTCCTGTGGCCACTGCTGAGGTTTCCAAATTTGTGATATATTGAGCGCAGCATTTTAATAGCATCATCTTTTAGGATTTGAAATAGCTCAGTTGGAATTCCATCACCTCCACTAGCTTTGTTAATAGTAATGCTTCCTCAGGCCCACTTGACTTCACACTCTGGGATGTCTGGCTCTAGGTACGAGTGACCACACCATCATGGTTATCCAGGTCATTAAGACTTTTTTATGTACAGTTCTGTGTATTCTTGCCACCTCCTCTTAATCTCTTCTGCTCCTGTTAGGTCCTTGCCATTTCTGTCCTTCATCATGCCCGTCTTTGCATAAAATGTCCCCTTGATCTCTCCAATTTTCTTTAAGAGATTTCTAGTCTTTCCCATCCTACTGTTTGTCTCTACTTTTTGCATTGTTTATGTAAGAACTCTTATCTCTCCTTGCTATTCTCTGGAACTCTGCATTCAGTTGGGTATATCTTTCCTTTTCTCTCTTGCCTTTTGCTTTTCTTCTTTCCTCAACTATTTGTAAAGTTTCCTCAGACAACCACTTTGCTTTCTTGCATTTCTTTTTCTTTGGGATGGTTTTGATCACTGCCTCCTATATAACATTATGAACCTCTGTCCATAGCTCTTCAGACACTCTACCAGATCTAATCTCTTGAATCTAGTTGTCACCGCTACTGTATAATCATAAGGGATTAGATTTAGGTCTTACCTGAATGGCCTAGCGGTTTTCCCTACTTTCTTCAATTTAAGCCTGAATTTTGCAATAAGCAGCTCATGGTCTGAGACACAGTCAGCTCCAGGTCTTGTTTTTACTGACTGTATAGTGCTTCTCCGTCTTTGGCTGTGAAGAACATAATTAATCTGATTTTGGTGTTGACCATCTGGTAATATCCCTAGGTAGACTCATCTCTTGGGTCATTGGAAAAGGATGTTTGCTTTGACCAGCATGTTCTGGCTGTTGCCCTGTTTCATTTTGTACCCCAAGGCCAGACATGCCTGTTATTCCAAGTATCTCTTGACCAACCATGCAAAACATAAATAATACTCCTTAAGAACTTGTTACAGATTTTAGTGCATTCAGGCAGGAGACCTCTACACATTTTTCTATTTCCTTCCCTCTCTTAACTGTGCTAAATGAAATTAGTCATAAACAAGGTTCAAGATGAAGTAAACAAGCATGAGCAACAAGAAACATCTTGTTTTATTTTCATCTCATCTCTGTACCCCAGTGAGGTAAAATGAGTCAAATGTCCCACCCATGACCTATGAGTCCACAATCTATAAGAAAACAAAGTCACTTTGTTTAAAAAAAAAGAAGAAGAAGAAGAAAGAAAACAGAATTTTGTTAGTAAAATAAGGTAGATTTCAGTTAGTCTTTGTTATTTTAAACCAGAACTTCCTTTCTACTGGCTATAATAAAAACAATCATAGAATTTCTCACCATCGGCAGACACTGGCAAAATTCTCAGAATTACCACCTTTCCCATGACAATAACATTAAAAGAGTTAGAATCCTGACTCTCCCAGAAACTCAGCTGTCTTCATCAAGATTTGCCATTTTTCCTTTAAAAAAAAAAAAAAGAAAAAAAAGTACAGGGTATAATAACTATAGTACATAGCACTCTTGTGTTGTCCAGGTCACCTCTTCAACAAGAAGTTTTACTACAAGTCAGCAGGTCTCTAAAGTGGGTCTGCACTTAAGGTGTTTGTTCTTGTTCCCCAAAACTCTTAAGTGAGACTGACCTAATGTTGACACCAGTGAAGAAGGTAATGTGTTATAAATACAGTCCTATTTTTGCTCTCTGAGTGGTTTTTATTATCATATAATCGTAAAGCTAGTAGGTATTGAGGAACCCTCTAAATCTACTGAGCAGGAAAATATGAGGCCACCTTGGCAAGTTAAGGATTTATTCCCTTTTTTTTAGCAGTCACTACCTGAAAGATGCCATCATACATTCCTTAAGTAATTAATCAGTCATCACAGAGGGTTCCTTCACATGAAGATGACATTCTGATACTATGTACTTCATCAGACATAGTTTTTCTCATATACAACTTATGAAAGGCTAAGTCTAGAAAAAAAAAAGGTTTTCTCTGTACTCTGAACTTTTCTCACAGTACTTGAAAAAAATGTATATATTACCCTCAGTAAAGGAATTTTTAAATTAAAGAGTGATGCATATAATACCCCAACTAAGGTGCTACCTCAATTCAAATTAGATACAAGGCAATCCACCAAAATGAGAGATTTGGTAGAACTAGTGAAGAAACATTTATTCAAAGTGAAATAATCTAGAGTTCTAATCATTAAAAGCTAAATCTTTTTTCAACAAAATAAAACCTTTTTGTTTGTCTGTCTATGTATAACTGCATTCTATGATTACATATTTTCAAATTCTTCCTTCTTGGAGTTTATTGCTAACCATCATTCTTATACATGTTTGAGGTTTAATGCTTTGAATGTTGTTGACTGCTAAGTAATTCCATGGAGTCAGTCTCCTCCCCTTGCTCTAGAATGGCAAGTAAAGTTTTATACCTTCTTTTTCTAAAATTCCACAGAGCATGTGTGTGGTGTATGGAGTGGTGTGGAGATCTATCCATCTAGTTTATTGCTAATCTTTATGCCACATCCTTTAGGGAGAGGAAGCAAAAACCATTCCTGGTGAATCTGTCACAGAAGAACAGTTTACTGATGAAGAAGGCAACCTCATCACCAGAAAAGTAATCACCAATGGGATTTCATGCTTCTCTTCGGTTTAGATTTTCTATGCATTTGCTGTAGTGTCAGCTCTTGAAATAGAAAAGAGAAAAAGCTCTGCTTTTCACTATTGCTTCCTATACAGATCACTCGGAAAGTACTAAGACGAATTGTTATCCCACAAGAGAGAAAACATGATGACGTGGTAATGGAGAGGGACTGTCAAGAAGAAAGTAGAGGATAAAAGCTTTGTGAACGCTTTAGAATATGCTGCTAACAGCCTGGCATCTGCAGTGTGGCAGCTTGAAGCATTTGCCGCTTTTGACATCTTGTGTATTTGATCAGGGTCAAAGAAAAAGACTTTCCTTCCTAACATTCTTTAACACCATATACTTTTACTATCTTTAGGGTTTTCACAAAAGTTATTTCATTTATGGAGGATGGAATGTGCCTGTTTAAGCATGGGAGAGAAAATTTAAAAACCCTCTACCACAGCCAAATCCCTCGACCATCCCCCACCCTAGCCCTCCTGGCCCAATACTTTACCTGCAGCCCAGTGCCTGCCTAGGACCCGGAGAGAGAGCACTTGTTTCCAGCAGATGCACAGGGTTTAATTAAAAGTCAGAATGATAAAAAAGGTTGTCATAAGATCCTTACATTGAATCTAAACATTTTCTCTTTCCAGTATATTCTACAGGGGAATATAAATCCCCCCTCCCCCATCTTAACCTGAAGAGGATTTTCCTCTCCGGGTCAACAACAGCCCATCTCCAGTGTACCAGTTAAAGAACCAAAGTCATCACTGAGCAGTGTAACTCAGCAAATGAATCTCTAACTCCCAGAGAAAACATCTCTGGTTATTTTTCATTTCTTTCCTTTCTCAGACCTTACCCTTTTCATTAAAAAAAAAAAGAAAGAAACTTCAATGCCTGTGTTTACATAAGAAAAAAGTAAACTGAAAATTTCTGAGAAGGAGTAATTCAGAAAATTGGAAGGACTTCTGTGTTTTCTATTTTAAGTAGGTTAAAAGCTGAGCATTTGTGCAACCACTTTGCTCACAGAGAAGTGTGTTCTTGACGCTCAATGAAAAGAGGTCTTATTTTATGGAAAAAGGATGTCTACTTTGTCAGGAGTAAGAGGAAGGGCGTGGTAATTTCATGAATTGAAAAAGTCTCTCAGCTCGACACCACTTCCACGGTGTTTAGTTCATGATTAGTGCTTTACTGAGAAATTTCCGTCTCATTACAACAGATTACTTAACATTCTGCTGACTTTAAAAGGCATAAACTATAACTTACTAATATTTTTTACAACTGGGGTTTGAGTGCCTTGAGAGCTTTAGTGATTTCTTCTAGCTTCACAGGAAATGGACAGGCTGTTTAATTGATCACTAATAGAATGAATGATTGTGAAGTATAGTAACATGGTATTCATTCTGATGGTGCTCTCCAGCTTGCCTTGATGCTGCTGAGCTGTGTGGTTAAGGTAAATAGATGGTATTTTTGGACATGAAGTGACAAAGTGCTTTAAGCTGTGTCTCACTTACCCTAATCTAGCCTCAAGGAACCAGAGCGGAACCTGCTTTTTAATGAAAACTCTTTCACTATGAAATCCTAATATGTACATTCCTTTCAAAACAGGGAGAAGGTTATAAGGTGAAGACAAAGAAAGAAATCCGTCAAGTGGAAAAGAAGAGCCACTCATAACAGTAACAGTCAACCAAGGTGGTAAGTGTGCTCAAATCGACAACAGTAGCCCATCTAATTTCACCAAATAAGTGATCCATACCTCCTCCACCCTTCCTCTCTTTTTTCATGGAATTACAGCTTTGAATATCCAGTATGCAGTTGGAGTCATTTTTATGTTTGTGTATACATACAATTGTTGTTGTTTAGTTGCTAAGCTGTGTCTGACTCTTTTGTGGCCCCATGAACTAGCCTGCCAGGCTCCTCTGTTCATGGGATTTCCCCAGGCAAGAATACTGGAGTGGGTTGCCATTTCCTTCTCCCAGGGATCTTCCTGACCCAGGGATCGAACCTGCATTGGCAGGCAGATTCTTTACCACTGAGCCATCAGGGGAACCCACACACATACATACACACACTAAAACTATGGCCTCTGGCTCACAGTCCATAAACTTTCCACAAATTAGTCAGGAGTTTAAATGTAAATGATGTTTGCAGAAGCAAATGTAAATATTGATCAAAGAGCGAAGGCTCAGTGTTTAGGATGCAATAGCATTATTCATTCTAATAGGAAGGTTATTTGGCAACAAATAGTTCATATAAATGTACTTGGAAAGTTGTATTGATTCAGTTTCCCACCAATTTTGCAGAACAGCATCTGAGAATATAATTTTGGTTGAAATATATTGGTTGCCAAGTTTAAATGAAGTGACTGAAATCCCTATATACTACTTAATATATTTTGTATAAGCAAAGCAAATTAAATAGGAGGCTAATGGGACTACTGTGTTTTGTAAGTTAAAATGTTTAGTGAGCTTTGTTGAAAGTTGTCTGAATTATTCTTCAAAAAGAAAGGTGTCTTCCTTCAACATTGTTTTCTGAACTTTACTTTTTGCTAGTTCTTCCTACGGAACCACAATTAGAAAGCCCATATGGGGTGAAAAAGCAGATAGAGCTTTGAAAAGCTCTTTGTAAGTCTGTGAGACAAAGCTGGATGAGTTCTTAGGGCTGTTCACCAAGAGTTTTCTTAGCCCCCAGAAACAAAGAGCAAAGAGATCCCAGTTTCCACTTCCATTCATCTGCTGTTCCCCAGTTACCGGAATCCTGGTATTTGGAGTGTTGCCATAAGGAACTGAGAAATCAGAGTCTCATTGCCCCAAATTTTGTATGTGAGGTGACTGTAACTAAGACCCAAAGAAATTCTTAATCCCTCCACCTCCAAAAAAACTCTTATTATTTGCCTGTTTATTCACTTAAGGATTGATTTCACTTTCTCTCCATGAGGCTTTCTGCCTAAGGCACTGGGAAATCACTGGTAAACAACACTAGGGAGGTACTGGCTCTCACTGACCTTACGTTTGGAGATTTCTTGGTAGTCAGTTGTTTCAGTATTTAAGGCTTTGAGAAAACTCCTAGGAACCGCAGAGAGGTCTGGAAATAACAATGTTTGCTGTACATCCTTGTCCAGTGTTCCAGGTGTACCCTTCACTTGATTCTCACAGTCAGTCCTCTTGGATTGGCACCTTTATCATCCCCACTTAACAGGCTCAGAATTGCCCAAGGTCACCTAAATTAAAAAGTAGCAGAAATAGAATACAAACCCTAACAGGCAGCTTCCAGAGCCCACACTCTTAACCCTGTTAACTGGATATCTGACCTTGTTTGAGGTGACAGGGAAGGTTTTCTTTGAGAAAATGATGCTTGAGCTGTTTTAAAGGGTGAATAGGGCTCAGCTGGATAAAGAGGAAGAAATTGCATGGTGTTTGGGGTAGCCTTCCAGCATAGACTACAGCTTTTGCAAAGGCCAGAAGGAGAAAGAAACAAGAAGGGAAAACAGGTCAGTGCAGCTGGTGGAAGGTTTTGGCATTGTGTCTGGAGAGGTAGGAAAGATGCAGGTCTCATAAGCCTCTTTCCACTAAAAGTTTAGGTTTTGCATCCCTTACTCTAGCTGCAAGGCACAGAATGAAGGGAAGTGGCAATAATAGATGAGCAGATAACCTGTTAAACTACTGAAGATGCTGGCTTGGGCAGTAAGGATTATAAGAGGTAGTGACAGTAAGGCTGAATCAAGAGATAGTGACATGAATTGCTTTTTGTCAGATGACAAGGGTGAGAGATGAGAAAATTAAGGATGACATCAGTGAAGCAACATCTAGAATGAACCCACCCATTATTCATATCTTACAGCTGAACCTAGTAAAAGACATATATAGAGATTTTTTTCAATTGAGGTGTAGTTGATTTACAATATTAGTTTCAGATGCATAACACAGTGATCCAAAATTTTTATAGGTTGTACTCCACTCAAAATTTTTATAGATTATACTCCATTTAAAGTTTTTGTAAAATATTGACTATATTTCCCTGTGCTGTACAATATGTCTTTGTAGCTTATTTATTTTACACACATTAGTCTGTACCTCTTAATCTCCTACCCTTGTCTTGTCCCTTCTGCCTTCCCTCTTCCCACTGGTCACTGCTGGTTTGTTCTCTATATCTGTGAGCCTATATTTTGCTATATTCTGTTATTACTTATATGTGGACTAAAAAAAAATATGTATTTGTCTTTCTCTGACTTATTCACAAACCATAATACTCTCCAGGTCCATCTATGTTGTTGTAAATGGCAAACTTTCACTTTTTAAATATTCCATTCCATATATATATATATATATATATATATACACACACACACACACACACACACACACACCACATCTTCCTTATCCACTATTTTGACCCACTTGTTTTTGCTATTGTTTCCTTTGCCTTAGGAGACATATCCAGAAAAAAATATTGCTACAGTCTATATCAAAAAGTATTCTGTTTTCTTCCAGGACTTCTGTGGTTTCCAGTATTACTTTTAGGTCTTTAATCTATTCTTAGTTTTTTAGTTTTATTTTTATATGTTGTGACAAAATGTTCTATTCTTATTCTTTTACATGTGGCTGTCCAATTTTCCCAGCATCACTTATAAGAGACTGTCTTTTCTCCATTGTATATTCTTGCCTGCTTTCCCATAGATTAATTGACCATAAGTGTGTGGGTTTATTTTTGGGCTCTCTGACCTTGTTCTGTTCCATTGATCTGTGTGTCTGTTTTTGTACCAGTAGCATACTGTTTTAATTGCTAGAGCTTTGTAATATAGTCTGAAGTCAAGGAGCATCATAACTCTAGCTCTGTTCTTCTTTCTCAAGATTTCTTTGGCTAATTAAAAAGAATGAAATAATGCCATTTGTAGCAACATAGTTAGACTTATATATTGTTATACTGAGTGAAGCAAGTCAGACAGAGGACTAATATTGTATGACATGTGAAATCTAAAGAAATTATACAAATGAACTTATTTACAAAACAGACTCACAGACTTAGAGAAATAACTTATGGTTGCCAGGGGGAAGAATTTGGAGGGAGGTAGAGTTAGGGAGTTTGGGATGGACATGTACACACTGCTGTATTTAAAATGGATAACCAACAAGGGAACTCTGCTCAATGTTATGTGCAGCCTGGATAGGAGGGGAGTTTGGGGGAGAATGGATACATATATATGTATGGTTGAGTCCCTTTGCTGTCCACCTGAAACTATCACAACTTTGTTAATCAGTTAAAAAAAAAAGATTGCTTTAGCTATATGGCAGATTAATAAAACACTAAGCATGAATTTGCAGCTTAAATTACTCTGTTTAGGCAATTCTAAGTGATAAATAAAACTAGAAGAGAGTTTAGTTAGCTGTCAACTTTAGTATACCCCTAAAAGTTTAGTAACTTGTTCAGTCATAGACTCAGACTCTGAGTAGGAAAGAACCAAAAAGGTTATCTACTCCAGCGAAACCATTTTTCTAGAGTAACATATACCTAATATCTGTGAATAAATGACACCAAAAAATATGTGAAAATACTAGGCTTCCAGGGTCATTTAGAGCAAATTAATATAGAAATGACTTGTCAAAAATATACAAGAGATATCAGAATGATAAATAATCCACTCTGTAAAGCAGCTGGCTTGGCTTTGGCTCATTTGCTACACCACTCAAAGGAAAGAGAAACTCAACAGGAGCATTCATATGAATGTGAAAATAGCTTCAACATAAAGCAAACTAAATGTGTCAGATGGAAAGAACAGTGATTTGACTGCAAGCCTCATTTTACTCTCCAGGGTGGTATTTACCTTTCATAAGTGAACTTAGGAAATGAGTCCAAGAATACTGCCTATAATTCCAAGACACTGAATGTGTGCTCTGGAAAAATCAATTTGCAAATATATTGAGGGTTTTTATGACCCTGCTGGCTGTCTTTTTTTTAACAGTAGAACAACTAATAAGCACATGGAATGTGGCCAAATTTCACTGAATATCAGATGGTAACATTAAAATTTTTATTCTGCTTTTATAACCAGTTGAATTTTGAGCTATCTGAATCCTACACCTGCCTTTCTTTAATACTGAGTCATACCCATCCTATTTTTAATGTAAGGGAAAAGCTGATGGCTGAAAATAGTAAGATAATGGGTTAAAATAAATATAAAGATTTATACATAATATATAATGATTTATACCTTATAAAGTGCTTTTACATTTTTGTCTTACTCTTCAAACAAGCCTCCAGGAATCTCAGACCAACTTTGATTGCTACCTTTTACAGATGAGGATGCTAAGGCTCAGAGAGGTCATATGACCTTTCTTCTGTTACACAGCTGTGATTGGAAGAACTAGAACTCAACTCAAGATTGACACTTCACTTGGTGTCCAATTCCACCAAGCTGTCTTTCTAAAATTACTTATGAATACTAATAATAGTCATATCCTATCAGAGATTACTATATGCCAGGTAAGATCATTACATACATTACCTTATGTAGTCCCCAAAACAATGCTATAAGGTAAATACTATTATCCCTTTTTTAATAAATAAGGAAACTGAAATTTGGAAGAATTAAATGACTTACCCAAGGTCTGTAGTAGCTAATGAGCAAAAGAATAAAACTTGAACTTATCCAGAGCCAAGCTCTTAGCTGTTACTCATACTAATAGTTAAACAGTATTTGATTATTATCAGAAACCTAAAGCATTTTGAATCAAATACATGTGTAAAGGCAACCTGTAGTAAATGTCTTCATACAGTACACAGTGAAAATATTCAGTGTTTGGTTTTGTTTTTTAAAATAAAACAAACCTTCATAGCCATAATCTCCAAATGTTTACTTTAAAAATACCGTTAGAGAACTGATTAGTGAGGCTGTGGCATGAGAAGGCCCCCAGACATATGCCATAAAAGACTGGAACAGCTGCATTTTAAACCTCTTTCAGGGAAATGCTCAAGATCTCACAGCCACGTCGAAGCCAGGAGCAGCAACAGCACCCAGGCCTGCTGGGGAAAATACTTTATGACCCGAGGTCAAAAAGTTGACGTTTTTCATTCATGTCTTCAAAAAGTATTTGACCTTCTACCTGGCTTGGAGTGAAAAGGCTAGATATACAGAGGTGAATAAAACCTCCATGGCCTCTGCGCTTCTGCATCTCTCAGCCTGCAAAGGGGAAAGAGATGGGACACATGTTACCTAAGGGCTGAAAATACGAAGTCCAGGATCCAAGGAAGAATAACACAGGAACATATTTAGACTTGGGAGCTGGGGAAAGTCATGCCATTTATGCTCAGGCCTCATAGGTGCCATCAGCAATGAAAACGGGAAGGAAAAGAGGAATCCAAGCAAAGGGTACAACATCTGCAAGGGCCTTGAGGTAGGAAAAGGCCTAACACATTTGAGGACATGGAAGAAGATCAATGCCCCAGAGCCTGATGAGCTGGTGGTGACTGAGGCAGGTCCATGATGAAGTGAGAAATGCTTCATCATAGGCCAGAATATAGGATTTGGATTTCATTCTTAAAAAAAAAAAATTGAAGCCTTTGAAAGATTTTAAGCAAGTCTGACCTAATTTTTTTTTTTTTAAACACATCTGCTATGTAGAGAAGGATTGGAGGGAAAACAAGAATAAACTGAAGGGGATGAGCTAGGATATTATTGCTATAGTCCAACTAAGCCACATGATGACAAGGCTAGGACCTGGGCCGTAGTTTTAGGAAAGTCGATGGTATCTGATGGCTTGGAGGTAGGATGGAGAAGAGTTGAGTCAAGAATGACACCCAGGTTCCAAGTGTAAGCAAGTGGGTAGTGGAAAAAGGAACAGGATGGGTTTTAAAACTATCAAGAACTCAGGCCATTTGTCAGTACATAAGTCTGGAGCTCTGAGGAAAGATTGTGACTTGGCATATAAAAATGAGTGTTATCACTCAAGAGGTGAGTCCTGAATATCAGAGAAAGGGAACACCAGAGAATAGATGTGATTCCCTAGGGAGAACGTGAAAGTGAGCAAAGAAGGGGCTCAGGATTGAGCCCCAAAGAACAACATTTTGAAGAGGAACAGCGCTTTAGAAGGTTGCCTCTGACCTCTTCCTTCCTAGAGATCTCCAAGCTGTTCTATCTGTTCTAATCTAAAACCGCCTACATATTCAGCCGTGGCCCTCTAGCATATTTGTTTGGTTTTACCATAAAATATTTTAATCCTTGCAGTTTACTATCAGTGAATAAAAGAAACTTTCCTATAATGCAGATTGGCTGACAAGCTTTTATAAACAAGTGACCCCACACATTTAGAGCCCCTTTACTCTTAGCACGTGACACACACGGTGTTTGTGACCAAGAGAGTCCCACATCTAAGACATTATCCTAATACAACTCAGCCATAAAAAAGAATGACATAATGTCATTTGCTGCAACATGGATGGACCTGGAGATCTCACACTCAGGTGAACAAAGACGTACCACGTATATGTGAAATCTTTAAAAAAATAAAAAAATACAATGAACTTATTTCCAAGACAGAAAGAGACTCACAGACATGGAAAACCATGCATATGATTATAAAAGGGAAAACAGGGGTGAGGGAAGGAGAAATCAGGAGATTGGAATTGATACACTACTATATATAAAATAATCAACCAGGGCCTACTGTATAACACAGGGAACTATACTCAATATTTTATAATAACATATAAGAGAATCTGAAGAATATATATGTGTGTGTGTGTGTATACATGTATATATAAAATGACTTTGCTGTACACCTTAAATTAACACAACATTGTAAATCAACTTTCCTTAGTAAAAAAATACATATATATAAATTGAAAAAAAGACATTATCCCAAGCATTGCTACTTATTTGAGGACATATAACTACAGACTAGACCAAGAGGCGCACATGACTGTAAGCAACACAAGTCAAAATACAGAGCTATAATAAAAGATATAAACAAATTGCTAGGAGAATTCACTGGAAGATGTAATCAACTCCAATGGAGGAGAACAGAAGCACATATTTAAAGTGGCTTCTGAAGACAGAGTCAGATTTAAGACTGGGCAGTGTGATGATACTTGCTGTGCTCACGACTGTGGCCTTTATCCTAGAGACAATAGGGTACCACTGGAAGTGTTGTGGTAGGAGAATAATACAGTCAGATGGGAGTTAGGTAACCCTAGTGGTAGAAAAGGGAGTTAGTGGGAGGAGAGTTTGAACATGAGGAACTCAGTTATGAGACACAATGAGGGCCTGAACCCGGGCAGAGACAACAGAAAGTTGAGGGCAGATGTGAAGAACATTTTAGAAGTGTAACAACCAGATTAACTCTATAGATGGAGTGAGATTGTGAACTTGCGTGCAATCACTAACAAAAATATAGACCCTAAGAGGAGAAAAATAAAATTAGAGATTGAAATAGGTCAATCTGTAGTGCTTCAGTATTTGTCAGTAATGAGGAAGAGAAATGTAGGCTAATGATCTTAATGTGGTATAGAAGTGGCCTGAGTGAACATAAACCACAGGCTTACTAGCTGTGTGAGCTTGACTAACCTATTTAACTTCTGTGCCTTAATTTCTTGGCCCCTATTAGGATAAGAGTAACATATGTCATAGAGTTGTTGCTAGAATTAAATGAATTACTCTATGTAAATCACTTAAAATAGTGACTGGCAAGCCCATAGTAAGCACTCAGCTATTATTATTGATAAGTAGTGTTAAGAGAAATGGGGGCAGGGATATAAATTAGGAGTTCGGGATTAACATATACACTACTATATATATAAAATGCTGGCCACCCACTCCAGTATTCTTGCCTGAAAATCCCCATGGACAGAGGAATGTGGTGGGCTACAGTTCATGTGGTCATAAAGAGTTGGACACAACTGAGCAACTAAACAGTAACAATATATATAAAACAGGTAAACAACAAGGACCTACTCCGTAGCACAGGGAACTATACTCAATATCTTGTCATTACTATACTGGAGAATGGAATGGCAAACCACTTCAGCATTCTTGCCTTGAGAAGCCCATGAACATGTAAGAAAAGGCAAAAAGATATGACACTGAAAGATGAACACCCCAGGTCGGTAGGTGTCCTATATGCTACTGGCGAAGAGCAGAGAAATAGCTCCAGAAGGAATGAAGAAGCTGGGCCAGAGCAGAAACAATGCCCAGTTGTGGGTATGTCTGGTGGTGAAAACAGAGTCTGATGCTGTAAACAACAGTATTGCATAGGCACCTGGAATGTTAGACCCATGAATCAAGGTTAACTGGAAATGGTCAAATAGGAGATGGCAAGAGTGAACATCAACATTTTAGCAATCAGTGAAATAAAATGGATGGAAATGGGTGAATTTAATTTAGATGACCATCATATCTACTACTGTGGGCAAGAATCCCTTAGAAGAAATGGAGTAGCCCTCACAGTAACAATAGAGTCCAAAATACACTACCTGGGTGCAGTCTCAAAAACAACAGAATGATTTTTATTCGTTTCTGAGGAAAACCATTCAACATTACAGTAATCTAAATCTATGCTCCAACCACTAATACTGAAGAAGATGAAATTGAATGGTTCTATGAAGACCTACAAGATCTTCTAGAACTAACACCAAAACAAAAATATGTCCTTTATATCATAGAGGAGTGGAATGCAGAAGTAGGAAATCAAGAGATACCTGGAGTAACAGGCAAATTTGGAGCACAAAATGAAGCAGGGCAAAGGCTAATAGAGTTTTGCCAAGAGAACACACTGGTCATAACCAACACCCTCTTGCAACAACACAAGGAACAACTTTACACATGGACATCACCAGATGGTCAGTACCAAAATCAGATTGATTATGTTCTTTGCAGTCGAAGATGGAGAAGCTCTATACAGTCAGCAAAAACAAGACTGGGAGTTGACTGAGGTTCAGATCACCAACACCTTATTGCAAAATTCAGATTTAAATTGAAGAAAGTAGGGAAAACCACCAGACCATTCTGGTATGACCTAAATCAAATCCCTTAGGATTATACAATGGAAGTGACAAATAGATTCAAGAGATTGGATCCAATAGAGTACCTGAAGTACGATGAGGTTCATCATATTGTTCAGGAAGCAGTGACCTAAACCATCCCTAAGAAAAAGAAATGTGACAAGGAAAAATGGTTGTCTGAGGAAACCTTACAAATAGCCAAGAAAAGAAGAGAAACAGAAGGCAAAGGTGAAAAGGAAAGATATACCCATCTGAATGCAGAGTTCCAAATTGCAAGGAGAGATAAGAAAGCCTTCTTCAGTGAATAATGCAAAGAAATAGAGGAAAACAATACAATGGAAAAGACTTAGAGATCTCTTCAAGAAAATTAGAGATACCAAGGAAACATTTCATGCAAAGATGGGCACAATAAAGGACAGAGATAGTATGGACCTAAAAGAAGCAGAAGATATTAAGAAGAGGTGGCAAGAATGCACAGAAGAACTGTACAAAAAAGATCTTAATGACCCAGATAATCACGATGGTGTGCTCACTCACCTAGAGCCAAACATCCTGGAGTGTGAAGTCAAGTGAGCCTTAGGAAGCATTACTATGAACAAAAGCTAATGGAGGTGATGGAATTCCAGCTGAGTTATTTCAAATCCTAAAGGTTGATGCTGTGAAAGTGCTGCACTCAATATGTCAACAAATTTGGAAAACTCAGCAGTGGGTGGCCACAGGACTCAAAAGGTCAGTTTTCATTCCAATCCCAAAGAAGGACAATGCCAAAGAATGTTCAAACTTCACACAATTGCACTCATCTCACACGCTAGCAAGGTAATGCTCAAGATCCTACAAACTAGGCTGCAATAGTATGTGAACCAAGAACTTCCAGATGTACAAGCTGGATTTAAAATGGGTAGAGGAACCAAAGATTAAATTGCCAACATTCACTTGATCATAGAGAAAGCAAGGGAGTTCCACAAAAACATCTACTTTTTCTTCATTGACTATGTGAAAGTCTTTGACTGTGTGAATCACAACAAACTGTGGAAAATTCTAAAGAGATAGGCATGCAAGACCACCTTAGCTGCCTCCTAAGAAACCTGTATGCAGATCAAGAGGCAACAGTTAGAATATTACATGGCACAACCGGCTGGTTCAAGATTGGGAAAGATGTACGTCAAGGCTGTATATTGTCACCCTGCTTATTTAACTTATATTCAGAGTACATTATGTAAAGTGCTGGGCTGGATGAAGCACAAGCTGAAATCAAGACTGTTGGGAGAAATATCAATAACCTCAGATATGCAAATGCCACCACCCTTATGGCAGAAAGTGAAGAAGAGCTAAAGAGCTTCTTGATGAAAGTGAAAGAGAGTGAAAAAGTTGGCTTAAAACTCAACATTCAAAAAACTAAGATCACGTCATTCAGTCCCATCACTTCATGGCAAATAGATGGGGAAACAATGGAAACAGTGACAGACTTTATTTTCTTAGGCTCAAAAATAACTGCAGACAGTGACTGTAGCCATGAAATTAAAAGATACTTGCTTATTGGAAGAAAGGCTATGACCAACCTAGATAGCATATTTAAAAACAGAGACATCACTTTGATAACAAAGGTCCAGATAGTCAAAGCTATGGTTTTTCCAGTAGTCATGTACAGATGTGAGAGTTGGGCCATAAAAAAGGCTGAGTTCTGAAGATCAATGCTTTCGAACTGTGGTGCTGGAGAAGACTCTTGAGAGTCCCTTGGACTGCAAGGAGATCCAACCAGTCAATCCTGAAGGAAATCAGCTCTGAATGTTCATTGGAAGGACTGATGCTGAAGCTCCAATATTTTGGCCACTTGATGCAAAGAACTGACTCGTTGGAAAAGACCCTGATGCTGGGAAAGATTGAGGGCAGGAGGAGAAGGTGGCAACAGAGGATGAGTTGGTTGAATGGCATCGTCGACTCAACTGACGTGAGTTTGAGCAAACTCTGGGAGATAATGAAGGACTGGGAAGCCTGGCGTGCTGCAGTCCATGGGGTCACAAAGATTTGGACACAACTGAGCAACTAAACAACAACAACAATCCGTATATGTATGTGTGTGTGTGTGTGTGTATGTGTGTATATGTATGTTTGTGTACATATATAAAAATATATATAAAACACTTTGCTAAAAAAAAAAAAACACTTTGCTCTACATTTGAAACTAACACAACACTGTAAATCAATTCTTATACACTATACATCAATTCTTAAAAAATGATGTAAATTTTTTAAAAAAGAAAAGAGGTGAGAAGAGAGCCAAGAACAGCACCCAGAAGATCCTGGTTTAGGAGGCCAGTGGGCTGAGCAGCAGCAGCCAGATGTGCTAAAATACAGCAATGGGAGAGGTCGAACAACAGCATCACTGAAATCCTCTGTGTGTCACACTGGTTTATACTTCAGAACACTTTGTTATTTTGTATCACTTGTTTCTCACAGTATCCCTGGGAAACCAGTAGAATAGGTATTCTCATTCCTCTTTAATACAGAGAGCAGAATCAATGAGGTTGTAGTTAATGATAGGAACGGATTTTAACTCCGACTTCCTGATTCTGCTTCCAGGAAATCAGAACTCTGGTATGAATTACTTCACCCTAAATTCAGGACCCTGACCTCCAGAATATTTTCCAGAATTCATCTGGAGTAGATAATGCTTTTATATAGCATTTCTTTCCACTTTTCTTACCCTTAAAAAACATCCCTAATTAACTAAAAGCAGGGCTTAATAGCCAGGGTTAGGAAGAGAAGAACTAGAATAACAAATTCTCTGTTCTCAGTGGGCTATAGCAAAGGCATATCAGAAAAGGCTTTCTTTAAGGCATAACAGAGCTCAGTCTTTAAATGAGTAAGAGTTAGCCTGCAAAGGTGGATCTCACTAGGGAGAAGATAGCCCCAAGTTTCAAGAAGATGGCATTTGAAACACACTTAGAGGGTAAAGAGGAGTTAGAGATAAACGAAGATGGAGCAAAGAAAAGGAAATTGGAAACCAATTGGGATGATGACTGGCATGTAGTCTAGATTCGCTAGATCTTCCAAGTGTGATCTGTGGACCAGCAGTATCAGCATCACCCAGGAATCTTACTAGAAATGCAGAAACTCCTGGCTCACCCTGACCTACTCGATCAGAATCCACTTTTGAAGATCCCTGGGTGATAGGTATGCACTTTAAGCCTTGGGAAGCACTGCTTCAGAACGTATTACTGGCTCTTAATCTGGGTGGAACACTGGAATCATCTACAGGGGTTTTTTTTAAGTTTTTATGCTGTGCGCCACCCAACTGATACAGGATATGGCCTGGATACTGGGATTTTTTTAAATCTCCCCAGATAACTCTAATGTGTATCCAAGTTTGAGAACCAGTGGAGACTGCTAAACAGTGATTTTCAGTGGAGAGTATGGGCAGTAGGCATGAAAAGGTTTATTGGGCTGAACTGCAGAGAGCTAAAGGTGTAAGGGGTGTGTGTGTGTGTGTGTGTGTGTGTGTGTGTGTGTGTGAGATGTTGCTGTTAGTTTGTTTTTAGCTAGGTACTAGCGGTTAAGTACCACTATGCAGAGAGCTAAAGGTGTAAGGGGTGTGTGTGTGTGTGTGTGTGTGTGTGTGTGTGTGTGTGAGATGTTGCTGTTTGTTTTTAGCTAGGTACTAGCGGTTAAGTACCACTAGGCAGAGAGCTGAAGGTGTAAGGGGTGTGTGTGTGTGAGAGATGTTGCTGTTAGTTTTTTTTTAGCTAGGCACTAGCGGTTAAGTACCACTATGCAGCGAGCTGAAGGTGTAAGGAGTATGTGTGTGTGTGTGTGTGTGTGTGTGTGTGTGTGTGTGTGTGAGATGTTGCTGTTAGTTTGTTTTTAGCTAGGTACTGGCGGTTAAATACCACTATGCAGAGAGCTAAAGGTGTAAGGGGTGTGTGTGTGTGTGTGTGTGTGTGTGTGTGTGTGTGAGATGTTGCTGTTAGTTTGTTTTTAGCTAGGTACTAGCGGTTAAATACCACTATGCAGAGAGCTGAAGGTGTAAGGGGTGTGTGTGTGTGTGAGAGATGTTGCTGTTAGTTTGTTTTTAGCTAGCTACTAGCGGTTAAATACCACTATGCAGAGAGCTGAAGGTGTAAGGGGTGTGTGTGTGGGTGTGTGTGCATGTGTGATGTTGCTGTTAGTTTCTTTTTAGCTACACACTAGGGGTAAAGTACCACTATTACATGAACCTATAAAGGAAAGGTTGGTTTTAACCGAAGTATATATTCCTGACTTGAAAACGTGACAAAGAAAAGTGCAACATTCATCTGTGAAATATAAACTGCCTTGAAAATCCTATGAATAGTTCTTTTTTGATATTTTAAATTTCTTAAAACAAATGTATACTGAAATAACTAAATAAAACGATGTTTTTTCTGAGTTGTTTTCTACTACATTTGGGTTTGAGTAGCATGAAAACCCAAAGACAGATTTCTAAATGCAGATGCTTCAAACTCAGATTTAAACCCAGACACAGAAGATGACTCAAATTCTATTTCTGAAATGTCATCTTGAGGAAGCCTGCTCTTGCACCTTTCCATCAGATGGCGATCTCATCACAGTTTACACAGACTGTCACTATTGTGTAACAACCCAGAGCTTCTCAGCCAGGATGTTCATGCTCTTTGTGTAACACTGCCCTTGGCACACACTTTTATCCAATGAATAACCTTCTTGCACCCCATGTGGTTGGGGCCTATACATCCTGACTGTGTGACCAAGAACAAGATAGATATAAAAGGGGAAATAACACTCAACTTTTTAAACGATCATTCACGTTATACCCGAATATAAATAGGTGTAAGTAATAGATTTTTTTTAAAATTATATAAACGTATCCACTATTTCTAGCAAGATAATGTTTGCTTGCATTGAGGTGATAAGAGAAAGACCTTGCTTCTTACTGCAAGATTAAGTGGGAAGTTGGATTGGTTTTTGGAAGATGAGGCCAAACAGAGCTGAACTGGTTTGTAGTGATGATTGCATATCTATATACATTTATTATTAACCTATATTTACAATAGATAAATTATATGGTATATAAATTCTGTATCAGTTAAGCTGTAAAAAGTTGAGGGGGGCGGTGTTCAATTAGAAGAAAATTGCTGAGAAGTTTCCCTAAGAAAACAAAGTGAGATCACTGGAGTAATATTATCATAGAACCATCATAGAAGCCTGGTGCCTGGAAGATTAGGAATAGACAGTAAAGGCAGAGGTGAGAAAATCTTGATCTTCTTACTCTAATGTTCACACTCTCTGGAACACGGTCTGCTCAGATGACTCACTTTCCTTCTCTGGAACTGCTGCAGAGTCATGGGTGTGGGGCAGGTGTTCAAATCACCCCAGAAGGAATTGATACTTTGATGTTCTTGGCTCCAAGCATTAGTGACCTGGGGCACGGAGGTCAGTAGGCTTTTAACACAAAAAAGGAAGGCAGAACCATAGTGAGGCAGACAGAGGAAGTACCACACTGACATGTTTATAGAACCCCAGGATATTCCATCTAAAGGCAAAGAGACTTGACTGGGGTACATAAACAACCTCAAGGTCACTGTGAACAATCTTAAACCCCAACAGAAGCAGAATTCTGAAGGTTCTTCTGAACCAGCAGAAATAGTCTGTGGCATGTATGTGAATGAATAGGGTTGTTCCCAAAATTAATCTTGCCTGACTCGCCTTTTCTCTAGGGGCTATGTCTTGTTCTCAGACAGGCACTCAGGTCTGTCACCTTTTCACACTAAGCAGGAGGAATGGACGTATGCAGGAAGAACTTTGTGTTGTGGAGGAGGCATTCCTACCAAGAACAATTCCGCATAGGAGTGTGAAAACCTCTGGCAAAGGAGGTTAATTTATTTTGATGTATTGAGACTGGTTATAAAACATTGATACTTTATGCAGGTATAATCAGATAGGACAAGATGTTCTCAGTGGAGCCTCCATAAAAAATCTCAAATAAAATTAATCTATCCTGTCATGACTGATGTGAGGCAGGAGAAAAAAAATATTCTTTGCAATGGCATAAAATAGTCATGAGTTTGCATTTGCATATAAAAGCAATTTCATAGTAACCAAAGTAATGAGACTGTTCTCCCTTTATGAAAGGTAGCATTTTGTGGGGTGAGAGAAACTTAGCATAAAACATACAGGCATGACTCAGGTGCTCCATCCTGACTCTGTATCCCTGGTCCTGTGTGCCCTTAAAACCCATACATTTTGATGTATGCACCACTGTCAGCCTCTTTAATAAATCACAGATAAGACTGAGGTCCAGAGGTCTCCAGGTGGCTTTCCCTAGTACCTGAGTGAGTGACCTGAGCAACAGAGACAGAACCAGAAGAGGGTCTTTCTAACTCAGTCCCTGAAACCCCTAACACAGAAAGCAATGTTCTGTGGAGGATCCAGGGTCACCCAGAGAAGGTCACTGCCTTCTGAGAGCTTTCCAGCACACCTCAGGGCTTTGTCCTCTGACACATCTAGCAAATCACCTCAGTCAAAAGCATGTTAAACCACCCCATTAGGAAGTTGAGGTCCCCCATTCTCTGAGGCTTTTCTGTTGAATGGCAAGGGAGACTACAGCAACTTCTTTGAAAAAAGGGTGGGGCGCGGGAAAGAAAGCTAAACTCAACACCTATTGTTTCTCTTTCCACAGGATCATGTGTTTTTACTGCCAGTATTGAGAAATTCATGGAAGTTGTCAGCAGGAAGTAAAAATTTACAGAGAAGGGTGTATGTGTTTGCCGCTTCCACACATTAATGGCATGATTTTTTTTTTAATGCAAAAAGAAAAAGAAAAAAACCCACCCACATTTTAATTTAGCATGAGCCAATTTACAGAGCATGGAAATTCACTTTCATTCCCAGGATTGGCACGTATGCAATTAGCAATGCAGTGTATATACAAGAAGCCATGCTGTTAACAGTTTATCTCAAGTAATTTGGTGTCATTTAAAAAAGGAAGAAATTTCTGCCACCAGAAGGGACAGAAGGAGGAGGAGATGGAATGATCAAATCATGGAGAAACACTAAAATTACTAAATCCACAACAGCTCGCCTTATTTTTCTTGGACCCAAACTGTCAGGGTATAAACACTATTTGTTTCTTTTTTAAAACATCTATAGTTTTGCTGTAAATAATAACACTGTATAAATTCTAACAGAAAAATAGAATAAATGTTGATAAGGCACTGCCTCTTAGAACACAAACAGAATATTGCAAATGCATTTAACATAATAGGGGTCTCAAGTGACTTCACCCTAGAAGAGGGAGGAGGGGTAATGGGTGGGGGGACCTTCACTGATTCTTGTATATTAGCAATTATAATGTTTGTATATGCAAAACTGCTAGCTTGATTTAAAAAAAAAAAAAAAACAAATCTTTAAAATCTGCTGCAAATTTAAATAATTCCCCAAATGAGGAATTCTGTAGTTCTGTGAAAAAAATTTTTCTTCAGAATACTAATATTTTGATGCATGTGTATCACCTTATTTTGATTAAATCTTTTCCAATTTTGCAAACACTACAGTATACTGCAACACAGAAGATTTTATCTGTAAACACAAAGCCCTTCATCTAATATTTGTTGCTATTGCCAATTTTTCAATGAAATGATCTAAAAATGAAAAAAAAAAAATCTATACAGTAGTTGCTTTAGGGGGAGGGGGGTGCTGTTAGTGCTTAAAAGGGTAATGCTTGCCGCTTTAGAGGTGGATGGTGCTCAAAAGAGGCCCCCGTCAGGGGGGCTTTAAATGGACTGAACAGAAATTCTTAGCTGGTAGAATGGCAGCACGCTGTAAAATTACTCCTGTATCGTGTACTGGCTATAAGATGTAGACACCTTTCAGTAAGCCAATCATTTGTAACCATTCTCGCCATGTCATATTAGGTTAATAAGGCTGCTGTGTTTTAAAGGGCATTTTTATTTGGGTTTTGGTGAAATTCTTTAATTTGTTGATTATATTCATATAAAATCAGCATTCATTGACACATAGCTCTAATGACATATGTATGAAAAACCATACACTGGATGACCTAGTCGATTATTTAAGCAAAAATAAATTGTGTTAAACTCTTCACCTGTCTGTGCTCTACAGTGTCCTTGTGTTCTCTGGCAAAACGTAACTATCTTAACTCCTTGTCACGTGGCCACCAGCATTCATTGTGCTTCTGCCTCTGATCACTAAAGAGAGTCCCCAGTGTTCAGCCATGCCCTGCCAACTCCCAACTTAACACAAATTCTGTGCATTTCGTGGAGAAGCCAAAAATTACAGACTGACTGACAAGTGATCTTTGCCCACATCTGGTTTGAGCTGCCCCCCAAACGTGGAGAATTAACAGCTGTTAACAGCTGACGTGTCCAGAAGTTGTAAAAGAGCACCTCCAGGAACCATCCAGACACCATAGGCTTATAGCCCATAAAGCAGTTGTTGACATTCATTGTCGGTGCTTGAAAGCTGGGAGATTTCACCCAAATTTCTAACTTCTCTGGAAAAGCATGATTTGCAACCGCAGGCCTCATTGCCAGAAGGCAACAAGCTGCTGCCCCCACCCTCTCCAGCCAGGCCGGGGATCTCCAGGTACCACAGTCCCAGCCCTACCTCTTAGGCCATGAGCCCTGACTGGCCTGGTAGGAGCTGGAGTCTGTGATCAGATGCCACATGACAAGCTCAACAAGGGCAGAGACCGTGGCTGCTTTAATTCTTATTCTAGTCCAGAGCCCGGCATACAGTGATGGTGGTAGTAGCAACTGTGATCATCATTGCTAAAATTGGAACACTCACGATATGCCAGATAAGTATGTTGCCTTCATTAACTCAGTGCTCATAACTACTTTATGAGTAGATACTACCTTTGTATCTACTCATTATTTATATTCAGTGGGTGCTTAGAGCCATTCAGCAATGTCACAGGCCGCCTGTCATTTAGGATTATTGCCAAATGGGATGTTGTTCCCAATTGGGTTTCAATATAAACGCAGAACACATGTATGGGGAACCACTGTGCATAAATATTGAGGCCAGACTGTGTTTGCATAGTATCCCAAATAAAAAGGTATTTATTTGGCACACTTACCCCTGCACCAGAATCATCTACCACGAGCAAACCAAGACCCCCGAAAGATTTTTTTAAACTTGCCCCCAAAGCCTGTTTTTGTAAAACTAAAGTATCCTAGCTTCCCATTTAAGTGTTAGGAATTTCTGACTCACAGTCCTTGACAGATATTTATCCTAAACTAGAAATCCAATGAAGTGTACTTATCTGTGTATTAAATGGCTGTTACTTTATGTTTGTATACCTGAAAACCTGACTTTAGGGACACATGATGGGCTAAACTTAAGGTCAAGCAAAAGTTCATAAATTTACTCAAAAAGAAGTATCCAAAGTAGGATAATCAAGATTTTACTTGCATATATATGTGTATCTGTATATATTTATATATGTATGCATGGATTGAATGCGGGCATATGTCATATACAGTCTTCAGCCTGCTGGCTTATAGAAATGTATTTTAGCCTTTCCTTGATTTATATTGCTGTAAAAAAAAATGAACTGTGACTGATAGATTCCTGATATTTGCTGTGTTTTTCAATTTTATATTCCTACCAAATCCCTGAGTTTCTTAAATTTAAATGTATTATCATTATTGTATTGCCAAGTTATGGCACTATACTGTGCAGGATTATTTCACCATTTCTAAAAGGAATCTACTGAACACATAAGGAGCCAGCCTTCTATTAATAAATTCTGCCTTGGCATCCTGATGTTCCACCATATTCATTTTGGTATCATCCTAGGGTCCCATCAAGACATGTTTTTTTTCCAGGGCAAATAAACAAACAAACAAACAAAAGTTGTTTGCTTGCCTTTATTATTATTATGAGCAGCAGGTCATGTTCAGCTCTGCAACAGGGATATGTGAGCAGCCCAGAAATAAAACTCACAGGAATGATAACTCCTCCTGTGAGTCTCTGAAGAAGCCAGTGATCTAAATGCTAACTTCCTATCTGGATGACTCTGGGTATTCTTGATTTGTTAAAGAGGCCCTGGCACATTAAAAGGTATGTGGTTTCCAAGTCACATGGCATTGCTTCTCTTTCATGAATTAATGATTCAACAGTCCAGAAGTAAATATTTCCAGCACTGGGATTTGAGTTCTTGCAATCATGGAGACAAAATGTTTTCTGGCTAACCATGCATGAATACAAAATAAATAAATTAAAAAAAAAAAAACAAAAACAGTGGACTCTGATGAGCTTCTTAGTAACAGGCCCAATAGCTTTCACTTTTTAAACAGAATTAAATGCAGATGGTTCAACACAGAGCAAAAAGAAGTTCATCAATATAGCTGCCACACTCGATGACTGATAGTTATGAATAGTAAGGACAACTAGATAATCCTGCAGTGAGGAAATTTTATTCTTTATTCCTTGGTGCTTCCTGAGTTAAGGAATAAACATCCTGAAGGCTGCATTTGCAAAGAACATCCTGAGACTCCTTGCCAATTCCCAAGGAGTTCCAAAGCACAGTAGAGATGAATATCCTCAGATGATTCTAAAGGAGTGAGTGGAACCACTTGGCCACAGGAGGTACCCCAGAAGCAAGAACTATTAGACTTTCCCAGGACCACTGTGGAACATCTTGCTGACATCCCAGAAAAACAAGTGATCTCCTTACCTAATTTCCCCTGCCATCCTCAACTGTCACCTTTCTCCCAACATCTAACTCAGGTAAGGGTGTAATTCTGACAACTGGGAGGGGATGATGATTTGCCAGCTTGTCAAAAGTTCCAGGCACACCACGAGGTCCTCACACCACACTGCACACAGTCTGAAGGGAGGGACTTTGTTTTGTTCTCCGCTGTATCCACAGAATCTAGAATTCTGCCTGACACCTCATAGAGAGGTGCTCAATAAACATGCCTTGAGTATATGAATGAGCCAATCAACAAGTGTCAGAAGGCAAAGAATAGTAAATGGGAAATGTTACTCTGGGAACCACCTTGCGCACCATTCTTCACAGGCACAAACAACTTGTGAATCAAAGGAAAGAACTGTTGTTTGATCCTAATATGGGCTGTGTCACCATCCTGCAATAGCCCTGTCCAGTTGCATAATCCCCATGTTAGTCACAAACTCTTAAATAACTGGGTTTTACCTCATAAACAAACAGCACATCAGTCACACTGCTGAATCACGCGTCTTGCCCACGGCCCTGGGCTATAGTCCCCATGTTCGTCACTGATAGGCCACTGGAATCCACTCGAGAGAATGGAGAACCCATCATGAACCATCATCTCTATGAAAAAAGTCAGCCGAGTCTCCTCGCTTTAAAACAAAAATGTTTAAAAGTCTGACCCCCTCAAGAGTTCCACCTCAGTGTTGTTGAGTGTTAGGCTCGTAAAGGACCAGAGGTCCAGAAATGACACCCAAGAAATTTTTGGACCAAATCCAGCCTACAGCAATGTTTTGTTTGGACCACAGAAAGCTTGAAAAAAAAAAGCCAAGATCTTTTAAAAATCAGGAGCTTGTAGATGAAAAGTGGAGTTTGTCCTCTTTTTAAAATCTAAAGAGGTGGCAGTGCTGTTTCTGAAATGCCTGAGGTCAGCAACCAGGTAGAGCAGAAACACATCTGCCTTCGGACAAGCTTGTGTTTTACTGCTCACCATGGTCCTTCCTTTTCCTGTGGCTTCTCAGACTCAATCTACTTTATTCAAGAAGGTGAACTGATGAGATCCTGTTTAAATTCTTCCTTCTTTACACCAAGCCAAACATCTACCTCACTTTCATCCTGCCTCTCTTGGAGTCAATAAGAAAATGGAATCAAGGAATGAGTGACTGGGAAGAGGGAAATGAATCATGTGGCTCTCCAGATCCATCCATCCATCTCATTCAACAACATGTATTCACTACCTGCCACTTTTCAAGTGCTCTCCTAGGGACAGGATACATCAATTTCCTGCCCACTGCCTTCAAAATGAGGAGGACATAAACAGCTTCTCCGTGAACTCTAAATCTAGGGCTCTTAAGGACAGGAAACCCTGGAATGACTTGTGGAAACAAAGCTGCTGCAGCCCATCCTTAGCACTATGTGCTGGAGAACAGGGCAAGCCATGAAGGAAGGAGAGGAACCACCTGTGCTTCTGAGGGTAGCTCCCCTGCTTCCAAAGAACACCTGGTCTTCACAGTGAAACTGAAGCCTAACAGAAGTGTCAATTTCATTAGAAAACTTTAAAACATTTCAAAGGTATTTAAACAACTCCACAAGATAATACAAGCTGTCTTGCTTCCAAAGAGTCTAGATTTAGGTGAAGACAGTTGAAACTTGCAACACACGCTCAGTGTTCTTCACCTTCCTTATGTTAAGTCCCTCCTAATTCTGACCTCCTCACAAAGCCTCCCCTGCTGATGCCAACTCACCCTGGCAGCTCAGGTGAACTAAATGAGCACCCCCACGAGCACCCAGCATTCAAGTCTACATCCTTGAACACCCTGCACTTCAAGAACAACGACTGTGTTTTCCACAGTCCCAGGAGCAGAGCAGGGTGCACGGAGGGTGTCATACATACTCAGCTGCAAAGGCCTCATCACTTATTGTTCTTTAGCGTTGTCTCACCAAACTCCAGTGATGCTGTGATAGGCACTGACGGCTCAGTCTGGGCACACACACTGCACCCACTGGAGTCAGCGCCGAGGTACAGTGCCAAGCAGAGCTGGAGCTGCCTCATAGCCTGGAAGACTAGCACAGCGACCACAGTGGGTGGGCCTTGCAAGGTGAGGCCAAAAGCAAGTAAATAAAGAGTATCCAAGGAAAAACCTGAGAAACCCTAACCTATTCAAGGCCATGTGGGTAGGCAGTGTACTTGTCTTCATCCTCCCTTTCCTCCTACTTCAATGCCAGTGACGCTCCACAGAGACACTGCTCCCTGGCCTGGTGCTAGAATGAAGATGATATGGGGCAGAACCTCGGTCGACCCACAATGGGCAAGCAATGTGAGTCAGAAATATACCTTTTTAGTCAATCTCTAACATTCTTCAGCCATTTGTTACTATAACATTATCCACAATTAATATACAAGTCACATAGAAGATGAAGGGGTGGCGGGCACTGGGTAAGCCCATTCCCCTTCTAAGAGTCTTCCTTGTGGGAGTACAAGCTCAGCTCTGCAAGATATTCAAGTTTTTTTTTTTCAGTGTTGGCAGTTAGTTCTATTTTTTACCCAATACTATTATATAGATTGGGCTTCCGAGGTGGCTCAGTGGTAAAGAATCCACCTGCCAAGCAGAAGACATGGGTTCAATCCCCAGGTCAGGAAGATCCTCTGGAAAAGGGAATGGCAACCCACTCCAGAATTCTTGCCTGGAGAATCCCATGGACAGAGGAGCCTGGCAGGCTGCAGTCCACGGGGTTGCAAAACAGCTGGACACAACTAAACAACTAAACAACCACAACAGTTCTGTAGACCAAACAAAACATGCCTGTGGCCCACCGGTCTTCAATCTCAACCACTGGCTCTTGGCATCTGCAGAATGAACACATACCTGGGTCATGCTCTATGCATCTACTGAGATGTGATTCTTCACAGTGTGAAGCTAGTGTGCATAAGCAAATACCTGAATTCCTGAGTCAACTAATGGATGACTTTTCCAGCCCCACCTCAATAGAGCTGGGTTGTTCTTTAAGGAATATTTCAAATGCTGAAATTCTCATTAACAATCTGAAAAAGTCTCTTGACTTTTTTTTTTTAACCTACATTTTACTGGATTTTAGCAAAGAATTATTCTCTGCTTGTCCACCTGGGCCAGATGTGGCTCTGTCCACCTCTATAACCACACCTTCCCATCCTGCCCTATTCTCTCACTACACTCCAGACCAGTGACAAAGCATAGCCATGGAGTTGTCTTAGTCTGAGGATTTTTTTGTTGCCTGTTGCAATGAGATACCAAAAAAAAAAAAAAAAAAAAAAACCTGATCCAGATTTTAAATTAACTATGTTACTAACCATGTTCTTTACTGTAGTTGACTTTTTTTTTTTTTTTTTTAATATAGTTAGTCTGTTCTTGAGAAGGAAATGGTGCACAGACTTACAATCTGGTGCAAGTTCCTTATCTTGTGGCAGACCGGTGCTCTGCATAGCACAGTTCTAGCCATACTGGCTTCCTCTCTGTTCCTCAAACAATGCCAAGTCCCTCCTCATCTCATTCCCATCTGTACTTACCCTCTGCCAGAGGAGCTTTCATCTCAGTCTCCAAATGCCCCCTCCTCAGGCCTTCTCTGCACACCCTCTCCAAAGCAGCCTGACACCCACCCACCAGTATTCTCTACCACATCACTTTATTTATTCCCTTCACAGCATTTATCACTAGAATCATCCGTTTTGTTTATTTGTACACTCATTTACTGTTCTCCTTATTCACTGCTATGTCCAAAGCCTCTAGCACAAGCCTGGTACTATAGTAGGCACTCTACATTGGTTGAATAAATGAATGAGGCATGGAAAGAAGCACAGCCCAGGATGGCTTAGGCCACATATTGGTGAATGCCATGAACGCCAAGGAAAAACAGCAGCATCTTCAGGGACTCATTGTCAAACATCAAAAAGATGTCATTTTTCTGGGAGGGCTGACGGGCTTCCACCCCCAGTGCAGACGTGCTGAGAAGCACTTTAGAGCTCAACTCCCCCTCCACAGCCTCTTGTCAGAGCTTTGTTACTGTCAGGTTTGTTGTGGTGTTTTTCCATCTTGTGCCAAGGCCATGTGATGGGAAGGTTGTTAAAGTCATCTGGCATGTGTCACAGCATCAGAGCTTCAAATGACTCTTTGCATCATTCAAACACAGCCCAGCCCCTGCCAAACTGGTGCTCGAAAATGAGCCATCTTTCTGACTGGAAAAAAAAAATCCTGCTGGTGGAACAGTAACGGAATAGAGAGCCTACATGTCTACATTTATAATGGCTGCAACTCTTTCTACCCTGAGGGGACCAACCTGTAGCTGGAATCTAAATTCTCTTTTAGCTTCACAAGAGTCAAAACTCCAATGCTACAGGGCTTGGTACAAGGCATTATAGAGTAGTAGAAACTGTGGAAAACTTGACAGCAGGTGCCCCAACTAAAACCACTCTGGTTTGCTAGCTCTAACAAAACATTAAAAGGCAAGAAGGCAGGCCCAGAAACTGTAAGCTCTTCTGATGTTTCAAGAGACATTGGAAATCTCTATGAGGGGACTAAGGTGGCGCATGGATGTAGATGAATATGGATATACATCAAATTCATCTCAAATGCAATTTAATTCATACTATGTCCAAGTCACTATCCTAGGCATCTATATCTAGACATGTCCTCGATACAGCTACACAGCAAAAGTAAGAAGGAGTAAGAGCTGGGACTCATGGACTCCAGAATCTTATCAGAAAACCAAGACATGCCTATAAATAGAACATAATATGGGAAGTGTTACATAATACATAAGTATATATGAATAAAGCACAACACAGTACTGACACACAATAAATCCTACATGTGTTGGCTACCATTGCTGATTGTATTACTACATTATCATTACAATCATGATCTCAGGATTACTCTCGACCCAGTGAACTAGGCCTAGATGAGAGTCTTCACATATTTTAGGAACTTAATAAATTGAATGAATGAATGCTTGGTGAAAGAGTAGCATTTGCGTTGGGATTTGAAAAATAAGGAAAGTTTTAATGCTGTAAAGAAAACAGGCCTAGGCAAAATGAACAAAGAAGCTAGAAGGATTAAGTCATCCAGAAGCATGAACAAAGTTTGTTCTGGTCAGAACTTGGGCAGAAGAAACAGGAGGCAAGGATGGAAAGAGTTACTCACTACGGAGAACCTGGAATGCTACTCAAGAGTCCATGTGGGTCACAGTGGGCACTTGAACTCCATATAAGGCCCGTTCTGTGTAGCTTCTAGACTGCGTCAACAACTCCTCAGCCAAAAGTGAAACTAGTTTTCCAAACTAGTCCCAAATTTTAGGTATTGGAAAGAGAGAGCAGTGTTTTATGTGCTTACACGCTTTTATGTCGTTTACATCTTGCTGTGCTAGTTATATGACCTTGGGCATTATACTTAACCTTTTCATTTCCCTGGTGGCTCAGACGGTAAAGCGTCTGCCTACAATGCAGAGGACATTGTAGGGTTCGATCGCTGGGTCAGGAAGATCCTCTGGAGAAGGAAATGGCAACCCACTCCAATACTCTTGCCTGGAGAATCCCATGGATGGAGGAGCCTGGTAGGCTACAGGCCATGGGGGTCACAAAGAGTCGGACACAACTGAGTGACTTCACTTTCACTTTACTTTCACTTTATATTTCTTCATCAGGAAAGTAGGGGTGATGGTTTTATCAACCACAAATGGTAGAAAGGAGATCATCCACATAAAGCACTTCAAAAAAGTCTCTGGTACAAAGTAAAATGCTCCATATATGTTACCAAAGTGTTATGATTTGTGGTGATGTTATTATATATGGAGAGGTAAAACAGAGGGAAAATGTCTTACTTGGGCCTCTATGGTTTGTGAACAGAGGTGCTGATATGAGACCTGTGACACAATCTTTCACGCTCCAGGACGCTACCTGCTGCTTCACACTCGAGTTTGTAATCCAATCAGCCCCCGGTGCCCACCAAGGACTCAGGGCTCCAGCAGTCCCCCTCACTCCCACCTTGCCCAGGACCAACAGGCCCCAGCACAGACACCAAAAGGGAGCATCCTGCTAGAAACCCTGTTCGGTCCTCACCAAACAGCCCCACCCTTGTCCAAAGTTAGTCACTAACTCCTTCTCTAAGGAAGGAAGGTTCCCTCTTAACACAATAGTCTCCAATCTCATTCTTGTTCCTCCAAATCCACTTCCTCTGCTCCACAAGAAAAGAGAAGTGTGGTTTTTTTTTGTTGTTGTTGTTGTTCACAGAAGTGTAAAATGTGTGGGCATCTGGGGTGAACAGCGAAGGCTGACTCATGGGAAACTTGTACCCAGACACGATTTTTATAAGCTGGGCCCACAATTATATCAACAAGTTAAAATAAAAAGATTTTTTATTACTAGATGATTTAACTACCTCTGGATCATCCAAAACAGCACTAAATTCACAACTTACAGAGTCACAAATGAGAATGAACTCCCTGCAAAAACCAAACCAGATATTCAAATGGAGGGCTGCCCCTTCTGTGTACAGGCTGGTCAGGGGTCCAAACCAGGAGGTACGGATGAGGGACGATGCTACGTTAAGGATCCGGGATCACAGTCCAGAGTCAGGGCCACAGACCTGCGTGTTCCCATGAGGACCCTGGGAGGCTCCTGAAAGCAATAACCCAGAGGCCAAGCTGAGTTGGCAACCAAGCAGTCAGGACAGAAGGTGAGTTAGGAAACCGGATTCAGGATTGTTGTCTACTGCCTTGCCTGTTGCCTGAGCCTATTTCTATTACCCTACCTTCAAATGTGGCATCTATCACTCCAGGGGCAACTTAAAGGCACCTGTGCCTCAGATACAAGTCCCTTGCAAAGTACAAAGAACCTCAACACTGGTTGTTTTTAATGGCATTGCTAATGAACAGTGAACGATGGCTGATTCATCAGAAATCATTCAGAGCCTATTTGCTTTTCGCAAATGTCTGCTCTACTATCTTGACCAAGGAAGGAGGCAGTCTTAATTTCAAGACATTGTTGCTTTATTTCTTAGCTACTGTGTAGCCAATAGGAACTAGTAAGAGCAAAAGGCTCTAAAGACTTAATTTCTCTAGCTTTCCAGGCACTATAAATTTTCCTTGTTTTTTGTTTGTTTATTTTTTTTAAAGTGATAAAATGTAAGTACTAGTTAAAGGGAACTTATCTTATTGTCATAAAATTCTCTTGCACAGGAAAGGAAACCATCAACAAGTGAAAAGACAGCCTAAGGAATAGGAGAAAATATTTTCAAATCATATACCTGATAAGTGGTTAATATCCAAAATACACAAAAAATCATTAATTCAACAGCAAAAAACCAATCCAACCTTAAAATGGGCTAAAGATTTATGTAGGCAATTTTCCAAAGACAATATACAAATGACTGATGAGTACATGAAAATGTGGTCAACATCACTACTTATCAGGAAAATGCAAATCAAAACCACAATGAGATATCACCTCAACACCTAGCAGAATGGCTAGTTAACAAAAAGACAAGCGATAACATGGGCTGTTGAGAATGTCGAGAAAAGGAAACCCTCACGCACTGTTGGTGGGAATGTAAATTGGTACAGCCACTGTGGACAACAGTATAGGGCTTCCTCAGAAAATTAAAAATAGAACTACCACATGACCCAGCAATTCCACTTCTGGGCAAGTATCTGAAAAACAATGAAAACACTAGCTCAAAAAATGTCTGTACCTATGTTCAATACAGCACTGTTTACAATAGCCAAGATATAGAACTAACCCAAGTGTCCATTGATGGATGAATGGATAAAGAAAATGCACACATACACAATGGAATATTATTCAACTATAAAAAAGATAGCAATCCTGCCATTTTGACAACATGGATGGACCTTGACAGCATTATGCTAAGTGGAGTAAGTCAGATGGAGAAAGATAAATACAATATGATTTCAATTATATCTGAAATCTAAAAAAAGGGGAAAAAACAAGCTCATAAATATAGAGAATAGACTGATGGTTGTCAGATGTCAAGTGAGGGCTGGGGGAACACAGGTGAAGTCTGTCAAAAAGTACAAACTTCCAGTTTATAAAATAAGTCCAGGGGATATAGAATACGTGATGGCGACTATAGTAACCACTACTGTATTTATATTTGAAAGTTGCTAAAAGAATAGATCTTAAAAATTTCTTCTCACAAGGAAAAAAAACTGTACCTATGTATGGTGATGGATGGGCTTCCTAGGTGGCATTAGTGGTAAAGAACCCACCTGCCAATGCAGCAGAAATAAGAGATGCAAGTTCGATCTCTGAGTCAGGAAGATCCCATGGAGGAGGACACAGAAACCCACTCTAGTATTCCTGCCTGGAGAATCCCATAGACAGAGGAGCCTGGCAGGCTATAGTCGATACAGTCAGACATGCCTGAAGCAACTCACCACGCGTGCATGGTGATGGATGTCTTCTTCTTCTTGTTGTTTTTGTCTTAGTTGCTAAGTGGTGTCCAACTCTTTTTTGTGACCCCATGGACTTAGCCCGCCAGGCTCCTCTGTCCATGGGATTTCCCAGGCAAGAATAATGAAGTAGGTTGCCATCTCCTTCTCCAGGGGATCTTCCCAACCCAGGGATCAAACCTACATCTCCTGCTTAGCAGGTGGATTCTTTACCACTGTACCACCTGGGAACACTGATGGATGTCTACTAGACTATTTTTTTTACTTATTGTGGTGACCACTTTGCAATATATACAAATATTAAATCACTATGCTGTACACTTGAAACTAATATAATCCTTTCTGTCAATCATATCTCAAAAAAAAAAAAAAAATTCTCCTGAAGACATCAGGCAAGTAGTGGCAGTATGGAAAAGTGAAACAGGCACAGGCTTCTCAGCGTCACAGACCTGGGCTCACATTCTGACTCTCTGTGACCTTGGGCAAATTATCTTTCCATATGTAGAAGGGATATTAACCCCTCCTGGCAAGGATGTTTAAGGATTTAAGATCACATATGTGTAAGTCCTTGTCCAATAATGGTAGCTATTATTATTTTATCACAGCAAAATGTTGATCAGTAATTAAAGTTACCAGGGCACTAATAATCTGGTTGAATGCTCTGCAGACATAGTGAGTGAGTCATTTTAAAGGTTCTTTGTGCTGTGGCAGGAATGAGGCACACTTGGGTAGGAACAAAAGAAAGCAGTACATGAGGGGTAGGGAGCAACCAGATTGTGAGTCAAAAACATTCTTTATCCTAAAATGTGTCTCATTATAACTGCTCTGAAAACTATTTGTACTAAAAACATTTCACATTGTTTATGGAGAAAATGAATTGTTTAAAAAGAGAGAGAGAGGGAGAGATAATTCCTGTCTTGACAGATAGAATTGAAAACGTCTACCTTTGTCCCTGAAAAGAGGGAGGAAAGGAGAGAGAGAAATTTGCTTTTGTCTTAGAAAATCCATAATGAGTAAGATATCTTATTATTAAATACATTTTCTTGACTTCTACAATGAGTTCTGCAGGCCAGTATTAAATCAGAAGTATGCTTATTGCCCATACTATAGGAGAAAAAAATGATTTTAAGTACACTTGCATCCCTTTATTTGTCTAAAATCCTAAGCATCCTGTTGTCATGGAAATACAGTCCCTGGCTATCAAATATTAGGTGTTTGTATTCTATGTAAAGAGATTTCCACTATTTTTCACACTTGCCAATCCCATACAGAAGAAAGCTGATTATTCAGGATTCAGATATAACACAAGCATCTGGCATGATTAATCCATTAGCTTGAACTGAAATGGAGCTGAAAGGAGGTATTGATACATACAGAATGACAAGAAGAAGAATTTTAAAAGAAAAGAATAAAATAGTGAGGAGGAGTTAGGCAAGAAGTATCATAAGACATATTCCTCTGTACTTTTCTATGCTGATAAGGAGAGGTTACCAGTCAAGGTTTTTGATTGAAAACAAAAGAAATCCACCTTGCTGAGTAAGAAGGAGTTAACTGAAAGAATGTCAAACAGCTCACAGAATTCAGGGAAAAGGTTGGAGCTTTGGAAAATAAGCACAAATCCAGGGAAGCTGGGAGGCTGGAACAAGAGAAGCCTGGTTAGGGAGACCCTGCAACTTGTCAGGGACACTCAAGCCACCACTGCTGGCAGCAGCATGACTGTCCTTGCTTCTTTGTGACACTCACTCCAGACACAAAGTCCTGGATGGGATGGTCAGATAGGCTGAGCTCAGAAGGTCCTGAGACAGGAAATAGATGAACCCCCGCCCACCCGCCCCCAGTGTGAGCAATTGAAGTTTGTTCCCTGCGGACAGAAACTCCAAAATATCAATAGCAACACAACTGAGAGAATAAGACAACTGTCTGGACCCTGCACACAAATAAGAGATAAGAGAAGTGAAAGTGAAGTCGCTCAGTTGTGTCCGACTCTTTGCGACCCCATGGACTATAGCCCACCAGGCTCCTCTGTCGGTGGGATTCTCCAGGCAAGAATACTGGAGTTGGTTGCCATTTCCTTCTCCAATAAGAGATAAGAGACCACATATTTCTCATTCCTGACTAGAAAGCTCCTTGGAGGTCAAAATGGAATGATGCTAAGCTACCCATAGGCCTCTTCACTGGAATCTATCTTGGCTGAGAGATGAGCATGCACACACAGAAGGATCCTGAGAAGTACCAAATACAGACTCAGAAGCAAGAAAGTCAAAATGATTGGCCAGAGAAAACTTGGAAGAAATGCTCCATATAAATGATTTAAACTACCACAAAGGCACAACTCTGAGTGCCCCCCCACCCCACCGTGTCTATCACATGTACTATACTCTTTATCCTCCTAATAAACTCTTTACTTGTTTTACTACTTTACATCTTTGTGGGAATTCTTTTCTGCAAGGCTGAGGGGCCAGGGCCTTGTCACTGACCACTGGTCTAGTGGCTAGGATTCAGCCCTCTCATTGCCATGACCTGACCTCAATCTCTAGGCAGGAATCAAAACCCTGCTTCAATCTGCTGCAGGCCAAAGCCACCAGAGATCAGTCCTAGTGTCCAGGAGTCAAAAGGATATGACTTTTTCAATTTCCACAACTGGTGTTTTCCACCTTCTACCAGGCCCAACATACAGAAGGAGGCTGGGATATGGGGCAGTGCCCCTAAAACATAAAGGTTCCTCACAGAAAGTGTTCTTTTTGTGTTTAAGTTCATATACTCCTCCCTCAGAGAGTGCTTAGAGACACGAACAACTAAAGGCTGAGAGTCAACGGATGTGTGGGGAAGAAAAAGACAAAAAAGGACAAGAATTTTTAAGCTATGGAAAAAGATCAGAAAGACCTTAAAAGATTGGGGTGGAGAAGTGCTAGAAGGAGAAAGAAAGAAAAAAAAAAAACAGTTTTTATTATTTTTTGTTACTCTTTTCCCTCACATTCTTCCTATGTTTTTCTATCTCCCTCCTCCTATGCAATTTCATTCATTCTCAGTAGTGTGGAAAGAGGTACAAAGCCTCTCCCAATCCACAGGATTTCTATAACTTATTCTTCAGTTGTCCTGACTTTGTTGAGATTTATACGTTAAGGACTACTAGCATACAATGTTGAAATCTTGCCATGTTACTGGCCAAGGTTTTAGAAGAAAAATACTCCAAATCTCTCCAAGAAATGAAGAGTGATTCAGTTCAAGTGCTGTAATAAGTTGAGCCTTAGCCTGAGTCATTTAAAAAGAAAATCCATATTCCAGTCTAAGGTTTTGCCTCTAAGAGGTGAGATGACCACAGGAAACCCACCTAACTTGCATCTCAGTGCTCAGTGCAACTGCAATGATAAGAAACTATACACATGAAAACTGAGGTGCTTCTGGACAACCATGTGGATTCTTTCATCCATCCACCCAACTATTCATCCATTGAAAACTTACTATGTGATAAGCATAGTGAATAAGACACAAAGTTATTACCCTAAATCTTACATGAAAGAAAAAGTGAAAGTCCCTCAGTCGTATCTGACTCTTTGTGACCCCATGGACTGTAGCCTGCCAGGCTCCTCTGTCCATGGAATTCTCCAGGCCAGAATACTGAGTGGGTAGCCTATCACTTCTCCAGGGGATCTTCCCAACATAGGGATCAAACCCAGGTCTCCCACATTGCAGGCGAATTCCTTATCATCTGAGCCACCAGGGAAGCCCTGAATCTTATATACTAAAAGTTTATTTAAGGTTTGGAGAGAAACTCAAAAACATTGAGTGGCCAGGAAGGAATAGAAACTGTGAATCAGCCAATTGTGTACCATTGTTTCGTGGCGGAGACTGGCTCAGTGCAGGTCCTGCCCAAAGGCATCTTGTCAGGTTTTTGTTTTTTTAAGCATGTGTGTAAATAAATAAGATACAGACATTGAATGATATAAAGTATGTACAGATTAATACAGAATCAAAAGTGATTTGTTCTGCCAAGAGTAGGGTGGTAAGAGTGTTACAGAAAGTTTCCAAGAGAACATGATGCCTGAAGAGGTTTCTGAAAGACCAATAGGGGATTCCCAGGCAGATAAGTTGGAAAACAAATATCTCAGGCAAAGTTAATATCATAGGCAAAAGCATGCAGAATTAAAACAATCAGTGCACTATGGGATCCACAAGCTGTGTGTAGTGATGGAAATTCAGAGAGAATCAAGGAAGAAGTGCGCCAAGAGCCAGGCACCAAGGACAATGAACGGAGGGCCTCTTCTGACCATCTATGGGCAGGTGGGAAACAACAGAGGCAGTTCAAACAGGGACGTAGGAGGATCTAGAAGCAGTCAGGTGGAGAGATTGAAGAAGCATAAAAAACTGCAAGCAAAGAGAGCTAGCAGAAAAGATGGCAGGGACTTCCCTGGTGGTGCAATGGATAAGAATTCACCTGCGAATGCAGGGGACAGGGTTCAATCCCTGGTCCGAGAAGATTTCACGTGCCGTGGAGAAACTAGACCCCTGCATCGCAACTACTGAGACCGAGCTCTAGAAGTCAGGAGCTACAACTACTGAAACCTGCATGCCTAGAGCCTGTGCTCCCCAACAAGAGAAGCCACTGCAATGTGCCCCACAACTAGAGTAGCCCTGCTTGCTACTATAGAAAGTCTGCAGAAAGCAAGGAAGATCCAGTGCCAAATACAAAAAAATAAAAAAAAGAAAGGATGGCAGCATCACAAATGAGTGAGGAGGAGGCCCTAACTGAAGGGGCTGTGGAGACAGAGATGCTGGATTGAAGGGCGACCCAGGAATTCGAGTAGAGAAATGTTACTAGTTACCTGTTAGACTGCTACTGAAAGATCTCTGAGGATCAGGGACGTAGAAAGAGAACAAGGAGGCCATAGTGTTGTGCAAGTCAACAGAGGAGACAATTTTAAATGGAAATAGATGTCAACAGCATAAAATGTTATAAAAAGGTCAAGTGAGTAGGGGCAGAAACACATTTGTTAAGGTTTGATATCTGTAAGGCTTTTAGGCATTTTGGTAAATGCCCCACTCTGCCTGGTAGATGTAGGAAGGGAGAGGTGAAAAGGCCCATCTGATGGCTCCTGTTTTCTCAACCAAACACTCCTCCTTCTCCCTCCATTGTCAGCATCTTGATTTTTCTTTGAAAACTAATCTTCCATCTCTCAGAACCTACTTGGCTGAAGATGGACGTTCCCTAACCTGTATGAACACGTGACCCTAGTCTAGTCAATCAGAGGATTCCATTCCCTCAGCTACAACATTGATTCAGAGATTAGCCCATATCACTAATCAGACCATGAAGACACAATGCTTTGTTATTTGTGTGTGTGTGTTGCCTTATTTTTACATTTTTGGTTTGGTTTGGTGTTTGTTTTATTTGATTGTTTTAGAGCATTGGGAAACCTTTCTTTGGAACTACTAGCTAGGACTGTGGGATATATGCCTAGAGATGCTGGGGACCAGCAGATGCAGAAGACCTCCCGGGGAAGAAGGCCAACACAGAGGAAAGCAGAGCTGACATCTAGGGAAAGGGGGAACAGGGGAGGAGAGAGAGAGAGAGAAAGAGACTAGATTCTAATGTCATCATTTGATCATTGGAAGCCAACTATAATCATATGCTTTTCAGTAAAACAAGCCACTAGATCATCTTTATTTTCATTTAAACTATTTAAGGCAGTTTGCTGTCTCTTCTAACCTAAACAGCCCCGTCTGAAGCAGCAGGTGGAGAAATGTTGGAAGCAAACCAGTTCCAGTGCAGCCTTGCCTGGAGCCAGCTCTGATCACAGATCTCCAAGTCAGCTCCATCCCCCCACCAACTCGCAGTGTAGGGGCCTTATCATTCAACTCCTGCAGGGTTCACAGAGGCGAAGTTGTGAGGAAACCTGCAGCATCTCAGCAGCTTCGTCCTGAGTCTGGACCACACTATTACTGATGGAACTCAGCACTGAAGATGGAGACGTAGTACACTTCCTAGAATTCTTACAGCAAGGACTCCTGACTGCTGCTGTTCAGCAGGAACTGATCAGCAGAAAAAGTCAGACCATCCTTTTCTGCCGAATAAGCTGAGGCTGGAAATGCAATTACCATAAGAAAGGGAATTCCAAACCCCTGCCACTCCGCATTTGAAGCAGGTATGGGGCTCTTTTATCATAGTCGTACAAGCCATGCAGAGCTCAACTCCAGGGGCAGTAAACTGTTCAACCTATTCAACCTTCAGAGCCATATGCAAAGATCCTGGCAGATACTCACTAAAGAGCTAATTGACATTGGCATCCTGGACTCTTGAGTACAGAAAGACTTTGCACCTGTGTCAACTACAGAGCAGGCTGAGAATGAAAGACAGTCATTTGCAACAGCTCAAACAGCAAAAGCCCTTTAGCATTTCAGTTTTTCAGAAACGAACTGAGTTGCCTGTATGAAACCATCTTAGTCCTGGTGAAACCTGGTCCTCTGAAATGAGTGTGCAGCAGGGTTCACGGTCAAGGTTAATGCAACAGTCCAGCTTGGTCTAAGTCCCTATACTATTCTCCTTCCCAAGGGGACAAAGTCAAGCAAACACACAATAAAACAGCCATTTCTCAAGAAGGCACCTAGATTTTTAGCAATAGTATTAATGAGCTAGTTTATGTTAAAAACAAATAAACAAACAGGTAGACCTAATTTAAATGTGGAACAGAGTCAAGAGTTTGGACTCTTACTTAAGCCCTCAGATTCCATGGTGTTCCTTTCTCTTCCAGATACAGGACACAGTAAAAACAGGTTCACACAGCTTGCTCATATGCAAGTTCAGATAAGAAATACTAAAAATCTTTTCAAGGCCTGATATTGAGTCCACTCTTCAAGGTATGAACAGGGGGGCCTAGACACAGGTTTTTGCTATAATCAACCTCGTGTGACAAGTAAAGAGATATTGTCTCTACCTCCCCAAAGCAGAGGACACTCTGAAGGACCAACTAATCAACCCTAAACCTCAATTAGAATTACACTGTGATAACAGTATTATGAGGGTTTTTCCTCCCACTGAGGAAAACAAAATATCCATCTTTCTTATGTCTTCTGTAAAGCTTCAAAATTTTAAGAAATAATCTTCTCCCTAAATGTATAACCACCATAGGCAATCAATTTACACTCATAGGTAAACAATCTGATTGGAGTGCTTGTTTTAAACCCGTGAGAATTTCTACTTGTAGCTAATGATCTCCTCACCTTACCTGTATTTTTTCTAAATAACAGAAGCTTTCACCTTGGATGATCTAGCCTTTAGAAGTCTGTACTGTGCATCTCCAAGGAGGCCCCATTCCAAACTGACAACTGCATTTGCGCTTGGCACCAGTCCTTGTCTTCTTTCTGTCTCACCTACCATGATGGGCTCTCCCAGGACAACGTCAAATATTCTGCTAGTTTACATTTGTGCAAATCAAATCTTTAGTTCCCTTCAGTTTTTCAAAGGCATGGATTATGGCTAGAAGGTCATAACAAGAACAGCTACAATTTATTAAGTAACCAACATGTGTTTTACAGATAACTATCCCTAATCCTAGAATAACCCAGCAAGAGAGGTATTGTGCACTTAATACAGAACTATTGGTGTTACAGCTGAGATTTATTTATTTATTTTGGTTTAGTATGGTTTATTAAGCTGTGCCTTAGTACAGACTTTGAGGCTTGCCCATGGTGCTCTTAATGTACAAGGCCCTGACGTTCTGCCGATTTTTCTTGAGCAATGACACCAGGAAGTTGACAGCTAAGTGGATGTTGTACACAAGCTCATCATCTGTCATCTTCGCGTGGCCAACAGCCACTGCCAGACACAGCACCTTCTTGATCATGGACTTCACTTCATCAACTTTGGCCACCCATGTTCTCATTGTGGGTCAGCAAGGAAGGGAACTTGCCAGCCTTGTTCAGGTCTGGGCCCAGGATTCGGGGGATCTGCTTGACCAGAGACTCTGAAGCCAAAAAGGCATCATATTTCTTGGCCAGCTTCTTGACCAGTTTCTTATTCTTGTTGAGTTTCTTCAGTACCTCAATGTCCATGTGGGGGATATCCACAGCCTTGGCCTCATCACAATGCTGCTGGTCCCCCAAGACACACACGGAGAACTTGGGGCAGGGAGTGGACTTAAGCCTGATGGTGCCTGAGAAGCGTTTGTCCTTCTGAGAGTCATAGTTCTTCAGGTTGATCTGAAGCTCCACAGTCTCCAGAAACTTCCTGCACTTGCGCTGGTTCCTGTGCAGGACTTCCCCCTCTGCCTCGTAGAGGGTGTCGCGGGAGACTTTGCTGCTCATGGTTCCCTACACCACGATAACCAGAAAAGAGCTACAGCTGAGATTTAAACTCACATGTACTTAAGCCCAAAGCTCAGGATCTTAGGACATGGAATTTTATTCACAAAGTCAGCTCAACTACAGAAAAAGATAGGCATCCTTAGCTTACAGAACAGTGGATGTTAAACAACTTGACATCACAGAAAACAGTTTCCATGGTGACTGGTTTGGAGATCCTGATTGTGCCAAAGGAATGGTTACCAACAGATTTACTGAGGCAGGAGAAAGATTAGCCTCCCCTATAGACAGAAACTCCACAAAAGCAGGATGATGGAGGAGGCTAGGACTTGCCCAGACAAGAGATAAAAGACCACATATTCCTCATTCTCAAAGTTAAGGAGAACTCCCTGACTACACATGCACAGAAAGGCTCCTTGGAGGCCAAGAGAGATAGGGCATCACCTCATAGTAAGTGATACAACTACCTATAAGCCTCTTTATCAGAACCCATCTTGGCTTAGAGATGCACGGGCACACAGGGGAGAACCCTGAGATAAACCAAACGTGAACTGTGAACCCATCTTGGCTTAGAGATGCACGGGCACACAGGGGAGAACCCTGAGATAAACCAAACGCGAACTGACAACCAGGCAAAGATGACCGGATAAAGGTAACCTGGAGGAAATGCTGTATCAAAGTGATTCAAACTACCATGAGGGTACAACTCTCCCTCTGGGTCCACCCAGGTGTCTAACCACACATACTGTACTCTTCTTCCTCCTAATAAACACTTTACTTGTTTTACTACTTTCACTTTCTGTGGGAATTCTTTTCTGCAAAACTGAAGGGACAGGGTGGGCCTTGTCACTGACCAGTGGTCTAGTGTCTATGATCTGGGGCTCTCACTGCCACGACCTGACCCCAATCTCTGGCCGGGAACCAAAGCCCTGTTTCAAGCTGCTGCAGGCCAAGCCCACCCAAGATCATTACAATCATGCACTAAGGGATGAGGTCTCACTGGCTTGCTCACCAAACACTGATAACAATATTCTTAGCAAGGACAGAGAGGGAGGTGATGGCCTACAACAGATCAACATAGCAATAGCAAAGAACAGATGCCAATCTCCATGATGGAATCTAGAGTCTTGTATATGATAAAAGGCAGTCATGTATATGATAAAAAAAAAATTAAGTTGAAGAATGAAGCACCTAGGTGGAAAAATATTTCCTCCCTGGTAACGAGAAGACAAACTTAGCCAGCCATAACTGCTTGTTAATGACAAAGCATCCTCTAGAAACTATACTGATGATTCTATAAATGTCACCAAAAGTATGCAGAAGATTGACAGCAAGGAATCCTTCACAACTTCAGTTCAAACAAGCTAGCAGCGATACACCAAAAAAATCTGCAGTTATGGTTCTTACAAAACTTCTAATATATTGTTAGAAAATAATCAAGATAATCAGGTGAATAGGATAACTGGCATTACACTTTAGGCAGATTAGTTCAAATTTAAGTTAGAGAAAAACTAAACTAATGCAGGAATTTCCTGGATTTTAGTAAAAAAAAAAAATTTGATAGATTTTAGAAAATGAAACAGCTGTGTCTGACTCTGTGTTAAAATATTAAGAATCCAGAAATAAAGTTATAAATGAAGTGAAATTAAAATTGAATCTTATTTTTAAAAACCTTAGCTGGATGGGGATCAAGATGGTAGATGATGGGGAGTTCACCTTCTCCCATAAAAGCATTAAAAACATATCTGCAAGTGGAACAATTCACTCAGAACTCTAGCAGAAGACCTAGACTTCCAAAATGGCCAGAAAATCTCCAAGCAGAATTCCCTGGCAATCCAATGGTTAGGATTCGATACTTTCAGTGCCATGGTGGCCCAGGTTCAATCCCTGTTCAGGGAACTAAGAGCCAACAAACTATGCAGCATGGACAAAAAAAGAAAATCTCCACATAACCAGATGGGACAAGAAGAAGAGAAAGAAAGGAACTGGAATGGGACCTGCACCCCAGGGAGGGAGTTGTGAAGAAAGAAAGGTTCCCACATCCTGGAAAGTCCCCTCATCACCTAGAGAGATGAGCCTGGACAGAGCGGGAGCTTTAGAGCTTAGGAGGAGAGCACAGTAACCCAGTTTGCAGAAGGCAAAATAAAGAGCAGTGTGCATAAAAGTTTGGCACCACTGCCCTGCACTCCCCACCCTGAAATTCTTGTTTGTTATTGTGGGTGAGGGCTGGGTACTCAAGCGCAGGCTTCGGAGATCAGACCCAGGGAGAGGACCAGGGCTGGCCGTGTGGAGGGAGCCTGAAGAGGCTGAACTATGGCAACTGAGGATATATTCAGAAGAACCAAGGACTTGCCAGAGAGGCAAGGTGCCGTCACTGCAGCGGCATATGAGGAAAGAGGTGGGACCAACATAAGAGCTTCTTAATCTGTGAGCACTCCAAGGTAACAGGACACTTCCTACAGGATCCAGAGGTGGGCACAGGCTGCTGCTACAGGACTCATGAACAGGCGCCAAGCACTGCCCATGCTGTCCTAGGAGTGCATGCAGAGAAGCCTCACCCAGGAGACCTGCAAGCAGATGCCAAGCGCTGCCCGTGCTGTCCTGAGAGTGGGCAAGGGCTGCTGCACCTGCACAGTCCATATCAAGGGGGCAAGCAGCCAGAACACACTGAGGAAAGAGAAAGCATCCAAACCGAAAGCAATCACTTAGTTCTGGAAAAGACGGTGAAGTAGAAGGACTTAAGCACACCTTGTCTCACAAAAACACCAAAATCACAACTTAACTGCTGAACAACCATGGACAAAAAAGACTGGAACTTACCAAAAAAAGATATTCTATACTCAAGACAAAGAAGGGGCAACAAGATGACAGGATGAACATCTTTGTCACATCATCAACTCCCATAGCCACCAAGTGGGCGACCCACAAACTGGAAAATAATTATATCATTGAGGTTCTCCAATAAAAGTGAAAGTTTTGAGCCCCAATTCAGGCTTTCCAGCCTGAGAGTCTGGCTTCAGGAGGAGGAACCCCCAAAACATTTTGCTTTGGAGGCCAGTGGGCCATGAATGCAGGAGCTCCACAGAACTGTGAAACAAACAATTTTCTTGGAGGGAACATATGAGGTTTCATGTACATGGAATCACAGCACAAAGCAGTAATTCCATATAAACTTGGGCTGGGACTAGCAACAAGTCTTGGAGGGTTTCCTAGGGAGGCGGGGGTCAGCTGTGGCTCACTGTGGAGGCAAGAATACTGATAGCAGAGGCCCTAGAGAGTATTGATCTGCAGGAGCTCTCCCAGAATTTGCCATTTTCACACCAAGACCTGGTCCTACACAACAACATATAGACTCCGGCGCTGGAATGCCTCAGGGCAAACAACAAGCAGGAGAGTAACACAGGGCTACTCATCAGCAGACAGGCTGCATAAAGTCATAACGAGCTCACAGCCACTTCTAAAAACAAATCTTGACACAGGTTTACCCACCAGAGGGACAATACACAGCTCCACCCACCAGTTGACAGGCACCAGTCTCTACCATCAGGAAGCCTGCACAAGCTCCAGGACCAAACACACCCACCAGGCAGCAGACACCAGAGGCAGGAGGAGTTACAACCCTACAGCCACAGCAAAAAGGAGACCACAAACACAGAAAGTTAGAAAAAATGAGATGGCAGAGAAATACTTTCCAGACAAAGGAACGTCATTTAAAACAATCACAAAAAACAACTAAGTGAAGATAGGCAACCTTCCTGAAAAAGAATTCAGAGAAATTATAATAAATATGATTCAAGATCTCAGAAAAAGAATAGGGCACAGATAGAAAAGATGCAAAAGATGTTTGAAAAAGAGGATTTAAAGACAAAACAGAGATGAACAATATAGTAACTGAAATGAAAACACACCAGGACTTCCCTGTTGGTCCAGTGGTTAAGAATCCACCTGCTAATGCAGAGAACGAGTTTAATCCCTGGTCCAGGAATATTCCACATGCTGCAGGGCAACTAAGCCTGTGTGCTCTAACTACTGAGCCCACACTCTGGGGGTAAACAAGCCACAGCTACTGAGCCTGTGTGCCCTAGAGCCCATGCTCTGCACTAGAGAAGCCACTACAATGAGAAGCCTGTGAACTGCAACTAGAGAGTAGCCCTGGCCTGCTGCAACTAGAGAAAACCCACACACAGCAACAAAAACCCAGTTCAGCCAAAAATGATCAATAAATAGAATTTAGAAAACACATACACTAGAAGGAATCAATAGGAGAATAAGTGAGGCAGAAGAACAAATAAGTGAGCTGGAAGACAGAATGGTAGAAATGACAACCTTGGAACAGAACGAAGAAAAAGGAGTGCAGAGAAATGAGGACAATCTAAGAGATCTCTAGGACAACATTAAGTGCACCAACATTTATATTATAAACATCCCAGAAGGAGGAGAGAGAGAGAGAAAGGGCCCAAGAAAATATTTAAAGAGATTATAGGTGAAAATTTCCCTAACATGAGAAAGAAAACACTCACTAAAGTCAAGGAAGCACAGAGTTCCATCCAAGATAAACTCAAGGAGGAATAGTTCAAGACACATATTAATCAAATTGACAAAAATTAAAGACAAAAAATATTAAAAGCAACAAAGGAAAGATAGCAAATAACATACAAAAGAATCCTCATGATGTTATCAGCTGACTTTTCAGCAGAAACTCTGCAGCCAGAAGGCAATGATACAATACATTCAAAGTGATGAAAGGGAAAACCTATAAGGAAGAATACCCAGAAAAGTTCTCATTCAGAATCAACAGAGAAATCAAAAGCTATATAGACAAGCAAAAGCTCAGAGAATTCAGCATCACCAAACCATATTTACAATAAATCCTAAAGGAACTTCTCTCTAGGTGGAAAAGGCCACAACTAAACTCAAGAAAAATATGAATGGGAAAGCTCACCTGTAAAGGCATGCATAAAGCAAAGATAGAAAATCATCCACAAAGAAACATGATATCAACACCAACGGTTATGAGAAGAGGAAAGGACAAATGCAGAATACTGGAAATGCATTAGAAATGAAGAGAACAGCAACTTAAAATTATCTAGTATGTATATAGACTGCTATATCAAAACCTCACGGTAACTGCAAACCAGAAATCTACAATAGATACACACACACACACACACACACACACACACACAGACTAAGGAATCAAAACCCAACAGTAAAGTTAATCATTAAATCACAAGAGAACAAAAAAGGGGCAAAAGGGAACTTTAAAAAATCCAAAACAATTAACAAAATGGCAATAAGAACATACATATCAATAATTACCTTAAATGTAAACAAATTAAATGCTCCAATCAAAAGATGTAGACTGGCTAAATGGAAACAAAAACAAGACCCACGTATTTTCTGTCTTCAAGAGACCCACTTTGGATCTGGAAACACATACAACAACATGAAGGGAAAAAAGAAGATATTCCACAGATGGAAATGAAAAGAAAGTTGGAGTGACAGTGCTCATATCAGACAAGATAGACTTTAAAATAAAGACTGTTACAAGAGTCAAAGAAGGGTACTATATAATGATCAAGGAATCAATCCAAGAAGAAGACAGAACAAGTGTAAATATGCACGCACCCAAAAGAGGAGGACCTCAACATACAAGGGAAATATTAACAGGCATACAAGAAGAAACTGACAGTGATGCAATAATAATAGGGGATGTTAATAGCCCAATTTCATCAATGAACAGATCATCCAGACAGAAAATAAATACAGAAACACAGGCCTTAAATGACACATTAGACTGGAACGACTTAATTGATATTTATAGAACATTCAATTTGAAAGCAGTAAAATACACTTTTTTATCAAGTGCACAGGGAAGGTTTTCTAGGATAAATCAAATCTTGAGCTACAAATGGAGCCTTGGTAAATATAAGAAAACTGAAATCACATCAAGCATCCTTTCAGACCATAACACAAGGAGATGAGAATTACAATTCAATTACAGGGGGAAAAGTGAAAAAACACAAACATGTGGAAGATAAATAGTATCTTACTAGACAACCAATGGATCACTGAAGAAATCAAAGAGGAAATAAAAAAAAAAATACCTACAGACAAATGACAACAAAACATGACAATCCAAAACCTATGAGATTCAGCAAAAGCAGTTCTAAGAGGGAAGTTTATAGCAATACAATGTTACCTTAGGAAATAAAACAGATCTCAAATAAATAACCCAATCATACACCTAAAGGAACTAGTGAAACAAGAACAAATAAAAACCAACATTAGTAGGAGAAAAGAAATCAAAGATCAGAGCAGAAACTAATGGAAGAGACAAAGAAAACAATAGAAAAGTTCAATAAAACTAAAAACTGGTTCTTTGAAAAGATAGATAAAATTGAGGAATCTCTAACCAGAATCATCAAAAAAGAAAGGGAGAGGCCTCAAATCAATAAAAGTAGAAAGGAAAAAGAGGTTACAGTGGACACCACAGAAATACAATGAATCATAAGAAACTTCTACAGGCAGCTATATGCCAATAAAATAGGCAATCTAAAAGAAAAGAACAAATTCTTAAAAAGGTACAACTATCCAAGACTGAATCAGGAAGGAACATGAAAATATGAACAGACCAATCAGAAGCACTACAACTGAAACTATAATTTAAAAATTTCCAGTAGGGATTACTACCCTGGTGACCCAGTGGTTAAGAATCCACCTGCCAATGCAGGGAACACTGGTTAGATCCCTCGTCCAGGAAGATCCCACATGCCACAGGGCAACTAGGCCCCTTGTGCCACAACTACTGAGCCTGCACTCTAGAGCCCAAAACCCACAACTACTTAAGCCCTCATGCCTAAATCCTGTGCTCTGCAACAGCAGAAAACACCACAATGAGAGGCCCACATACTACAGTGAAGAGTAGTCCCTGCTCACTGCAGCTGCAGAAAGCCTGCAGGCAGCAACAAAGACCCAGCACAGTCAAAAATAAATGAAACAAAATAAAATTTTAAAAAATAAAATAAATAAAAACTTCCAAAAAAAAAAGAAGTCCAGGACCAAAAGGCTTCACAAGCTAATTCTACCAAACATTTAGAAAAGAGTTAGCACTTACCCTTTTGAAACACTTCTAAAAATGGCAGAGGAAGGAACACTCCCAGGCTCAACTCTATATGCCATGATGACCATGATACCAAAACCAGGCAAAAATACCACACAAAAAAAGAAAACCACAGGCCAGTATCACTGACAAACAGACACAAAAATCCCCAACAAACTACTAATAAAACAAATCCAAATACATTAGAAGAATCATACATGATCTTTTGGCATGATCAAGTGGGATTTATCCCAGGGATGCAAGGATTTTTCAATATCTGCAAATCAATCATATTAACACACATTCATAAACTGAAAAATTAAAAAAAATATCATCTCAATAGATGCAGAAAAAGCTTTTGATAAAATTCAACACATATTCATGATAAAATATCTCCAGGAATTGGGCACAGAGGGAATTTACCCTCTACATAATAAAATCCATATATGACAAACTCAAGGTTAACATTCTCAACGGTAAAAAGCTGAAAGCATTCCTGAGAAGATCAGGAATAAGACAAGGATGTCCACTGTCACCACTGTTATTCTACATAGTTCTGAAGTTCTAGCCATGGCCATCAGAGAAGAAAAAGAAAAGGAATCCAAACTGGAAAAGAAAAAGTAAAACGGTCAATGTTTGCAGATAAAATTGGTACTATACATAGAAAATTCTAAAGATACTACCACAAAACTACTAGAGCTCATTAATGAATTCAGCAAACCTGTATGCAGGTCAAAAAGCAACAGCTAGAATAGGACATGGAACAATGGACTGGTTCAAAATTGGGAAAGCAGTACATCAAGGCTGTATATTTTCACCCTGCTTATTTAACTTCTATGCAGAGTACATCATGCGAAATGCCAGGCTGGATGAAGCACAAGCTGAAATCAAGATTGCCAGGAGAAATATCAATAGCCTCAGATATGCAGATGACACCACACTTATGGCAAGAAAGGGAAGGGGAACTAAAGAGCTTCTTGATGAAGGTGAAAGAAGAGAGTAAAAAAGCTGGCTTAAAATTCAACATTAAAAAAATGAAGATCAAGGGGAAAAAAGATCATGGCATCCAGTCCTATCACTTTATGGCAAATAGATGGGGAAACAATGGAAACAGTGACAGACTTTATTTTCTTGGACTCCAAAGTCAATGCAGATGGCAACTGCAGCTGTGAAATTAAAAGACACCTGCTCCTTGGAAAAAAAGCTATGACAAACCTAGATAGCATATTGAAAAGCAGAGACATCACTTCGTGGACAGAGGTCCACATAGTCAAAGCTATGGTTTTTCCAGTAGTCATGTATGGATGTGAGAGTTGGACCATAAAAAAGGCTGAGCACTGAAGAATTGATGCTCTTGAACTGTGGTGTTGGAGAAGACTCTTGAGAGTCCCTTGGACTGCAAGATCAAACCAGTCAATCCTATAGGAGATCAACCCTGAACATTCATTGGAAGGACTGATATTGAAGCTGAAGTTCCAATACTTTGGCCACCTGATGCAAAGAGCCAACTCATTAGAAAAGACCCTGATGCTGGGAAAGATAGAAGGCAGGAGGAGAAGGGGATGGCATAGGATGAGATGATTGGATGGCATCATCAACTGGACAGACATGAGTTTGAGCAAGCTCCAGGAGATGGTGAAGGACAGAGAAGCCTGGTGTGCTGCAGTTCATGCAAACAGCTGGACAGACTGAGCAACTGAACAACAACAGCAAAGGAGGCAAAATACCTGTACTCAGAAAACTATAAGATACTGTTGAAAGAAATAAGAGATGACCAATGAAGAAATACACTACGTTCTTGGTAGAATTTGGGTTGGAAGAGTCAATATTGTCAAAATGACTATACTACACAAAGCAATCTACAGATTAATGTAATCTCTATCAAATTATCCATAATATTTTTCACAGAATTAGAAAAAAAAGTTACGATTTCTATGGAAACATAAAAGACCCCAAATAGTGAAAGCAATCCTGAGAAAGAAAAAGGGAGCTAGAAGAATCAGGCTCCCTGATTTCACAATATACTACAAAGCTATAGTTATCAGAACAGTATGGTACTTACACAAAAACAGAAATATAGGTCAATGGAACAAGATAGAAAGCCCAGAGATAAACCTGAACCCGTGCATCTATGGGCACTTAATCTATGACAAAGGAGGCAAGAATATACAATGGAGAAAAGAGAGTCTTCAATAGGTGGCACATGGAAAACCAGACACCTGCATGTAAACAAATGAAATTAGAACATTCTTGAACAGCACATATAAAAATAAATTCAAAATTCATCAAGGACCTATAAAGCTCTTAGAGAAACACATAGGAAAATTACTCTTTGACAAAAATTTCAGCAATATCTTTTTGGATCCATCTCCCAGGGTAATAAAAATAAATACAATAATAAACAAATGAGAACCTGATTAAAATTAATAGCATCTGCACAACAAAGGAAACCATAAAATCAAAAGGCAATCCACAGAATGAGAGAAAATATTCCCAAACACAGTCATCAACATATATACAAACAGCACAAGCAGTTCAATATCAACAAAACAAATAACCAATTAAAAAATGGGCAGAAGGGACTTTCTTTGTGGTCCAGTGGTTAAGGCTCCATACTTTCACTGGAGAGGGCAGGGGTTTGATTCTTGTTTGAAGAACTAAGGTCCTGTATGCTACATGGCAGGGCCCAAAAAGTAAAATAAAGAATATAATAAATGCTCTTAAAATTTTTTTTAAATGGACAGAAGATTTAAATAGACGTTTCTCCAAAGAAGACATATGAATGGCCAAAATGAACATGAAAAGATGCTCAATATCACTAGCTATCAGAAAAATGCAAATCAAAACTACAGTGATAAATCACCTCACACCAGTTAGAATGGCCATCATCAAAAAGTTTACAAACAATAAACACTACAGAGGGTGTGTAGAAAAGGGAACCCCTCCTACACTGCTGGCAGGAATGTAAACAGGTACAGCCACTGTGGAGACCAGTAAGGGGATTTCTTTAAAAATAGAACTACCATGTGATCTAGAAATCCCACTTCTGTATGTATATCCAGAGGAAATCATAATTCAGAGAGATACATGCACACTAATATTCACCACAGCACTCTTTACTATAGCCAAGACACAGAAGCACCCTAAATGTCCATTGACAGAGGAGTGAACAAATAAGATGTGGTATATGTATACAATGGAATATTACTAAGCTATAAAAAATGAAATAATGTCATTTGCAGCAACATGGATGGGCATAGAGACTATTATACTAAGTGAAGTAAATCAGACAGAGAAAGATAAATACATAATATCACTCATAGGTGGAATCTAATTTTTTAAAAATGATACAAATGAACTTATTTACAAAACAGAGACAAAATTTGCTTATGGTTTAACAAAGCAGAAATGTGGTGTGGGAAGGAATAAATCAGGAATTTGCAATTAACATACACACACTACTATATATAAGATAGATAACCAACAAGGACCTGGTGTGTAGCACAGGGAACTGTACTCAATATTCTGTGATAAATAATATGAGAAAGGATCTTAAAAAGATTGAATATATGTATAACTGAATCACTTAGCTGTATACATGAGACTACTACCACACTGTAAATCCACTACACTGTAATAAAATTTATATAAAAATATAAATGAATACTATTATTAATCATTTTTACTGGGATCAAATATATCTGTATTTAAATAACTATAATAAAATGGTGATTTTTGCTTCTTCCACTGACTTAAAAAATAAAAATACAGTTTTTATTACTATTCTCAACATTTTATCTTGAGAATGCTTCTGAAAATAATTATAATGACTATGCAGTTTTCATCAAATAAATAAAATTATGATTTTTTTTAAAAAAATTTAATAAAATAAAAACTTCAGTTGATTTTACAATCACCCAAAAGACAAGGTCACAGTGAAGTAATGAATTTTCTATTTCAAAATAAAAATAAATTATAATATCATCAAACATATGCTTTTAAAAACCACAGAGAAATCATAATCTAAAAAGCGAGATTCATGGAACTGTAAAGAGTTGAAGAGTTAGGTGGTCAGGGGTTCATAAGCACTCTGAAGTCTTTTTTTGTGTTTATGCATAAATGCAGTTGGTGGAAGGAGAGGAAAGGGGGTTTATAACATTAGGTTCTCAAAGTAGAATGTGATTCAAACAAGGGTTAAGATTAACTGTAGTGAAGCACGATAAAAATTTTAAACCCTGTCAATTATTGGAAGCTCTGACTATATTTGATTGGAGTCCAAAACAAGTACTAGCAAAAATATAGGTACAGAATCTCTCAGCTACAACACTCAGCACAAAGGATCTTTCTGAGGCAATAGAAGAGCTGACTCTGTCTGTGGCTCTTGGTAACATCCAAAGAACCAACAGTCCACAGGTTATTGTTCCTCTCTATCCCTCAACAAAGGACCAAGTCCAAAATGTGTAAGGAATTTGATTTGTTTTTCTGACTACAGGACCATAGCTGTGAACAGCAGCTGGAGTCAGTCCAAGCAGTATGCTGGAAGGGGCTGGGCTGTGTATTTCATTTTTATAGACCAAATGGCTTCTCAATAATTTGTCATCTGAATGATGGAGAAAAGTACCAATAAAATGTGACTGTAAATCTCCACCTTCTTCCAGGATCAAGGAAACAACTAAAAAAAGCTAAAATGGAAATGACAACACAGTTTTGTGAGCTAAAAATGTATGTTTTTCAAAATCAACTGCTGCCCCCATTTCTAGAACCAAATGTACTTGAAGATGCCTAATTTGAAAAGCAGAGGAAATCAGACTTAGGGGTGGGAGAGAGACCGAAGAAACGAATGTATCTGGGAAGTCTATTCAGTGAGATCTTCCTGAAATACAGTCTTTCATATGAGTTTCCTGTGAAATATTTTATCTGCTATATTCTGTTAACATGCAGAACTACATCACTGTAATATCATCCCAAGAAGAGTTCTCATAGATAAAGAAAAGAAATCATGCACATGAGGAGGAGGAGGAGGGAGCTCATAATACTAAGGATTATAAGAAATAAAACTCAAATAAAAAAGAATTTTTAAAAAGAAAAAGTCTTCCTAGGTGGCTCAGTGGTAAAGAATCTGCCTGTGAAACAGTAGATACAGGTTCAGTTCCTGGGTCAGGAAGATCCTCTGGAGAAGGAAATGCAACCCACTCTTGTATTCTTTCCTGGAGACTCCCATGGACAGAGGACCTTGGTGGGCTATACTCCTTGGGGTCACAAAAGAGCCAGACATGACTTAGCAACTAAACAGCAGCAGCAAAACCTATCACTGAATGGATTTTACCACAATCTATTTCTGGGTTTGCTCCCATTTACTCATTTATGGCATTTTGCCCCTAAGAAGATATTTTTATTACTTTTTTCCCTTTTTCAGCAAAATTTTGTGGCACTAGGTTCTCTGAGATGCATTCTCAGCAGTTTTAAAAGGTGAGCACAGCTTTGGCCTCTGAGCAGGCTCCATACTGCTCCCTGCAAATACAGGAACCCATAAAAATACCAGCCTGTAATGGACAACCATTTCTATCTTGCCAATGTCCCAACCAAGGTTAATGCACACAGGAGGCTATTAATATTCATAGAACAGCCACAAAAGCTACTATTTATATACGGTTTACTGTGGTGCCAAGCACTATTGTAAGCATATTAATTCTCAAAAACCCTATATAGCAGGTACTATTTACTACCCCATTTTACAGATGAAGAAAGTGCAACACAAAAAGTTTTCATAACTTGACTAAGGCCATACAGTTAGTAAGCGGTGTAATTATGACTTAATTCTAATAGCAATGCAATGGGGTACAAAGAATATTCCCTATCTTTTGGACAAGGAATATAAGTCTCAAAGAGGTCAAGTGACTACCCAAATTTACACAATTTTAAGCAGCAAAGTTCAGAATCAAACACAGAACAGTCAGTGCTATTTCCCCTTCTTTTACAGGTCAACAACACAGCTTTAGTAGCATTTAAATCCTTTACAAAACTTATTGCTTTGGTTCTTTTTGATGTGGAGAAAATCAAAGACCATTCATTGAGACAGAACAAAGGGAATCTAGAAATAATGCTCTCAGGAAATAAAAATGTTCTCTAGATATCTTGCTATCCCCATACACGGAAGATTAATAGAGAAGACTAATGTGCTTGATTGCTTCAGGTTTCACTGGCAAGAGTAAACAAATTTGAAGAGCTGGACACACTCAAAATATCAACAGCTTAGAAAAACAGTCAAAAGGACATATCAATGTCCTGGCAAGAACAAAGGAATTTCACCTTACTTCACTTAAAGTTAAAGGTGAGACATATTGGTTCTTTATTTCTAATAAATGAACTATTTACTCTGGCAAACATTGGAGTAGAACTTGCTTTCCAAATAACAATGTAATTTGAAAAAAAAAAAAAAATGCACTCATCCCTGAATAATGAGGACATTTTCACTGATTTCAAGTGTCTATAATCTTAGAGAGAAAACATTTCTGGCAGAATAGTTTTTAGGCCTAAAGTTAGTTAAACCAGCACTGAAACAAGGAACTTACCCTTGGCAGTTTATTGTGAAGCAGTCAAATGTTGCTGTCAGCACCTCTCCAGTTTACCTACCTCCCCTGCCTCCAGGTGTTTTCCTAGGACTGATGTACTGTTCCAAGGATGTTCACCATCAAAACTACCCCACACTGCCTCCCTGCAGGCACTAGTGTGGCTCTCTTTTTTGTTCTACAAAGACTCACTTTTGTCTGTTGCTTCATTTGCTATTATTTTCTCCCAATCTGAGGGCTGTCTTTTCACCTTACTTATAGTTTCCTTTGTTGTGCAAAAGCTTTTAAGTTTCATTAGGTCCCATTTGTTTATTTTTGCTTTTATTTCCAATATTCTGATGAGATGGATGAAACTGGAGCCCATTATACAGAGTGAAGTAAGCCAGAAAGATAAAGATCATTACAGCATACTAACACATATATATGGAATTTAGAAAGATGGTAATGATAACCCTATATGCAAAACAGAAAAAGAGACACAGATGTACAGAACAGACTTTTGGACTCTGTGGGAGAAGGCGAGGGTGGGATGTTTCGAGAGAACAGCATGTATATTATCTATGGTGAAACAGACCACCGGCCCAGGTGGGATGCATGAGACAGGTGCTCGGGCCAGGTGCACTGGGAGGACCCAGAGGAATCGGGTGGAGGGGGGAGGTGGGAGGGGGGATCGGGATGGGGAATACATGTAACTCCATGGCTGATTCATGTCAATGTATGACAAAACCCACTGCAATGTTGCGAAGTAATTAGCCTCCAACTAATAAAAATAATTGAAAAAAAAAAAAAGACTCACTTTTTTTCCTTAAGTAGAGAGAATGCTAAGACATGTTTTTAAGAGGGGAGAGGTGTGAACTGGATGAGTAGAATGTATTGCTACATATCTCCCCAATAACCATTTGTTCTCTCTGTATTTTTAAGAACTTGCCTGCCAATGTAGGAGACATAAGAGACACGGGTTTGATCCATGGGTCTGGAAGATCCCCTGGAGGAGAGCATGGCAACCCACTCCAGTATACTTGCCTGGAGAATCCCATGGAGAGAGGAGCCTGGCCAGCTACAGCCCATAGAGTCACAAAAAGTTGGATTCAAATGAAGCAACTTAGCATGCATGAATACCCAGCTATATGAATTACAGAGCAGAGTGTTCCTTTCACTTCACCATGGTCATATAACTGAGCAAAGTACTGGTGGATAGGACAGATATGAGCAAGAGTGATGTATGCAACTTCTTAAAACATCTTCACTTCTTAAAATGAGTCACTTGGTCTCCATTCCATTTTCCCCTTTCATGGGTGCCAGTTTCAAATACATGGATGAGGGTAAAATGCCAGGGAATGGAGGAACAATAAAATAGCAGGAACTTGGGTCCCTGGGTGTCCTCAATGAACAACTGCCTACAAACCTAGGACCATAAGTCTATCACTGCATCACGGAGAAAGAGAAAGAAACATTAATTCTGATCAAGCACCTTTCATTTTGACTCTATAGTCAAACCAATATTCTAAGCAGTATGGGCAAAATGAGAAAGTAAAAGGTCTCTTTGGAAGTGACATACTACATGGAGAAAACTCCTCTGCCCATTTTTTTTAATCTATAAAAATGAATAATAATACCTCTTTTTCAATGTTATAGGATTAAATAATGTATGCAATGTATTAAGTACACATCTTAAAGGTTTCAACCAATGAGAATTTTAAAAAGTAGAATCTTCTCATTTGAAATATTCAATGTGCTTTTCTTCCCATATACACAAGTGCAAAATATCTTTATCAGAGAATTCTGGGAAGATGGCAGAGTAGGAAGCATCAGAAATGTCTCCCCACCTAGACAACAATTGTGCTGGTAGAATTTGTCTGGTGTTACAATTTTGGAATTCTGGAGCCTATTGAAGGCTTGTAATTTCTAGGGGAAGGCTTAATCTGCAAATTGTGGCTAATTTTGGTCAATTTCAGCTGATAGCACAGGAACAGCCACCCATACGCCATCCCCACGGCAGTAAACCATGTACATGTTCCCAGAACGGTTGCACACAGCTTTCAGGAGTCAGGGTAGACATAAAGGACCCTATTCTCCAACTACCAGGGATCTGTGAACTAAACACTGACCTCTGTTTCAGATCACAGAAAAGCAGACAAAGAGGCAAGTGAGCATTGTTGTACCTCTCTCCATTGTTGCAAGACTTTCCCCATCAAGAGGAAGGGACTGCCAGAGAATTTAAAAGGCTGGCACACTTTCTCCTCCTTTTTTAAATTTTCTCTCTCTCTCTTTTTGGAGGTAGAGATTAAAGACAAGAACATTCAAAAGCACCTCCATATGCGGGGAAAATTAAAAGTGATTGCATGTGCCCAGCAAAAGGTACAAGCTCAGACAGATCTTAAGAAAACTTAAGTTTATACTATAGACTGATCCTTGGCACAAATACAGTCCATAGCAAACAACAAGAAAAACAATAACAAAAACAGCAAGCTCTGGGGAATATGGAGAATCTGATTTCCAAAGTCACCACATTACTAGATTCCAATGTCCAGTTTTCCACCAAAAATTAAAAAAAATCACAAGGCATACCAAAAAAAAAAAAAAGGAAGTATGGTCCAATTAAAGGAAAAATAAAAATCTACAGAAACTACCCCTGAAAAAGACTTGGCAACTGATCTACTAGACAAAAATGTTAAAAGCACGGTCTTAAGGGCTTCCCTGGTAGCACAGCTGGTAAAGAATTCCAGAGACCTCCTCCTGCAATGCGGGAGACCTGGGTTCAATCCCTGGGTTGGAAAGATCCCTTGGAGGAGGGCATGGCAACCCACTCCAGTATTCTTGCCTGGAAAAGCCCCATGGGCAGAGGAGCATGGTGGGCCACAGTCCCCAGGGTCACAAACAGTCAAACATGACTGAACAACTAAGCAAAACAAAGATGCTTAAATAGCTAAAGGAAGATATGGAGAAAGTCAAAAAAATGATGCATATGAATGATGTAAATGAGTAAAAAGAATATAATGGAAATATTAATAAAGAGAAAACCTAAGGAAAATGAAAAATAAATTCTGCAGTTCAAAAGTATAATAACTAAAATTAAAATTTTTTAAAATAGAGGAATTCAAAGGTAGATCTGAGCAGACAGAAGACAGAATCAGTAAACTTAAAGATATAAAATGGTATAAGTGATCACAGAAACAAAAAGGTTTGAAGAAAAGCAAACAGAGCCCAAGCAACCTTTTGGACATCACCAACAAAACAACATATATATTGTGTGAGAGCCAGAAGACACACAAAGAAGCAGAAAGAATATTTGAAAAAATAACAGCTGAAAGTTTCCCAAATTTGATTAAATGAATGAATATAAACATCCATGAAGCGTAATTAACTCCAAGTAAGATGAATTCAAAGAGAGTCTCACTGATACACATTATAATAGAATTTTAGAGAAACGGGGAGAATCTTTAAATTAGCAAGAGAAGCAACACATCACATACAAGGGATCCTCTATACAACTATGAGAAGATTTATTATTACAAACTTTGGAGGCCAGGAAGCTATGAGCTGACACATTCAAAGTACTTTAAAAAAAGATGTCAACCAAGAATCCTGTATCTGGATAAACTACCCTTCAAAAGGTGAAGGAGAAATTAATATTTCACAGATAAACAAAAACTGAGGGTGTTTGTTACCACCAGACCTCCCCAATAAGATATGCTCAAGGGACTCTTACAAAGTAAAATGAAGGGACACTAGATAGTAACCTGAAACAGTATGAAAAAATAAAGATCTCAAAAAGAGTAAATACATGGGCAACTATAAAACCTAGTATTATCATAACTTTGGTTTGTAATCCACATTTTACTTTCTACATCATTTAAGAGACTGATGCATTTAAAAGAATTACCAGTTTATGTTTTCAGGCACACATGTATTATAATGTAATTTTGTGACATCAACAACTAAATGAGGTCAGGGCAGGAGCTATGAAAGAATAGAGGTTTTATATGGCATTAAAGTTAAGCTGGTATAAATTCAAATTGGAGTGTTATAACATTAGGATGTTAAATGGAATCTCAGGGTAACCACAGAGGTATTAACTAGAAAAATAGGAAAGAAATTTCACTACAAATCAACTAACAATAACCATCAAGAAAATAATTAGAGAAATGGGAAAGGAATTTAATGACAAAACAAAACAAAAATAAAAAAAGGACGACAGTAGTGAAGGAAATAAGGGACAAAAGCTACATAAAAAATGAAAGTAACAGAAATCCTTCTAAATTACATTAAATGCAAACATTTTAAACTCTCTATGCAAGGACAGATTGGCAGAATGAATAAAAACACATAATCTGACTATATACTCTCTATAACGAATTCATTTTACAGCTAAAGACTCGAATATATTGAAAGTGAAAAGATATTCCATGTAAATAGTAGGCAGAAAGAGTCGCTACACTAATATTTGACAAAACAGACTTTAAATCAAAAAAGGTTACATGAGACAAAGTAGGATACTATATATTATTAAAAGATTCAATACAGCAAGAAGACATAACAATTATAAACATTTAAAACCTAACAATAGACCATCAAATTATATGAAGCAAAAACTGATAGAACTAAAGGAGTACACTGTTCTACAATATTAATAATAGACTTCAACACTCCAATCTGAGTAATAGATACAACCAAACAGAAGAAAATAGATAACACAAAAACCAACATGATCTGACAGACTAAAAAATAAAGATCCTGCACATTGCAACTAAAGAGTCCAAGTAACACAATCAAGACCTGGTGCAGCCAAAGAAATAAAAATAAATATTAAAAAAAAAATCTAACTTAAGAAACTAGAAAGAGAGGCTTCCCTGGTGGCTCAGTGGTAAAGAATCTGCCTGCCAGTGGAGGAGACAAAGGTTCAATCCCAGGTCCAGGAATATCCCACATGCCAGGGAGCAACTAAGACCGTAGGCCACAACCACCGAGCCTGTGCTTCAGAGCCTGGGAGCCACAACTACAGTACCCTAGAGCCTGAGCTCTGCAACAAGAGAAGCTACTGATATGAGAAGATTGTGCTCTACACCAGAGAGAAGCCTGAGTCCCTGCAACTAAAGAAAAGCCCATGCAGCAATGAAGATTCAGCACAGACAATAAAATTAACAAAAGTTTAAAGAAAGGAAGAAACTAGGAAATGAAGAATAAACTAAAGCCAAAGGTAGTCAGTTCAGTTCAGTCACTCAGTCATGTCCAACTCTTTGCAACCCCATGGACTACAGCATGCCAGGTTTCTCTGTCCATCACAAACTCCCTCAGCTTGCTCAGACTTACATCCATCTAGTCAGAGATACCATCCAACCATCTCATCCTCTGTCATCACCTCTCCTCCTGCCTTCAATCTTTCCCAGCATCAGAGTCTTTTCCAATGAGTCAGTTCTTCACATCAGGTGGCCAAAGTATTGGAACTTCAGCTTCAGCCTCAGTTCTTCCAACGAATATTCAAGACTGATATCTTTTAGGATGGACTTGTTTGATCTCTTTGTAGTCCAAGGGACTCTCAAGCATCTTCTCCAACACCACATTTCAAAAGCATCAGTTCTTCAGCACTCAGCTTTCTTTATGGTCCAATTCTCACATCCATAACATGACTACTGGAAAAACCATAGCTTTGACTAGACAGACTTTGTCAGCAAAGTAATGTCTCTGTTTTGCAATATGCTGTCTAGGTTGGTCATAGATTTTCTTCCAAGGAGCAAGTGTCTTTTAATTTCATGGCTGCAGCCACCATCTGCAGTGATTTTGGAGCCCAAAAATATAAAGTCTGTCACTGTTTCCATTTTTTCCCATCTATTTGCCATGAAGTGATAGGACCAGATGCCAAGATCTTTGTTTTTTGAATGTTGAGTTTCAAGGCAGCTTTGTCACTCTCCTCTTTCACTTTCATCAAGAGGCTCTTTAGTTCCTCTTCGCTTTCTGCCATAAGTGTTGTGTCATCTGCATATCTAAGGTTATTGATATTTCTCCCAGCAATCTTGATTCCAGTTTGTGCTTCATCCAGCCTGGCATTTTGAATGACGTATTCTGCATAGATGGAGAAGGAAATGGCAACTCACTCTAGTATTTTTGCCATTGACAGAGGAGCCTGGCAGGCTACAGTCCATGGGGTTGCAAAGAGTTGGACATGACTGAGCACGTGCACACTCATGCGCACGCATGCACACACACACTCTGCATAGGAGTTAAATAAGAAGGGTGACAATATACAGCCTTGACATACTCCCTTCCCAATTTGGAATCAGTCCATTGTTTTATGTGTGGTTCTAACTGTTGCTCTTGACCTGCATACAGATTTCTCAGGAGGCAGGTAAGGTGGTCTGGCATTCCCATCTCTTTAAGAATTTTCCAGCTTGCTGTGATCCACACAGTCAATGATTTTGGCACAGTCAGTAAAGCAGAAGTAGATGTTTTTCTGGAACTCTCTTGCTTTCTCTGTGACCCAACGGATGTTGGCAATTTGATCTCTGGTTCCTCTGCCTTTTCTAAATCCAGCTTGAACATCCGGAAGTACTTGGTTCATGTATTGTTGAAGTCTCGCTTGAAGAATTTTGAGCATTACTTTGCTACCATGTGAGATGATTGCAATTGTGCGATATTTTGAACATTCTTTGGCATTGCCTCTCTTTGGGACTGGAATGAAAAGGAAATAAAGATTCGAGCAGATATAAATGAAATATAGAAGGAAATATACAGAAAATCATTGAGATTCAAAAGTATGTTCTTTGAAAAGACCAAAAAAAAAAAAAAAATGATAGACTTGTAACCAGATGGAATAAGAAAAAGAGAAGACTCAAATGTTTACAATCAGAAACAAAAGTGAGGACACCATCATCAATTCTACAGAAATAAAGAGGATAATATAATAAAGTGCTATGAACAACTGTATGCCAACAAATTAGATAACACAGAAGAAATGGACAAATTCCTGGATATACAAACCTATCAAGAATAAACCACAAAGAAACAGAAAATCTGAACTGACCTGTAACTAGTAAGGAGATGGAGTCAGTATTCAAAAATCTCCCAACAACAAGATACCCTGAACCTGATTGGCTTTACTGGTGAAGCCAAACATTTAAAGAAGAGCTAACAAACATTTAAAGAACTAATATCAAGCCTTCTCAAACTTTCCAAAATGAAAAATAAAGAACATTCCTCAACTCATTCTATGAGACTAGCATTACTTTGATACCAAAGCCGGACAAAGACACTATAAAAATAACAACAATAAGTATAAAAATATACATACTAATATCCCGTATGAACACTGAGGTAAAAATGCTCAGTAAAATACTGGAAAATAAAATTCAGCAGCATGTTTAATGGGTTATATACCATGATCAGAGCTTCCCTGGTGGCTCAGTGGTAAAGAATCTGCCTGCCAATTGAGGAGATGCCAGTTCAATTTTGAGATAGGGAAGATCTCCTGGAGAGGAAATGGCAACTCACTTAGGTATTCTTGCCTGCAAAACACTATGGATAGAGGAGCCTGGGGGTCTATAGTCCATAAAGGTTGCAACTGAGCAACTAAACAACAATATACCATGATCAGGTGAGATGTATTCTTAGAATGCAAAAATGGTTCAACAAACAAAACTCAATGTAATATACCACATTAACAGAGTAGATGAAAAAACTACATGCTTACCTCCAATGATGTAGAAAAAGCATTTGACAAAATTAAAAACACTAAAAACTTATGGAGGAGACAAGATGGTGGAGTAGAAGAACTTGAGATCATCTCCTCTCATGAAAGTACTAACAACTGATGAACAATCATCTACAAAAGCAACTGGAAACTACCAAAAAAAAAAAAAATCTACATCCAAAGACATAGAAGCCACAACAAGATGATAGGAGAGGTACTCTTAGAATACAATCAAACCCCATGCCCTCTGGGTGAGCAACTCACAAATTAAAAAATAACTGTATCATAGACGTTCTCTTACAGGAGATTTCTGAGTGCCCTGTGAGGCTCCCCACCCAGGGAGTCTGGCATGAGAAGGAGGAACCCCCAAAGCATTTGGTTTTGAAGGCCACTGGGGCTTGAGTGCAGGAACTCTGCAGGACTGGGGAAACAAAGACTCGTTATTGGAGGGTACACACAAGGTTTCATGTGTACTGGGAGCCAGGGTAAAGGAGTGACTTCATAGGAGGCTGAGCCAGACCTGTGACTCTCCTGGGGAAAGGGGAGTTATCTGTGGCTCACTTGAGGGAGCAGGGACACTAGTGACAGAGGCCACAGGGAAAATCCACCAATATGAGCTCTCTTGGAGGTCACCATTTTGGCATCAGAGACCTGGCCCCACCCAAGAGCCTACAAGTTTCAGCGTTGAGATGCCTCAGGCCAAACAACCAATATCGTGGGAACACAGCCCCACCCATCGGCAGACAGGCTGCCTAAAATTGTCCTGAGGCCACAGCTCTCTAAGCACACTCCTTGACAGGCCCTGCCCACCAGAGAGACAAGATATAGCTCCACCCACCAGCTAGCAAGCACCAATCCCTCCCATCAGCAGGTGTGTACAAGCCCCTGGGCCAACTTCACCCAAAAAGGGGCAGACATCAGAAGCAACAGGAACTACAACCCTGCAGACTATGGAACAGAGACCACAAACACAGAAAGTTAGATAAAATGAAACAGCAGAGAAATATGTTCCAGACAAAGGAACAAGATAACACCCCAAAGAACAATTAAGTGAGATGGAGATAGGCAATCTGCATGAAAAAGAATTCAGAGTAATGATAGTAAAGATGATCCAAGATCTCAGAAAAAGAACAGAGGCACAGACCAAAAGATTCAAGAAATGTTTAACAAAGAGCTAGACGACATAAAGAACAAACGAACAATACAATAACTGAAGTGAAAAAGACAGTAGAAGGAATCAACAGTAGAATAAATGAGACAGAATGAAAAAGTGAACTGGAATTCAGATTGATGGAACTCACTGCCATGGAACAGAATAGAGAAAAAACAATGTAAAGAAATGAGGACAGACTAACAGACATCTTGGACAACATACAACGCAACAATATTTGCATTATAAAGACCCAAGAAGGAGATGACAGAAAAAGGGCAGGAGAAAATATTTGAGGAGATGATAACTGAAAATATCCTGAAATGGGAAAGGAAAGAGTCATCAAAGTCCAGCAAGTGCAGAGTCATACAGGATAAACCCAAGGAGGAACAGGCCAAGACAAATTTTAATCAGATTGACAAAAATTAAAGACAAAGAGAAATTATTAAAAGCAACAAGGGAAAAACTGTAAATAATATACAAGGGACTCCCAATAAGGTTACCAGCTGATATCTCAACAGAAACTCTGCAAGCCAGAAGGGAGTGGCACAATATATTTAAAGTGATAAAAGGGAAGAACCTAGAACCAAGAATACTCGACCCAGCAAGACTCATTCAGATTTGATGGAGAAATCAAAAACTTCACAAACAAGCAAAAGTTAAGAGAATTCAGCACCATCAAGTCAGCTTTACAACAAATGCTAAAGGAACTTCTCTAGGCAGGAAACACAGAGAAAGAAAAGACTTACAAAAATAAACCCCCCAAAATTAAGAAAATGGTAATAGGATCATGCACACTGATAATTACCTTAAACATAAATGTATTAAATGCGCCAAGCAAAACACATAGACCAGTGGGGTGGACACAAAAACAAGACCTGTGTATATACTGTCTACAAGAGATCCATCTCAGACCTAGGGACACTTATAGACTGAAAGTGAGAAAGAAATACCCATGCAGGTATTCCACACAAATGGAAATCAAAAGAAAGCTAGAAAAGAAAGATGGTATCAGATGAAACAGACTTCAAAACAAAGACTGTTAAGAGACAAAGAAGGACACTAAAGGGATCAATCTAAGAAGAAGATATAACAATTATAAATACATATACCCCTGACATAGGAGCACCTCAATATGTAAGGCAAATACTAACAACAATAAACAGAGAAATCAACGGTACCACAATAATAGTGAGGGATTTTAATACACCACTTTCATCAGTGGACAGAACATCCAGACAGAAAATTAATAAGGAAACACAGTCCTTAAGTGACACATTAGACTAGATGTACTTAACTGATATTTTTGGAACATTCCATTCAAAAGCAGCAGGCTACAAATTCTTCAAGTGCACATGGAACATTCTCCAGGATTGACTACATGCTGAGTCACAAAACAAGACTTGGTAAATTTACAAAAACTGAAATCATACCAATCATCTTTTCTGATCACAATGCTATGAAATTAGAAATAAATTACAAAGAAAAAACTATAAAAAACACAAACATGTGAGGTTAAACAACATGCTACTAAACAACCAATGGATCAATGAAGAAACCAAAGAGGAAATAAAAAAAAAATACCTAGGTAAATGAAAATGAAAGAACAGCAGTCCAAAACCTAGGAGATGAGGCAAAAGCAGTTCTAAGAGGGAAGTTTATAGCAATACAATCTTAACTCAAGGAAAAAAAATCTCAAACAACCTAATCTTACATCTAAAACAACTAGAGAAAGTAGAACAAATAAAACCTAAAATTAGTAAAAAGATCATAATGATCAGAGCAGAAATACATGGAATAGAAACAAAACAACCGCAAAGATCAATGAAGCTAAAAGCTGGTTCCCTGAAAAGATAAACAAAACTGATAAACCTTTAACCAGATTCATCAAGAAAAAAGGGACAGAACTCAGATTAATAAAATTTGAAATCATTTCTCCAGAGAAATACAAAGATTGTAAGAGACTACTCTAAGCAACTATCTGCAAATAAAATTGACAACCTGGACGAAAAGGGAAAATTCTTAGAAAGGTACAATCTCCAAAGATTGAATCAGGAAGAAATAGAAAACAGAACAATGAACAGAACAATCACACACATTGAAATGGAAACTGTGATTTAGAAACTACCAACGAAAAGAGGTCCAGACTTCACAGGTGAATTCTATCAAACATTTAGAGAAGACTTAACACCTATTCTTCTGAAACTGCAAAAATATCGCAGAGAAAGGAAAACTTCCAAACTCATTGTATGACACCACCATCACCTTATACCAAAACCAAAGATACCACACAAGAAAGAAAATTACAGGCAAATATCACTGATGAACATAGATGCAAAAATACTCAACAAAATACCAGCACCAAATCCAATGATACATTTAAAAGATCATATACCATGATCATGTGGGATTCATCCTAGGGATGCAAAGATTTCAATATCTGCAAATCAATCACTGTGATATACCACAACAGAAAATTGAAGATTAAAAACCAGACAATCATCTCAGTAGATGAAGAAAAAGCTTCTGACAAAATTAGCACCCATTTATCATAAAAACTCTCCAGAAAGTGGGCATATAGGAGACATATCTAAACATAATAAAGGCCATATATGACACACCTACAGTTAACATACTCAAAAGTGAAAAGCTGAAAGTACTTCCTCTAAAATCAGGACCAAGACAAGGATTGTCCACTCTTACCACTTTTATTCAGTACAGTTTCCTAGCCATGGTAATCAGAGAAGAAAAAGTAGTTAAGGGATTCCAAATTGGAAAAGAAGAAGTTAAACTGCCACTGTTTGCAGATGACATAGTGCTGTGTGCCTAGTCGCACAGTCATGTCTGACTCTTTGTGACCCCACAGATGGTAGCCCGCCAGACTTCTCTATCCATGGGGATTCTACAGGCAAGAATACAGGAGTGGATTGCCATGCCCTACTCCAGGGGATCTTCCCAACCCAGGGATTGAACCCACATCTTCCACATTGCAGGTGAATTCTTTACCATATTGAACCAGGATGATCCTAAAGATGCTACCAGAAAATGGCCAGAACTCAATGAATTTGGTAAAGTTTCAGGTTACAAAATTAATACACAGTAATCTGTAGCATTGCTAAACACCAACAAAAGATCAGAAAGAGAAACTCAGGAAACAATTCCATTTACCATTGCATCAAAAAGAAAAACATACCTAGGAATAAAACTACCTAAGCAGACAAAAGACCTATACTCCAAAAAATATAAGACACTGATGAAAGAAACTGAAGACAAAAACAGATGGAAACACGTACGATGTTTGTGGACTTGAAGAAACAGTCATCTCCAAATGACTATACTACCCAAGGCAATCTGCAGATTCAATGCAATCTCTATCAAATTATCATTGGCATTTTTCACACAATTGGAACAAAAATATTAAAATTCGTAGGGAGACAGAAAAGACCCCAAATAGCCAAAGCAATCCTGAGAAAGAGAAACAGAACTGGAGAAAACAGGCTCCCTGACTTCAGCCTATACCACAAAGCTACAGTGATCAAAACAGTATGGTGCTGTTTGGGCACAAAAACAGAAACACTGATCAATGGAATTGGATAGAACACCCGGAAATAAACCCATCCTCTTATGGTAAATTAATCTATGACAAAGGAGGCAAGACTACACAATGTTGGAGATAGTCTCTTCAACAAATGGTGCTGGGAAAACTGGACAACTACATGTTAAAAAAAAAAAAATAGTACTACATCATTCTTTAATACCATATATGAAAATAAGCTCAAAATGGATTAAAGATCTAATTGTAAGACCAGACACTATAAACTCCTAGAGGAAAACATAGGCAGAACACTCTCTGACATAAATCACAGCAATATCTCTTTGGATCCATCTCCCAGAATAATGGAAATAAAAACAAAAATAAGCAGTAAGAACCAACATAAACTCAAAACATCTTGCACAGTAAAGGAAACAATAACCAAAACAAATGACAACCCACAGTCTGGGAGAAAATATTTGCAAATGATCTTACCAATAAGGGGTTAGTCACCAAAATTTACAAACTGCTCATGATGCTTAATAACACCACAACAAACAACCCAATAAACAAAGGGGCAAAAGACCTAACTAGACATTTCTCCAAAGTAGACATACAGATGGCCAAAAAGCACATGAAAAGATGCTCAACATCACTAATTCTCAGCAAAATGCAAATCAAAACTGCAACGAGGTATCACCTCACACTAGTCAAAATGGCTATCATCAAAAAATCTACAAACAAATGCTGGAGAGAGTATGGAGAGAAGGGAATCCTCCTATATTGTTGGTGGGAATGTAAATTGTTGGTATAGCCACTATGGAGAACAGTATGGAGGTTCCTTTAAAAAAACTACAAATAGAGCTGTGATATGATCCAACAATTCCATGTATACATTTGGAGAAAACTATGATCTGAAAAAATACATGCACCCCAATTTTCACAGCACCACTAGTTATAATAGCTAAGACATGGAGGCCACTTAAATATCCATCAACTGATGAATGGATAAAGAAGTGCAATGGAATATTACTAAGCCATAAAAAATAATAAAACAATGTCATCTGAAGCAACATGGACAGATCTAGAGATTATCAAACTAAGTGAAAAAAGTTGAACAGAGAAAGAAAAATATCATATGATATCACTTACACATGGAATCTAAAAAAAAAAGCTAGAAATGATCTTATATACAAAACAGAAAAAAAAACTCAGAGACTTTGAAAACAAACTTATGGTTACCAAAGTGGAAAGATTGGGGGGAGAAATAAATTAAAAAGTACAGATTAACAGATACACAGTACTATATACAAAATAGAAATCAACATGGGCCTACTGTATAGCACTAGGAACTCTACTCAAAATTCTGTATTGATCTAAATGGGGAAATATCTGAAAAAGAATGGATAAATATGTATGTATAACTGAATCACTTTGCTGTACACTTGAAATGAAAACAACACTGTAAATTAATTATACTCCAATAAAAAAATAAAAATTATATTAAAAAAAAACACTCAAAGATTTCCTTGACAGTCCAATGTTTATGACTTTGCACTTCTACTGCAGGAAGCATAGGTTTGATCCCTAGTCAGGGAACTAAGTTCCTGAACACCATACGGTGTGGCCAAAAATAAATAATTTTTAAAAACATTCAAAAATTAGAAATAGAAACAACCTCAACATCAGAAAAAACATATTTGACTAACAACAAAGCTCAGAAAGAGAAGTAAAGTGAATAATCCCATTTATCACTGCAACAAAAACAATAAAATACATAGGAATAAATCTACCTCTTACCCCTTGGAAGGAAAGTTATGACCAACCTAGACAGCATATGAAAAAGCAGAGACATTACTTTGCCAACAAAGGTCCGTCTAGTCAAGGCTATGGTTTTTCCAGTGGTCATGTATGGATGTGAGAGTTGGACTGTGAAGAAAGCTGAGCGCCAAAGAATTGATGCTTTTGAACTGTGGTGTTGGAGAAGACTCTTGAGAGCCCCTTGGACTGCAAGGAGATCCAACCAGTCCATCCTAAAGGAGATCAGTCCTGGGTGTTCATTGGAAGGACTGATGGATGCTGAAGCTGAAACTCCAATACTTTGGCCACCTCATGTGAAGAGTTGACTCACTGGAAAAGACCCTGATGCTGGGAGGGATTGGGGCAGGAGGAAAAGGGGATGACAGAGGCTGGATGGCATCACCGACTCGATGAACATGAGTTTGAGTAAACTCTGGGAGTTTGTGATGGACAGGGAGGCCTGGCATGCTGCGATTCATGGGGTCACAAAGAGTCGGACATGACTGAGTGACTGAACTGAAGGAGGCAAAAGACTTATATGCAGAAAACTATAAGATACCAATAAAAGAAATCAAAGAAGACACAGATGGAGAGATATACCCATGTTCTTGGATTAGAAATGACTATACTACCTAAAGCAATCTACAGATTCACTGCAATCCCTATCAAACTACCAATGGCATTTTTCACAGAGCTAGAACAGAGAATTTTATAATTTGTATGGAAACACAAAAGACCATGAATACCCAAAGCAATCTTGAGAAAGAAAAATGGAGCAGGAAGAATCAATCTTCCGGACTTCAGATTACACTACAATGCTACAGTAATCAAGACAGTATGGTACTACCATAAAAACAGAATTATAGATCAATGGAACAAGAGAAAAAGCCCAGAGATAAATCCACCTACCTATGGGCTCCTTATCTTTGTCAAAGGAGGCAAGAATATACAATGGAGAAGATAGCTTCTTCAGTAAGTGGTGCTGGGAAAACTGGACACCTATATGCAGAAGGGCAAAATTAGAATACTTCCTAACATCATACACAAAAATAAACTCAACATGGATTAAAGATCTGAATGTAAGGCCAGACAGGTAAAACTCTTAGATCCTGCTATAATTTATGTCAACATCCTGCCTATGTTTTCCTCTCTTTTGATCCACCTCCAACAATAATGAAAATAAAAATAAAACTTAACAAATGGTATCTAAATTCAAGTTTAATTAAACTTAAGAGTTTTGCACAGCAAAGAAAACCATAAAAAAGATGAAAAGACAACCCTCAGAATGGAAGAAAATATCTGGAAACAAAGCAACTGACAAAGGATTAATCTTCAAAACATACAAACAGTTAATGCAGCTCAATAAAAAAAAATCCAATAAAAATATTGGCGACAAGGGAAGTCCCCAGAAATGGGTAGAAGACCTAAAAAGGCAATTCTCAAAAGAAGAGAAACAGATGGTCAACAAACACATGAAAAGATGCTCAATACCTTTCATTATTACAGAAATGCAAATCAAAACTACAATGAGGTATCACCTCACACTGGTCAGAATGGCCATCATCAAAAAGTCCTCAAACAATAAATGCGAGAGATGGTATGGAGGAAAGGGAAACCTCTTACACTGTTGGTGGGCATATAAATTGATGTAGCCACTGGGAAGAACTGTATCAGTTCAGTTCAGTCGTTCAGTCATGTCAGACTGCTTGCGACCCCATGGACTGCAGCATGCCAGGTCTCCAGGTCCATCACCAACTCCCAGAGTTTACTCAAACTCATGTCCACTGAGTCAGTGATGCCATCCAATCATCTCCTTCTTTGCCATCCCCTTCTCCTCCTGCCTTCAATCTTTCCCAGCATCAGGATCTTTTCAAATGAGTTAGCTCTTCACATCAGGTGGCCAAAGGATGGGAGTTTCAGCTTCAGTATAAGTCCTTCCAATGACTATTCAGAACTGATTTCTTTTAGGATGGACTGGTTGGATCTCCTTGCAGTCCAAGGGACTCTCAAGAGTCTTCTCCAACACCAAATTTCAAAAGCATCAATTCTTTGGCACTCAGCTTTCTTTATAGTCCAACTCTCATATCCATACATGGCTACTGGAAAAACCATAGCTTTGACTAGACGGACCTTTGCCAACGAAGTAATGTCTTTGCTTTTTAATAAGTTGTCTAGGTTTGTCATAACTTTTCTTCCAAGGAACAAGTGTCTTTTACTTTCATGGTTTCAGTCATCATGTGCAGTGATTTTGGAGCCCCAAAATATAAAGTCTGTCACTATTTCTACAGTTTCCCCATCTATTTGTCATGAAGTGATGAGACCAGATGCCGTGATCTTAGTCTTCTGAATGTTGAGTTTTAAGCCAACTTTTTCACTCTCCTCTTTCACTTGCATCAAGAACTCTTTTGTTCTTCTTTCCTTTCTGCCAGAAGGGTGGCATCATCTGCATATCTGAGGTTATTGATATTTCTCCTGGCAATCTTGATTTAGGCTTGTGCTTCCTCCAGCCCAGCATTTCTCATGATGTACTCTGCATATAAGTTAAATAAGCAGGGTGACAATACATAGCCTTGACGTACTCCTTTTCCTATTTGGAACCAGTCTGCTGTTCCATGTCCAGTTCTAACTGTTGCTTCTTGACCTGCATACAGGTTTCTAAGAGGCAGGTCAGGTGGTCTGGCATTCCTATCTCTTTAAGAATTTTCCACAGTTTGTGGTGAGCCACACAGTCAAAGCTTTGGCATAGTCAATAAAGTAGAAATAGATGTTTTTCTGGAACTCTCTTGCTTTTTCAATGATCCAGTGGATGTTGGCAATTTGATTTCTGGTTCCTCTGCCATTCTAAATCCAGCTTGAACATCTGGATGTTCACAGTTCACATATTGTTGAAGCCTGGCTTGGAGAATTTTGAGCATTACTTTACTAGCATGTGAGATGAGTGCAATTGTGCAGTAGTTTGAGCATTCTTTGGTATTGCCTTTCTTTGGCATTGGAATGAAAACAGACCTTTTTCAGTCCTGTGGCCACTGCCGAGTTTTCCAAATTTGCTGGCATATTGAGTGCAGCACTTTCACAGCATCATCTTTTAGGATTTGAAATAGCTAAACTGGAATTCCATCACCTCCACTAGCTTTGTTCATAGTGATGCTTTCTAAGGCCCACTGACTTCACAATCCAGAATCCCTGGCTCTAGGTGAGTGATCATACCATTGTGATTATCTGGGTTGTGAAGATCTTTTGTGTACAGTTCTTCTGTGTATTCCTGCCACTTCTTCTTAATATCTTCTGCTTCTGTTAGGTCCATACCACTCCTGCCCTTTATTGAGCCCATCTTTGCATGAAATATTCCCTCGGTATCTCTAATTTTCCTGAAGAGATCTCTAGTCTTTCCCATTCTATTGGTTTCCTCTATTTCTTTGCAGTGATCATTGAGGAAGACTTTCTTATCTCTCCTTGCTATTCTTTGGAACTCTGCATTCAAATGGATTTATCTTTTCTTTTCTCCTTTGCCTTTTGTATCTCTTCTTCTCACAACTATATGTAAGGCCTCCTCAGACAGCCATTTTGCCTTTTTGCATTTCTTTTCCATGGGGATGGTCTTGATCCCTGCCTCCTGTACAGTGTCACAAACCTCCACCCAGAGTTCTTCAGGCACTCTGTCCATCAGATCTAATCCCTTGTATCTCATTCTCACTTCCACTGTATAATTGTAAGGGGTTTGATTTAGGTCATACCTGAATGGTCTAGTGGTTTTCCCTATTTTCTTCAATCTAAGTCTGAATATGGCAATAAGGAGTTCATGATCTGAGCCACAGTCAGCTCCTGGTCTTGTTTTTGCTGACTGTATAGAGCTTCTCCATCTTTGGCTGCAAAGAATGTAATCAATCTGATTTTGGTATTGACCATCTGGTGATGTCCATGTGTAGAGTCTTCTCTTGTGTTGTTGGAAGAGGGTGTTTGCTATGACCAGTGCGTTCTTTTGGCAAAACTCATTAGCCTTTGCCCTGCTTCATTCTGTACTCCAAGGCCAAATTTGCCTGTTACTCCAGGTGTTTCTTGACTTCCTACTTTTGCATTCCAGTCCCCTATAATGAAAAGGACACCATAGTTTGGCCCCAGGTAAGTAACAGGGAGGGAACACAGTCCTACCCATCAACAGAAAATTGGATTAAAGATTTACTGAGCATGGCCCTGCCCATCAGAACAAGACCTCAGTCAGTCTCTCCCATCAGGAAGCTTCCATAAGCCTCTTATCCTTCTCCATCAGAGGGCAGACAGAATGAAAACCACAATCACAGAAAACTAACCAATCTGATCACATGGACCGCAGCCTTGTCTAACTCAATGAAACTATGAGCCATGCCATGTAGGGCCACCCAAGACAGATGAGTCATGATGGAGAGTTCTTACAAAACATAGTTCACTGGAGAAGGGAATGGCAAACCACTTCAGGATCCTTGCCTTGAGAACCCCATGAACAGCATGAAAAGGCAAAAAGATAGGACACTGAAAGATGAACTCCCTAGGTTGGTAGGTGCCCAGTATGCTACTGGAGATCAGTGGAGAAATAACTCCAGAAAGAATGAAGAGACAGAGCCTAAGAAACAACACCACCCAGTTATGGATGTAAATGGTGATGGAGAAAAGTCTGATGCTGTAAAGAGCAATAATGCATAGGAACCTGTCATGTTAGGTCCATGAATCAAGAAAAATTGCAAGTGGTTAAAGAGGAGATGGCAAGTGTAAACATTGACATTTTAGGAATCAGAGAACTAAAACGGACTGAAATGAGTGGATTTGACTCAGATGACCATTAATCTACTGTGAGTTTCCAAATTTGCTGGCATACTGAGTGCAGCAGTTTCACAGCATCGTCTTTCAGGATTTGAAATAGCTCAACTGGAATTCCATCACATCCACTAGTTTTGTTCGTAGTGATGCTTTCTAAGGCCCACTTGACTTCACATTCCAGGATGTCTGGCTCTAGGTCAGTGATCACACCATTGTGATTATCTGGGTTGTGAAGATTTTTTTGTACAGTTCTGTGTGTTTTTGCCACCTCTTCTTAATATCTTCTGCTTCTGTTAGGTCCATACCATTTATGTCCTTTATTGAGCCCATCTTTGCATGAAATATTCCCTTGGTATCTCTAATTTTTTTGAAGAGATCTCTAGTCTTTCCCATTATGTTATTTTCCTTTATTTCTTTGCATTGATCGCTGAGGAAGGCTTTCTTATCTCTCCTGGCTATTCTTTGGAACTCTGCATTCAAATGGGAATATCTTTCCTTTTCTCCTTTGCTTTTAGCTTCTCTTCAATTTACAGCAATTTGTAAGGCCTCCTCAGACAACCATTTTGCCTATTTGCATTTCTTTTCCTTGGGGATGATCTTAATCCCTGTCTCCTATACAATGTCACGAACCTCCATCCATAATTCATCAGACTGTCTGTCTATCAGATCTAGTCCCTTAAATCTATTTCTCACTTCCACTGTATATTCATAAGGGATTTGATTTAGGTCATACCTGAATGGTCTAGTGGTTATCCCTACTTTCTTCAGTTTAAGTCTGAATTTGGCAATAAGGAGTTCATGATCTGAGCCACAGTCAGCTCCTGGTCTTGTTATTGCTGACTGTATAGAGCTTCTCCATCTTTGGCTGCAAAGAATGTAATCAATCTGATTTCGGTGTTGACCATCTGTTGATGTCTATGTGTAGAGTCTTCTCTTGTGTTGTTGGAAGAGGGTTTTGCTATGACCAGTGCGTTCTCTTGGCAAAACTCTATTAGCCTTTGCCCTGCTTCATTCTGTACTCCAAGGCCAAATTTGCCTGTTACTCCAGGTGTTTCTTGACTTCCTACTTTTGCATTCCAGTCCCCTGTAATGAAAAGGACATCTTTTTTGGGTTTTCGTTCTAAAAGGTCTTGTAGGTCTTCATAGAACCATTCAACTTCAGCTTCTTCAGCATTACTGGTTGGGGCATAGGCTTGGATTACCGTGATATTGAATGGATTGTCTTGGAAATGAACAGACATCATTCTGTCATTTTTGAGATTGCATCCAAGTACTGCATTTCGGACTCTTTTGTTGACTATGATGGTTATTCCATTTCTTCGAAGGGATTCCTGCCCACAGTAGTAGATATAATGGTCATCTGAGTTAAATTCACCCATTCCAGTCCATTTGAGTTCGCTGATTCCTAGAATGTTGACATTCACTCTTGCCATCTACTGTTTGACCACCTCCAATTTGCCTTGATTCACGGACCTAACATTCTAGGTTCCTATGCAATATTGCTCTTTACAGCATCAGACCTTGCTTCTATCACCAGTCCCATCCACAGCTGGGTATTGTTTTTGCATTGGCTCCATCTCTTCATTCTTTCTGGAGTTATTTCTCCACTGATCTCCAGTAGCATATTGGGCACCTACTGACCTGGAGAGTTCCTCTTTCAGTATCCTATCATTTTGCCTTCTCATACTGTTCATGGGGTTCTCAAGGCAAGAATACTGAAGTGGTTTGCCATTCCCTTCTCCAGTGGACCACATTCTGTCAGACCTCTCCACCATGACCCAACCGTCTTGGGTGGCCCCACACCGCATGGCTTAGTTTCATTGAGTTAGACAACGCTGTGGACCTGTGATCAGATTGGCTAGTTTCTGTGATTATGGTTTCAGTGTGTCTGCCCTCTGATGCCCTCTCACAACACCTACCGACTTACTTGGCTTTCTCTTACCTTGGACATGAGGTATCTCTTCACTGCTGCTCCAGCAAAGTGCAGCCTCTGCTCCTTACCTTGGACGAGGGGTATCTTCTCATGGCTGCCCCTCTTGACCTTGAACGTGGAGTAGCTACTCTAGGCCCTCCTGCGCCCACGCAGCAGCTGCTCCTTGGAGGTGGGGTAGCTCCTCTCGGGTGGGGCCCCTGACCTCCGGGGTTGGGTAGTTCCTCTCGGCCTCCAGCCCTGACCTCTGGTGTGTGGTAGCTCCTCTCGGCTGCCGCCCCTGACCTCAGGCGTGGGGAAGCTCCTCTTGGCCGCCGCTCCTGTGCTGTCGCAGCCTGGCACTCTTGGTCGCTACATCTGACCCTGGGCGAGGGGTAGCTCCTCACGGCCACGGTACTGCGTGGTCAGTCGCAGCCTTCTGAAGGAGATGGGAATACCATACCACCTGACCTGCCTCTTAAGAAACCTGTATGCAGGTCAGGAAGCAACAGTTAGAACTGGACATGGAACAACAGGCTGGTTCCAAATAGGAAAAGGAGTACGTCAAGGCTGTATATTTTCACCCTGCTTATTTAACTTATATGCAGAGTACATCATGAGAAATGCTGGGCTGGAGGAAGCACAAGCTGGAATCAAGATTGCCAGGAGAAATATCAATAACCTCAGATATGCAGATGACACTACCTTTATGGCAGAAAGTGAAGAGGAACTAAAAAGCCTCTTGATGAAAGTGAAAGAGGAGAGTGAAAAAGTTGGCTTAAAGCTCAACATTCAGAAAACTAAGATCATGGCATCTGGTCCCATCACCTCATGGGAAATAGATGGGGAGACAGTGGAAACAGTGGCTGACTTTATTTTTCTGGGCTCCCAAATCACTGCAGATGGTGATTGCAGCCATGAAATTAAAAGACGCTTACTCCTTGGAAGGAAAGTTATGACCAACCTAGATAGCATATTAAAAAGCAGAGACATTACTTTGCCAACAAAGGTCCATCTGGTCAAGGCTATGGTTTTTCCAATGGTCATATATGGATGTGAATGTTGGACTGTGAAGAAAGCTGAACGCTGAAAAATTGATGCTTTTGAACTGTGGTGTTGGAGAAGACTCTTGAGAGTCCCTTGGACTGCAAGGAGATCCAACCAGTCCATCCTGAAGCAGATAAGTCCTGGGTGTTCATTGGAAGGACTGATGCTGAAGCTGAAACTCCAATGCTTTGGCCACCTCATGCAAAGAGTTGACTCATTGGAAAAGACCCTGATGCTGGGAGGGATTGGGGGCAGGAGGAGAAGGGGAGGAAAGAGGATGAGATGGCTGGATGGCATCACCGACTCGATGGGTATGAGTTTGAGAAAACTCTGGGAGTTGGTGATGGACAGGGAGGCCTGGCGTGCTCCGATTCATGGGGTCACAAAGAGTCGGACACGACTGAGCGACTGAACTGAACTGAACTGAACTATGGGCAAGAATCCCTTAGCAGAAATGGAGTAGCCATCATAGTCAACAAAACAGTCCAAAATGCAGTTCTTGGATGCAATCCCAAAAATGACAGAATGATCTCTGTTTGCTTCAAAGGCAAACCATTCAATACCACAGCAATCTAAATCTACACCCAAACCAGTAATGCTGAAGAAGCTGAAGTTGAACAGTTCTTTTAAGGCCTACAAGACCTTCTAAAACTAACACCCCAAAAAAGATGCCCTTTTCATTATAGGGGACTGGAATGCAAAAGTAGGAAGTCAAGAAACACCTGGAGTAACAGGCAAATTTGGCCTTGGAGTACAGAATGAAGCAGGGCAAAGGCTAATAGAGTTTTGCCAAAAGAATGCACTGGTCATAGCAAACACCCTCTTCCAACAACACAAGAGAAGACTCTACACATGGACATCACCAGATGGTCAATACCAAAATCAGATTGATTACATTCTTTGCAGCCAAAGATGGAGAAGCTCTATACAGTCAGCAAAAACAAGACCAGGAGCTGACTGTGGCTCAGATCATGAACTCCTTATTGCCATATTCAGACTTAGATTGAAGAAAATAGGGAAAACCACTAGACCATTCAGGTATGACCTAAATCAAACCCCTTACAATTATACAGTGGAAGTGAGAATGAGATACAAGGGATTAGATCTGATGGACAGAGTGCCTGAAGAACTATGGGTGGAGGTTTGTGACATTGTACAGCAGACAGGGATCAAGACCATCCCCATGGAAAAGAAATGCAAAAAAAGGCAAAATGGCTGTCTGAGGAGGCCTTACATATAGTTGTGAGAAGAAGAGATACAAAAGGCAAAGGAGAAAAGAAAAGATAAATCCATTTGAATGCAGAGTTCCAAAGAATAGCAAGGAGAGATAAGAAAGTCTTCTTCAATGATCACTGCAAAGAAATAGAGGAAACCAATAGAATGGGAAAGACTAGAGATCTCTTCAGGAAAATTAGAGATACCAAGGGAATATTTCATGCAAAGATGGGCTCAGTAAAGGACAGGAGTGGTATGGACCTAACAGAGGCAGAAGATATTAAGAAGAAGTGGCAGGAATACACAGAAGAACTGTACACAAAAGATCTTCACAACCCAGATAATCACAATGGTATGATCACTCACCTAGAGCCAGACATCCTAGAATGTGAAGTCAAGTGTGTCTTGAAGCATCACTATGAACAAAGCTAGTGGAGGTGATGGAATTCCAGTTTAGCTATTTCAAATCCTAAAAGATGATGCTATGTAAGTGTTGCACTCGATACGCCAGCAAATTTGGAAAACTCGGCAGTGGCCACAGGACTGGAAAATGTCAGTTTTCATTCCAATCCCAAAGAAAGGCAATGCCAAAGAATGCTCAAACTACCACACAATTGAACTCATCTCACATGCTAGTAAAGTAATGCTCAAAATTCTCCAAGCCAGGCTTCAACAATATGTGAACTGTGAACTTCCAAATGTTCAACCTGGATTTAGAAAGGCAGAGGAACCAGAAATCAAATTGCCAACATCCACTGTATCTTCAAAAAAGCAAGAGAGTTCCAGAAAAACACCTCCTTCTGTTTTATTTACTATGCCAAAGCCTTTGACTGTGTTTATCACAATAGACTGTGTAGAATTCTTAGAGATAGGAGAATAGTATGGAGGTTCCTTAAGAAACTAAGAATAGAAATACCACACGACCCAGCAATTGTACTCCTTGGCATATATCCAGAGAAAACCTTTATTCAAAGAGACACATGTGCCCCATTGTTCACTACAGCACTATTTACAATAGCCAGAATATGGCCATCAAGAGATGAATTGATAAAGAAGATGTGGTATATGCATGCAATGAAACATTAATCAGTCATTAAAAAAAAAAAAGTAACGCAAAATTGGGTCATTTGAAAAGATGTGAATGGACCAAGAGTCTGTCATACAGAGTGAGGAAAGTTAGGAAGAGAAAAACAAATATCATATATTAATGCATACATGTGGAATCTAAAAATATAATATAGATTATGTTATTTGCAAAACAGAATTAGAGACACAAAGGTTGAGAACAAATGTATGGACAAGAAGTGGGGAAAGATGGGGTGGAATGAATTGGGAGATTGGGACTGATATACATGTGCTGTTGATAGGGTACATAAAATAGATAACTAACTAGAACCTACTGTATAGCTCAGGGAACCATACTCAGTGCTCTACGGTGACCTAAATGGGAAGGAAATCCAAAAGAGAGGGGATGTATGTATATGTATAGCTTATGTATAACTGTACAATAGAAACATATAATATTGCAAAGCAACTATACTCCAATAAAGATTTTTTGAAAAACATATTTGAAAAACCGACAACAAACATCATGCTCAATGGGAAAAGAATGAAAGCTTTTCCTCTAATAACAGTAAGACTTTGAGTCCCACTTCAGCCACTTCTATTCAATATAGTACTGGACATTCTAGGCAGAGCAACTAGGCAAAAAATAGGAAGGCATTCAAATTGGAAAATAAGAAGTAAAATGACCTCTGTTCACAGATGGTATGATCTTATATGTTAAAAAAAACCGCTAAGGATTTCACAAACAAATTCTAAGAACTAGAATGAATGAATGAATTCAGCAAAGTAGCAGAAAATAAAGCCAACACGTAAGTCAGTTGCATTTCTACACACTAAGAATAAAAGAATCTGAAAATGAAACAACATAATAATTCCACTATCAAAGCATCAAAAAGAACAAAATACTTGGGAACTAACTCAGCCAAAGACATTAAAAATTTGAACAATGAAAACTACAAAATATTTTTGAAATAAATTAAATAAGACAAAAATAAATGAAAATGCATCACATATCCAGATATTGGAAGACTTAACATCATTAAGATGTCAGTAACAGCCAAAGCAGGGACATCCCTGGTGGTACAGTGGATAAGTATCTGCCAGCCAATGCAGGGGACATGATTTCAGTCCCTGGTCTGGTATGATTCCATATTTCAGGGCAACTAAAGCCTGTTCAACACAACCACTGAAATCCATATGCCATACGGCCTGCACACCACAACTACGGAGCCCGTGTGCTGCACCTCCTGAAGTCCATGTGCCGAGAACCTGTGTTCTGCAACAAGATAAGCCACCATAATGAGGAGCCTGTGCAATACAAGAAGAGTAGTCCGTGCTCGCCAAAACTAGAGAAAACTGGCGTGCAGCAACGAAGACTCAGTACAACCAAAAAGTGAATGAAATAACAACCAAAGAAAACTTTAGGTTCAACACAATCCCTATCAAAATGAATCCCTCATCAAGTGAAATGGTGGGTTGGATGAATCAAAAGCTGGAATCGAGATTGCCAAGAAAATAAACAACTCCAAATATGCAGATGCTATACCACTTTCATAGCTGAAAGTGAAGAACTAAAGAGCCTCTTGATGAGGGTGAAAAAGCTGGCTTGAAACTTAACATTAAAAAAGTTAAGATCATGGCATCTGGTCCCATCACTTCATGGCAAATAATTGGGGAAAAAAGTGGAAATAGTGACAAATCTTATATTCTTGGGCTCAAAAATCACTACAGACAGTGACTGCAGCCATGAAATTAAAAGATGCTTGCTTCTTGGAAGAAAAGCTATGACAAAGCTAGACAGCGTTTAAAAACCAGTGTGTTAGTTGCTCAGTCATGTCCAACTCTTTGTGACCCCAGGGACTATAGCCCACTAGGCTCCTCTGTCCATGGAATTCTCTAGGCAAGAATACTGGAGTGGGTTGCCATTCCCTTCTCTAAGAGATCTTCATGACCCAGGGATTGAACTCGGGTCTCTTGCATCACAGGCAGATTCTTTATCACTATGCCACCTGGGACAGATACCACTATGCCAACAAATACCTATTTAGTCAAAGCTATGGCTTTCCAGTAGTCATGTACGGATGTGAGAGTTGGAACAAAAGGAAAGTTAAGAGCCAAGAATTGATGCTTTCAAACTGTGGTGCTGGCGAAGACTCTTAAGAGTCCCTTGGACAGCAAGATCAAACCAGTCAATCCTAAAGGACATCAACCCTGAATGTTCATTGGAAGAACTGATGCTAAAGCTGAAGTTCCAATACTTTGGCCACCTGAGGTGAAGAACCAACTCACTGGAAAAGACACTGATGCTGGGAAAGATTGTGGGCAGGAGGCGAAGGGGGTGACAGGGAATAAGATGGTTGGATGGCATCACCAATTCAGTGGACATGAGTTTGAGCAAACTCCAAGAGTGAAGGATAAGGAAGCCTGGCATGCTGCAGTCCATAGGGTCGCAAAGAGTTGGATATGACTTAGTGACTGACAACAAATCAAAATCTCAGTTGTATGCTTTTGTTTTTACAAAAATAGAAAAAGCCATCCTAAAATTCATAACAATTTCAAGGGACTCCTAATGGCCAAAATAGTTAAAAACAAACAAACAAACAAGGCTTGAGGACCTCTTCCTCCTGACTTTACAACTTACTACAAGGCTAAAGTAACCAAAACAGTGTGGTACTAGTATAAAGGCAAATACACAGAGCAATGGAATAAAGAGCCCAGAAATAAACTCTTGTGTATATGAATACATGCTTTCTGACAAGGATGCCAAGACCACTCAATGCGGAAAGGACAATCTTTACAACAAATAGTGATGAAAAAACTGGATAGCCACAAGCCAAATAATGAAGTTGGTTCCTTAATCTACCATCACATACAAAAATTTACTCAAAATGAATCAAAGACTTAAACATAAGACCAAAGACTATCAAACTCTTAGAATAAAATGCAGAGAAAAAGCTTCATGACACTGGACATGGCAATGATTTCTTGGACATGACAACAAAGGCACTGGCAGCAAACGGAAAAATAGATAAGTTTATTAAAAAAAAATTTAAATTTTATGCATCAAAAGACATTAAGAACAGATAGAAAGGCAACTGACAGAACAAGAGAATATTTGCAAATTATATATCTGCTAATGGATTAATTTCCAGAATATATAGAGAACTCCCAAAACTCAACAACAAAAATGATCCCATTTAAAAATAGGCAAACCATTCAATATCACATTCATTTCCAAGGCAAACCACTCAATATTACAGTAATCCAAGTCTATGCCCCGACCAGTAACGCTGAAGAAGCTGAACAGTTCTATGACAACCTACAAGACCTTCTAGAACTAACATCCAAAAAAGATGTCTTTTTCCTTATAGGGGACTAGAATGCAAAGTAAGAAGTCAAGAAACACCCGGAGTAACAGGCAAATTAGGCCTTGCAGTACAGAATGAAGCAGGGCAAATTTAATAGAGTTTTGCCAAGAGAAAGCACTGGTCATAGCAAACACCCTCTTCCAACAACACAAAAGAAGACTCTGCACATGGACATCACCAGATGGTCAATACTGAAATCAGACTGATTATATTTTTTGCAGCCAAAGATGGAGAAGCTCTATACAGTCAGCAATAACAAGACCTGGAGCTGACTGTGGCTCAGATCATGAACTCCTTATCGCCATATTCAGAGTGAAATTGAGGAAAGTGGAGAAAAACCACTAGACCATTCAGGTATGACCTAAATCAAACCCCTTACGATTATACACTGCAAGTGAGAAATAGATTTAAGGGACTCGATCTGATAGAGTGCCTGATGAACTATGGAGGGAGGGTCATGACATTGTACAGGAGGCAGGGATAGAGACCATTTCGGAGAAAAAGAAATGCAAAAAGGCAAAATGGCTGTCTGAGGAGGCCTTACAAATAGCTGTGTAAAGAAGAGAAGTGAAAAGCAAAGGAGAAAAGGAAAGATACACCCATTTGAATGCAGAGTTCCAAAGAATAGCAAGGAAAGATAAGAAAGCCTTCCTCAACGATCAATGTAAAGAAATAGAGGAAAACAATAGAATGGGAAACACTAGAGATCTCTTCAAGAAAATTAGAGATACCAAGGGAATATTTCATGCAAAGATGGGCTCAATAAAGTACAGAAATGGTAGGAACCTAACAGAAGCAGAAGATGTTAAGAAGAGGTGGCAAAAATACACAGAAGAACTGTACAAAAAAGATCTTCACAACCCAGACAATCACGATGGTATGATCACTCACCTAGAGCCAGACATTCTGGAATGTGAAGTCAGCTGGGCCTTAGGAAGCATCACTATGAACAAAGCCAGAGGAGGTGATGGAATTCCAGCTGAGCTATTTCAAATGCTGAAAGGTGATGCTATGAAAGTGTGGCACTCAATATGCCAGCAAATTTGGAAAACTCAGCAGTGGCCACAGGACTGGAAAAGGTCACTTTTCATTCCAATCCCTAAGAAAGGCAATGCCAAAGAATGCTCAAACTACCACACAGTTGCACTCATCTCACATGCTAGTAAAGTAATGCTCAAAATTCTCCAGGCCAGGCTTCAGCAATACGTGAACTGTGAACTTCCAGATGTTCAAGCTGCTTTTAGAAAAGGCAGAGAAACCAGAGATCAAATTGCCAACATCCACTGGGTCATTGAAAAAGCGAAAGAGTTCCAGAAAAACATCTACTTCTGCTTTATTGACTATGTCAAAGTCTTTGACTGTGTAGATCACAATAAACTGGAAAATTCTGAAAGAGATGGGAATACCAGACCATCTGACCTGCCTCTTGACAAATCTGTATGTAGGTCAAGAAGCAACAGTTAGAACTGGACATGAAACAACAGGCTGGTTCCAAATAAGGAAAGGAGTATGTCAAGGCTGTATATTATCACCCTGCCTATTTAACTTACATGCAAAGCACGTCATAAGAAACGCTGGGCTGGATGAAGCACAAGCTGGAATCAAGATTGCTGGGAGAAATATCAATAACCTCAGATATACAGATGACACCACCTTTATGGCAGAAAGTGAAGAAGAACTAAAGAGCCTCTTGATGAAAGTGAAAGAGGAGAGTGAAAAAGTTGGCTTAAAGCTCAACATTCAGAAAACTAAGATCATGGCATCTGGTCCCATCACTTCATGGCAAATAGATGGGGAAACAATGGAAACAGTGGCTGACTTTATTTTTCTGGGCTCCAAAATCACTGCAGATGGCGATTGCAGCCATGAAATTAAAAGATGCTTACTCCTTGGAAGGAAAGTTATGACCAACCTAGACAGCATATTAAAAAGCAGAGACATTACTTTGCCAACAAAGGTCCCTCTAGTCAAGGCTATGGTTTTTCCAGTGGTCATGTATGCATGTGAGAGTTGGACTGTGAAGAAAGCTGAGCGCCGAAGAATTGATGCTTTTGAACTGTGGTGTTGGAGAAGACTCTTGAGAGTCCCTTGGACTGCAAGGACATCCAACCAGTCCATCCTAAAGGAGATCAGTCCTGGTGTTCACTGGGAGGACTGATGTTGAAGCTGAAACTCCAATAGTTTGGCCACCTAATGTGAAGAGCTGACTTATTTGAAAAGACCCTGATGCTGGGAAAGATTGAGGGCCGGAGGAGAAGGGGACGACAGAGGATGAGATGGTTGGATGGCATCACAGACTCAATGGACATGGGTTTGGGTGGACTCTGGGAGTTGGTGATGGACAGGGAGGCCTGGCATGCTGCAGTTCATGGGGTCGCAAAGAGTCGGACACGACTGAGCGACTGAACTGAACTGAAAAATAGGCAAAGGCCCCGAAAAGACATTTCTCCCATCCAAGTACTAACCAGGCCCAACCCTGCTTAGCTTCCGAGCTCAGATGAGATCGGGCGCGTTCAGGGTGGCATGGCCGTAGACCAGACATTTCTCCAGGAAATATTTTTTAAAAAGGTTAATAAGAACATGAAAAGATATTCAACATCACTAATCATTAGGGAAATTCAAATCAAAACAATAATAGGATAACATCTCACACTGTCGATATTTTTTGGCTACTATCCAGAAACAAACAGGCAAAAACAAAACAAGTGTTGGGAATTCCATGGTTAGGATTCCATGCTGCCACTTCAGGTGGCCCAGGTTCCATTCTGGTTGGGGAACTAACATCAGGCATGCCATGTGGCATGGCAAAAAAAAAAAAAACAAGTGTTGGTGAGGATGTGGAGAAACTGGAACTCTTCTGCATTCTTAGTGGAAATATAAAATGGTACAGCCACTGTGGAAACCTGTATGAAGATTCCTTTAAAATTAAAAATAGAATCATCATATGACTCGGTAGTTCCACTTCTGGGTATATGCCCAGAATAAAAAATTGAGGGACAGGGACTTCTCTGGCAGTCCAGTGGTGAAGACCTCACCTTCCGATGCAAGGGTTGTGGGTTTGATCCTTGTTCAGGGAGCTAAGATCCCAGATGCCTCGCAGCCAAAAAAACAAAAACAAACATAAAACAGAAGTGATATTGTAACAAATTCAATAAAGATTAAAAAAATAAATGGGGGAACCAAAAAACACCTTCATCATCCACTCTCTTCTCTTAAATTTCACTGTGTTTCTTAAATTTTCCCAGGTTAAGCAGCAGACAATGCACAAGCTGAATTTAGGCAGGAGACATTTTTAAAAATTAGTCACCAATGTAAAATTCAGGAATCTTCAGATATCTTTTTCTGGATCACAATCCCAAGTTTGGGTAGGAAGTTTTAAAACATGAGCTGGGATATCTTTTTATACAAGATAGGAAAGAAGTTACAAAAGACTACTGAAGGTAGTATCAGATAACTCGGGAGAAACTTGAAGTTCAGACAGATAATGTGCAATGATTTTGTCATCAACAAGAAGAACTGCAATGGATTAAAAAACATCAAATATATTTAAATTTGTGTGTCCATATTCATAATAAGGCAATTAACTGATATCCATGGAAGATGCTTGGGAACCAGCTTACTATTCTGAAAATGTGTAAGTGAAAGATAAACATTCATCCTGAACAAAGTATACTGTGAAGTAGCAACCAAATAATGGATGAGAATACTCTTTATATAATTATCATAGCTAATAAGTAAAGAGGTTTATAAACACACACACATCCTCCATATATATGCATACATATAATCAATATAATAGGAAAATACCATCCTGCAATCTCCAAAAAACACTAGTTGAACCAGATATTCAATATAATTGGCTGGTAAAATTATAGGGAGTCATAATCATATTATATGTCTTATGGCATAAGGAAGAAGACAATAACACCTATTTTAGTAGGTCTGCCCAAAACTTTGAGCTCAAGCTTCTATATCTGACTACTGATTTACAGAAAATAAAGAAGAAAGATGAAATTATTAAAAGATATTTCAGGAATGTAATCAGCAAAATGCAGACTCTGGATTTATAGGACAAACATTCCAGTTTCTTTAACAAATAAATTTCAGGAAGAAAATGCAAAACAACCATGGAGAATTATCTCCTAACATTCAACAGCATTGGGATAAAGTACAGACTTAAGTAGCAGAGAAATATATAGTCGAGCTTAGGTTTCCTCACCTGAAAAAGTGATTTATCTCATAGGGTTGTTGTGATTATTTAGATAATGAACATAAAACACTTACTAGCTCATTGCCTAACTTATGGTACCTGCACAATAAACATTTTTTTAATCTTAATCATTAGAAAATATGCACTGCCTGGACAATTAAATAAATGACTGGAATATATCTAATAAAAACACTGAATGTGAACCATTCTTCAAAGATCATGTTGGTCATGTCATTTACAAAATATTTATTGTGCACTGGAGCTGGTGCAGGAGGTATGAGAATGAATAAAATGTGACCACCACTCTTGCAATTTTGCCTTTTCAAAAAGAAATCATCCATGCTTACAGTGTGTCAAGGCTTAGTAACATTCTGATGGGAAGAACTTCTAGTAAGAATGTCCATCAAATGGTTGATCTTTCATACAGAACCTGACTGAGGGGTGAATAATGCTCACTGTCATGATAATTTACTTGGCATCACTGAATCATTTCAGAAATACTAACATTCTTACAGACACTGGTACTCTTTCCTGGCTCTTTTCTACTTTTGCTACACCCACCTGTTCCTCTTTCCTATCCACAAGGTTTCCTTTCACTCCATATACTTCCTGAGGAGCAAAAGCCTAGGACACATTCATCTGTATGTCTTGGAAGAGAAAGAGGATAAATAAGCAAGCCTGCCAGAATGTTAAGAGAACAAATACTTCCTCGTTGAAGAAGAGACAACTGACCTACTTAAAGGTGAGATACAAATGACTAATGCAGTACAGACAGTTCCCACCTTATAAACACTCTGCTTAAGAATGTCCCAGACACACACTACTTCCCTTCCCCAATACCAACCCAGCAAGCTGCTATTGCCATGGAAACCTCTAGGGGCAGGAAGGGGGAAGAAAGCTGCAGGTTTTAGAAAAACAGGGGGTTCAAAATAAAAGGGAAGAAATTGAGAAAAGAATAGCTTGTCTTCCTAAGCATGAACTCTGTATTACTGCCTGATTTTGTAATTATGGAGGGCCATGATTAGCAGACAGGACTTCTGAAAAAGACAACCACTACTAATGGGGGTTTTGGCAATAATAGTCTGTTACTTTGAGGCTAACTTTTCACTAATGATACGATTCTTAATACCAGGATTTTAATCAGGGACAGAAAGGTACTCTGACTTTGTCAGCCATAATGATAGTCAGCATCCTAAGCAGAGCATGCTCACCACTTGTAAGCACAATTCATGGCCATCACATGTATGAAACTCGAGCCACCATTTGCACATGTAAAACAACAGAAAAGGAGCCCCCCTTGTTCTCATTCTTCAGCCAAGATAGATGATACATACCTGGGACAGTCAGTAGCAAAGCCTGACTGCTGAGGAAGGCCAACAGAAGGAGGAGGGAGGGAGGCCAACATACAAAGAAGAAGCTGATCTGAAAGATGGACGATGAAACAAGAGACAGAGAGAGAGAAAGGGGTGTGGGGGATTCTGATGAAGTCATTTTAGGTCTAGAAGTTATTACTTCTTAGTTACATAAGACAGTCTCCTTGTATGTAATACACTTTGAATTGTGTGTTTTGTCACTTATCAACAAGATCCCTGACTAACACAGCTTCAGTCTCAGACCCACTCACTGCTTTATTTGCTGCGTCTTCTCCCTGGTCAATCAGCATGTCTTCACCTGGTTTCCCTGAGTTTTGACCTCTCTGCCTTCAGTGTTTTGTCCCAAGGGCAGCTCCAGGAGTGATACTAGCCAGTGTCCCTAGATTAATTTCTCTCTCTGGAGTTAGCCTATGAGGGGTAAATGCTATTCTTCTAGGTGCAGCACCCCTTACTAGTTGTGTAATCTGGGCCTCATTTTCCTTCCATGTTGTTAGGTACATCTTGAACAGTACCAAACATAATTTCAAACATTTAATAACTTTTGAAAAAAGTGCAGATACACTGTAAGAGTAAAAAAAAAAAAAAAAAACCTGGGTTCTAAATATATACATTGGAACAATAAGTTGAACAATAGAATATTTTATGTAACCAGTGTGCACTTGTTTCATTTCACATCTTTAGTTAAAGTTTTTGCCAATTTTATTTCAATGTGTAGTTATTTCCTAGAAATCACATGACCTAGAATCTTTAAAAAAAATTTTTTTTCGTTTTATTACAAGGAGGAGGGAAAACACCAAAAAACAAACCTTATTTAATTCCACCTTCCTAAGACAAATATTTCCTTCCACATTGTATCTAATGTATTTATATTTTTCCATAGGTGAAATCACAGTGGCATAACTTTGTCTTTTTGCTTCCTCACTTATATTAATAAAGTCTTCCTACATGTCTGATCCTCATCAATAGTATATAAGTAATATAGCTATATATATATATATACCTAATTTAATAATTCTAGCTATTCCTTCCAGTAGATATAACTGATATGACATATCTAATTTATATTCTCCAGCAGTTGGACATCTTTATTTTTTCCCAAATAGATTATGAATGCTGGAATGAAAAGTGGGATTACTGGGTCAAAACTCCACAAGCAACTCTTGCCATTTTATGTAAAATTACCCAATTGTGTCTGGTATTGCATTATTTTTTTTTTCTTAAGGAACATGTTACTACTTAATGGACACCATATAAATTAAAATCTGAATTTCAGAAAGACAATAATTAAGACCAAAGAAAGGAAACAAGAATAAAGCTTGCAAGTATGTAAATTTTCTATTTCTAAATCTCTTTTAAATCAACAGTATTAACCTATACTATTTATTATTTCTTTCCATCTTTTAACCTCATCACTTGTTGAATTGTGAACCATTGCAAACACTGTTGAAATCTGAGACTCACTCATTCTTTTTATTTTTTTAACTATTTTATATTGGATTATAGCCTGATTGGGGCTTCCCTGGTAGCTCAGCTGGTGAAGAATCCTCCTGGAATGTAGGAGACCCTAGTTCAATTTTTGGGTCAGGAAGGTCCCTGAAGAAGGGATAGGCTACCCACTCTAGTGTTCTTGAGCTTCCCTGATGGCTCAGCTGGTAAAGAATCTGCCTGCACTGCAGGAGATCTGGGTGGGGAAGGTCCCCTGGAGAAGGGCATGGCAACCCACTCCAGTATTCTTGCCTGGAGAATCCCCATGGACAGAGGAGCCTGGTGGGCTACAGTCCACGGGGTCACAAAGAGTTGGACACAACGGAGTGACTAAGCACAGCACAGCACATAGCTTGGTTAACAAAGTTGTGATAGTTTCAGGTGGACAGCAAAGAAACTTAGTCATACATATACATGTATCCATTCTCCCCCCAAATCTCCTCCCAACCAGGCTGCCACATAACATTGACCAGAGTTCCCTGTGCTATACAGCATAACCTTGGTTATCCTTTTTAAATATAACAGTGTACATATCAGTCCCAAACTCTCCAACTATCCCCTCCCCCATCCTTTCCCACTGGCAAGATAAATACCTTTCCCTCTTTTAGACATCATAACTTATAAAGAAGAAGGTAATTTTGCACATACATACTATCCTTCCAATAAGGACTCTTGTTTCATGGAGTATTAAAATAAGGATGCAAATTTGTCATTTTATGCAAGTGTGAATATGTTAGTTGCTCAGGTGTGCCCAACTCTTTGTGACCCCATGGACTGTAGCCCACCAGGCTCCTCTGTCCATGGAAGTCTCCAGGAAAGAATACTGGAGTGAGTTGCCATTTCCTTCTCCAGGGGATCTTCCCACCCAGGGATAGAACCCAGGTCTCCTGCATTGCAGGTGGATTCTTTACTGCCTGAGCCACCAGGGAAGCCCATTCTTCCCAAGAAGGAGGTATACTTTACAAAAGACAAAACTGTAAGTAACAAAAGGTAAAAGTCACAGAAGGGAAAACCTTGAGGTTTTCCTTTGAGAGGTTTTACAGAGTCACAAAGAAGAGGGTTTCAAATTTATGAACCAATATAATCCAAAATTATCCCATGTTTTTCTGACACTTTGCACATCTACCTTCTCTTTTCCAAGTTTGAACCTTGTATCCAAGCTGTAAAGCTCCAGGCTGCTTTACTGAGGAAGCAGTAACAGGATGAGGTGGGTTATACAGTCCTTGGATGTGGGCTCTGGAACAATCTTTAACGTTGGAATTATGTCAAGAATGAGGAGCAGCTCTGGGCTAGACTTTGGACAATGAAGAGTGAAATGACAGACACATTAAACAGTTATGGTCAGACTGCAAAGACTAGAAGTCCTAAAATAGACTGGATGCAAACTTGAGAGACAGTTTTCAACTCTTTGCTTGTTTATCAGAGAAATGTATGTAGACTTCATAAAAGTAATAAGGTACCACATATCTACTGATTTAAGGATCATATTCCAAATGCCATCCTCTAAACTTCTGGATTTAAACTATTCACCCACAGGTTTTTGTTAAAAAAAAAAAAAGCAAAATAAAGATTAAAAAAAACTTTCTAGTTCAAACTATTCTACACTGTAGGTTATTGAGAGGTAATGTATGTGAAGGACTGAGTGCACTCAATCCATCATTCATTCAGCAAATTTTTATTGAGCACCTATTAGAAGTGAGAAATTCAGTGATGAATAAGTAAGGTTCTTGCCTTCTGGGAACATACACTTTCAGAGGTAAAACAAGATGGGGTAGACTAATACATACAATTAAATGAAACTAGTATATACAACAAATGTAATAATAGAAAATTACAGTAAGTCCCTGAAGAAACACACAAGAAACGGGGACAGAGAATGACAAATGAGGAAGTGAGGAGACTCTACACAAGAAACGGCTCTTTGAACTTATGGTTACCAAGGGGGAAAGTGGAGAAGGATAAATTGGGAGGTTGGGACTGACATTTACAACTATTATATATAAAATAGATAACTAATATGGATTTTCTATGTAGCACGGGGAACTCTACCCAATACTCTAAAGACCAATATGAAAAAGAATCCAAAAGAATGGATATATGTATAATTGATTCACTTTGCTGTATACCTGAAACTAACACAACATTGTAAATCAACTATACTCCAATAAAAATTAATTTAAAAAAAAAGAAAAGGCTCTTTGCACTTTGTAGGGTCTATCATTTTAAAGATCTGGGCCAGTCCTTTCCTTCTTCCACTAGCCTCGACCAAACCAGAGCTGCTACAATGTCCTGTTGGGGGTCAGGGCAGGGTGCCCCAAAAAATGCCACAACGGCAGAGTGATTATTTTTAATTAAAGTTACTTAAGAAATGGCCAATGCCAGAGGGACACTCTGACCCCCATTTCTGTCTCCCTGAAAGCAGGAAATAAATCTGTCATGTGGAAGGGGCACTCCCTGCATCTGGAGGTAGAAGGACACGCTTATTGCCAGAGAGAGGGAATTCAGGTTAAGAAGCCTGTAGAAGCAAACCTAGTTCTTTAATTCACTACCCCAAGCCCAAACTGTTCAGATTCTTTACTAACTGAGCACTCAAAGCCTAAATTTCTTTTATCAATTATCGAATTTCATCAATTCCTCACAAATATATTGTTTGTCTAAAAAATAAAAAGCTGCCTGCTTTGGCCACTTTCTGAGTCCTATTTCTATGAGGTCCCCATGCACACAAATTAAAATGTGTTTCTTTTTCTCCTGGTAACCTGTCTTGTGTCAATCTTCGAATCCAGTTTACTAGTCCAGCCGGGAGAACTGGAGCAGAGTAAAGGCAGACAGTTCCCCTCCTTACATATACACACACGGTCACACAAGCTCACTCCTCTTTTCTGAGGACCCCAAGATGAATCCAAGACTTGGCTTAGGACTATGAGTTTAGAAACCCCTGCTTTAAAGAAACTGCATGCCACAGGTATTCCTAGTAGCCCCAAATGAGACTTGGTTATTGGAACTGCAGCTTGACACTTTTTTCCAGTCACCACGTTCATCTCTCATATCCTCGTAACTAAAAAAGCTAAGGCACAACCCCCATTTGAAAGAAAGAATAGCTGACTTTAGACACAATGAAAGAAAAACTCATGGGTAGGAAAGCAGCATCAGCGCTCATGTGTGTTGAAGCCAAAACACTTTCTCCAGCACTACTGTCTACATTGACTTTCCTCCGGGGAAAGTCAGTATCTATGATCACCATCAACATGGACAGTGCAGAAGTGGCTCTCCTGAGCTGAGAAACAGTCTAACTCTAGTTCTCAATACAGTCTTCACTGACTTAAAAGAAATTAGATAAACCCTATCTTGGAATTTGCACCTCAAGGCAGCTTTCTGCTTCCCTGGTAGCTCAGACAGTAAAATCATCTGCTGGCAATGCTGGAGACCTGGGTTCAATCCTTGGGTCGGGAAGATTCCCCTGGAGAAGGAAATGGCAACCCACTCCAGTACTCTTGCCTGGAAAATTCCATGGATGGAGGAACCTTGTAGGCTACAGTCCATGGGTCGCAAAGAGTCGGACTCAACTGAGTGACTTCACTTTCACTTTCTTATCTTGGAATTTGTACCTCAAGGCAGCTTTCTTCAAGTCTCTGAAGAGAGGCGTAGGAATCCTAGCAGTGGGGAATCACACCAGCAAAACATATTTCACCTGGGATCAAAGGGGGCGGAGGAGGTAGAGCAAGTTCCAACTGTGCTGCCCATGCACTCCCACCCATGTGCTTAATTAATGTGTGAGGACAGGCATACATCGATTTCCAGAACAGCCTTCTTGTCTTAAATGAAAACATGGAGCATTTTTAAATGGAGCATGAGTCAACTCCATTCTAGAGTTCTACTCCAAGGTACAGGCCTTAATTTTTCATTTTGGTAAAACTTCAGATCCAGTGAAGTCAGGGAAACAAGCTCAAAAATGCCAAGGCACTTTGTTGGATCTTTCTGGCCACTGCTTCAAGAAATAAACATGAATTCTCCTTAACTAGACTCATTTGAGATCATTTAACCTTAAAGAGAAAACAAATGAATAACGTTTTGTTTTTAAATAATACACAGTCATCAAGAAAGAATTGTAGTTGATCATATTAACTTCCTGGAGTGCTGGCTAAAAGTAGGATTCACCCCTTGAGTTCCTATATGGCCTGATAAATACATTGATATAAAAGATACAAGATCCATGTCTTAATTCAGACAAACAAATGCCACAGTGTGATGTTTGAGGCCTTAGCACATAGCAGCAGCAGCAGCACATAGTCAGGAGAGGTCTTAGTGGCAGCCCCTGCCCTCACACCTAGACAAGTTTTTAAATCAATCTATGTAAAGTTAGCACTGCTGGTTGAGAGTGTTAATTACGCCACTGCCACTGACATAACTGACCATAACTGCCACAGAAACTGGCAATATATAAATTTTCTATTATCTCACAGACAGCTTCTCTGTGTAGGGGAAACTTGTAGGCTATGTGTAGAGTGGACAATCAGAGAGCGAGGGAGAGAGATTCTGGGTCAGTTAATAGACAGTGGAAAGAAAAAGAATTAATTTTATATATGGGGAATAAAAGCATAATTAAGAAGAAAATATTAAATGTGTTATTCCCAAGCAAAGCAGCCACCCCAGCGGTGCCTGGCCTATAGTTGCCAGAGTATCTGCAGCTTGTGTCTTGGGCCATGTGGGTGGGTGTTGAAGAGCCCATATGGTAAAATGCTCATTGCCTTCATGGTAGGCAAATGGCAGGTGGACTATCTTCCGACTGCCTTAGAACAGGCAAAGCTGCTACAAACTCCTGAATCTGGTGGGCAGTGTAAAGAGAAAGGCAGAGGGGCACTGAGGAGGAACTAGGCACTTCCTACATGCCGATAATAATAATAATACACTGCTATGAATCAACATCTGAGAGTAAATGAATGTATTTGTATTCATAGCTAACCCTAGCTCCTAATTGACTTGTAGCCGTCATATTAAGAGCCACGTAGTTTCGTTCTCATGCAGAGGTTTTTCCTCTCTGTCATTAAAGTTGAGCAATGAGGCTTAGTGGTATAAGCAAAGCCCTATAGACAAGAAGATGAAGGAGAAAGTCTGCTCCAATCAACACCTGGAGATCACGGTTAGGCATGGTTGGGGAGGGGAGAGGAAGTAAGCTATCTGACCCATGAACTGACTTTGACAAACAGGGCAGAGGATTATTACACAGGTTTGAATAAAAGGCCAAAATCAAAGTAATTTTTGATCCACTCCCCATTTGGAATCCTGGAATAAGGCATCTATTCAGGGGATTCTGTCAATCTCTGATGAGGGGCTGGGCAAAGGAGGACAGGCAGTGGTCTTTGCTCCCTACGGTCTGGCGAATGGTGTGCGCAGAAAGTTCCCCTGTGCCCCGGTGAGGGTCTGGAGAGAGACTGGGAGGATCACGGCACTGGCTGAGGCCTGGAGTTGGGAAAAGACCTTCAGGGACAGGTGGCTATGTCAAGTCACCAATAGACAGCAGTGGATTCCATTGTTCACCAAAAGATCAAGTGAAACTAGTTTTCTTATAATGAATGCCAGTCAGACCAAACCATCCATCCCATGGCAAGACAAGTTAAGACAGAGACCATGTAAACGTTCCCTATCACCAGGAAACCTCATAAGCTTTTCCCCTACACAGAGAAACCATCTGTGAGATAATAGAAAATTTATATATTGCCAGTTTCTGGCACAGGGCTCCCCAAACCCTTGTAATCTCCTAAGTGCTTAGAGTATTAGGAGTGTCTTTTCTTCTAATATTTGATCTCTGACCCCAGCTCCTTGACACAGGGCTCCTAAATCCCCTGGGAATTTTCTGGGCGATAGCGGTGTTTTTTGTTCTACTGAGGTGACTTTAAGTGGATCCTTGAATAGAGGCCAGTGACCAGAGAGACCAAGCTATGATTAGAAGCTTGGAATTTTCAGTCCCGATCCCCATTCTCCAGAGGGGAGAAGGGCTGAAAATGGAGTTAATGATCGAACACACCTACACGATGAAGCCTCCATAAAAATCTCAAAAGCGTGGAGTTTGGGGAGCTTCCAAGTTGGTGAACACTAGAAAGTGCTGGGAGAGTGGCAGGCCAGAAGAGCGTGGAAGCTCGGTGTCCCTCCCACACACCTTGGCCTATGTGTGCATCTCTCCCATCTGAATGTTCACCTGTAGCCTTCATCATACCCTTTTATAATAAACTGGCAAATACTAAGTAAACTCTTTTCCTTGTTCCTGTGAGCCATTCCTGCAAATTAATGAAACCCAAACAGGGAGTCATAGTAACCTCTGATTTATAGTAGATGGATCAGAAATACAGGGGATAACATGGACTTGCGATTGGCATCTAAAGTAACGTAGGAGCAGTCTAGTGGAACCGAGCCCTTAACCTGCAGGATGTGATGCTGTCTTCAGGTAGATGATGATAGAATTAAATTGTAGGATATCCAGATGATGCTGCAGAGAATTGCTGGTGTGTGGGGAAATATGTGTGTGGGGGGGGGATGTCCACAAACATCTTTTGTCAGAAGTGATGTGAGAGTAAAAGAGATACCTCCTCAGAGAGGAAGACTGAGGTTTTCTTTACACCATGTTTGGAAAAAATAAGGGCAGGGGCCAAGTGCCCCCATTACTAAGATGAACCTATGACTATTTCCTGGAAAGACTTTTAAAACCAAAAAGTAACGTAGTTCCTTCCACCCATCTAGAGCAGCCCTCCGCTGCCTAGCAAGCGGTTATGAAAGATCTCTTATAGGAAGTAAAGAAGCTACACTTTCTTGGACATCTGGTAGAATGTGTAAATTTGCTACCCTGGTATCACAGCTAACATTTATTAAGTTATTAAGTGTTACTACATGCCTGGTACCATGCAAAGTGTTTCACAAACCTTATTTTACTTAATCTTCACTGTGAATAAGTACTATAATTATCCCCTTTTACAGCTGAAGAAATAGAGGCATAAAAAAATTAAGTAACTTTCTCAAAGTCTGTGGTGGGGTGAGGATTTGAATTCAAGCACTCAGATGGAGAACCCATACTCTTAACCCTTTTTTTTTTTTTTTTGTATGTTCTTAAAAAACCTTCCTTTTATATATATCATCTATGTCAAAGAGCTTCCTATGTAGGTCTCTGTTTACTAAGAACAATTCTGAAATTATATTGTTTGATGCCAAAAGGAGGCTACCAGGAAATCTGGAGAGTGTGACCTTATGTACATGAATTTTGTGTACATTCTCATACTCAGAGAATTAGCTGGAATGATATTCACTGAAATATTTAAATTGTTGACCCTGGATTGTAGGATTTGAAGTGATTTTTAAATTCTTCTTTATTCTTCCCTGATTAATTAAATTTTTATAAGATTATGACTTCACTTTTAAGTAGAAGTCTTCACTTTTAAGTAGAAAAATTCTCTGAAGTTTGTATTAATTAGGAGAGAACTGGCTTCACTATAATAGCAAATCCTCAACTCTCAGTTGCTTATTAGCACATGCCATTTTCTTTCTTTTTCGCTGAAGATCTGGCAGCTCTACAGGGAAGCTTCCATTTGAATGGTGGCTCAGTAGTCAAGTCTACTTCTATCTTAGAGTTCCACCATTTCAACCCTCATAGAGGGAGGAGATGAAAGAGAATGAGGAATTTACACCTGCTGTTACATGTCTCCATCGGCCTGTTAGGGGAAGCACACTGATTGAAACCACCCACCCTGGCCAGGCACCATAGTAACTATTTGCATGAGTTGTTTTATGACAGGAGATCCTGATAAGGAATATAGAACTAATAAGCCACCACCAACCAGAAGAGTTCAGGAAAGGTTGAAAGAAGACACTATGTGTCTGTCCACTTCCAGAATCCCTCTCGCTAGCATCCATCTTGGCTGAGTGATGCGTGCGCCACCAGGAAAGACTGAATTAGAATGATTGGCCAAAGACCACCTGGAAACTAATCCCATCACCATAAAACCCGAGACTTCGAGCCACGCAGCAGAGCAGTTCTCCTGGGTTCCCTTACCCTCCTGCTCTCCACCTGAGTGCCCTTCCCAATAAAATCTCTTGCATTGTCAGCACATGTGTCTCCTCGGACAATTCATTTCCAAGTGTTAGACAAGAGCCCAGTTTCGGGCCCTGGAAGGGGTCCCCTTTCCTGCAACAATAATAGTTTATAAGGAAGCCAGAACAGAGAATTTCTAATCTCATTTCATAGATGAGGAAATGAAGGATAAAAGATGGCAAATGGTTTGTACAGTATGCAGAGTCCTTATGAAGTCAATTGAGCATTTAAGACTCAACCCTGTGAACCCTTCTCCAGAGCATGCCTATTCTCCACAAATAAACCCCTTCATGAACAGGAGCAAGGGACAGTGGAATATTTTCTCCTACAGTTTTCCAATTACTAACTTCCCACCAAAGTGCAAAATTGGCCTCCCAGTGCCCAAGTCTTTCCTGCTGATGATCTTCAGTAACTAAAGAATCAGAATGAATTGTCAACTTGAGAAAAAGTAATTATTTTTAATGGTAAAGAAAATTGTTTCCTTAGAGGAGATTTGGAAAAGACAACCTTCTCTGTGAAATCAGAAATGATTTCAAGAGGGCTTCCTTGGTGGTCCAGTGGTTAAGCACCCACCTTGCAGTGCAAGGGACACGGATTCAATCCCTGGTCTGGGAAAATTCCACATACCGTGGACACAACTAAGTCCACGCATCACAACTACTGAGCCTGCGTGCTAAAGCCTGTGTGCCTCAACGAGAGAAACCACTGCAGTGAGAGCCTGTGCACTGCAACTATAGAGTAGCCCGCACTTGCACAACTAGAAAAATCCTGCGTAGCGATGAAGACCCACCACAGCCAAATAAATAAATCTTCAAAAAAAAAATGAGATTGGTGAGGCACCCATGTGCCTGATTCAGCAGTGACCAAAATTTTCTCAGAATGATTCCCACCACTTTTTAGTGACAGACCCCACTGACCTGTCTGTCAATCACAGGTATTTACAAGTTCCAAAAGCTAACAGTTCCCCACCAACTCCTGCAGAAATTTTTTTTGGTCATGAATGTATCTCAGTTATTTTTAAAGTTTCTTGCTCTTTCACAGGCAAACGATGAGTTCTATACCATTGAGCCGACAGAGATTTATTTCTTCTGTATGTAAACATTTCTAATCCTTCCACCTCCCCAAAGGAGAACTGCAAACATAACTAATCCATCTCTTTCCTTCCTTCCCTCATGAAAAATTCATCAGCAAGTCATGTTTGTCCTCACCTTCACATTCTACCCTAAATACATCTACTTCTCACCATCTCTACAATGACAGCCGCTCATCTCTCACTTGAACCAGAACAACAGCCTTCCAACTGGTCTCCCTGCTTTCACTCTCTATAATAATAATGTCCAGCAGAACTTTCTGCAGTGCTGAAAAAATTCTATATCTACTTTGTCCAATATGGTTGCCATTAGCCACATGTAGCTATTTAAATCTGCCTGGTTCAACTGCAGAATTAAATTTTAATTTTAATTTAAACTTGAGTAGCCACTTAAGGTTAGTGGCAACCATACTGGACAGTACAGATAAATAACACTAGTCAAATCTCACAATTTACCTGCTTAATATCTTTCACTGCAATAAAATAAAATATAAAGTCCCCGCCTGGCCCACAAGGTCCCTCATGGTCTGGCCTCTGCCTACCTTCTACCCCTAGGTCAATACACTCCAGGCACAAGTCAAGTTCAGCCAGTCTCTCAAATACATCACGTTCACTGTCTCTGACATTTGCTGCTCCTTCTTCCATGGATCCTCACATAATCAGCTCCTTCTTCTCATTCAAATTCCTGCTCAAATGTTACCTCTTCAGAGAGCCTTCTCTGGCGGAATCCCTAGTCTGTCCTAAATCCTATCACATTTAACACGTTGTAAGAAACACACAACATTTATCATAAACTGAAACAATTTGTTTCCATGTATTTAAGTTTGACTGTGTCCTCTAGAAAAAAAAAAAAAAGGCCACTACACTCAGGGACTTGGTTTATTTATCACTCTCCTAGTGCTCTTGAATGATTCAGGGACCCGTTAGGTGACAGTCCAGCAGTCAGTGTTTCTTAGAAAGGGAGAGAATTACATGTTTTTTCTGTCTGAACAAGTATTGACCACAAGCAACATGTCCTAAAAGGGAATGAACTGGGCCCTAACTGATGGGCTCAGAATTACTCTGGGAGGTGTGAGAGCTTTGGAAATCACTTAGCCTTTCTTTCTCTTTCTCCATAAGATTCTATTTCTTCTCACTGATGAAAAAAGAAACAATCTCTAGTGAGAATGAAATGATGGAGGCTGTTAGAAATTCTCCCACCTCTCTGAACACAGTGAATATGAATGCACGATCTCAGGAAAAGTCTTCACAAAGCTAGTTGCTCACTGACCAGCCTTTGGGAAGAATTATGAATTGACCACTGCATTAAGGGGTAAGGTCCATAGAAACTAATGAAGCTTTCAAGGTAAGCCTGTGCTATTGGAATGAGGAACTGCTGAGACTCAAATCTGCATCTCAGCACTAACTCACCTGCATGCTCTTTGATTTCCTGAAAGATCTTTCATGAGGATACCCATGCTTACTAAATCTTTCTTGACCTAGTCCAGACTCAGGATAAAACCAAAAAGCCTAGGGATTTAGCATTTTAATCATGTACTTTCACGTGTCAGTACCTTTAAGGTAGGCTCACATAGAGTGACCATGAAGTAGTTAAACAGCAAAATCCCCGACTTCTGTAGTCAGTGAAGAATGTCTGAGATAGAATATCATAGGGTCAGGACTTCTGTGTGAAGAGAGGGAGATTTCAAAGCAAAGACTCATCATTCATTCATTTCCTTCAATAAACATTTAGGAAGCTCCTGCTATGTGCCAGTAACTTAGAAGAGGGATGGGGTAATGGAGACAAATACAATGTAGCCTATGGTTTTTGACATGGGACAATGCTCCATCACTTTTCTGATATCAGGTAAGCCCTCCCCCAGAACCACAGGGCTGGCCAACAACTGCGCACCACGCCCCTGTCCTTAGTCAGAGGGATTTTTATCAGGGGCAAATAGAAAAGACTGCCATTTGTCTCTGGGGACACCTTTCTGGAAACTTAGTACCATCATGGCTAAATTGTCCATCATGTGGAAGAACACTCTCTGCAGTAGGAGGAAAGGACGCCATTGCAGAGACAAGTAAAGGGAGGGAGGAAGGGAGAAGAGGAGGGAGAAGGAGTGGAAGGAGGGTAAGAGGGAGACCACTGGGAACTGTTTGCTACTTGGATCCAGTCATGTCAAATACCAGCACCACCCCTCCCTTTTTAAAAATCACTTTCATGATCTTGAGCCCATAAATCCTGCCCTCCCCCCATGCACAGTGTTCTTTTCCCTTATACTAATTTTAGCCACCTGCAGCTGAGAGAATTTAGATAAAGTCAGAGAATATGAGGAGGTCAATTTAGTAGCCGAGCAACCATATATAGAAATAATTGCAAAATTATAATTACATAAATATAATTATATATAAATTATGTAGGCATAAATACAACATACAGTCACAGCACAGAAGAGAGAATGATCAACTCTGCTTGGATGGTTCCCAGCCCATCAGCCAGGGCTTGGTTTATTCTTTTTTAGGGAATTCAGTAAATGCTAAGTCACAGATAAAACAGAACCCAGTTGCACTCTTACTCAAGACAGGCATTGTGACACCAGATTTAAGCTTAGAAGAGCATATATCTGCCAAGCTGAGAAACTGCATAAGATGCAAATGGAATAGTGTTAGAAAAATACATACCTGTAGTTCAACAGATGTGGTCTACTTGGTGTAGCAGATTAGAGACACACACATTCTTTCCTACTCATCCTAGTGAGAGGTGGGGTCTAATTTCCCTTCTCTGGATGGGCCTTCCTGACTTGCCTAATCAATAAAATGCAGTGGAAAAGATGTTCTAGAGCTCTTAGGTCATAAATGGTTGTTTTATGCCACTAAGTTTTGAGATGATTTGTTATGTAGCAATAGATAACCAAAACACTTCCCATAGGAGGAGAGTGGATGTTATATTGGAGATAAAACTAGAAAAACTGGCAGATCCTGAAGGGTTTGGATTTTATCTAACAAATCTTGAGGGACCATGAAACACTTGCCTTCTTGAACAATCATTTCAGACAGGATTATGGAGACTGGATTGGAAGGGAACCAATCCAGAATGAGGGACCAGTTACAGATAACTACAGTCATTTAGGCAAGAGGTGAGGAGGATCTGGCCTGAAACAGTAACAATGTTTCTGAGAGGAAAGAGTAGTAACAGGACATTATGTGTAGGCAGAAACTGGTGCCTACTTATTGATTAGATGAGAAGCTTAAAGGAGTAAGGAAAACATCAAGGTTTAGATGACTGAAATTGTCATTAACCACGTTAAAAACTATAGAAGGATGAAATGATTAAGAGTTCAGTCTTTGACATAATTAACTTGAGGGAATCTGAATGGAGATACCTACTAGACACTGAGGTCACAATGGCAATTAAATACTCACTTACACAATGTTTTGTTCAGTGTCTATCTTTCCTGGCTAGATTTTGAGCAGAGATTATTTTCCTTACTGATCACTAAATACCCAGCACCTGACTGCCAGTGTGTCTAGGGTATAGCTGGCTTTCAAATAATATTTGTTGAATTAATGAATCAATGAAATGAAGTTGAGCAGGGGACTCTAATCACCGTGATTCTCAACTTTAAGTATTGAACTTATCTGGATACCTTTCAAAGTCACTGATGCTCGGGTTACCCCTCTCCACACCTCAGAGGTTCTGATTAAATTGGTTTTGGCTGCGGCCTTGGAATGAGCACTTTTGAGACTACCCAACCGGTTTTGATGAACAGTCAATACTGGATGCACACATTTGGGCATAATCTGTATACCAACAGCTATGACTTGAAAGTTGTTCCTGTCCCAGCAAAAAGCTAAGGTGGACTATAAAACTCTTTCTAATATAAAATTACTTCCCACAGTTTCTGTCCACAAAACACAGAGTAGAGGAGCAAAAAATAATAGCTCTTAGCAAGAATCCAGGAGGCAGTAGCAAGCATTTTGCCATGTGACGTTTAAAGGAACTAAAACCTCCCCAAATTTCAAAATTACACAGAATTATACAGTAGATAATAGAAACAGCATTAGCCAGATACATAGAAACCACAGAAATATGGTTCTGGGCTTCATACAATACCATTAAAGAAAACGAAGGAAAATTCACACAGTGGAAGAAACTATTTGCAAAACTATCTGGTAAGGGGCTTGTATCCTGAAAACAAAGCTTACAACTCAATATTGAGAAGAATAGTAACCTAATTTTAAAAATAAGCAAATAGTTTCAACTACCTTCTGTATGTTAATGACTCCTTTCATCCATATCTCCAGCCCAGATCACTCCTTGGAGCCTTTCAGATCCTTGCAGGACACCTGCAGTAGAATAGTCTGCAAGACAAATAAAAACTTACAGACTCCAAACTGAATTAATTATGGGTCCCCACCAAGCTGTCCATCTCATAATCTTGAGTTATCTTCTGTCTCCTCTCTTCTCTCACCTCCTATATCCATCAATCACTGAGTCTTACTCAATTATGCTCAGAATGATCCACAATGCCACTCCTCCATTGGCTTCTATGCAGAAGTTCACCTTTTGTTCTCCCTTTTCACCTAGTTAACTCCTACTGGTTGACCTTAAAGGTTCAGTCATCATGCTTCATGAAAGCCTTCCTTGAGGTCCCCATGGCTATCCCACAAGGCTGAGGAGGTGTACCTTCGCTGCGTTTCTTGATTCAGTATGTTATGCTTTATAGCATTCTTCATATCCTTATTAAAGTTTGGAGTTTTTTTTTCAATTGATCTCCCTCACTGGGCTAAAAACTCCATAAAGACAGAATCTGTTTCATTCATCGTGGGCCTCCATTACACATAGCACCACAAGCCTGGCATATAGTCATTCTTGAACTCAGTTTCAAGGAAGACTGGAAATAAAGTCTATATTAGTTAAATGTGAGAGCTCATATATAAAAGCCTTCCCAAAGTGTACTCCATGAAATGGTACTTCTTTGGAGGTGGGAGGAACTATGATCAAATAAGTTTGAGAAACAAAAGACACTGTTTTCTTCCTCTTGAAGATTCACAGTGTTTTCTAGCATATCAAATACTATGCGAAATCCTTCAATACAGAAGTCCTTTAAAATTTTTCATCTGGCTTCCCAAGCATATTGAACATGGGGTCATTTGTTAATATTCTATAGAGCTGTTGGTCTGCCACTTCTCTTAGAATGCCAGACCAATTCATTTCATCCTTCTTTTGGAGAAAATTCTCCCCTCCCTCTAGATCAGGATGTGCAACATTTTTCTGTCAAGGATCAGAGAATATTTTAGATCTGGCCACATATGTCCCGATCACATATTCTTCTTTGTTTGCTTTTTTCCCCTCCAATTCTTTAAAAATGAAAAAAAAGAAAAAACATTCTTTGCTCATTGGTCTGTGTGCTAGAAGGTCATAGTTGCCCACAAATGTCCCAGATTCACATGGGTATCATTTGGATTACTACTCTCTTGGCCACAGTTATTTATTTGGTCTTGAGATGGGTATATAATCCCAGTTGTGAAAATTAGAATCTTTTCCATGGAAAAATTAGACTATGACTAAGAAACATCTGATTGCTCTTTTAAAATGAAGAGAGGCAACTTAAGAATAGTTAGCAATAACTGTATTCTGCCACTTGGCCTGAAAATGGAAGACCAGACCTTGATAAGTGATAAGAATGAGGAAACTGAGAAGGAGATATAAACAGAGGATAGAGAATTTCCAGGGTATTTTATAGTACCCAGTGTTTGTGTTCAGTTGTTTCTGTGCTTCACAAGTGGTTTCTGTCATGTGCAACCAAGAGATCTAACAAATTCACCTTGAGAAATTACAAAAAGAAAACAGGCGCATATATATGGAATTTAGAAAGATGGTAACGATAACCCTATATGCAAGACAGAAAAAGAGACACAAAGGTATAGAACAGACTCTTAGATTCTATGGGAGAAGGCGAGGGTGGGATGATCTGAGAGAAGAGCATCAAAATATGTACATTATCAAGTGTGAAACAGATCGCCAGGCCAGGTTGGATGCACTAGGATGACCCAGAGGGATGGGATGGGGAGGGAGGTGGGAGGGGAGTTCAGGATGAGGAAAACATGTAAATCCATGGCTGATTCATGTCAGTGTATGGCAAAAACCACTACAATATTGTAAAGTAATTCAGTTCAGTTCAGTTCAGTCACTCAGTCGTGTCCAACTCTTTGCAATCCCATGAATCGCAGCACGCCAGGCCTCCCTGTCCATCACCAACTCCTGGAGTTTACTCAAACTCATGCCCATCAAGTTGGTGATGCCACCCAGCCATCTCATCCTCTGTCGTCCCCTTCTCCTCCTGCCCCCAATCCCTCCTGGCATCAGGGTCTTTTCAAATGAGTCAACTCTTCACATGAGGTGGCCAAACTATTGGAGTTTCAGCTTCAGCATCAAGCCTTCCAATGAACACCCAGGACTGATCTCCTTTAGGATGGACTGGTTGGATGTCCTTGCAGTCCAAGGGACTCTCAAGAGTCTTTTCCAACACCACAGCTCAAAAGCATCAGTTTCTTGGTGCTCAGCTTTCCTCACAGTCCAACTCTCACATCCATACACGACCACTGGAAAAACCATAACCTTGACCAGACGGACCTTTGTTGGCAAAGTAATGTCTCTGCTTTTTAATATGCTATCAAGGTTGGTCATAACTTTCCTTCCAAGGAGTAAGCATCTTTTAATTTCATGGCTGCAATCACCATCTGCAGTGATTTTGGAGCCCCAAAAAATAAAGTCTAACACTGCTTCCACTGTCTCCTCATCGATTTCCCATGAAGTGATAGGACCAGATGCCATGATCTTAGTTTTCTGAATGTTGAGCTTTAAGCCAACTTTTTCACTCTTCTCTTTCACTTTCATCAAGAGGCTCTTTAGTTCTTCTTCACTTTCTGCCATAAGGGTAGTGTCATCTGCCTATCTGAGGTTATTGATATTTCTCCCGGCAATCGTGATTCCAGCTTGTGCTTCATCCAGCCCAGCGTTTCTCATGATGTACTCTGCATATAAGTTAAATAAGCAGGGTAACAATATACAGACTTGATGTACTCCTTTTCCTATTTGGAACCAGTCTGTTGTTCCATGTCCAGTTCTAACTATTGCTTCCTGACCTGCACACAGGTTTCTCAAGAGGCAGGTCAGGTGGTCTGGTGTTCCCATCTTTTTCAGAATTATCCACAGTTTATTGTGGTCCACACAGTCGAAGGCTTTGGCATAGTCAATAAAGCAGAAATAGATGTTTTCTGGAACTCTCTTGCTTTTTTGATGAGCCGGCAGATGTTGGCAATTTGATCTCTGGTTCCTCTGCCTTTTCTAAAACCAGCTTGAACATCTGGAAGATCTCGGTTCACATATTGCTGAAGCCTGGCTAGGAGAATTTTGAGCATTGCCTTACTAGCGTGTGAGATGAGTGCAATTGTGCAGTAGTTTGAACATTCTTTGGGATTGCCTTTCTTTGGGATTGGAATGAAAACTGACCTATTCCAGTCCTGTGGCCACTGCTGAGTTTTCCAAATTTGCTGGCATATTGAGTGCAACACTTACATAGCATCATCTTTCAGGATTTGAAATAGCTCAACTGGAATTCCATCACACCCATAAGCTTTGTTCATAGTGATGCTTTCTAAGGCCCACTTGACTTCACATTCCAGGATGTCTGGCTCTAGGTGAGATATCACACCATCGTGATTATCCAGGTCATGAAGATCTTTTTTGTACAGTTCTTCTGTGTATTCTTGCCACCTCTTCTTTATATCTTCTGCTTCTGTTAGGTCCATACCATTTCTGTCCTCTATCGAATCCATCTTTGCGTGAAATGTTCCCTTGGTGTCTCTAATTTTCTTGAAGAGATCTCTAGTCTTTCCCATTCTGTTGTTTTCCTCTATTTCTTTGCACTGATCGCTGAGGAAGGTTTTCTTATCTCTCCTTGCTATTCTTTTGAACTGTGCATTCAAATGGGAATATCTTTCCTTTACTCCTTTGCTTTTTACTTCTCTTCTTTTCACAGCTATTTGTAAGGCCTCCTCAGACAACCATTTTGCCTTTTTGCATTTCTTTTCCATGGGGATGGTCTTGATCCCTGTCTCCTGTACAATGTCATGAACCTCCGTCCTCCAACTAATAAAAATAAATGAAAAAAAAAAAAAAAGAAAACAGGGAACAGATTTCAACAGACACTTCTCTAAAGAAGAACATGCACATAGTCAATAAACATAAAAAATAAGCTCAACATCATTTGTCATCATAGAAACACAAATCAAAACCACAATGAGATACCATTTCACAAATGTTAGCATTGCTAACATAAAATAATAATAACAAAATAACAAGTCTGGGCAAAATTGCTGAGAAATTAGAGCCGTTATATATTGCTAGCAGCAATATAAAATGATATCAGCCACTTTTTTTTTATTTCAGCCAATTTTGAAAAGAGTTTCACAAAACGTTAAACACAGAGTTTCTATATGACTCAGCAGTTCCTTTCCCAGGTATCAACACAAGAGAAATTAATGTTTCATGCAAAAACTAATACTTAAACTTGTTCATAGCTACAAATTCATAACAGCCAAAAAGTGAAAACAATCTGTCTACCAGCTAGTCAATGGACAAATAAAATGTAGCATATCTATAATGAAACAACATTCAGCAATTAAAAAGGAAAAAGCATATTTTTAGGGCAGTGAAAATTCTCTGTGTGATTTTATAATGATGGATATTTGTCAATATGTTGTTGTTGTTCAGTTGCTAAGTCACATCCAACGCTTAGCGACCCGTTGGACTGCAGCATGCCAGGGTTCCCTATTCTCCACTATCTCCCAGAGTTTGCTCAAATTCATGTCTATTAAGTCAGTGATGCTATCTAACCATCTGTCAGTATATATGTGTCCAAACCCACAGAATATACAGCAGCAAAAGTGAACCTATAAACGATGGATAACTCTGGGTGATTATGTGTCATTGTAGGTCCATCCCTGGTAACATTGTACAATGCACAAAACTACAATGGTACAATACACCAAATTACCATTCTGGTGAGTAACGCTGACAATGCAGGGAGACAATACATGTATGGGAGCAGGAGAGGTATGAGAAAACTATCTTCTTCTCAATTATGTTGTGAAACTAAAACTTCTGTAAAGAGTAAAATCTTTTTAAAAATACAGAGTTGATAAATTAGATATTTGGGATTACTAAACTGACATTACTATATATAAAATAAACAAGACCAATTGTATAGCAAAAACAACACCCAGTTTTGGATGTGACTGGTGATGGAAGTAAAGACCGATGCTATAAAGAGCAACACTGCATAGGAACCTGGAATGTTAGGTCCGTGAATCAAGGCAAATGGAAGTGGTCAAACAGGAGATGGCAAGAGTGAACGTCGACATTTTAGATATCAGTAAACTAAAATGGACTGGAATGGGTGAATTTAACTCCAATCAGTTCAGTTCAGTCGCTCAGTCGTGTCCAACTCTTTGCGACCCCATGTTCGCAGCACACCAGGCCTCCCTGTCCATCACCAACGCCTGGAGTTTACTCAAACTCATGTCCATCGAGTTGGTGATGCCATCCAGCCATCTCATCCTCTGTCGTCCCCTTCTCTTCCTGCCCCCAATCCCTCCCAGCATCAGGGTCTTTTCAAATGAGTCAACTCTTCACATGAGGTGGCCAAACTATTGGAGTTTCAGCTTCAGCATCAAGCCTTCCAATGAACACCCAGGACTGATCTCCTTTAGGATGGACTGGTTGGATCTCCTTGCAGTCCAAGGGACTCTCAAGAGTCTTTTCCAACACCACAGCTCAAAAGCATCAGTTTTTTGGTGCTCAGCTTTCTTCACAGTCCAACTCTCACATCCATACATGACCACTGGAAAAACCATAGCCTTGACTAGACGGACCGTTGTTGGCAAAGTAATGTCTCTGCTTTTTAATATGCTATCTAGGTTGGTCATAACTTTCCTTCCAAGGAGTAAGCATCTTTTAATTTCATGGCTGCAATCACCATCTGCAGTGATTTTGGAGCCCCCAAAAATAAAGTCTGACACTGCTTCCACTGTTTCCCCATCTATTTCCCTGAACTGATGGGACCAGATGCCATGATCTTAGTTTCCTGAATGTTGGGCTTTAAGCCAACTTTTTCACTCTCCTCTTTCACTTTCATCAAGAGGTTCTTTAGTTCCTTTTCACTTTCTGCCATAAGGGTAGTGTCATCTGCCTATCTGAGGTTATTGATATTTCTCCCGGCAATCGTGATTCCAGCTTGTGCTTCATCCAGCCCAGCATTTCTCATGATGTACTCTGCATATAAGTTAAATAAGCAGGGTGACACTATACAGCCTTGATGTACTCCTTTTCCTATTTGGAACCAGTCTGTTGTTCCATGTCCAGTTCTAACTGTTGCTTCCTGACCTGCATAAAGGTTTCTCAAGAGGTGGGTCAGATGGTCTGGTATTCCCATCTCTTTCAGAATTTTCCACAGATCTCTGTTCATTTCCAAGACAGACCAGTCAATATCACGGTAATCCAAGCCTATGCCCCAACCAGTAATGCTGAAGAAGCTGAAGTTGAATGGTTCTATCAAGACCTACAAGACCTTTTAGAATGAACACCCAAAAAAGACGTCCTTTTCATTATAGGGGACTGAAAAGCAAAAGTAGGAAGTCAAGAAACACCTGCAGTAACAGGCAAATTGGCCTTAGAGTATGGAATGAAGCAATGCAAAGGCTAATAGAGTTTTGCCAAGAGAACACACTGGTCATAGCAAATACCCTCTTCCAACAACACAAGAGAAGACTCTACACATGGACATCACCAGATGGTCAATACCGAAATCAGATTGATTATATTCATTGCAGCCAAAGATGGAGAAGTTCTATACAGTCAGCAAAAACAAGACCTGGAGCTGACTGTGGCTCAGATCATGAACCCCTTATTGCCAAATTCAGACTTAAATTGAAGAAAGTAGGGAAATCCACTAGACCATTCAGGTATGACCTAAATCAAATGCCTTACAATTATACAGTGGAGGTGAGAAATAGATTCAAGGGATTAGATCTGATAGACAGAGTACCTGAAGAACTATGGACAGAAGTTTGTGACGTTGTACAGGAGGCAGTGATCAAGACCATATCCAAGGAAAAGAAATGCAAAAGGGCAAAATGGCTGTTTGAAGAGGCCTTACAAATAGCTGTGAAAAGAAGAAAAGTGAAAGGCAAAGGGGAAAAGAAAAGATATTCCCATTTGAATGCAGAGTTCCAAAGAATAGCAAGGAAAGATAAGAAAGCCTTCCTCAGTGATCAATGCAAAGAAATAGAGGAAAACAACAGAATGTGAAAGACTAGAGATCTCTTCAAGAAAATTAGAGATACCAAGGGAACATTCCATGCAAAGATGGACAGAATAAAGGACAGAAATGGTATGGACCTAACAGAAGCAGAAGATAATAAGAAGAGGTGACAAGAATACACAAAAGAACTATACAAAATCGATCTTCATGACCCAGATAATCACAATGGTATGATCACTCACCTAGACAGACATCCTGGAATGAAAAGTCAAGTGGGCCTTAGGAAGCATCACTACGAACAAAGCTAGAAGAGGTGATAGAATTCCAGTTAAGCTATTTCAAATCCTGTAAGATGATGCTGTTAAAGCGCTACACTCAATATGCCAGCAAATCCGGAAAACTCAGCAGTGGCCACAGGACTGGAATAGGTCAGTTTTCATTCCAATCCCTAAGAAAGGCAATGCCAAAGAATGCTCAAACTACTGCACAATTGCACTCATCTCTCATGCTAGTAAAGTAGTGTTCAAAATTCTCCAAGCCAGGCTTCAACCGTACATGAATCATGAACTTCCAGATGTTCAAGCTGGTTTTAGAAAAGGCAGAGGAACCAGAGATCAAATTGCCAACATTCGATGGATCATCAAAAAAGCAAGAGAGTTCCAGAAAGCATCTACTTTTGCTTTATTGACTATGCCAAAGCCTTTGACTGTGTGGACCACAACAAACTGTGGAAAATTATTAAAGAGATGAGAATACCAGACCCCCTCACCTGCCTCCTAAAAAAATCTATATGCAGGTCAGGAAGCAACAGTTAGAATTGGACATGGAAAAACAGACTGGTTCCAAATAGGAATAGGAGTACTTCAAGGCTGTATATTGTCATCCTGCTTATTTAACTTATATGCAGAGTACATCACAAGAAACTCTGTGCTGGATGAAGCACAAGCTGAAATCAAGATTGCAGGGAGAAATACCAATAAGCTCAGATATGCAGATGGCACCACTCTTATGGCACAAAGTGAAGAAGAACTAAAGAGCCTCTTGATGAAAGTGAAAGAGGAGAGTGAAAAAGTTGGCTTAGAACTCAACATTCAGAAAACTAAGATCATGGCATCTGGTCCCATCACTTCATGGCAAATAGATGGGAAAACAGTGGAAACAGTGTCAGACTTTATTTTGGGGGGCTCCAAAATTACTGCAGATGATGACTGAAGCCATGAAACTAAGAGACCCTTGCTCCTTGGAAGAAAAGTTATGACCAACCTTGATAGCATAATAAAAAGCAGAGATATTACTTTGCCGACAACGGTCCGTCTAATCAAAGCTATTTTTTTTTCCAGTAGTCATGTATGGTTGTGAGAGTTGGACTATAAAGAAAGCTTAAGAATCGATGCTTTTGAATTTTGGTGTTGGAAAGACACTTGAGAGTCCCTTGGACTGCAAAGAGATCCAACCAGTCAGTCCTAAAGGAAATCAGTCCTGAATATTCACTGGAAGGACTGATGCTGAAGCTGAAACTCCAATACTTTACCACCTGATGCGAAGAACTGACTCATCTCAAAAGATCCTGATGCTGGGAAATATCAAAGGCAGGAGGAGAAGGGGACGACAGAGGACGAGATGGTTGGATGCCATCACCTACTCAATGGGCATGAGTTTGAGTAAACTCCAGGAGTTGGCGATGGTCAGGCAGGCGTGGCGTGCTGCAGTTCATGGGGTCGCACAGAGTTAGACACGACTGAGTGACAGAACTGAACTGAAACTGATGTTACTGTATGTGAAATAAACAAGACCAACTGTATAGCACAAGGAACCAAGCAACTATATTCAATATGTTGTAACAGGTTATGGTGCTCGAGAAGATTCTTAAGAGTCCCTTGGACAGCAAGGAGATCAAACCAGTCAATCCTAAAAGAAATCAACCCTAAATATTCACTGGAAGGACTGATGTTGAAACTGAAGCTCCAATACTTTGGCCACCTGATGCGAAATGCTGATTCACTGAAAAAAACCATGATGCTGAGAAAGACTGAGGGCAAGAGGTGATGGGGGAGACAGAGGATAAGATGGGTAGATAGCATCACTGATTCAATGGACCTGAGTTTGAGCAAACTCCGGGAGATAGTGAAGGACAAGGAAGCCTGGCATGCAGCAGTTCACGGGGTTTCAAAGAGTTGAATACACCTTAGCAACCGAACAATAGCAATTTGTAATGGAAAAGAATCTCAGAGTGTATACACATATATGTATGTAACTGAATCACTCTGCTGTGCACTTGAAACTAAGGCAACATTTAAAGTTAACTCTGCTTCAAATTTTTAGTGGTTAAAAAACAAAAAAATAAATGGTTAAGAGCAGATACAAAATAAAGCATTTCTATATGTTTTCATCTTTATTATGTTCAGAAACTGGCTAAACTAATCCATGGTATTATTAAGGATATTAGTTTCTTGTAAAGAAGGGCTAAATTTGGAAATGGTACATCAAGGGAGCTTGTAGGATCCTAGTAATGTTCTATTTCTTCATGTGTCTAGTGGTTTCAAGGAAGTATTCACTTAAAAACTTTTTACTGTGTCCAAAACATGTGCATTTTTCTGTAGGTTAATTATACTTTAAAATAAAAATGCATTTTTAAAAGGGAAAAAAAAGGAACAAAGTACTGATACATGCTACAATATAGATGAACCTTAAAAATACTATGCTAAGTGAAAGAAGTAATACATAAAACATCACTTATTATTTGATTCCATTTATATGAAATATTTTGAAAAGGCAAACCTTTGGAGACATAAAGTAAATAGTGGTTACCTGGGCCTGGTGATGGAAATGAGAGTGATTACAAATAGGCATGAAATTTCTATTTGGAGTGATGGAAATGTTCTAAAATTAGACTGTGGTGATAGTTGCACAACTTTGAGAAGATAGTTTAAAAATTGTACACTTTAAATAGCAAAGTTTATGGCATATTAATTATAACTCAATAAAGTTGGAAAAATACAGATGAAATGGACAAATTCCTTGAAAAAGACAACTTACCAAATCTAATACATGAAATTGTTACTATATACAGATGGCATGACTAAATATAGGAAACCCTAAGGGCTCCACACAAAAACTACTAGATCTAATAAATGAACTCAACAAAGTAGCAGGATACAAGATTAACATTCAAAAATCAATTGCATTTCTTTACACTAATAATGAAATATTAGAAAAGGAATGTAAAAAATACCTTTTAAAATAGCACCCCCCCAAAAAAAAATAAAATAAAATTCCCAGGATGGCATACACCTGGAGAAAACTCTAATTCAAAAAGATACATGCACCTCTATGTGTATAGCAGCCCTATTCACAACAGCCAAGACCCGGAGACAACCTAGATGTCCACTGACAGATAAATGCATGAAGATGTGGAGCAGATACACAATGTAATCCTCCTGAATCATATTACGTGATGAAGATGTGGTGCAGATGCACAAGGTAATCCTCCTGAATCATATTACGTGATGAAGATGCGGTACAGATACACAATGTAATCCTTCTGAATCATAACACATGGAATCTAGAATATAGCACAAATGAACCTATCTACAAAACATAAACAGACTTACAGACACAGAGAACAGCCCTGTGGTTGCCAAGGGGGAGTGGGTGGAAGAGGGATGGACTGGGAGTTTGGGATTAGCAGATGTTTACATATAGGATGAATGAACAACAAGGTCTTACTGTACAGCACAGGGAACTATATTCAATAATCCTGTGATAATAATGCAAAAAATATAAAAAAAGAATGTTTACATGTGTATAACTGAGTCACTTTTTTTACAGCAGATTAGTACAACATCGTAAATCAACTATCCTTCAATAAGATAAACAAAAATTTTTAAAAAGGAAATAGAAAGTCTGAACGAAATTAAAGATCAAGGACACACATCCTTAAGCAAAAACGTTCCCACAAAGAAAATTTCAGTTCCAGACAGCTTGCAGTAAACTCTGCTGAACACTTAAGGAAAAAATAAAACCAATCTTAACAAACAAAAAACTCGCTCAGAGACTAGAGAAGAGGAATATTTTCCAACTCATTTTATAAGATTAGCATAACCTTGGAGTTTCCTTCTATTACTAGATTACTGAGCGTTTAATTGTTAAATTTTACATAAAATTTTTTCTGCCTCTGCTGAGGTGATTATATGGGGTTTTCTCCTTTATGTAAAAACGATAATATGTTATGACAAAAAGCCTTCCCAGACGGCTCAATAGGAAAGAATTCACCTGCTGGCGCAGGAGGTACAGGAGACGTAGTTTTGATCTCAGTTGCGAAGATCCCCTGGTGAAGGAATGGCAACCTGCTCTAGTATTCTTGCCTGGTGCATCCCAAAGACAGAGAAGCCTGGCAGGCTACAATCCGTGCGATCACAAAGAGTTGGACACAACTGAGTACACACATACACGTTACAACCAAGTGGAACTTATGCCAGGAATGTAATCTTAGAATAAGAAAAAAAACCACAAATTATAAAAGACTATTAAATTAGACTTCACTAAATTTAAAGAATTTGTGTCTAAAAAAGAAATAACAATTGTTGGCAAGGATATAGAGAAAAGGGAACCCTTGTGCCTGGTTGGTGGGGATGTAAATTGGTGCAGCCACTATAGAAAACAGTATGGAGGTTCCTCAAAATTTTTTAAATAACTAGGATATGGATCCACATGATCCAACCTCTCAGTATTTATTCAAAGAAAATGAAAATATTAACTAGAAAAGATATATGCACTCTCATATTCATTACAGCATTATTTACAAAGCCAAGATATGGAAACAATCCAGGGATCCATCAATGGATGAATGGATAGAGAAATTCTTGCCATTTGTGACAGCATGAATGAGGGTATTATGCTAAGTGAAATAAGTCAGACAGAGAAAGACAAACATTGTATGATCTCATTTGTATGTGAAATTGAAATTTTAAAAAATAATTGAAAAAAAAAAAACACTTAAAACTCACCAAACTTATAGAGAAAAGATTTGTGGCTGCCAGAGGTGGTGGTTAGGGAGGGTGGGCAAAATGAGTGAAGGGGGTCAAAAGGTACAAACTTTCAGTTATAAAATAAGTAAGTCATAGGGATGTTTGGAAGTCATGCCTGCTGTATATTTACAGAATAGTGAGTAAGCTAATAATATTGTGTTGTATATTTGTAAGTTGCTAACAGAATAAATCTTAAAAGTTCTCATCACAAGAAAAAAAACCATAACCAAGACTTCTCTGGGGGTTCAGTGGTTGAGAATCCACTTACCAATGCAGGGGATTGATCCCTAGTCTGGGAAGATTCAACATATCATAGGGCAACTAAGCCCATGAGCCACAAATACAGAAGCCCACGCATCTAGAGCCCGTGCTCTGCAACAGAAGAAGCCACCACAACTGAGAAGCCCGATTACTGCAACAAAGAGTAGCCTCTGCTCACCACAACTAGAGAAAGCCCCATGGGAAGCAATGAGGAGCCAGCAGGTAAAACAAAAAGAAAAAAAAACAAACTGTAACCATGCATGTTAACAAATATTCACCAGACTTATCCTGGTGCTCATTTTGCAACACATAAAAATATAACATCATGCTATACACCTGAAACTAACATAATATTTTATGTCAATTATACCTCAATTTGAAAACCTTAAAAAAAAAAAAGAATAAAAAGAATGAAAAGATATGGAAACAATCCAGGGATCCATCAATCGATGAATGGATTAAAGGAAATCTTGCCATTTGTGACAACATGGATGGATATACTAAGGGAAAAGACACTAACCCTAATAAAAACCAGTATACCAACATTAACAGCAAACATATACATTTTTTAAAGATTGCTAGAAATAGTTACTGTGTAATAGCAGAAGTTTCAATTAATTAGGAAGATATAATATTTCAATATTATATGCATAACATTGTGAAATATATAAAGCAAGAACTTAACGTATCACAAAAGGATAAATACACTATCAAGTTAAGCAATTTCAACCTGGCAAATATTACCTCATCCAGTGATATACCATGTTGCCATCATATAACCCTAAGAGCATTTCACCTTTGTGACATTCCTCATCAAACCTATAACTCCAATCTATGAGAAAAACATCAGACAGACAGAAATTGAAAGACATTCTACAAAACATCTGATTAGTATTCCTCAAAATTGTCAGTCATCCAAAACATAGAAAGGCTAAGAAACTGTCACAGAACAGAGGGTACCAGGAGACAAGATGACTAAATGCAATCAGGTATCCTGAATGGAATTCTGAAACAGAGTAAAAGACATCAGTGGAAAATGATTGAAATTTAAATGATTCTAATTGTAATGTATCAATGTTGGTTTGCTAGTTGTGACAAATGCACCATGGAAAGTTAAGATGTTAATGCTGGGGAAAACTGGGTGAGAGATATATAGGAAATCTCTGTACCAAATCTACAAGTTTTCTGTAAATCTAAAGCCATTCTAAATTGCAAATTTATTTTTTAAATTTCTGTTCATCAAAAGACACCAATAAAGAAAATATCATTAAGGGAAGGAAAAGACAAAAACACTGACTGGGAGAAAATATTTGCAATAAATACATCTAATGAAGAACTCAATTCTTTTTTAAAAAAAGCATATATAATACATACCATATAGACATATACACAAATGTATGTGTGGGGGGGAAGGAGGGGGGTATATGCATGCTCAGTCGCTTCAGTTGTGTCTGACTTTTTGTGATCCCATGGACTGCAGTCACCAAGCTCCTCTGTCCATGAGATTCTCCAGGCAAGAATACCAGAGTGGGTTGCCATTTCCTCCATATATATACATATATACACATACATACATCCAGTGGTATACCTTGGGCAGGGCAGTGGGCAAGTCTGCCTTGGGTATAGGCAATAAAATGGTGTACTGTTTGTAGAGAATGTAAAAGCAACAATTAAACTGACTGAAAGTCAGTCTACACTTCATTACCATGTACTAGAAATTCCAAACAATGTCAAAATAAAATACTCATCTAGAAAAACAAACAAGCAAATTTTGTTAGTGTCCACAGATCTCAAGTAACCTAAGATCCTTTCAGAGAGTCTATGGGGTAAACAATTGTCATAATAGTATAAAACATTATTTGCCTTCTCACTGTGTTAATTATGTACACTGATGATCCAGAAGCAACGGTGAGTAAAACTGCTCACTCCTCAGCACCAGCCAGGGCAGTGTCACAGACTGCACTGGAACATTGTATTCTTCACCACTAAACGCAATTAACAACAATAAAAAAAAAAAACCTAGCCTCACTGAAAAATAGCCCTAATGAAACAGTAAACATTTTACTAAATCTTGACCTTTGAGCACTCATCTTTTTTCTGTAATGAAATGGAAAACAAAGCATTTCTGTTGTCTCAATGCTGCTTATTTGAATTGTGAGCTGATTTATCCACTTTTAAATGAAAACACCATTTTGACTTGAGAAGACAACTGAAAGACTATAGTTAATCAGACCTGGTGATTCAGCAGACATTTTTCTTGAAAATGAACCAAGTGAGTCTGGCATTTCAAGGAAAACAACTTAAATATCTGCTCCTAAGATTTGAGCTTTCAAACCAAATCAAATGCTAGAAACACTCTAAGCTTGAAAGCTTCTGTGAGCTTACAAACTCTTCCGATGAGATCAGTGGTGATATTAACAAACGTGATATTTTTGCTATTGTAAAACCAAACGTGTCAAAACAAAAAACAAACAAACAAAAACTAAATGTGTCAACATTTAGAAAAGCTGCATTAACTCCAAGAAGTAAGCAATATCTTCCAAATCACCAGTGCATAATGCTACAAAGTCATACACATGTAAAAAGATTCACTCAGAATGTAAGAAAGACCAACAGATTTTAATATAACAGTATGCAAAGTTCAATTATGTGATTTCAGGAAACATAAAATTAATGTGTAAGAAACTACTTCCTAAAAGAAAAAAAAAAAAAACTACTTCCTTTGTCAAGTTTTGGTGGAATATTAAAGAAGAGTACCTACATTATTTTTATTATTAAATAAAATAAAGAGGTTATTAAAATACCCTCTCCAACCACACATTTGCATAAAGCTAGATTTGTTTCATACACATTAACTAAAACAACATATTGCAATAGATTGGATGCAGAAGCATCTATGAGACTCCAGTTACATAAATGTAAAATGATATCATTCTTATATTAAATTTTCCTTTATTTTGGGAAATTATTTTTTATGGATGCTACTATGTATTTTAATATACAGTGGGTTTATTATATAATTTAAGATGGAAATTTGCTTTTAAAATAATTACGCTTTTGAGGTGACTTTTGCCTGCAGGGTTGCTTCTCCGACATTCTGTTCATGGCTGTGATAAAGGCCACAAACTCCAACGCTGAGGTGGCACAGGCCCAGCACATATTTATATATGCACCGCCTGAGGGCTGCAGGATGTGTTGCGAACCAACTTGGGTCCCAAGGGCACCATGAAAATGCTTGTTTCTGGGGCAGGAGATGTCAAACTCACCAAAGATGGCAATGTGCTGCTCCATGAGGTGCAAATTCAACACCCAATAGCTTCCTTGATAGCAAAAGTAGCAACAGCCCAGGATGACATTACAGGAGATGGTACTACTTCAAATGTTCTAATCATTGGAGAGTTACCAAAACAAGCTGATCTTTACATTTCTGAGGGTCTGCACCCTAGAATAATAGCTGAAGGCTTTGAAATTGCAAAAATAAAGGCACTTGAAGTTTTGGAACAAGTTAAAATTAAAAAAGAGATGAAGAGAGAAATCCTTTTAGATGTGGCTAGAACATCTCTACAAACTAAGGTTCACCCTCAACTGGCTGATGTGTTAACAGAGGCTGTGGTGGATTCTGTTTTGGCAGTCAGGAGACTGAGTTATCCTATTGATCTCTTCATGGTAGAAATCATGGAGATGAAGCATAAATCGGAAATGGATACAAAGTTGATCAAAGGGTTAGTTCTGGATCATGGTGCCCATCATCCACATGTGAAGAAACAAGTAGATATGCATTTATCCTTACCTGTAATGTATCACTAGAATATGAAAAAACTGAGGTGAGCTCTGGTTTCTTTTATAAGACTGCAGAAGAGAAAGAGAAATTGGTAAAAGCTGAAAGAAAATTTATTGAAGACAGAGTATAAAAAATAATAGACTTGAAAGACAAAGTCTGTGCTCAGTCCAATAAAGGATTTGTTGTCATTAATAAAAAGGGAATTGATCCATTTTCCTTAGACACTCTTGCAAAACATGGCATTTTAGCTCTTTGTCGAGCAAAAAGAAGAAACATGGAAAGACTCTCTCTTGCTTGTGGTGGAGTGGCTGTGAATTCTGTTGAAGACCTCAGTGTAGATTGCTTGGGATATGCTGGTCTTATATATGAGTACACATTAGGTGAGGAAAAGTACACTTTTATTGAGGACTACATTAACCCTTGCTCTGTCACCTTGTTGGTTAAGGGACCAAATAAGCATACTCTCACACAAATCAAGGATATTGTAAGGGATGGACTTCGTGCCATCAAAAATGCCATTGAAGATGGTTGTGTTGTTCCGGGAGCAGGTGCTGTTGAAGTGGCAATAGCTGAAGCTCTAGTTACATACAAGCACACGATACAAGGAAGAGCTCATCTTGGAGTCCAAGCTTTTGCTGATGCTTTACTCATTATCCCTAAGGTTCTTGCTCAGAATTCTGGTTATGACCTGCAGGAAACACTAGTAAAAGTCCCCGGCTGAGCATTCAGATTCAAAACAACCAGTTGGCATAGACCTGAATACGGGTGAGCCAATGGTAGCAGCAGATGCAGGAGTGTGGGATAATTATTGTGTAAAAAAACAACTTCTTCACTCTTGCACTGTGATTGCCACCAACATTCTCCTGGTTGATGAAATTATGCGAGCTGGTATGTCTTCTTTCAAAGGGTGACTGAGTTCAAAATCAACTCTTCCAGAAGCTGAGACTCAGCACATTTTACATCCAATTCCCATTATGGAGCCTGAGCCATTCTTAATTTTGACACAATAAATGCAGTTTATATTTGTTGGTTTTAAAAAATAAAATAAAATAATTACACTTTTTTTCAGTTTTCATTTCTAACAAGGTCAATGTCAATAGATATAATTCACATAAACAAAACACTGGACTTCCCTGGCAGTCCAGTGGTTAAAACCCCCATGCTCCCACTGTAAGGATCCTGAGTTCTATCCCTGGTTGGGGAACCTAGATCCTACATGCCCTTTGGCAAGACCAAAAAAAAGGCAAAGAGCTCAAAAATTTGTAAGAGTGCAATGAAGTCCTGAGACTAAAAAGTTTGAGCACTGCTCTTCTAAAACAACTGCTATTAATAATGTTGAATTTTAGTAATACATTTAAGCATTAAATTAGCACATATTTATTGCTCTCTGTAATGAACATTTATTCTAGGTGGAAATTCATTCAAAGAACTTTACTTCTTCAGTTAGCTCACTACACACAGACTCGTTACATGCATGTCATTTCAAAGTAAATTCTCAACTCAGAATCATTCAAGCTTACATCATGCATAGTTTCTATCTCCACCTCTGTAGTATTACACATTCCTACTTTCAAACAGTGGATTCAAAATAAAATGATAGAACAGTCATCATAGAGACAAACAGAACTCAAGTACTTTTGCTTAAAATTTAAAACAATGAAATAGTGTAAACTCTTCCATGTAAATTTTTTGTTAAGAATGAGTTTTAGTTCAAGAAATATTTTGCTAAATTTCAATAATGTCTGTAAAACTGAAATGTATTCTTTCAAAATTGTCCATTGTTTTTAACCTGAAGAACAAATCAAGAAAATAATTATTTTTGTCATAGAGAGGAGGGGGACATTAACAAACAATATCCTCTTAGGGCATCATATACACTTGATAATCATTGCTACCACAACACTGAATGATAAGATATTGGATATTTTCCTCCCAAGTTCATTGTTAAAGACCTTTATTAATGATATCCATAGCGCCTATATTCATATGTCCTTTTTTTCTGATTATTCTGATTATTCCACTAAAAATTATAATTATGAGATACATCTATGTTGTTGCAGACACCAGTAGTTCAATTTCTTCAGTTTTCTCAGTCTGGGGTCATTTTTCACAATCTCAGTCATGTCAACTCAAGTGAATCCCTCTCAACTCCTTAGCAATTAAGGTGCTCCTTCACATCTCACAGCATTTTGTAGGTTTGTAACTTGACCTGATCACTTATCACATTGAAGTTAGTCTATTATCTCTTTTAAGTTAGAGAGCTGGGGAACCCCTCTCCTAGCCCAGGGCCTGACACATAATAGGATCTTATTTATATTATTCAGGTTTCTCCATCAAAGCAGAACCAATAGGAATATAGCTATATCTATTCATATCTATGTCTACAGCTGTCTATCTGGGCTGTCCTGGTGGCTCAGACCATAAAGAATCCGTGTGCAATGCAGGAGACCTGGGTTCAATCCCTGGGTTGGGAGAAGAGAACGTCCCTGGATAAGAGAACAGCTACCCACTCCAGTATTCTTGCCTGGAGAATTCCACTGACAGAGGAACCCGGCAGGCTCAGTCCATGGGGTCACAAAGACTGGGGCACAACTGCGTGATTTGCACTTTATAACTGTCTGTCTACACACACACACACACACACACATACAACTATACAGCTGTAAACACAGCCAAGCTGATGATGAAGTCTGGAAGCCTAAGAAGGACCAAGATGGCTAATAGTGTAGTTCAAGACCAAATGCCAACAGGCTTAAAACCCAGGAAAAGCCCAGGTTTCAACTTAACTCCAAAGGCAGGAAAGAATAGCTATTCTACCTTGAGGTCCTTCGACAGAAGGAGTTCGCTCTTATTCAGCCTTTTTGTATTATTTGGGCCTTCTACTAATAGGATGAGGTCCTCCCACATTAGAGAGTAATCTGCTTTACTCAGCCTACTATTCAACTGTTAAAGTCATGCATAAACATCCTCACAGAAAACCCCAAATAATGTTTAACCAAATATCTGGGCACCTTGTGGCCAAATCAGGCTGACACACAAAATTAACTATCACATTAATTAATGCTTTTCTGTCTGCACTAGTCTTTGCCATCCATATTTCAGAAGAATATACACATAAAAATCATATTTATAAAGCAGAGTAAAATAAGGCTAATGAGGGGTGTTCGGGATTTGAGTTTTACTTCCTCTAAGAGTCAACTTTTTACCTGAGGAGTGAGGGATGAGTAAGATTCTGATAAGAGAAGATTGTGTTATTTGGGGGGCAGGATATTATAGACATCATAAGCAACTTCAACCCAAAAGGCTCTTTCCCAGTTTGCATTCAGATCACATTTGTAAAGCAAAGTCTTTGTCTAAAGAAGATTGCTGAGACTGATACTCAGATAACTAAACATACAGGAGCTACCCAACCTGGGAGAAATTCAAAAATTTCTCTAGTGCTAGAATATCCAGTGCTGTTATCCTTAAGGATCAGTCTTGGCTCTGAATTAGTTACCATGGAGACCACCTAAATCTTATGATTTTCCTTAGAGATGTCCAAGAAAACTCAGACAGATACCTATTCAGAAAATATTCTAATACACATCTTCACACCAAAATGAAGGACTAGGTCCTTTGCAGAAAACAAAAGCAATGGTGTTGATGCAAGAACGTGAAAGCTTGTTTCACTGAAAGTGCAAATCTTGCTAAGTAACTTTAATCACTATTTGTGTTCTATTTCACTTTTCTGATTTCTAAGTAAAACATGTTTATTTTAGAAAATTTGGAAAATACATAAAAATATGAAAAAGAAACTTAAAATTATCCATAGTCATTTTTCTCCTTTTATAATGAGAAGAGTAAAAAGTAAAACATGCAAGCTTTTCCTCCTCCCCTCCAATCTCACCAACTCCTTCCCTGAGATAACCATCTTTACTGATTTGATCCTTATCAGCCCTGCCAATTTCTCTCCTGCTTATTCATTCGTTTTTTGATTCCAACGAATATTACTGAGTGGGCACCGTGGACTAAGACTCTAAACACCAGATTTAAATGCCAGTGACACAGCTGTAAGATCTCTGTTCCCAGGAGTTACACCATAGTGAGAGAACTCACAATAAACCAGTAAACAATACATAAACAAAAAATACCAGCTAGTAGTAAATGTTATATAGAAAATAAGATGGCATTATTATACCCGAGATTAAATACTGTGAAGATAAAATCAGCCAAGTGAAGACTGGGGAGATCAGAGAGGGAGCAGGGAGGATGTGATTCCTTAAATAAATACAAAAAGGCCAGTGTGGCTCCTTAACATGGAGGGAGGGAGTTAGGAGATGCTTTTGAAGACATGAGCCAGGGAAACATCATGGAAGATGTGACATCATCCTTCCTTTGGGAAGAAGAATGTCAAAAGAATTCGGCCTTTAAGTGCAAGGGGGAAGACATTGAAGAGTTTTAAGAGGGGAGTGATATGCTCTGATCTGCATGTTCTAAATTTTTACTCTGGCTTCACTGTGGAGAATATACCAAGAGCAAAGATTCCCAACATGAGGTCATGCGGTACACAGACACTCCCAAGAAGTCCGCAAATACAATCAGGGGGCTCATTACCTTAAATGGGAGAAAATTACCTGGCCTGGTCCCATAAAGACATAAAAACTCTCAATATGGTTCTATTTTGTCTGTGCTCCAATTCCTCTTTTCAAAATACCCTCTCTGATTTCCAGAGTGCCATAGTGGCAGGATTCCCTATTTTATAGGCAGGCTCTTCCTTTTTTCTGGTTTTTCCCTTAAGATAGTGTTTAAATCTAAACCCTAGTGGAGGCCCACTAACTTAAAAGGCTTAGATTCAAAGACAAACCTAGTCTTATGTCAAGTAACCAGACTGAGAGTGACTTTGGGGTCAGGGTAAGAAGAATCACCAGAATTTGAACTCAGCATGTCTACAGTCCACCCCAACTCATCTCAGAGTCTGGTTCCCTGTGAACAACTGCAGAAGAGTAGCAGATTTTTTTTTTTAATACCTTATAATAAGACAGGAAAATGGGACATGAGAAGGACACCTGTAGACGAAGAAGAAATCAAATGGCTCTTGAAACTGTTTACTTAGAAGTATTTCCCAAACATGGGCACTAGTTAAATATACAACTTCCTATGCTCCACCCCAGACATACTGACTCAGATTATCTAAAGACTGGGCCCAAAAATCACCTCTAGTGCTCATAATCAGACCATTTGGAAAACACTATATATTTGTGGGGAATAATCTAGAATACCCAAGGAACATGATGCCTATCCAAGCCTAGACTGAGAAAACACAACCTTACTCCTTTACCCCTCACACATGGTTTTGGCTTAAATAATTGTGGGCATTTTCACTGGCATATTATTTAGAAGGGTGACTAGCATATTAATAAATGAAACAATTTATATTCAATAAAACCGCTGAGATTACTGACACTGAAAAAGAGAATGACTTAATTTATCTTCCATTGTACCCTTCAAGATGTAAAATTATTTCTTTTCATGCTGCCAGAACAAGTGGACTCCATTTAGTGTGGCCGAGGACCATACAGTTTATTAAATGACACTTGGAAGCCCTCATAAAAGTGATTAATATATGTGCACTCAGTTTTGAGTACAGTCATTTTTCAGACAGTCTATTGTTTCTATACCCAGAGAACCAACTTTTGCGTGTGTGAGCTTTGTAGGAGAAAGATCTGTTTTTCAAAAGAATCATAGAACATTAGAGAATTAGATTTGGTGATCTCATCCAGCCTCAAGGCTTTAAACCCTATATATATATATTGCTGGCTCCAAATTCATATCTTGAGCCCTGACCTCTGCCTGAACCTCAGATTATTATATCCAACTGTTTACATGACATCTACAGTTTAATAAGCATTTAAAACTTTACAAACTGAAAGTGAACTTTTGATCTTCCCCGAATCCCTCATACTTTTCCATCTCAGTTAATAACATTTTCTCCAGTTGCACAATCACCTTTGATTCTTCTTTTTCTCTCACTCCACATCCAAATCCAAAGAAATCCTTTCTAATTTTCCTTTATAATATATAAATAACCCACCACTTCTCAATACCTTTACTGTAACCAGCCCAAGCCACCATCAGCACTCTCCCGGGTAAGTATAGGAGACTTTTAACTGACCCTCTTTGCTTCTACATTTGTCCCCTTCCAGCTACCTATAAAACAGCAGCTAGGGGTTCTTATTTAAGTTTTTACTTATTATGGAAGTTTTCAACAAATACAAAATAAGGGAGAACACCATAATGAAACCCCATACTTACTCATAATCCAGCTTTGACAGCTTTCAGTGCATGGCTGTTTTTGCTTCAGCTATATCATCATCTATTTTCTGTCCGCCAAAATGGAACCCTTGTTCAAACCCTCCAATGACATCCTATCTTACTCAAAATAAAATCCAAGGACTTCCCTGGTGGCCCAGTGGTTAAAGTCTGTGCTCCCAATACAGGGGGCCTGGGTTTGATCCCTGGTCAGGGAACTAGTTTCCACATGCTGCAACTAAGAGTTCACATGCCCCAACTAAGATCAAAGACACTGTGAGCTGCAACTACGACTTGGCAGAGCCAAAAAAAAAAAAAAACTTTAAAAATATATTTTTTTAAAAATTCAGAATCCTCTAGCAGCACTCAAGTGTTCTCAGTCTCCCTCACCTGTCTACCCTCACCTGTCACATTAGCTCCCAGCTAATCACTCAGTCACATCAGGATGTTCCAGTCTTGGAGGCTTTGTATTTGCTTCCTCTGCCAGGAAGGCACACTCCCCTACTGCTACCTCCAAAAATATTCCCCTGGCAAGCATGTTCCCTGCCTCCCTAAGGTCTTTAGTTTCCTACAGCCTGGTTTCGCTGACTGCCTACACAGTTTGAATCAAATAATTAGCCTTTTTGAGTTTTCTACAGATTGGCTACTCAGAGTTGAGTTTGGAAGTCCACACTGTTCACCTCTCAGCTACTCATCCATCCATAATTATGTAGGTGGGAACGCCCATCCAGTGACCTCTACCTGATGAGATGCAACTATCCTTTGTTCTCTAGTGGATCTTCCCTACCCAGGGATTGAACCGAAGTCTCCTCCATTGCAGGTGGATTCTTTACCAACTGAGCTATCAGGGAAGCCCTTGTAAAAAGACACTCTCATCCTTTCCCTGGGTAACTGGTATGCTTCCCATCACACTTAGACCAACTGGTGATTGATATACATACTGATTTAAAGAACCACTACTTCCAATCCTTCCTGAAGGTTAAAGCAACTCACTTGTCAGCCACAATAAGAACTCTGAATTTTATTCTTAGTGCTGTGCTACAACACGGTAAGAGTTCAAGAAATGCTCTTTATTATTAAAGCTGATTTTAACAAATAAAAATCGGTGGTCAATATACTTCATGACACTGAATTATACACTTTAAAGTGGTTCGAAAGTTAAGTTTTATGTCACGCGTACTGTCTGACAACAAAAACACAGACATTGGGCTCTTTAAGGGACTAGAAGCAGGCACATAACCTTCACTAGGCTTGGAGGCTTCCACCGCTCTGCCCCCAACTCCCACCTGCACCTCAGAGATCCAGGTGAGCGGAGTTAGAGGCCTGAGGCCACCTCCCTCTCCACACCGCCTCAGGGGATGAGCCCGGATTCGTTCATGTATTGACTCACCATTTGTGACTCAGTACCCAGGGGAAAGCGGTCGCAAGTCAGCTATGAAGCACTTGCATCTGCAGGAGCAGTCATCCTCCTGGCATCCTCTGGGTGGGCGTGGCGCCTCCTGGGAGAGGTCTTCCCACTCGACACTGCACCTGCTTGGCGCTCTGCCTTGCCTCACTAGTATCCCTGCCCTTGGGTGGGGTCTGGAGGACACTTGCCCTAATCTTGCTCTTGCACGAAGCTGTAATTCCTTTCTTATATTGCCCAGGCCTCCTAATTTAGGTCCCAAGGCACTGCAGCCAGCCCCATCTTTCTACAACACACAAGCCCCATTCCTTGATAATGGCCCTTCCCTACATCATTTTAGCCTCTCCTTGGACTCCCTGACTTTCTTAAAGCATTCTTAACATTTTTTTTAGAACTTTGGATGTGGCAAGCCTGGTGGTAAGTGATTAACATCCATTGTCTGATTAAATTTGTGATAGAATTTTAACTAGTAAGTTGGAAGCATCTACAGTAATTTCACAGGAAGATTTGATGGTAATCATAGTTCAGGTTTCTGCAATACTGACAGTAGTTTTAGAAAAATGAGAGATGGAGAGGGAGGGAGGGAAGGAAGGAAAGAAGGAAGGTCATTAGAGCTAGTATTTTTCATAACATGTGTTCGATGAGTGGATTTCAACAAATTCTATGATAAGTATTAGCATAATGTTATTTTGACCAAATGTTGAAATGTGGTGTGGATTGGGGTACAGAGCAAGGAATGTGTAACTTCTTGAACAAGTACACCTGAAGAATACTCAATTAGTAGACAGTGATTGGTTAATACTGAATAGTTCCTATGGGCTAGTCACCAGACTAAATGCTTTACCTGCTTTAATCCCATTTAATCCTCCCTGAGACTCTATAGGTTTATTATAATTCCTTGCCTCTTTTACAAATTAGGAAGCTGAGGCATTTATTAGTTAAATAACTTCTGCACTTCACAACTAGTAATCAATAGAAATGGAACTTGGACTCTAACGGATTCCTATCAGTGCACTTAACAGGCATACTGTCTCAACAGTAACTTGACTGGAGCACTCCATCCTTATACACTATCAATTTTTATTTATAATTTGGATAAAAATATACATGGTGTGCTGATCAAATTTAAGCCTAATCTATAGCAGGGAGGAGAAGCTAAAATTTTAGAAAGGTCAGACTAGGATTCAAAATTATATCAAAGGTTTTTTGTGGTGCTAGAACAGATAACAACTGATATTTACAATTTATTTATGCAGGATTTCTCACCCTCAAGGCAGTTAACATTTGGGGCTGGATAATCGTTTGCTGTGAGGACCTGTCCTGTGCACTGTAAGATATTTAGCAGCATCCTTGGCCTGGAATGCTTGAAGTCAATGGACCTTAGGAAGCATCACTAAGAACAAAGCCAGAGGAGGTGATGAATTCCAGTTCAGCTATTTCAAATCCTAAAAGATGATGCCATGAAAGTGATAATCTCAATATGCCAGCAAATTTGGAAAACTCAGCAGTGGCCACAGGACTGGAATAGGTCAGTTTTCATTCCAATCCCAAAGAAGGGCAGTGCCAAAGAATGTTCAAACTACCGCACAATTGTACTCATCTCACACGCTAGTAAAGTAATGCTCAAAATTCTCCAAGCCAGGCTTCAGTGATACGTGAACCGTGAAATTCCAGATGTTCAAGCTGGATTTAGAAAGGGCAGAGGAACCAGAGATCAAATTGCCAACATCTGCTGGATCATCGAAAAAGCAGGAGAGTTCCAGAAAAACATCCACTTCTGTTTTATTGACTATGCCAAAGCCTTTGACTGTGTTTATCACAACAAACTGTGGAAAATTCTTCAAGGGATGGGAATACCAGACCACCTGACCTGCCTCCTGAGAAATCTGTGTTCAGGTCAAGAAGCAACAGTTAGAACTGGACCTGGAACAATGGACTGGTTCCAAATAGGGAAAGGAGTATGTCAAGGCTGTATATTGTCACCCTGTTTATTTAACTTATATGCAGGGTACATCAGGCAAAATGCCAGGATGGATGAAACACAAGCTGGAATCGAGACTGCCAGGAGAAATATCAATAACCTCAGATACGCAGATGATACCACCCTTATGGCAGAAAGCAAAGAGGAACTAAAGAGCCTCTTGATGAAAGTGAAAGAGGAGAGTGAAAAAGTTGACTTAAAAGTCAACATTCAAAAAACTAAGATCATGGCATCCGGTCCCATCACTTCATGGCATAGATGGGGAAACAATGGAAAGAGTGTCAGACTTTATTTTCTTGGGCTCCAAAATCACTGCAGATGGTGACTGCAGCCATGAAATTAAAAGATGCTTGCTCCTTGGAAGAAAAGCTATGACCAACCTAGACAGCTTATTAAAAACCAGAGACATTACTTTACCAACAAAGGTTCATCTAGTCAAAGCTATGGTTTTTCCAGTAGTCATGTATGGACGTGAGAGCTGGACCATAAAGAAAGCTGAATGCCGAAGAAGTGATGCTTTTGAACTATGGTGTTGGAGAAGACTCTTGAGAGTCCCTTGGATTGCAAGGAGATCCAACCAGTCGATCCTAAAGGAAATCAGTCCTGTATATTCATTAGAAGGACTGATGCTGAAGCTGAAACTCCAATACTTCGGCCACCCGAGGCTAAGAACCAACTCATTTGGAAATACCCTGATGCTGGGAAAGATTGAAGGCGGGAGGAGAAAGGGATGATACAGGATGAGATGGTTGGATGGCGTCACCGACACAAAAGACATGAGTTTGAGTCGGCTCTGGGAGTTGGTGATGGACAGGGAAGCCTGGCATGCTGCAGTCCATTGGGTCACAGAGTCGGACATGACTGAGCGACTGAACTGAACTTGGCCTCTATATGCTATTAATGGCTTCCAGTTGTGACAACCAAAATTGTCTCCAAGCACTGCCATTGTAACTGAGTAGGACCTTATGAGGGCTTCCCAGAATGGACCCCCGATCCATGTCCTCTTATTGCTTTTTGTCTGTAGAAAAACTTCAAACAATAAATTTAATCAGAGAAGTGAGAAAGTGCAGAAAAGAAAACAGGCAAGCAAGACAAAATAGTAATACTTTAGCCATTAAACAAAGTCAAAGATCTTTAGTTCTTCCTCATGGACTATAGATGATATTCTGAGCTGTCCTTTGAATTGGAGATACTGAAACTCCTACTAGGTGAAAGAAGTTAATGGTATGCCACCCAGAAGCATATAGATCCCAACCTGTTGGAACCAGAAGGTTAATGACCCAGACTCCCAATTACCTCACCACCAACCAATCAGAAAAAAGTCCATAAACTGATCACACCTTGCTCTTTGAACACTGTAAAACTCCTCACTATCATTTCCCGGGCAGGACACAGTTTTCAGGGGATTAGCCCACTGTGGCCCCCTTTGCCTGGCAAAGCAATAAGGCTATTCTTTTCTACTTCACCACAAAATTCAGTCTTTTAGATTTAATCTGGCACCCTCCAGTGTACAGAGGTCAAATTTCAGCAACACTGAGTGTCACCCAGGTATAAAAAAATCACCACTGGTTAAGAACCACTGATTTAGTCTTTTGCCACATATTGTTTTTATTTAATTCTCGTAATTCTGGTAAGAGGTAGGTAAAGTTGAAATTGAAACCCAAGCTATCTGATTCTGAGTTCCAAGCTCTCATCAAAATGAGACTAAGAGATTAATGTAAATTCCTGCACTTCAAGCCAAACAACAAAAGTATAAGCCCAAGGTGAGAGAATTAGGAGTTAGCACCAGTGGAAGAAAATGTATTTAGATGAGTAAGGACTAAATAATCCTAGCCAACATTTGTCAAGGCCTTACACCTTTTCAGATTCTGCTGTGTACTAGGTACACAAATGCATTTAATCCTCATGAGTAGCTCCACAAGATAGATATTATAATCCCTATTTTGGAGTACAATAACATTGAAGTTTAAGTACATAGCATAACATAGTGGCAGAGGTAAAATGACAATGCCATGTTTTGAATTCAAGAAGTCTGACTCTAGAGTCAATGCTCTGAGCTACTAAGTAATGTTTCTCACACACGCACGTAAAGGAACCATCACAATAATGTGGCTGGGAGAAGAAGACTGGAGTATATATGTTACCCAACAAAACTAGGTCCACTCACCTGTGCACAGTAAAGCCAATCTACTGACCTCGGGTTGTGGTGAATGAAAGTGGTGATAACGCTCAAAAATCCCTAAGTCCTGCATAGGTTTGGGAAAAGAGTTTTTATAGATAAAATCTGAGGCTGGGGGGTGCAGTCTGCAGAATATGTGATACTCCTCTGATTGGTTGGTAGAGAAGTTACAGGATGGTGTTCCAGGAATATCAATCATTAGTCTTCTGGTTCCAGCCAGTCTGAAGGCCATGGGTTTATGCAAAATCTGAAGTTACCACCCTCTATTTGGGGTGAGGGTGTGTGTGTGTGTGGGGTCACCTAGTTCCTGTAGAATAACTCAGAAATGTATCTGACTGTTATGTATATCTATTGAGGAGGAACCAGGACGCTGCTTCGTTGCTGCATTATTATTTCCTTTCCTTTGTTTCTGAATTCCCTCACTCTAATTAGTAATTATTTGCATCTGCCCTTTGGAATTCAGGGAAGGTCTAGGAGGCTGAAAACTTTTTCCTCCAAATCACATACGGGGGACACGGAAGTGCCTTTGTGCCCTGGAGTGTCCCGCAGGTCCTGCTCAGTTTCAACCCCCTTTCTTTGATACTCCTCAATCTAGAGGGGAACACGTGCTGGACCAGGAAGGGAATAACATTTTGGATAGAGAAATTAACCATTAACTTGGCAGAGGAACTCAGTTTTAGGGGGACTTGGGTTCGATCCCTGGGTTGGGAAGATCCCCTGGAGGAGGGAGTGACAACCCACTCCAGTATTCATGCCTGGAGAATTCCATGGATAGAGGAGCCTGGCGGGCTATAGTCCGTAGGGTTGCAAAGAGTTGGACATGACTGAAGCGACTGAGCATGCACAGTTTCATATTTCATATTTTCATATCCTGTTCTGATGGTTAAGATGCACATAATATACAAATGTCAGCTGGAATTGCACAGGTCCTTAAGTACTTGAGCTGATGGGAGTCCACATCTCAAGGAATGTCAAAGGAGAGTTCTGTAGACTCCACAGTCTCCAGGCTCCAGTGTGTACAAGTTGTTTGTATTTTGCGTTGTATCAACTCAGATGGTGAACTGAGTTCCTTTCTTAAGTTGGCAGATCATACAATCTGACCCAAAGCTTTCCAGGATACAGTAAACTTCATTGAGATCTGTTATACTGTAAGCATGGCAGCAGATTCTATAATCACATATTAGATATTTCTGTACTGAAATCTGTTCAGACAGGAAAACAGGATTTCCTGGGGTAAGCATCTTTCCTCTCTTCATCCTGTCCTTTCTAAACTACAAATAATCCTTCTTTATTATGGAGAGCAAACTGCTCTTCCCAAAGTGCAAGGGCTTTTTGTTTCTCAAAAAGTTTAAAATCTTTATTACACTTGAAATTTCTTCTTTGTTCTTCTCCACTGGCTAGACCAGTATTTCTCAACCAAGGCTAATTTTGTCCCTAGGGGGCATTTGTAGACAATTTTGTTTGTCACAACTGCGGGAGGGAGGTGTTGTATTACTGACATCTAGTTCATAAAGGCCAGTGATGGTGCTATTCTACCAGCAACACACAGGACAGTCTCCCACAGCAAAGAATTATCTGATCTAAAATGTTAATATTTCCAAAATTGAGGAACTCTGGGCCATTGAAGAACAGAAAGATTTTCCAGAAGAAATGCAAAGACGGTAATGAAAGAACTTAAGACTGTACCAAATGAGAAATGTCTAGAGGAACCATAATGGTTTAACACAGAAAAAGGGACAACATGGGAGAATTTAAAGATAAAATTTATTTTTGAGTAGGCTCCAGTAGCTTCCCTGGTGGCTCAGCTGGTAAAGAATCCACCTGCAACACGGGAGACCTGGGTTCTATCCCTGGGTTGGGAAGATCCCCTGGAGAAGGGAACAGCTACTCACTCCAGTATTCTGTTCTGGAGAATTCCATGGACCATAGTCCATGGGGTCGCAAAGAGTCGGACATGACTGAGCAGCGACTTTCACTTCACAGGCTCCAGTAAGTAGTTATTCCAGGGAATGTTGTATGGCTTGAAATTATGAATATATCACAATTTTAAAAAAACCTACATAACTAAATCTCCTATGTCCATTTGGTACCTTTTCTTGTACTGTTTCATTTCTTCCCAAACTACAGAAATATGAAGAAAACTTTCTTTATACACTTGTTACTATAAGGAAATACTGTGTTGATATTGCCAAGATTAAATGTTTTATTATTATCTTGCTTATGGGGGAATAGAGAATTCAAGGCCCTTAAAAATTTTGATTAGTACTTTCCTGGACAAAAGAAATATATTCCTAAGTGGTGAGCCATTCCAGAGAACCTTAGAAAAAATTATTTCAAAAATGACAACCGGGAATTCCCTGGCAGTCCAGTGGTTACAACACGGAGCTTTCAATGCCAAGGGCCTGGGTTCAATACCTGTATGAGGAACTAAGATCCCACAGACTGCCTTGGCATGACCAAATAATAATAATAATAAATTTGGGGCACATAATCTTTCCAGAGTAGGTGTAAGTTGCGTGACAAATCAGGCTCCCCTTGTTTTACAATGTATGTTCTTAGTTCTACTTGAAGGGAAGGTGGAGATACCCTTTGCCATTCTATCAGTTTTGCTGTTTAACACTTATATTAAAAATGAGGATTTAATCCAGTGCAATTGATTTCTTGGGAAATGATTTGAGCATAATGCAGATTCAGAATTTGTATGCAATTTTGTCTGTGAAAACCCTAGGTGAATATAGAAAACTGCACACACTGAACTGTACTCTGAAATTACCAGTTTACACCTAGGCTGTGCTTCTCATGGACTATTTACGGCCAATGACTGTGTACAGCAGAGAGTAGAGATCTAAAGCAGACCAATTTCTAGGAGATGGGGACTCATCCGATATGTCACCTTGGCTCAAAAATTCCACACTAGCTTTGCTGAAAGTTTCTTAAAGTTGCACCAAGGTCTAAGACTTTTCCTACCTAACCTCCCTTCTCTTCTCCACAGGGCTTAGACCTTGCACTGCAGTCTGGCAGTTCTAGCATCCTCTGCTCTCTTCTACTTTTCCCTCAAGTATTTTCCCCAATAAATCTTCAGTTCATCTTATTCTGCCTTTACATTTGTTTGTCAGAGTACCAAACCTAACAGAAGAATCAAAGGGGACATAGAAAAAAAAATGGCCACATGATGATGGCAATTGTTGAAGGTAGATAATGGGCCCGTCTGACCATCCACTATACTCTCGAATGAATAGGAAGTCCATTATACTTCCATTTTGAATCTGTATTAAAACTTCCATAGTAAAAAAAAAAAAAAAACAAAAAACTTCCATAGTGAAAAATTCAAAATGGCAGCAAGGAAGCAGGGGATGGAGGAAGAGAGGAAGGAAGGAAAGAAAAGAGAGTGACAAACCTGAATGAGATTTGTCACTCAGGCTCAAAATATGTTGTTTTGTAACCACTGATTCATCACATGAGAACAGGCATTTTATTTTTATAATTTTTATTATTTTTTAGGCTGAATGGCATGTGAGATCATAGCTCCCTGACCAGGAACTGAACCCTCAACCCCTGCAATGGAAGGAAAGAGTCTTAACCACTGGCTTGCCAGGGAATTTCCCCAAATGAGCATTTTAAAAGCAGATGAACTGTGGGGACTTCCCTAGTGGTCCACTGGTTAAGACTACTGGCTTCCATTGCAAGGGTCATGGGTTTAATTCCTAGTTGGGGAACTAATATCCCTCAGGCTGAGTGGCACAGCTTAAAAAAAATGAACTGTGAAGTCTTGTATATGTGGTCTTGAACAATACCCTTTAGCAGGCATCCCTCATTTCTCCCTTCCCCTAGTCCTTGGAAGTCACTAATCTACTTTCTTCTCTGTAGAGCTCTCTATCCCAGACACTTCATGGAAAGGGAATTGTATAATGCATGCCTTTTATGTCTGGATTCCTTCATGAATAATGTTTTCAAGGTTCATGCTTATTGTCACCTGTCTTACTCCTTTTAATGGCTAATTGCTATTCATTGTATGGATATACCACTTTAATACATCCATTTATCAGTTCATAGACATTTGAGTTGTTGTAACTTTTGGGCCATTATGAATATTGCTACTATGGACATTTGCATCCAAGTTTCTGTGCGAAGATATGTTTTTTAGTTTTTTTCAGTGTACACCTAGGGTGGAATTGCACGGAGATATGACAGCCTGCACCTTTCTTGGAAATATATGTCATAATATTTAAAATTCAATAAGTTGATTCTTATTATTCATGGTAATGATGATCTATACTGTCTCCACAAATAATTAGCTATTGAGACTCAGAGCAGGCCACCCCAACATATGCCTCAATGGGATATTGACTATTTTGATTTAAAGTTACTTGAGAAACAGCTTCCTAAGTGATCAATGCATAGAGGAAAACAATAGAATGGAAAAGACTAGAGATCTCCTCAAGAAAATTAGAGATACCAAGGGAATATTTCATGCAAAGATGGACACAATAAAGGACAGAAATAGTATGGACTTAACAGAAGCATAAGAGATTCAGAAGAGGTGGCAAGAATACATAGAAGAACTATACGAAAAAGATCTTCATGACCCAGATAACCACAATGGTGTGATCACTCACCTAGAGGCAGACATCCTGGAATGCGAAGTCAAGCGGGCCTTAGGAAGCATCACTACTAACAAAGCTAGTAGAGATGATAAGATTTCAGCTGAGCTACTGTAAGTCCTAAAGGATGATGCTGTGAAAGTGCTGCACTCAATATGCCAGCAAATTTGGAAAACTCAGCAGTGGCCACAGGACTGGAAAAAGTATTCCAATCCCAAAGAAGGGCAATGCCAAAGAATGCTCAGACTACCACACAATTGCACGCATCTCACACACCAGCAAAGTAATACTCAAAATTCTCCAAGTTAGGTTTCAACAGAACATGAACCGAGTTACTTCCAGATGTTCAAGCTGGATTTAGAAAAGACTGAGGAACCAGAGATCAAATTGCCAACATCCATTGGATGATAGAAAAAGCAAGAGAATTCCAGAACATCTACTTCTGCTTTATTGACTAGCCTTCAATAAATTCAAAACCTTTGACTGTGTGGATCACAACAAACTGTGGAAAATTCTTAAAGACATGGGAATACCAGACCACTTGACCTGCCTCCTGAGAAATCTCTATGCAGGTCAGGATGCAATAGTTAGAATCGACATGGAACCAGGACTGGTTCCAAATTGAGAAAGGAGTATGTCAAGGCTGTATATTGTCACCCTGCTTATTTAACTTCTATGCAGAGTACATCATGCAAAATTCCAGGCTGGATGAACCACAAGATTGCTGGGAGACATTCAATCACCTCAGATATGCAGGTGACACCACCCTTATGGCAGAAAGTGAAGAAGAACTAAAGAGCCTCTTGATGAAAGTGAAAGAGGAGAGTGAAAAAGTTGGCTTAAAGCTCAACATTCAAAAAACTAAGATCATGGCATCCAGTCCCATCATTTCATGGCAAATAGATGGGGAAACAATGGAAAGAGTGTCAGACTTTATTTTCTTGGGCTCCAAAATCACTGCAGATGGTGACTGCAGCCATGAAATTAAAAGATGCTTCCTCCTTGGAAGGAAAGCTATGATCAACATAGACAGCTTATTAAAAACCAGAGATACTACTTTGCCAACAAAGATCTGTCTAGTCAAATTTATAGTTTTTCCAATAGTCATGTTTGGATGTGAGAGTTGGACCATAAAGAAAGCTGAGCACCAAAGAATTGTTGCTTTTGAACTTTGGTGTTGGAGAAGACTCTTGAGAGTCCCTTGGACTGCAAGGCGATACAACCAGTCAATCCTAAAGGAAATCAGTCCTGACTATTCATTGGAAGGACTGATGCTAAAGCTAAAGCTCCAATACTTTGGCCACCTGATGCGAAGAACTGACTCATTTGAAAAGACCCTGATGCTGGGAAAGATTGAGGGCAGGAGGAGAAGGGGGCGACAGAAGATGAGATGGTTGGATGGCATCACTGACTCAATGGACATGAGTTTGAGCAAGCTCTGGGAGTTGGAGATGGACAGGGAAACCTGGCGTGCTGCAGTCCATGGGGTCTCAAAGAGTCGGACACGACTGAGCAACTAAACTGAACTGAGAAACAGCTGGTGGAAAAAAATTAATAAAGGAAAAATTTTCTGACCCCACTCTTTGCCCATGGAAGCAGAAAATAAATCTGCCATGTGAAAATATCCTCTCTATACCAGGACAATAGAAAACATCCTTATCTCCAGAGTTAGGGAATTCAATACTAAGAGAGATGTATATACAAACTTTGTTACTTCTTCATTAGTCTACTACCCTAAGCACAAGCACCTTTATTAAATCCTCACAAATTATAATTTGTCTAAAAATTACATGTAAACAGCCTGCTTTGGTCAGTTCGTGGGTCCCATTTCTGAGATCTCTGTGGGTACAAATTAATTTGTTTTTTTCACCTGTTAATCTGTATTTTGTCAACTTGGGGCTTCCCAAGTGGCACAAGTAGTAAAGAGCCCACCTGCTCGTGCAGGAAATAAAGGAGATGCAAGTTAATCCCTGGATCATGAATATCCGCTGGAGGAAGACACGGGAACCCACTACAGTATTCTTACATGGAGAATCTCATGGACAGAGGAGCCTGGCGGGCTACAGTTCATAGGGTTGCAAATTGTCAGACATGACTGAAGCTACTTAGCACACACGCACGTGCCAATTTAATTATTAGATCAGTCAAATGAACTCAAGGGACGTAAGGGAAATTTTTCCCTGTCTCCAGCATAGCGTATTAGCAAATGTTGAATTAGGGGCCATCGTTTCTAGGGGAAATACAGAGTTAGCTTCTTGTGAGCTTCTGATCAAAATTTTTCATCAGTCTATCATAAGCTTCCTCTACTGTGTTTCTCTTTAAAGACACCTAGTTTAATATATATGGTTTATTCATTAACACTGAACTCATGGCCAACAGCATTCTATATAACTCATGGCTGAAGACAGCAAATCTAACACACATTATTTCCTCCCTAAGGCATCACAGCCTTCTTAGGCACTTGGGGGCCATTTAAAACAGTGAAATCATCCACAAAAAAAAAAAAAAAAAAATACAAAAAAGCAAAACGTGAGGCACTAAATCATGAAAAGGACATGTTTTCCAGTATAGAAGCTGGAACAAAAAGGCAGAATGTTGCCTTATTCTGCCTCAGCTAGAAATATGGATATCAAATGACTCAACTTTTTGACACTGTGCATATCAGCCAAGGATCAAAATAGTACCACATGTCTTGATTACAAATAAATTTTAGGAAGTAGGCAAAGTCACAAATATGGTCAATTGTATTTTATTTTATTTTTGTGAAATTAGATCTCTCTAATTTATTTAACTTGGGGCTGTACTAGGTTTTCGTTACTGTGTGTGGTTTTTCTCTAGCTGTGGTTCAGTTCAGTCACTCAGTCGTGTCCGACTCTTTGTGACCCCATGAACCACAGCACGCCAGGCCTCCCTGTCCATCACCAACTCCCGGAGTTCACCCAAACTCATGTCCACCAAGTCAGTGATGCCATCCAACCAACTCATCCTCTGTCGTCCCCTTCTCCTCCTGCCCCCAATCCCTCCCAGCATCAGGGTCTTTTCCAATGAGTCAGCTCTTCGCATCAGGTGGCCAAAGTATTGGAGTTTCACCTTCAACATCAGTCCTTCCAATGAACACCCAGGACTGATCTCCTTTAGGATGGACTGGTTGGATCTCCTTGCAGTCCAAGGGACTCTCAAGAGTCTTCTCCAACAACACGGTTCAAAAGCATCAATTCTTCAGCACTCAGCTTTCTTCACAGTCCAACTCTCACATCCATACATGACCACTGGAAAAACCATAGCCTTGACTAGAGGGACCTTTGTTGGCAAAGTAATGTCTCTGCTTTTTAATATGCTGTCTAGGATGGTCATAACTTTCCTTCCAAGGAGTAAGTGTCTTTTAATTTCATGGCTGCAATCACCATCTGCAGTGATTTTGGAGCCCAGAAAAATAAAGTCAGCCACTGTTTCCACTGTTTCCCCATCTATTTGCCATGAAGTGATAGGACCAGATGCCATGATCTTAGTTTTTTGAATGTTGAGCTTTAAGCCAACTTTTTCACTCTCCTCTTTCACTTTCATCAAGAGGCTCTTTAGTTCTTCTTCACTTTCTGCCATAAGGGTGGTGTCATCTGCATATATGAGGTTATTAATATTTCTCCCGGCAATCTTGATTCCAGCTTGTGCTTCTTCCAGCCCAGTGTTTCTCATGATGTACTCTGCATATAAGTTAAATAAGCAGGGTGACAACATACGGCCTTGACATACTCCTTTTCCTATTTGGAACCAGTCTGTTGTTCCACGTCCAGTTCTAACTGTTGCGGGCTTCTTATTTGCATTGCCTTCTCTTATTGTGGAACACGGGCTCTAAAGCATATGGGCTTAGAAGCTGTGATGAGATGAGGGGCTTAGTTGCCCTGCAGCATGTGGAATCTTCCCAGATTAGGGATCAAACCTATGTCCCCTTCTTTGGCGGGTGGATTCTTATCCACTGGATCACCAGGGAAGTCCCTGGTCAACTGTATTTAAATATACAGAAAAATATTGAGCATTCTGGCATGCAGGATCTAGCCTTATCAAATTTTCACATTTTGTTGCATATATATCTAGTCCTTTTTATGCTTATTTTTTTAAGAAAATAAAACATTACAGCCAAAGTTGAAGCCCTCTGTTATCTTCTCTTCCTTCCTAGAGGCAACCACTATCCTGAACTTTAGTGTTTATCATTTTATATAACTTTTATATGTTTACTGCATCTACTTACTACATATGGAAGTATTCACAAGTGGTCATTGTTTTGCCTACTTTTGAACTTTATGTAAATCTTAAAATATATATTAAGTCTCTGCTACTTGTTTTCTTTTTTTTTTTCTGCTACTTGTTTTCTTTCCCCTTAACATGTTTTTGAGAATTATCCATGTTGATACATATTGTTCTAGAGAATTTATTTTTCTTGCTGCATAGAATGAGTTTATCTACCTTTGTGCTGATGAAGCTTTATTTCCTATGCTTTGTTCTTTCACACATCTTGCGAAGATTCTGTCAATGTCTCTTTTTGTGTGTATGCCTGCTCAGTCGTGTCCGACTCTTTATGACCCCATAGACTGTGGCCCACCAGTCTCCTCTGTTCATGGAATTTTTCAGGCAAGAAAACTGAAATGGGTTGCCATTTCCTACTACAGGGAATCTTTCTGGCCTAGGGATAGAACCCGAATCTCCCGTGTCTTCTGTATTGGCAGTCGGGTTCTTAACCACTGTTCCACCTGGGAAGCCCAGATGTCTCCGTGTATCTGCATGCAATTGTTTTCTAGAATGTATACTAAAGAATGAAACTGCAGGATTATAAGAAATGTGCCTTTTCAGGTTTATTTGTTATTACATTTCCGTCAGCAACAAATGAGAGAAGAGAGATCTCATTGCTTCCTGTTCTCACCAACACTTGCTATTGTTAGATTTAAATTTTGTTGCCAGTTTGAAGATTATGCAAGTATATCTCAGTGTGTTATTATTTTGGATTTCACCTATTACTAGTAAGATTGAGCATGTTGTCATCTATTTATTGGCAATTTAATTTTTTATTACCGTTGAACTGTCTGATCAATAGCTTTTGCCAGGAATTCCCTGGAGGTCCAGTGGTTAGAACTTTGTGCTTTCACTGCTGAGGGTGTGGGTTTACTAAGATCACACAAGCCTCATAGCATGGCCAAAAATAAATAAATAGCTTTTGCCATTTTAAAAATAGCTTTTCCCTTATCCATCTGTCAGATTTGTTTGTATATTCCAATACTAATTCTTTGTCGGTTTTATGAGATACAAATATCCTATCTGCTACATGTAGTCTTTCATGGATCAAGTCTGACAGGATCTCTGCCATCTTGAATTTGACTTCTTTATGGTTGCCCTGGGGGTCATCATTACAGTTAGTCATAAAGGAAAAAGCATGAAAGATGGTGCTTGAAATTTTAAATTCTCGATGTGTGGTGGTGGCATTTATCACTTTCTCGTACATTCCTCTCTGGAGAACATTGTTATATGCCCACACCTAACTACAAGGGAGGTTGATATGAGCAGTTTTGATGAATAGTTAGCACTTTAATAGGTTTTAACTTTCTTTCTTTCTCTCTCTCTTTCTTTGTATGCCCTTTCTCTGATTTTAGTGTCAGGTTTATTATTCTCATAAAATAGTTGTGGGTTATTTCTTTGTTTTTCTATTTTCTGAAACAGTTGTATAAGACAAGCCTTATTTGTTCATTGATTCTTTGGTAGCATTTATAAATCTTTCAGACCACATGGGAGAGTTTTTAGGGGGGAACATTTTAAACTTCTGACTCAATTTGTTAAATGGTTGAATTCAGGTTTTCTACTTGTTCTTGGCAAGCTATTTTTTTTCCTACAAAAAATTGTGCACTTTGTCTGAATTTTTTATTTCTTGCCATAAAATTGCTTTTAGATGTTTGCGCCTTATCTTTCTTTCCTTGCTGAATCTTACTATCTATTCCTCTGGTATTTTGCTATTTACTTTAGCACCATCCCACATGTTTGATACGTAGATTTTTAAGTTATCATTGTTATAAATATTTGTTGATTTTTACATTTAATTAACTTCTGACCCACAATTTATTTAGAAGCTGTTTTAAATTTCTAATATACATATTTTATTAATAATTCTCATCTAATTGCACTATGATTAGAAATCTTGTTACTGCTTATGAGTTTATGCCCTAGGGTCTTCACTGGTGGTCCAGAGGTTAAGACTCTGTGCTCCCAGTGCAGGTGGCCCAGGTTCCATCCTTGGTCAGGGAACAAGATACCACATGCTACAACTAAAGATCCCACATGCCACAACTAAGATCAAAGTTCATCTGTGCCACAACTAAGACCCAGCGCAGCCAAATAAATAAATTCAGTTCAGTCAGTTCAGTTCAGTTCAGTTCAGTCGCTCAGTTGTATCTGACACTTTTCGACCCCGTGGACTGTAGCACGCCAGGCCTCCCTGTCCTTCACCAACTCCCAGAGTACACTCAAACTCATGTTTATCAAGTCAGTGATGCCATCCAACCATCTCATCCTCTGTCATCCCTTTCTCTTCCTACCTTCAATCATTCCCAGCATCAGAGTCTTTTCAAATGAGTTAGATCCTAGAATCGGGTGGCCAAAGTATTGGAGTTTCAGCTTCAGCATCAGTCCTTCTAATGAATATTCAGGACTGATTTCCTTTAGGATGGACTGGTTAGATCTTCTTGAAGTACAAGGGACTCTCAAGAGTCTTCTCCAGTATCACAGTTCAAAAGCATCAAATCTTTGGCACTCAGTTTTCTTTATAGTCCAGCTCTTATATCCATACATGACTACTGGAAAAACCATAGCTTTGACTATATGGACCTTTGTCAACAAAGTGCTGTCTTTGCTTTTTAATATGCTGTCTAGGTTTGTCATAGCTTTTCTTCCAAGGAGCAAACATCTTTTAATTTCATGGCTGCAGTCACTGGCCACAGTGATTTTGGAGCCCAAGGAAATAGACTTTGTCACTGTTTCCATTGTTTCCCCATCTATTTGACATGAAGTGATGGGACCAGATGCCACAATCTTAGTTTTTTGAATGTTGACTTTTAAGCCAACTTTTTCACTCTCCTCTTTCACTTTCGTCAAGAGTCTCTTTAGTTCTTCTTCACTTTCCGCCATAAGTGTGGTGTCATCTGCATATCTGAGATTATTGATATTTCTCCCAGTAATCTTGTTCCAGGTACTGCTTCATCCATCCCAGCATTTCTCATGAGGTACTTGCATATAAGTTAAATAAACAGGGTGACAATATACAGTCTTGATGTACTCCTTTCCCTGTTTGGAACCAGTCTGTTGTTTCACGTCCGGTTCTAACTGTTGCTTCCAGAACTTCATACAGATTTCTCAACACAGTTGTGGATGTGACTGGTGATACAAGTAAAGTCCGATGCTGTAAAGAGCAATATTGCATAGTAAACTGGAATGTTAGCTCCATGAAACAATGCAAATTGGATGTGGTCAAACAGGAGATGGTAAGAATGAACATCGACGTTTTAGGAGTCAGCGAACTAAAATGGACTGGAATGGGTGAATTTAACTCAGATGATCTACTACTGTGTGCAAGAATCCCATAGAAGAAATGGAGTAGCCATCATAGTCAACAAAAGAGTCTGAAATGCACTTCAGTTCAGTTCAGTCACTCAGTCGTGTCCGACTCTTTGCGAACCACAGCACGCCAGACCTCCCTGTCCATCACGAACTCCCGGAGTCCACCCAAACCCATGTCAATTGAGTCAATGATGCCATCTAACCATCTCATTCTCTGTCATCCCCTTCTCCTCCTGCCTTCAATCTTTCCCAGCATCAGGGTCTTTTCAAATGAGTGGTCAAAATACTGGAGTTTCAGCTTCAACGTCAGTCCTTCCAATGAACACCCAGGACTGATCTCCTTTAGGATGGACTGGTTGGATCTCCTTGCAGCCCAAGGGACTCTCAAGAGTCTTCTCCAACACCATGATTCAAAAGCATCAATTCTTCAGCACTCAGCTTTCTTCACAGTCCAAATCTCACATCCATATATGACCAGTGGAAAAACCATAACCTTGACTAGATGGACCTTTGTTGACAAAGTAATGTCTATGGTTTTAATATGCTATCTAGGCTGGTCATAGCTTTCCTTCCAAGGAGGAAGAGTCTTTTAATTTCATGGCTGCAATCACCATCTGCAGTGATTTTGGAGCCCAGAAAAATAAAGTCAGCCAGTGTTTCCACTGTTTCCCCATCTATTTGCCATGAAGTGATGGGACCAGATGCCATGATCTTAGTTTTCTGAATGTTTTTGAATGTTTTCTGAATGAATTTCTCATGAGGTACTCTGCGTATAAGTTAAATAAGCAGGATGACAATATACAGCCTTGACGTACTCCTTTTCCTATTTAGAACCAGTCTGTTGTTCCATGTCCAGTTCTAACTGTTGCTTCCTGACCTGCATACAGGTTTCTCAAGAGGCAGGTCAGGCAGGCTGGCACTCACATCTCTTTAAGAATTTTCCACAGTTTGTTGTGATCCACACAGTCAAAGACTTTGGCATAGTCAATAAAGCAGAAGTAGATGTTTTTCTGGAACTCTCTTGCTTTTTTGATGAGCCGGCAGATGTTGGCAATTTGATCTATGGTTCCTCTGCCTTTTCTAAAACCAGCTTGAACATCTGGAAGTTCACAGCTCACGTATTGCTGAAGCCTGGCTTGGAGAATTTTGAGCATTACTTTACTAGCGTGTGAGATGAGTGCAATTGTGTGGTAGTTTGATCATTCTTTGGGATTGCCTTTCTTTGGGATTGGAATGAAAACTGACCTATTCTAGTCCTGTGGCCACTGCTGAGTTTTCCAAATTTGCTGGCATATTGAGCATAGCACTTTCACAGCATCATCTTTCAGGATTTGAAATAGCTCAACTAGAATTCCATCACCTCCACTAGCTTTGTTCATAGTGATGCTTCCTAGGGCCCACTTGACTTCACATTCCAGGATGTCTGGCTCTAGGTGAGTGATCACACCATTCTGATTATCTGGGTCATGAAGATCTTTTTTGTACAGTTCATCTGTGTATTCTTGCCACCTCTTCTTAATATCTTCTGCTTCTGTTAGCTCCATACCATTTCTGTCATTTATTGTGCCCATCTTTGCATGGAATGTTCCCTTGGTATCTCTAATTTTCTTGAAGAGATCCCTAGTCTTTCCCATTCTATTGTTTTCCTCTATTTCTTTGCACTGATCACTGAGGAAGGCTTTCTTATCTCTTCTTGCTATTCTTTGGAACTCTACATTCAAATGGGAATATCTTTCCTTTTCTCCTTTGCTTTTCACTTCTCTTCTTTTCACAGCTATTTATAAGGCCTCCTCAGACAGCCATTTTGCTTTTTTTTGCATTTCCTTTTCTTGGGGATGGTCTTGATTCCTGTCTCTTGTACAATGTCATGACCCTCCATCCATAGTTCATCAGGCACTCTGTCTATCAGATCTAGTCCCTTAAATCTATTTGCATGCAATCTCATAAATGACAGAATGACCTCTGTTTGTTTCCAAGGCAAACCATTCAATATCACAGTAATCCAAGTCTATGCCCCAACCAATAATGCTGAACAAGTTGAAGGTGAACGGTTCTATGAAGACCTACAAGACCTTCTAGAACTAGTACCAAATAAGATGTTCTTTTCATTACAAGGGACTGGAATGCAAAAGTAGGAAGTCAAGAAATACCTGGAGTAACAGGCAAATTTGGCCTTGGAGTACAGAGTGAAGAAGGCAAAGGCTAGCAGAGTTTTGCCGAGAGAACACACTGTCAGAGTGAACACCCTCTTCCAACAACAAAAGAGAAGACTCTACCCATGGACATCACCAGATGGTCAATACTGAAATCAGATTGATTATATTCTTTGCAGCCAAAGATGGGGAAGATCTTTACAGTCAGCAAAAACAAGACCAGGAGCTGACTGTGTCTCAGATCATGCCTCCTTATTGCCAAATTCAGACTTAAATTGAAGAAAGTAGGGAAAACCACTAGACCATTCAGGTATGACCTAAATCAAATCCCTTATGATTATACAGTGAAGTGAGAAATAGATTCAAGGGTTTAGATCAGATAGAGTGCCTGAAGAACTATGGATGGAAGTTTGTGACATTATACAGGAGGCAGGGATCAAAACTATTCCCAAGAAAAAGAAATGCAAAAAGGCAAAATGATTGTCTGAAGAGACCTTAGAAATAGCTGAGAAAAGAAGAGAAGTGAAAGGCAAAGGAGAAAAGGAAAGATATACCCATTTGAATGCAGAGTTCCAAGGAATATCGAGGAGTCATAAGAAAGCCTTCCTCAATGCTCAATGCAAAGAAATAGAGGAAAATATTAGAATGGAAAGACTAGAGATCTCTTCAAGATTAGAGATACCAAGGGAATATTTCACGCAAAGATGGGCACAATACATGACAGAAATGGTATGGAGCTAACAGAAGCAGAAGATATTAAGAAGAGGTGGCAAGAATACACAGATGAACTGTACAAAAAAGATCTTCATGACCCAGATAATCAGAATGGTGTGATCACTCACCTAGAGCCAGACATCCTGGAATGTGAAGTCAAGTGGGCCCTAGGAAGCATCACTATGAACAAAGCTAGTGGAGGTGATGGAATTCTAGTTGAGCTATTTCAAATCCTGAAAGATGATGCTGTGAAAGTGCTATGCTCAATATGCCAGCAAATTTGGAAAACTCAGCAGTGGCCACAGGACTAGAATAGGTCAGTTTTCATTCCAATCCCAAAGAAAGGCAATCCCAAAGAATGATCAAACTACCACACAATTGCACTCATCTCACACGCTAGTAAAGTAATGCTCAAAATTCTCCAAGCCAGGCTTCAGCAATACGTGAGCTGTGAACTTCCAGATGTTCAAGCTGGTTTTAGAAAAGGCAGAGGAACCATAGATCAAATTGCCAACATCTGCCGGCTCATCAAAAAAGCAAGAGAGTTCCAGAAAAGCATCTATTTCTGTTTTATTGACTATGCCAAAGCCTTTGACTGTGTGGATCACAACAAACTGTGGAAAATTCTGAAAGAGATGGGAACACTAGACCACCTGACCTGCCTTTTGAGAAATATGCATGCACATCAGGAAGCAACAATTACAACTGCACATGGAAATAAATAAATAAAAATACTTAAAAAGAGTATATGCCATATAATGAAGAATTTATCCCCCATTTCCAGTAGGAATTGTGTTATCCAGGAAACTAAATCATCTCAGGGCAACCAAATAATCTCAGCTAATGAGAAAAGTCTCATCTTTACAAAAGAATCACCGCTAATACAGATGTAGAAGAAATGACAGAGCTAGACAATAACCATTTTGGAACCCTTAAAGAAAAGACTACTTGAAACTGGGTCATCCATGAATGTTGAAACCATTAGGTCAAATGATGATAGAAGAGAGGATGACAACATATCCGTTGCCAAATTACCACCCCACCAACTATTTTCTGGAATAAAGAAAAAGATAAACCATAGCATTGCAATAATGGAAACTGGGTGTCACCACTTTAACTCAGTGATTCATCTTAGCATTCTTTTTCAGTCAACAATCAGACATGATGTGTTTCCTAATGTATTGGAATGTGAAGCACATAGAATTATTTATGAAGTGTTCTTGCTAAAAATATTTCACCTGAATATAAACAAGCTATAGACCTGAATCTAAACTAGCTTTAGACCTAAATTCTGGTTTGCAGCACACACAAAAAGTAGAAAAAAAATGTTAAAACAGTATCTAAAGAAAAAATTGGGCAAATCTAGAAGTGAGTTGTTCTACAATCATCGTTAATGTTTTAGTGACACGAAAAAGTGTTAGGAGGGCTTTGTTAAGATAAAAGAGACTAAAGAGACAAAATTAAAACTCAAATGCAAAGCAATGAGTGGTTTTTAAAATTAAATCTTACTTTGATTAAGCCAGCAGTAAATGGCATGCTGAGGACAACTGGAAAATTTTTGATATCAATAAAATATTCTATGATATTAAGGGAATTGCAGTTAATTTTATTAGGATAATAATTGTATTGTGGTTATGTAGGAAAATTATTTGGAGTGAAGCATTATGATATCTCTATTTTATTTTATGATCAACAAATCACTTTCCTCCTTAGAAAGGAAAATATCAACAGTACTGATTTATTTCCTACAGGATAAATTTCAAACCCCTTCCTGTAGCACAGAAAAATGCTCAAACTCTGATCTCAGTTTACATCTCTAGTCACTTGCTCTCACATAGCTTATGTTTTGAAGTCACTACATCTCTGTTTTTTTGCCTATACCACAAGTCATTTTTTTTCTATGCAAGTTGCCCTTCTTTACCTTCTCCATGTAACTATTAAAATTGATGTCCATGTATTTGTGTACATTCGCACATAAATACATGGTCACCAAAACCAATATTAAACATTTTAATGGTGTCACATATTGGCCATTATAAATTTATAAAACACATAAAGCCAGAAGGATTCATATATATCATCGGGAAGAGGTTGGAAATCAAACTGTGAGTGGTTGTTAAAGAGGACTTAACTGTAAGGGTTTCTGTATCTTTTTTTAAAAAAAGGAGAATACTAGAAGAAAAATGACCAAATGGTAAAGCTTTGATCAATTCAGGGTGCTTAGGATGTGTACTTGCATGTATCTTTTAAAATTTTCTCTTTTTAAAAAAATTTGCGTATCTGCAGACCACATTAGTTTGAACCACAGTCCAATTATCAGTTGATAAATTCAGGCAATTTTCTTCATTTCTTTTTAGCCTGAGTTTCCTCATCTTTAACATGGGGATAATAATAGTATCTACTCCAGTAGGGTTATTGTGAGGATTAAACAAGGTAATATGTGTGAACCACCAAAGTATTTAGCCAGTGCCTGACACAGAATAAGCACCTAATAAATATGAGATATTATGTGTTGAGACATGCTTTGTGACCTAGTTCATTGTCAGTTTTGATTAATTGTGAGCTTGAAAGGAATGCTTGTTCTATTTGTTCTAGGTGCAGGTGTATACACACACACTTGATCAAGTTTGTCAATTGTGTTCACATCTTCCATATTCTTTTCAATTTTTCATTTGCTTAATCTTTCAACAGAGAGATGTGCTGTGATCACACATCACAAATGATTGTGGATTTGTCCACTTATACTTATATTAATAATTCTTAATTATTTATAATTCTCTTTAACTTTTTATTTTTATTTATTTAAAAAAATTTTTTTTAATTTTTTATTTTTTTCATTTATTTTTATTAGTTGGAAGCTAATTACTTTACAATATTGTAGTGGTTTTTGTCATACATTGACATGAATCAGCCATGGATTTACATGTATTCCCCATAATTCTCTTAATTTTTAATACATATATTTGAGGCTTTATTAGTAGGTACAAAAACGTTGTAATTGTTAAATTTTCCCTGCTATTTGTTTCTTTGGTTATTAGGTGTCTGCTTTCTGTTATAGTTTATAGCACTAACTGCCTTTTTGGTTTCTTTGAGGGGCTTATTTTAACATGGCTTCTTCAATTTTTTTTTCAGTCAGTTCAGTCACTCAGTCTTGTCCAACTCTTTTCGACCCCATGGACTGCAGCACGCCAGGCTTCCCTGTTCCAACTCCCTCAGCTTCCTCAAACTCATGTTCTTTGAGTTGGTGATGCCATCCAAACATCTTATCCTCTCATCCTCTTCTCTTCCTGCCTTCAATCTTTCCCAGCATCAGGGTCTTTTCCATTGAGTTGGTTCTTCGCATCTGGTGGCCAAGAAAGAAAGTGAAGTCGCTCAGCCGTGTCTGACTCTTTGCTATAGACTCATAGACTATAGCCTGCCAGGCTCCTCCATCCATGGGATTTTCCAGGCACGAATACTTGAGTGGGTTGCCATTTCCTTTTCCAGGGCACCTTCCTGACCCAGGGATCAAACTCGCGTCTCTCGCACTGCAGGCAGACTCTTTACCATCTCAGCCACCAGGGAAACCCCAGGTGGCCAAAGTATTGGAGCTTCAGCTTCAGCATCAGTCCTTCCAATGAATATTCAGGACTGATTTCCTTTAGGATCGACTGGTTGAATCTCCTTGCAGTCCAAGGGACTCTCAAGAGTCTTCTCCAAAACCACAGTTCAAAAGCATCAATTCTTTGGTGCTCAGCTTTCTTTATAGTCCAACTCTCACATCCATACATGACTACTTTAAAACCCATAGCTTTGACTAAATGGATCTTTGTTGGCAAAGTAACGTCTCTGGTTTTTAATAAGGTCTAGGTTGGTCATAACTTTCCTTCCAAGGAGTAAGTGTCTTTTAACTTCATGGCTACAGTCACCACCTGCAGTGATTTTGGAGCCTAAGAAAATAAAGTCTGTCACTGTTTCCGTTGTTTCTCCATCTATTTGCCATGAAGAGATGGGACCAGATGCTATGATCTTAGTTTTCTGAATGTTGAGTTTTAAGCCAACTTTTTCACTCTCCTCTTTGAACAAGAGGCTCTTTTAGTGCTGGCATGTGAGATGAGTGCAGTTGTGTGGTAGTTTGAACATTCTTTGCATTGCCTTTCTTTGGGATTGGAATGAAAATTGACTTTAACCATTCCTGTGGCCACTGCTTAGTTTTCCAAATTCCACCATTTCCAAATGGTGATCACACCACTATGGTTATCTGGGTCATGAAGATCTTTTTTGTATAGTTCTTTTGTGTATTCTTGCCACTTCTTCTTATTATCTGCTTCTGTTAGGTCCATAACTTTTCTGTCCTTTATTGTGCCCATTTTTGCATGAAATGTTCCCTTGGTATCTCTAATTTTCTTGAGGAGATCTCTAGTCTTTCCCATTCTTTTGTTTCCTCTATTTCTTTGCATTGATCACTGAGAAAGGTTTTCTTATCTCTCCTTGCTATTCTTTAGAACTCTGCATTCAGATGGGTATATCTTTCCTTTCCTCCTTTGCCTTTCACTTCTGTTCTTTCCTCAGCTATTTGTAAGGCCTCCTCAGACAACCATTTTGCCTTTTTTTCCCAGGGATGGTCAGTTTTCTTTTAGTAGGTTTTAATATAATATATATTTTTTTCATTTTTTCAGTTTTTTTTAAGTCTTTAGTTTTAATGTTTTATAGTTTTATTTTTAAGTGGCTGACTTTTCCTTTGTTTTTTTTTTTTTCCCCAGTGTGATTATCTCTGTCTTTTTATAGGTAGAATCAGTTACAGTTATTATGCTTCTCATATTTTTGCACAAATTTCTCTAATTTTTTTGTTTATGTATGTGATTTCTATTCTGATTTTCTCTGTTCTCTTTTCTCCTTTTATTTTTAAAAATCTCCTCATGAAGTGATCAAGCTTTGCTGTTCTCTTCTATTTCCCTTGACTGATCTGAAAGTTTAAAATTCCATTTCTATTCCTTTAGTAGTTTATCTTAAATTTTTAACATGAATTTAACAGAAACACAAGTGAGTCATTATGTCTACTCTCCTATTGAACATAAAGTTTTTAGATTGCCTTAGCTCTAATCCCTCTCTACTAATTTGTTATTGCTTTCCAGGATTTTAGTTCTCCCTTTAATAGTAACTATTGTTACATTGGTTTTTACTCCCATTATTCATTATCATTATTATTATACATTTATATAGGCAGTTATTCACTTAAACTTCCCAGTTCCTTTGCTCATGGTTCTTTCTTGTATCTTGATCCTTTCAGAAGAACATCTAGAAATTCTTCACCTGGACTTTGTTAGTAGTCTGTTTTTATTTTAAAATGTCTTTAGTTGAGTCTTTTTTTTTTTTTTTTGGCGGCAGGAGCTCTTAGTTGCAGCATGTGGGATCTAGTTCCCCGACCAGGGATCAAAGCCAGACGTCATGTACTGGGAGCATGAAGTCTTAACCACCGGACCACCATAGAAGTCCTGAGTCTTATTCTGCTTTGGCAATTCTCTCTTCAGCTATGTCAATCTGCTAAATATTGATAATTTAATTCCTTGAGGGTTTTAAAATTTAATCACTGAAAAACTGACCAAGTGGCAGTTCAGGTGTTCCTAACTGAAAGAAGATAATGTTAACAGAGTAAAAACAAAGACCAGATAAATCCCTCCATCTAAGTGTTTGGAACTAGACCAAAAGAAGGACCCTCTGCAGCCACAGAAATAACATAGTATCCTTGACTAATATGAGTGACTAGTGCTTCTTTGTCAATGATAATTCCAGTCATGCTTTAATACTCTGGCTTTTCGGATTAAAATTATCAAGATACTCAATCACCAAATTTCCTCCACTTCTTGACAACATCTGATTCAGAACCAACCTCTGCTCTCGTAAACCCTACATATTTCTCCTAGTTCAAGCATAAGTTCTATGGTAAATCCCTCTCACAAACGTTCTGGTGTACCTTCTCCTTTGCCCCAGCAAGCTAGACAAAGCGATTGTTTTTGACTACAGGTGTGTTCCTGGTTAATGCGTTTTCCCTTACTATGTTTTTAAGCTCTAAATGTTCTAGTTAATTATTTTGTGATTCTGACTGTTCTGTCTTCAATTTTGATTATGTCTTTTCTGTCTTATGCTTTCTATTCCTTCTTTTATGGGGCTAGTTATTTTAAACATACTTAATTTTATCCAATTCAACTCTATCCAACACTTGTCTTTTTAAATATTTGTTTATTTATTTGGCTATACCAGGTCTTTGTTGTGGTGCGTGGGATCTTTGATCTTCATTATGGCACACGAGATCTTTAGTTGCAGCAGGTGGGATCTAGTTCCCTAACCAGGGACCGAACCTGGGATGACTGCATTGGAAGCTTGGAGTCTTAGACACTGGACCATGAGGGAAGTCCACTATATAATACTAGTCTTAATGGAAGTTGTAGGGATAGTAATACCATCCTGTTGTTTATTATATGCTAATTTTTGCTCAAAGTGGATTATTTCTCTATGTGTTTTGTAATTTTCACTGTAACCCCATCTTCATTTTGAAACTGCTTCCAGAGTGAATTTGAGTTTGTTTCTGCCAGGTTGCTCTAGGAATATTACTATCTCTTTGCCAACTATTTTTTTGTCAGTTTAGTTTTTTTTTGGTAGGATTTTACACAGAATACAAATACCTTTTTGAAGTGTGTTTGATAACATTTGACAAATGTATACATTTGCATAACTATCACCACAGTCAAGATATAGAACCTCTCCATCACCCAGCAAGTTTCCATGCCAGCCCAACTTTTAAGATATTTGGGGTATTTCTGGACCATGTAGTAGTATGAGGTATATATGTGAAGTCCTTAACCCCGTGAGGCTTGGGTCTAGATTATAAATTTTCCAAAGAGATTTTCTTGTAAACTCTGAACTCAGTTTAAGGCAGCCTTCCTTGTTATCTTCGTGTTTGCTGGTAGGAAGACTCCTCCCCACCCCCACCCCACTGCCATCCCTGCAATCCAGCCTTTCAGTGTGGTGTAGCTCTTTGACAGGCTGCCACTTTATGAGTATCTTATTTACATCTTCCTGCCTTATAAGGCCCAAGCCTATCCCTGATGGACATTAAACTCAAATATTGTGGTTAGAAAGACTCACAGTGCTACTACTCCTGTTTCAGCTACTAGGTCACTACTCTGGCTTATAGGACTCTGCCCTTCCCCTTTTTTGATTTATACATTTTAGTGAAGTATAACATACATATAGAAAAGCATACAGATTATAAATACATAGCTCAATATCACAAGTGAATATACCTAGGTAACAAGTACCCAGATAAAGAAAAAGAAGGTTACCAGGAATTTCCTAATCTTTCCAACCAGTATCCCCTCCCAAGAAGAATCAGTATTCTGACTTCTAACGTCACAGATTAATTTTGTCTACTTTTGAATGTTATATAAATGCAATCATATAGCATATATTCTTTTGTGTCTGGTTTCCATTGCTTATCATTGTATTTCTGAAGTTCACTCATGTTGTTTCATATACTTGTAGTTTGTTTATTTTCATTGCTGTATGTTATTTCATTGCATGAATACAACAGGATTTATATTGTAGATGGACATTTGGTTTGTTTCCAGTTTTCCTCTTTGCTTTTGGAGCCTGGGATTTCCCTTTCTTTCTTTCAAGCTCTGCTGTGTATTTAGTAGGATTTAAAAAGCATTTCCTGCTCAGTAGTCTGGTATGATCTGTGTCAAGACATGTTTTAGGTTTTGTAGATTGCCAAATCTTCAGACATATAAGTCATATATTTCATTTTTTACTGTTGAAATCCTTGATTCTCACCTGATTTACTTAGGCTGATGACTCAATTCTTTAGACTGCTGTTGGAAGAAATAGTCTTGATTCTTGTGACAAATAATGAATGAACAGAAATAGCAGGATACAGATGAGATATATAATTAATTTTGTAGGTTTGATCTCTTGCTTGGGTGGATTACTACATACGTAAGGCTAGATAAATATTACTAAGTATAAAATATTGAAAAGGCATGTTAAAGAAATGGGTGATTGAAGGCAAAAAAGAGTAAGAAGTGTGGATGTAGCTATTTTGGTACAGAATCTCTTGGCTAGTTGACACTGGGAATTTGAAATGAGAGGGAACCTCTCTTAATGGCTCAGTGCTATGTTATCAATATGTTGCCAGAAGAGTCACTCCAAAGTGGGCGTGCGTTAGCCCTCCAAAAGTGATTTTTCACTAGATTAGTGTTTATCAACTGTGGGCATTTTTCCCCGCTCAGGGAATATTTTGAAATGTCTGGAGATGCTTGGGTGGCACAGTACTTGTATCTAGTGGGTAGAAGCTGGGAATGCTGCTAAACATCTTACAATTAATTCATAGGACAGCCCCTCTCCCCACGCCCCCAATGAAGAATTTTCCAATGGACATAGAGATTATCATACTAAGTGAAGTAAACCAGACAGAGAAAGACAAATAATGTATGATATTACTTATATGGAACCTGAAAAAAAAAAAAAAAGATAAAAATGGGGGGAGGGAAAAATTAGGAGAACAGGATTAACATATACATACTACTATATAATCAAGGACCTATTGTATAGCACAGGGAACTATACTCAATATTTTGTAATAATGCATAAGGGAAAAGAACCTGAAAAAGAATGCACACACACATATATAGTTAGAACACATCTAATTATAACTAAATCTCTGTTATCCATCTGAAACTAACATGATACTGTAAATCAACTATACTTCAATAAAGCAAACAAACCAAAAGAATTTTTCAGCTCACAGAGTAAATAGTGCCAAGGGTGAGAAACTCTGTTCCAGACCTAGGAACTAGTTGTTGTTCAGTCACAAAGTCATATCTGACTCTTTGCAACCCCATGGACTGCAGCATGCCAGGCTTCCCTGTCCTTCACCATCTCCTGGAGTCTGCTCAGATCCATGTCCATTAGGTCGATAATGCCATTCAACAATCTCATCCGCTGTCGCTGCCTTCTCCTGCCCTCAATCTTCCCAGCATCAGGGTCTTCAAAAGAGGTAGACAAAGTATTGGAGCTTCAGTTTCAGCATCAGGCCTCCCAATGAATATTCAAGGTTGATTCCCTTTAGGATGGACTCATTTGATCTCCTTGCTGTCCAAGGGACTCTCAAGAGTCTTCCCTAGCACCACAGTTCAAAAGCATCAATTCTTCGGTGCTCAGCCTTCTTTATGGTCCAACTTTCACATCCATACATGACTACTGGAAAAACAATAGCTTTGACTATACGGACATTTACTGGCAAAGTGATCTCTGCTTTTTAATATGCTGTCTAGGTGTGTTGTAGCTTTTCTTCCAAGGAGCCAGTGTCTTTTAATTCCATGGCTGGAGTCACCATTCTGCAGTGATTTTGGAACCCAAGAAAATAAAATCTGCCACTGTTCCCATTTTCCCCCCCATCTATTTGCCATGAAGTGATGGGACCAGATGCCATTGTTATGCCCGGTGTCCGAATCCCCGAGCGGGAAGAGAGAAGGCTTCCAAGACAATGTAACTCGCAAAAAAGGGAAGTTTATTGCTGACTAGAGTCAGGGCTCACTGCTGCAACCAACGCAGTGGTGCAGGGTCAGAAAGCGCTGAGCCCGAGCTGTTACCCAATTTATAAGGTGTGCATAAGCAGTTGGTAGCTGGCTTAAGCGGATTGGTTACATGTTTGCAAAGTAATCTTATTGGCTCAAACCTTCGCAGGCTTTTTTTTTAAACTTGGGCATTCGCGGGCTTTTCAGCTTTCCCCTGATAGGTTCCCTTTTCCTTACTGGGCGCATATTGATTGGCTGGCTCCAGGTGGCCTGATAATCATGTTACCCTGGAAAACCAGGCCTACTCCTAATCTAGACTGCCTGTCATGGCACAGCCTCACAGCCATGATCTTCATTTTTTGAATGCTGAATTTTAAGCCAGCTTTTTCACTCTCCTCTCTCATCTTCATCAAGAGGCTCTTTTGTTCCTTTTTGCTTTCTGCCATTATGATGGTATTGTTGCAGGAAGGGGGACCCCTTCCAGGGCCCAAAACTGGGCTCTTGTCTAACACTTGGAAATGAATTGTCCGAGGAGACACATGTGCTGACAAAGCAAGAGATTTTATTGGGAAGGGCATTCAGGTGGAGAGCAGGAGGGTAAGGGAACCCAGGAGAACTGCTCTGCCGCGTGGCTCGCAGTCTTGGGTTTTATGGTGATGGGATTAGTTTCTGGGTAGTCTTTGGCCAATCATTCTAATTCAGAGTCTTTCCTGGTGGCGCACGCACCGCTCAGCCAAGATGGATGCTAGCAAGAGGGATTCTGGGAAGTGGACGGACAGGCAGTGTCTCCTCTTGACCTTTCCCGAACTCTTCCAGCTGGTCGTGGCTTATTAGTTCCGTATTCCTTATCAGGATCTCCTGTCATAAAACAACTCATGCAAATGGTTACTATGGTGCCTGGCCAGGGTGGGTGGTTTCAATCAGTGTGCTTCCCCTAACAATATCATCTGCATATCTGAGGTTGTTGATATTTCTCCCAGAAATCTTGATTCCAGCTTGTGATTCATCCAGTCCACATTTCAAATGAAGTACTCTGCATATAAGTTAAATAAGGAGGGTGACAATATACAGCCTTAAGGACTCCTTTCCCAATTTGGAACCAGTTCATTGTTCCATGTTGATTCTAACTGTTGCTTCTTGACCTGCATACAGTTTTCTCAGGAGGCAGGTAAGGTGATCTGGTATTCTCATCTCTTTAAGATTTACCACAGTTTGTTGTGGTCCACACAGTCAAAGGCTTTGGTGTAGACAATGAAGCAGAAGTAGTTGTTTTTCTAGAATTCTATTGCTTTTTCTATGATCTAACACATGTTGGCAATTTGATCTCTGGTTTCTCTGCCTTTTCTAAATCTGTCTTGAACATCTGGAAGTTCTTGTTTCACATACAGTTGAAGCTTAGCTTGAAGGATTTTGAGCATTATATTGCTAGCATGTGAAATGAGTGTAACTGTACAGTAGTTTGAACATTCTTTAGCACTGCCCTTCTTTGGGATTGGAATGAAAACTGACCTTTTCCAGTCCTGTGGCCACCTCTGAGTTTTCCAAATTTGCTGGCATATTGAGTGCAACTGTATCATCTTTTAGGATTTGAAATAGCTCAACTGGAATTCCATCACCTCCACCAGTTTTGTTGGTAGTAATGCTTCCTAAGGCCCACTTGACTTCATACTCCAGGATGCCTGGGTCTAGGTGAGTGACCACACCACTGTAGCTATCTGGGTCATTAAGACACTTTTTGTACAGTTCATCTGTTTATTCTTGCCACCTCTTCTTCACCTAAAAAGGTTTTCTTATCTCTCCTTGCTATTCTTTGGAACTCTGCATTCAGATGGGTATATCTTTCCCTTTCGCTTCCCTTCTTTTCTCAGCTATTTGTAAGGCCTCCTCAGACAACCATTTCACCTTTTTTCATTTCTTTTTCTTTAAGACAGTCATTTCTTCTTTTTGGTCACTGCATCCCATACAGTGTTACGAACCTCCGTCCATAGTTCTTCAGGTACTCTATCTATCAGATCTAATCCCTTGAATCTATTTGTCACTTCCACTGTATAACTGTAAGGGATTTGATTTAGGTCATACTTGAATGGCCTCATGGTTTTCCCTACTTTCTTCAATTTAAATCTGAATTTTCCAGTAAGAAGTTCATGATCTGAGCCACAGTCAGCTCCCAGTCTTTTTTTTTTTTTTTGCTTATTGTATAGAGCTTCTCCATGTTTGGCTGCAAAGAATATAATCAATCTAATTTCAGTACTGACCATTTGGTGATGTCCATGTTAGGGTTGTCTCTTGTGTTGTTGGAAGAGGGTCTTTGCTATGAACAGTGTGTTCTCTTGGCAAAGCTTTGTTAGCCTTTGCCCTGCTTCATCTTGTACTCCAAGGCCAAACTCGCCTGTTACTCCAGTTATCTCTACTATCAGTTACCTTTCAAGAAATAATAGCACCACAGTGGCACAGTTTATGATTCTATCCAAATTCAGGCACTCTGTGAAAGCCAGGTCATACGTGGCTCACTCTAATTATTATTATTTTTTGATATGTAAGAGGTAGATTTATTTTGAGAGAAACATCTCTACAGACAGAAAATCTACAGACAGATTGTAAGCTATCTCAGAAGGCAATAGGCCACTCCAGTTGTTTTAAAAAACTGTATTGATAGGTTCTGGGGACTTGTTTGGTGGTCCAGTGGCTGGGACTCCATGTTTGATCCCTGGTAGGGAAACTAGATCTCAAAGGCCGCCCAGACCTGCTGCAGCCAAATAAATTAGGAAAAAAAAAAAAAAAAAAAAAACCCAACTGTAATGATAGGTTCTGCAACCACTAAGTCTATTCAGGGCTTGAGTGAAATCACTTGTATCTAATGCTAATATAATATGTACAGCAATTTATTGTTAGACACTAAAAATTAAACAGAAATCACCAGTGATTTATGTCTATATTTTAACTTTATTATTATTTTTTAAAATTTAAAATTTTATTTATTTATTTAGGCTGGACTGGGTCTTTGCTGCAGCATGCAGATTCTTCATTGCAGTGTGTGGACTCAGTTGCATGTGGGGTCTTAGTTCCCTGACTAAGGCTGGAATCTGCAGCCCCCGCACTGGAAGTGGATTCTTAACCACTAGACCACCAGGGAAGTCCCTTAATTTTATTATTGAACATTCCAAGGCCACAGAGTAAATCAGCTGAATAAATGGCACTAGACAAAGAGACATTGTACCTTGCAATTAGACTATAAGTATTCTTTTTCTTTATTTTTATACTTTTGCAGCTTGCATTTTGGACAAAGGTAAATCTTGTTATTTCTCCAATGGAACTGATGGTCTGTATTCGTTTCTTCTTCCTCCAGGCAATACATACTACCATTTATTCTTCTGATTCATTTCTCCGGGAAAGCTGAAAAGAAGTTTTATAACGATATTATTGGTTTTGTAACTAGTGTTTTCACTGTAATCCTATTGCTGAACCAATGTTGTGATAAATGGTCTGTTTATAAGGGGAACCACTTTTACAAGAAGTAGAAAATTAGACACGCTTCTGCTTTGCAATAACAATAAAAACCACAGTGAAAAAATATTCTCCAGCTTATTCCCATCTGTATCAGCAGGGAAGCTTTAGAAGATGACTTTCTCCCTAAGGCCTTCTAAACACAGTTACTGCCTGTGAGTACCAAGTCAAAACGCAGTTTTCCTCCAAATCCAATTCAAAACCAATCCATTTTAAGTTACGGTAACCGTGGGCCCTTTAAGAAAGTCAAGCACTTTAAACCCCACCCCTCTGCCGACTGGTAGCAGTTAAGTCCTCTCTCCGAATATAGTTGGTGATAAAGCTAAGAGAAAGGTAACTCGTCTCCTGAGTGTGTCTATGTAAGCTCTAGAGGTGGAAGCTTTAAGATACTATGGGATATGGAACAATGGAAACTTGTGAAGAATGGAAAGCCAGACTGGCTCTTAAAAGATTCTATCACAGTGCTGGATAAAGTGGAAAGAATGTTAAGTCTGGGTTTCCCCCTGTGGTGCTGCTCCCTGCTAGCTTTATTCCTCCATTTCACCCAGCAAGTGAGTTTTCCAGAAGCTGTTTCCAGTTTAACGAGCTGTTTGTCTGCTCTAGCAGATTCCCAAAAGGAAAAGTCAGGGAGAAGAGCAAGTTTCAGTGAAAATTAAACTGGTCACTTCTAACAGAGTTATTTCCATTGGCTGAACGTTTCTGAGGAGCACAGTAACTCTTGTTGTTGTTCCTGCTACACCAACAGTGACTAATTCAGAAGTCCTTTTTTGTTAAACTAAAAAATAATTAGAAATTTGGGGTTTAATTGCGGTTGGCATTTTGGAGCTGGCTGCCAGAAAGCAGCCATCTTGGTAAAGGATGATGTCATTTGGAACACTTGGAGGTTTCACTTTATTCCTGGGTACCAGTTTTCATTAGCCATTGAATAACTGTAATCATTAGGCTAAATTTAGTTTTAAAGATAATGGAGGAGCTGAAATAAAAATCGTTAAAGCCACTTCTTTATCCTTACTAACACATTATAAACTTTCCCCAAAGTTCAAAGTAATAGAAAAAACTTCACCCCATTTTCCCTCTATATTTTGTTTCCATCTGTTTGTTCTTCTGTTGACTAAGCTTGGGTAATAAAACGAGTCTGGTCGGTTTCATTTTCTGATTTTCATACATAAGTGAAAGCTGTTTTGTGTCAACAGCGTGAAGTGTTAAGAATCATCTCACCTGCTGGGCCAATTTCCTGTAAGCCTTTGTTTGGGAGGGGAGAAGGGGAAATGCAAGTTTTGATTTTGAATTTCTTATGCTTTAAAACTAGAACCCCGAATTAGACCACACTAGCATAATTAATCTGTGTTTAGTTTTGACCTACTTAAGTTTTCTAGGAGTGGGCAAGATGATGGGAAAGAGAATGATGGTTATGTTGCATTCCCACTTAATCATCACTATTCGTGCAGCAGAATGCTCTGCCTGCAGTTGCTTTGGAAAACTGGCCCTTAAAAGAGATGTTTCAATCCACAAAAATTGTCTTTTTTTTTCTTTTTGGATTAGATAAATGTTACTGTCTTAATCCTATTGCCCAACAGGTCCTGGCATTGTCTGCAAGATGCAGAGAGAAAAGAAAAAACTTGCACCTTGTTCAGACAATTGAGCGCAGGGTGGTTTATGGGGTTATCAGGAGGAGTAAAGAGGGCGGTGTGTCTCTTCTGCAGATCTTTTCTTAACGAGGTTAACCTGTGGCTCCTGTCTCGTCGCCCTCCTCCGCTCCTTGCAGGGGAACTTTCTGTTCTGTGAGCGCTCTCCGAAGCTTCCCCGGCAAGCTCACTGAGAGATCCAACTAAAAGGGCTGCGTGTCTGTTTGAAACAGACAGAGGGAGACAGGAGCACACACGGTCAGCGGAAGATGGGGCCGCGGAGTCGGCGGGGGCTGGATGCCCGCGCCGGGCTGACCTTTCCACGTGTACCCAGCACCTGCGAGGCGAGTGGGGCATTCGGTTTCTGTTTCCCAGGAGCGGGCGCGAGCCCGGAAGAGGCTGGGCGGCCGCGGGCTTAGGTCAGCGGGCTGGGAGGCCCTCCCTCAGAACACGTGCGGCTGGCGAGCGGCTGGTGCGGAGGCTGGCCTGGCTTTTCCCGCCCCGGCCCGGCCAGCGCCTCCCCAGCCAGCGGGCGGGCGCCAGGAGGGCGGCGGCGGGTGAGTCTCGGAGCTTTCCGCCGGCTTAGCCGAGCGGCCTAGCGAGCGCGCCAAGCCCGGCTGGAGCGAGCCCCAGTGCAATACTGCCCGAGCCCGGGCGGGGTCTCTGTTCTCTGGCAGAGGCGGTCCCTTGGCAGCGGGAAGCTCCCTCTCTTTCTCTCGCCGCCGCTCCGAGCCTGCGCCCTGGTGCCAGGCGCCCAGCTCGGCGCTCCCCGGTGCTCGCCCCGGCGCCCACTCATTCGCAGCCCAGCCTTCGCCGCCGCCGCCTCCCTGCTCCTCCTCCTGCGCGTCTCCCCAGCCCGCCGCGGCCATGGCGGACAGCGCCAGCGAGAGCGACACGGACGGGGCGGGGGGCAGCAGCGGCGGCTCGGCCGCCATGCAGTCGTCTTGCTCGTCGACCTCGGGCGGCGGCGGCGGCGGCGGGGGAGGCGGCGGCGGCGGTGGGAAGTCGGGGGGCATTGTCATCTCGCCGTTCCGCCTGGAGGAGCTCACCAACCGCCTGGCCTCGCTGCAGCAGGAGAACAAGGTGCTCAAGATCGAGCTGGAGACCTACAAACTCAAGTGCAAGGCGCTGCAGGAGGAGAACCGCGACCTGCGCAAAGCCAGCGTGACCATCGTGAGTGCCCCCCCCCCCCCCCCCCGGGGGTGCGCCGCGGTGCTGACCTCCGCCCGCCCCTGGGAGATGCTGCCTCCCGACCCGGGGCAGCCCCCGGGCTATTCTAGGCTTCCGAGGACCAGCAGCGAGCACACTCGCTGCCAAGACCCGGCCCCGGAGGGTGGAGGGAGTGGGAGGTGTCCCTTCGGGGCCGCGCTGGTCTGCCCTCCCCGGGGTCCAGGCCCCTCGCGGGGTGCGGGAAGAGGCTGCTGGGACCCCCCCACCCCACCCCCGCCCACACACACACCACGTTCCCTTGTCGCCCCTTAGGGAGGAGGCACCTTCGGGAGGAGCTGGAAGCTGGCGGCGTGGCTGGGGGCGGGGGGGCGGGGTGGGACTTTCTTCAGTCCTAGTTTGCTTGAGGGGTGCGTCCAGATCGGGGAGTCCTAGGCTGAGGGAGAGGCAGGAAGCCGGGGCCTGTTCCGGGGACCTGGCCGAGAGTGCGGGGGGTGTGCAGCTGGGCTGGGCACTTGGTTGGCATTAGGACTGGGCTAGCTGGATCGCCCGGGGAGGGGGCCGGAGAGAGTGGCCGGGAATCCGGGAAGTGCAGTTTTTCTGGCCAGGATCGAGAGGGAAGGGCGGGTACCGGAGCTGATGCTCCCACCTCCGTTGGAAGTCCTTTCCCTGGGTGGGGGGTGGTGGCGGTCGTGTACTGCTGGGAGAATGCAGCATCTTATACCGGCCTGGACGGAGCGAAGGGTATGAAGTCTGGACCGGCTGAAACCAGGGTGAAGGGGATCGGCTGACTCCCTCGCCGAGCAGGAGGGAGTTGTTGTTGTTGTGGCGTGTGTTTGCTTCCTTGGCGGTGGAGTGTCTGTCTGGGGGATATTTTGGTTCGGCATCTAGATACTAGACGGGAAAACGGGCTGTCTGTTCTGTTTCCACCTGGTCCCCGGAGGCTCCCGCAAAGAGGATAAGATTAGGTGTGTAGGTCTCGCTTCTCGTGTAGCAGGCCTTTAGAAAGGCCACGATTAGCTGTGATGAGGCGAAACATAACTGGGAAAAGTACAGTGTGTACAGCTCTCACCTACTATCCCTGCCGGCTGGCCACATCATTAACATGCAGAATCCCCACACAGGCAACCCTGTTAGATCAAAACAGTTTCCCAGCCCGGAGGAGAGAGGAAAATGTCCAGAAACCGAGGGGATGAATTGCCATAGTTAACTCCACAATAGCTGATTAGGTTGAACCTTCAGATGGAGAAGAAATCGTGAATTCGGGGATGGATGGAAGATCACAACTCTGCAAAGGAAATGCGGCAAGTTTAGGATGCCCCTGTACCAGAAAGTCGTCAGTGGAGGACGGGCTGTGTGTATCCACGCGCGCCCCCCCCCCCCCCCCCCCCCCGCCCCCGCCCCGTGCTGGCTCGCACTTGGGGACTGGATGGCATTCTGAATTTGCTTAGAGAGCAGGTTTTCACCAAAGTTTCATTGTGATAGGCAGCCTAAATAGAAATTGATTGCTGAAAGACACCCCGCATGCTCCGATCCAGCTCTGGTGAATGGCATTGAAGCAGTATTCAGACTGTCAAGTTCTTGAAGTGCCCTTTTGGTAGGATGGGGAGGAATTTGCAGAGGCAGCCACTTCCAAGCCTCTTCTGGAGCCTTCTTGGCTGAGAGAGATGTCTTTGGTGAGTGGAGGTTTGAGAAGAGGGGGAAGTTGGTGGAGGCAGTTTATTTAAGATTGGAGTTAGTAAATGAGAGGGTGAGTCTGGTCTCTTGGAGAAAGTGAACCACTGAAAGTAGTGAAACTTGCATAAAATGGAATCTCTGACTTCTTGCATACTGTGAGCAATTCAGGCTGTTTTTGTTTGGGAAGGAGGATGGCGGGGTGGAGAGACTATGAAAGGGTTAGCTGTTTGACACTTGACCATATTAAAAGTAGGTCTGTAAATTGTACACAGACACATTCATTCCTGGTGTGTAAGATCACAGGCCACTGAACATTGGCGTGAAGAGCTGTGTGAGGTGGTGGCTTCACTGGAACTTCCCTCAACTAAAACTGACATTTCACCAAATACACTTGGTGAAAAGTTCTGCGGCCTCACGGAGTCAAATTTTAAAATTGCTTTGGATGACAGCCTATAGGTACCAGAAGACTCTCCATTCTTTAATCTCTGATGAATATATTCAGGGGGATAAATAAAAAGTGCTTGTGGTGTATTGAGTTCCCTAATACTTGGCAGGTGTTACTCAGGCAAATACAGAGGAGAGATTCCTTTGAGCGTTTTGTTGGAGTTGACTGACTTAGGACACAGATTGTGGTGAGTGGGTATGACCTTTAGGGTTTGTAATTTGGGAGGAAAAATGTGTGTGACTACATGAAGTAAGTCTGTGGATGTAAGGATTCCATTGAACAACACTGTGTGTCTGTGTCAAGGTTAAGCTGCGTGAAACTTGCTGCTAGCAATCCAGGAAGTTTGTGAAAAGACTTAAATATTAAGTTAAGTGAAGGCCTTGGTAGATTTCTCACCAATTTTATTTGAAGAGAAGATGGTGCCAGAATCCTATATTTGTCTTCATGGCTCTTACTAGTAACTCTAATTATGATATTAACTTTAATATTTTTGAGCACAGAAGGTGATTGTAGATGTCTTTTCCTTGCTGATCATCTACACGCTGGGAAGAGAGAGGTGTTGCTTTTTTGGGGGGGGGGGTAGTTTTAGTTTAGCAGCAAACTTAAGCAGAAGGTACCAGGAAAATACTCCCTGCCCTTCCTCCCCTCCTCCATTATCAACATCCGCCACCTGAATGGTATGTTTGTTACAACCTATGAACCAACATTGAAACAACATAATCACCCAAAGTCTATAGGGTTCACTCTCGGTGTGGTACATTCTATCAGTTTGGGCAAGTGTACAATGAATTGTAGCACCATGATAGTGTACAGAGCAGGTCCAGTGCCATAAAAATCCCCCGTGCTCAGCCTTTTCATCCCTCACTAACCCCTGGCCACCATCAATCTTTTTTCTGTCTTCCATCAGTTGAGTTGCTCAGTCGTGTCCGACTCTCTGCAACCCCATGAACTGCAGCATGCCAGGCTTCCCTGTCCATCACCAACTCCTGGAGCTTGCTCAAACTCATGTCCGTGGAGTCGGTGATGCCATCCAACCACCTCGTCCTCTGTCGTCCCCTTCTCCTCCTGCCTTCAATCTTTCCCAGCATCAGGGTCTTTTCCAGTGAGTCAGTTCTTCACATCAGGTGGCCAAAAGCATAGTTTTGCCTTTTCCGGAAAGTCATATAGTTGGAATCATTCAACCTGTAGCCTTTTCAGATGGGCATCTTTCACTTAGTAAGATGCATCTAAGTTTCCTCCCTGTTTCTTCCTGGCTTGGTAGCTCATTTCTTTTCTCTTTCTTGGCTGCACTGAGTCTTTGTTGCAACACATAGGCTTCTCTAGTTGAGGTACAGGCTTAGTTGCCCTGCAGCATGTGGGATCTTAGTTCCCTGACCAAGGATTGAACCCACGTCCTGTGCATTGGAAGGTGGACTCTGAACCATTGGACCACCAGGGAAGTCCCTCCTTTCTTTTTAACATTGAATGATATTTCTTTGACTATACCACAGCTTACTTATTTATACCATTTACCTAGTGAAGGACTTGGTGGCTTCCAAGTTTTGGCAGCTGTGAATGAACCTGCAGTACACTTCTGTGTGCACATTTTGGGGGTAGACAGAAGGTTTCTGCTCATTTGGGTAAGTAGGGAGGAGCTAATTGCTGGTAGTATGGTGAGAGTATTTTCATTTTGTAAAGAAACTGCCAAACTTTTTGGAGTGACTGTACCATTTTGCATGCCCACCAGCAGTGATGAGAGTTCCTGTTGCTCCACATCCTTGTTAGCATTTGGGTGTTATCTGTCTTGGATTTTGTCCATCCTAGTAGGTGTGTAGTGATATCTCATTATTGGGCCCTCATTTTTTAAGCCAAGTCCAAAGGCCAATAGAAGTTCTTAACCGGCAGTCATTTCTGTCTCTTTTGGTGTGTAGGTGCTTATTCTAGTTAAGCTACCCTTTTAATAAAGGACCGGCTTCATGGTCTGTGTTCTCCACATCTGTATGATGGAGGTAAACATCATCTGTGGGGAAGAATCAACTGTACAAGGCCTTTCATCCCTGTCTACAAGTGTCCACTGCCACAGCTTTCCCCTGGTGTGTTTTTATTTGGGTTAGTGGTGGAATGGAATGTTTTGAGTGATTATCCGATTTCTCCCAGTAAATCAGCAGTGGAGCCAGACTGCTGATTATCAGTCATAACTTCTTCTTTGGAGTGGAGAAAATAAACAAAACAAAACAAAAATTGCTCAGTTACACTGTTGAGTAGCTTTTAGATGTTAGGCTTGATCTTTCTGACTTGTCCTTTGGGTTAAAATGTAATAGGAGATTATCTGAGTCAACGTAGTGAGGGGAATCCAGGGATCGTGGTCTCTGAGAAGATGAAATGTAATTGTGGGCAGTAATTGAATGGCTGCTAAAAGTTTCTCAAAGTATGAGCAGGGTCTTATTCCTGGATGCTAGTTCACCAAGGTGTGTTTTCTGGACCAGCTCAGACCTTTGCCATATGTTTGGTTTGGAAGTAAAGGCCCATGACAAATTACTAGAGTTTAAGCGTCTTTTTCTATCTATAATATTAGTCTTTCATTATAGAAGTTGAGGGAAACAGGAATACAAAGATCTTTTGAAGTTATAGAAGAAAAATGTGTTGGTATGGCATTTAGATTAGAAAACTTGGCTGTTTTAAATATCAACAGTGTAAAAAAAAAAAAAATATCAACAGTGTAACAATTTCATTAACCAATAAAAGCTACCATATAGTTAATGTTGTGGATTTCAGATTATTTACTCTGGATGCCCAATACACTATTTTCCATTTCTTAAGATTTTGTTTTGGCAGATTATGAAGCTGTCAGATCAACATGGCCCTTATAAAAAGGTGTAGTGTGTGACTTTTTTTTTCCTTGCTTTAATTTTTTTTTTTCCCCTTAGATTCTAGTGAAAGTACCCAACTTTAGATGCAACTTAGAGAAAAGTATGATCTCACAGTTAGGTCTGATCATACACAAATCCAGTCTTCTTATAGAGGCTATTCTTAGATTTCTTCTGTGTGTTTCATATAAACTCTTTGTATTTGATTTTTTAAAAAGCCCTACAAAAGTGTAGAGGAGGTCCAGACAGTCTTTTCTAGTGCTTTTATTTATTTTGCTGAGGATGGGGAATAGTTCAGAGAATCACCAATATCTGGTTTGTGGGGACTCTTGTTCAAGACCAGAGACACTGGTCTGGAGCAAAAATCTGAAGGAACTGTTGCTTGCTCACAGACTTTTAATGACTTCCATTGCCCTCTGACTCCAGGTGAACTTTTTGTGGTTTACCAGGCTCTCTATGATCTGGCCCCTGCTTGCTTCAGAGACACACCCCTCACATTCTCAAAGCTCTCACTCTACTGAACTGCCAGCTCCTGAATCTCAGTAGGTTTCTCTGGCTTCTCTAAGATGTACCTCCTGCCCTTAAATGTCCTTCCCTACCCTTCACCCTATAAATCCAAGCAGGCTGTACTTCCTTCTGACCTCCGTGTGCACTAGCACTGCCTCTTTGCCAGCCACATGCTGGGTTAGTTGCCCATTCATGAGACCGCTTCCTCTCCAGGCCCCCAGCATGTAGGTCTCCCCTTTGGGAGCAGAATTTGCCTTGTTCAGTTCCATTCTTCGGTCCCTGGCATGCAGTAGACACTCAAGGGTATGTTGGGCTGACCTCAGAGGCATTAAGTGATGAGGTGTTTTTGTTTTGTTTTGTCCTGGGCGAGGGAGCCCAGACTGTCTCCTGTGCTTATGCTCCTAGAGCTGCTCTCCTAACTGTCAGCAACAACAGCAAACACCATCTTCACCATCCTTGTATGGATGAATGGATACACTGTATACTTTGGCGGACCACCTCAATTAGTGTATGTCCCAAACCTTTGCCTTCCTGTTATGGGTGATACTGTAGGCAACCTTGTAGCACATACCTAGGCATTCGCGATACCTTTTCACCTCTAAAAGGGGACATAGTGTCGTTGGGTTCACTTTTCAAGGGTTGTTTGAGCAAGGCTTAGAGGAGAAAGTGGCTCTGTCAGAGGGGTTCAGATTTGCCCCTTCCATTTTGTTGATGGTGACAGGTCACTCCAGGCATTCCTCATAACCTTATTTAATGTTGAAATGCCCCATGGCTGCTTCTGGAAAACAACCTGTGGGCCATCATGGGGAGGAGGTATCAGTGCAAATAGCAGGCACCACCTGAAGCTCCAATTGGGGCGGTATCTGCAAACCAGATGGGGAGATTTGTTGAATCCTGGTGGGTTTCCACGTGTGGTTTGCAGAGTGGATTTTGGGAGGTTGATAGTGTCACACAGTGTGTACTTGCATTCTTGTTTTCTTCCTCAAATCATGCATTGCAGCATTTACTCCTAGAAATGCTAATCTGAGACTTTAGATTCATACAGCCAGGTTGAGTAAGGAGTGAGGTCACCTTCTTTGTTCCCTCATGTACTTTGTCTCTTAGTGGTAGGTGTTGCTTTTTGTTTTCAATCACAGGCAGTTAGTTGCTTTTATTAATAGATGGATTGAATGATCGTCAGGGCTGGTGATCACGGGTTCAGGGTGTTCCTGCTCAGTGGTGGTTGAAATTTTCCTGACAGGGAAACGAATGCTCTGGAAAGTATTTCTAATAGGATCTTGGAGAGGTATTAACTTGCAGACTCTTCCTACCTCCCCAAGGCTATCAGATTTTCTTGCCTTTTATGCTTGTCAAGTCCACAGCTGTGTATTTTATCCCAGTGCTCCAGCTCATAAATTGCAAATGTCACTTTGTGTAGGTGTTCTCTTTTAGGGAGAACTAACAAAGGGTTAATAGTTTGATGGTTGTTTAGAATGAATTCACCCCCTTACTTATTATTCGCCCCTAGATCCGAGGCATGGAGTGCAGATTAGTGCTTAAAATTCATTTTCATACTCACTTGTTTAACGCTGGGAAATTTTCACCTCTTCAGTAAGGGACAGAATGGCGTGTCATAAATACAGCCTACAACAGGCAGGATTCAACCTCCAAGTACTTGGGAACTGCCTACTGGGTGTTAGGTACTCCAAAATACCCAGAAGGAATGTAAGGGCTTCTCCAGCAGGATTGCACTTGACTGGTGTTCAGCTTGGCCCTGGCTGGTTGCGGCAGAGAATTCAGAGCAGAGATGGCCTTCCCTCTCCATCTCTTTGCAGCCCAGAGAGTTGTGAGGTGCGGAAATAACCAACATGCAAGTGGAAGCCAGAAAGGCGGTTCAGGCTGACTGGTGCCAAGGTTCCAGCGAGGGCTGGCTTACCTTCCACCTTCCAAAATAAAGTTCATCTCTTTTGGTGAATACCTTTAAGGAAACAATGTGTCATATTCACTCACAGTTTAATTAGCTGAGAGTTTATTTTGTAAGGCAGCGATAGAGAGAACTGTTGCTCAATTTGTCTGTGTCCAGGTGGCACTGAAAGGCTTTTTGTTTGTTTTTAATTTTCTTTTAATATGGTGATGATTGAAAAGAAATGTCAGTGATGTTTTTAATTTCATAATTTACATCTGCCCATAGACAAATTATCTATTCCTATTACACTCTGGGGCCCACCCACTTTCCTTACACAGACATTATTGCATGGACCAAATTTCTTAAATCTTTAATGGAAACTGTGAAAACAAAGACTTCTTAAGGTTAAAATGGATTAGAGATACTAGTTTATGGGCAGTTGCAAACTCCGGTTTTGTAAAAAAGCAGTGTTGATGGATGGGATAATCTTGCACGCATCTGTTCCAGATCAGACCAGCCTCCATGGGTGCCAGGTGTGTGTCCCGAGTGAGTGGGTTAACACCCTCCAGGGCATCTCGGGCCACTTGGGATCAGATGAGGCCATTCGGTACTGAGAAGCAGAGCTGGGATATTCAGCCAGACAGACGTAGGTCATAATTCAAAAAAGTTTTCCATAGAAGGAAAGAGGAAAGTGAAAGAATGAAAACAGCATGGACTAAGGGTGAGGTAAGGGAAGTTCTTAGAAATCTAGTACCTGCATTAAACCCTTCATGTGTTTATTTCACTAGTGAACAGAGTCTTGGGCAGTCAAGGTTTTTTAATTAGAAGAGCTAAAATAGTCCTGAGAGAAAAATTATTTGGTGTTTTAATTATAGAAAGAGCTTCTCAACTTATGAAATTATTTGCATGTAAACAATGTTTTTTTTTTCAGTTATCTTAAGTAATTACTCATATAATTTTTATTCTATTGAGATTTTTTTGTTTGGGTTTCTTTTTTTTTTTTTTTTTTGGTTCTTCACTAGGTAGGCCTTAATTTATCTAAACAAAGACATTTGCTAAAAGTCAAAATATTGTGTCTCTGCTTCATTTAGTAACCTCTGATTATAGAAACACAAAAATTTGAGAGAAAAAAAAAAATTGGCTGGATGATTTTAATGTCTTTGTTAACCAAAGAGTACAATTTTAAGTGTATATGCTATAAAGTAGCAGTTTGGACTTCTTTCGGTCCAAGTAACTACCTGGTAAGGTGCCATGTCTTTTGAAAAGCATTATTAACTGTTTCACATCATTTTAAACCTTGAGTGCATGTAGCTTATTATTTTGAAGTACTGAAGATACAATGACATTTTTTTGGTTGTAATATAGACACAATATAAGTGTTGCCCCTTGAACCATTTTTAAGTGTATGATTCAGTGACATTAGTTACATTTACAGTGTTGTGCCGCCATCACCACTACCCATTTCCAGAACTTTTTCAACATCCCAAGCAGAAACTGTTTACATTAAACAGTAACTCTTCATTTCCCACCTACCTCCAGCCCTTGGTAACCTCTGTTTCTAGTTACTTTAAATGTTTTTTTTTTTTTTTAATTTTTAAAGAAAAAATGGAGTCTGGTATGCAAAAGCAGCTAGCTTCTTTTTCTTGTCTTGGTGTTGAAGTTGTGAATTAGGACCTAAATTCTTTAATTAGGACCTAAACAGCTTTAATTAAAATGCTGTTGATAGTGCTCGCTTTGGCAGCACATATACTAAAATGCTGTTGATATCTTGCTCCAGCTTCAATTTTTATTGCCTTTTGGCTAATCCGTATCTGGTTCTTTTTGGCCATTTAGCCAACATATGGCACCCTAGCTCTAGGCTCCACACCATAGGTCTGAATCTGCTCTCAGAGTGGGCACCCAGATGTGGAGAACTGGGGAGGGACTAATGCACAGGGAAGGCTTGTCTTCTGGGAAAGAGAAAGGATTTAGCCCTAGCACCTTGTAGATGATGTTTGCTATTTAAAGAAAAAAAAATCTCATGTTTAATTTCCTTGATAGCATTTCAGATAAACCATACTTTAAGAAAGTCTGAAAAAGCAAAAAAAAAAAAAAAAATGCTTGAAATTCTTCCTTATCAGCATTGAACTACTTGCAAGTAGTTTTGTGTTGCTATGACAACTGCTTATGTTTACCCAGTGCTTACTATGGCGTGGGTGCTGTTGGGAGGGGTTTACTTATATCCTGATTTAATCCACACCACTGATGTGTAGTCTTACAGATTTGCAAATTTATACCCAGAGACGTTCTGCAACTTGCCTGAGGACCTATGGCTAGAACTGGAACTCTGACCTCATAGAGTTTAAGCACATAAACAAATTTATGAACAGTTGTGTCTTTATCCTGCTGGGGGCGTTTTCCTCTTAGTTGTGTTCCCACACTGTGGCGTTCCTTCATTTAGAGTAGTCAGGGCTGCCCCGTTCCTGCCGCACATTCCCAGGATGCCAGCCCAGGCCTCAGGGAGTGTTTCCAGGGTTGCAGACTCTCTGCTTTGGAAGAGAAACAACGATAAAGAGGGTGCCTTCAGTGCGTGGGGTGTGCAGACTTTCTGACTGGCTGGCCTCCAGTGTTGGGCCTGGGTCTGTTGCACCCCTCACCCTGTCTCATGTTACTGCGGAGTGTGCCACCTCTGCTGATAGCTCTGCCATCGGGGCCCCCCCTCCTCCACTCTCCTGCCTCATCCCAGGCTGGAACCAGTCTCTTTATACTTAAGTTATAACCTCTACTTAAAAATAGTCCGACGAGCACAGGAGAAGTGGATTTTTTTCAGCCGCTGTATTGATCACCTCCTGTATGCCAGGCAGTGTGCCACAGATAGCAGCTGTGAGGAGACCTGGTGGAGGGCCCCCGACTCAGGCCGGGAGAGGGACCACAGTCACGGAGGGCTCTCTCTCTCGGGAGGTGTTATAGGAGTGAGAACCTGAAAGATGAAGTTCATCTAGGCGCAGGCGGGACTGGTGGAAGGAGGAGGCATTTTGTGAATGTGGGGAAAGAAAGGGAAGTGTGGGGGGTGGTAGTGAGCAGGGCCTGGCTGGCTCTGTTCTTGGGTCCCGTCTGGGGGCTGATGACAGAAATGGGCAGGGAGGGGGAAACAGTTGGAACATTTCTGGATGTTCATAATCTGCTCTGGCTGCTTAGTGGAGACATTTGTGTTTTCCTTCTAAACTACTGGGAGACAGGTACTATGTTATTTGTCATCTATAAGACGACCCGTCTTATCCCATGGTAATAACAGTTAAGTATTTTGGTCTCACTCTGTGCCTGGCACGGTTCTAAAGCACCGTGCCAGGCACTGTGAAAGATGAATTTTAGGGCCTCACTTGATTCTCACTGCAACCCCTTTGCTGCCTCTGATTCCCAGATGAAGAAGCAAGGTGGAACAGCCTCAGCGTCCTGGCCTAGGGTGCAGTGAGCAGCGGGACAGTGATTTGAGCCAGGTAGTCAGTCTGTGATGGTAGCTTGACCAGCACATAAAACCCTGCCATTTGAAGCCTCATTTGCCTTTTTCCACCGTCTTAACACAGCCACTGCTCAGTCAAGTTCATGGAATTTATTTGGGGGATGTCCAAGTTTACTTTGGATAAACTCGCTAATGGAGTATAACATACAGTAAAGCAGGGGTCCCCAACTTCTCGGCCCTGGACCAGTACAGCAGCAGCATTAGATTAGAAATACAGCGCACAGTAAATGTAACGCGCTTGAATCATCCCCAGACCAGCCCCTCCCCCCCACCTCCCACCACCCTGGCGCTTTGGAAAAATTGTCTTCCACGAAACCAGTCCCTGGTGCCAAAAAGGTTGGGGACCACGGCAATAAAGTCCCCAAGCTTTGAAAGCACAAACTAATGCAAAAGTGCTCAGTGAATTTACCTGTAAATTCACCAGTGTAAATCACTACCCCACTTACGATGCATGCTAGTATCAGTACCCCCTACACCCCCCCAAAGTTCCCTTGTACTCTCTGTTCCACTCACCACACCCCCAAAGTGACTTGTTCTTACCTCTAACACTGAGGATTAATTTTTTGCTTCTTTTTGAACTTTATATTGTAAGTAGCTTTATACAGAATGTATTTTGTATGCGTGCATATTCTCTGATTTCACATCCTAGTTCCTACATTGACTGACATTAGACGGCATCCGTGTTACCTGTGGCAGTGGTCGTTTGCTGCAGCTGCACAGTATTCCACTGTGGAATTGCCTTTAGTTTCGCTTTGCCCCTTGCGTAGCCCCACCTCCTTCCCTAGTGTTGATCACTGGACATTGGGAGGCAGCACAGGCCCTACAGAATGTGGCTTCCAGTTAGTTGAGGTTCTAGCTACATTGCTAGTTCGTTTTGCTGCCCTCAGAGCCTTTGAGCCTCCATGGACTTACCTGGTAAAACCACAGTCTCTAAGGTTAATACCAGTCTTGCTTCTACTCACTGTCATTACGAGGATCAGATGAAACAGTGCACATCAAAGTGTTTTGATAATTTGTGAATTATTCTTGTAGAAAATGATATTAAAGATGATTTGTAAACACCCACCCCACACATGTACATACATACTTTCTCTTGTTCTCCAAAATGTGCTTCAGAATCAAAGGTGTTCTTGATAACCCTGTTTATATGTAATAGGATGGTGCAAAATTGTCTGAATTGCTGAGAGGGGCCCATCTCTCTGGAGACCTCAGGCTGGGGAGCTCTGCAGTCTGACTTCTCAGGGCCTGTGTTTTTCTGGTGCTTGGGGATGCCTGGGAGCTGGGCTCATTTCCTGGGGTTCGGTGAGTCAGGATAAAACCCGCCTGTGTGGCTGTGCATAAGTAATGAGAGGCAATCCAGCTTCCTAAAAGATCCATTTTTTTCTTGTAGGCCAGTTGTCAGGCTCTTTCCATTATTTCATGAAAAAAGACCCAATGTACACCTTTGCCCAGGTTTCTGCCTTTAGCGCCGTGGGCAGCAGGCAGAGAGCCTGCTTCTCTGTTGTGTGACTTTTGACCCTTTTCCATGGGGGTGTGGGTTCCAGAGGGTGGACTTTGATGGCTGAGACATGCGTTCCACTCCTGCTTAGCGGCTGCTCTGAAGCACAGAAAGCACAACAGGACTCTTTGAAGCTGCCCGACTTTGCAGGCTTGCAGTGCCCTTGTGCTGGAGGGACCGCCCTGGGCTCCCAGGTCTGCAGTGGTCTGTGGAGGTCTGTGGTGGGACTGTTTTTCTGTCTGTTGCCTCTGGCTATCTCTGTAGCAGTAGCAATGGCAGCCTAGGGCTTTTGCGAAGGTTGAAGGAACTGCTTTTCACCAGGGCACTGTTAGGGTTTTAGTGCCCTGGTGTGAAGGCTTTTGGTTGTGATGAGAGGGGCAGGAAGACAGCCCGTGTATTTCAGCAGGTCATGAACGAGTTGGAGTAAGCCTTCTGGGAGCCAGGCGTGCCCGTCCCTTCTCACCGGTCTGCTCCAGCCAAGCCTTCCTGGGGTCTCTTGGTTTCTCCCTGCCTCCTTCCCAGGCTACTTGGGGGGCCTGCCTGTCAGATTCTTTCAGGTTGAAGGAGATCAGCATTGATGACTTTGAATCCCTGATTTGTATCGTTCTTTCTTGGCCCCGTGCCTTGCAGCTCTGGGTCCTTGGAACCCAATGGGGGATGTGAAGAGGCACCTGGAATGCGCCTGCCAGCCCACACGTGAAAGCCAATAGGCTGCGCTGCTTCTCCTAAGTCCCGTGCATTCTTGTTCTCAAGTTCCCATGGTTCCACTGCTCCCCCTTTTCTGTTCTTGGGCTTTAAGTTGATGTGTTGTAGCTTAGCATCCTCCATAAGTCTGTCTGTGTGAATCATCCCTTTATTCCTTTTATTCATTAACTCTTTTCTATTTTTCCACACCGGGGTTCTTGGAGACAGCTTGGTATAATGAAGACTAGGAAACCAGATAGGGTTGCCACATTCAGCAAAAATATAAGATGAGGAGCCATGTTTAAATTTCAGGTAAATGATGAGTAGTTTTTTAGGGTATATGTGTTCCCACTGTGGAACATATATGTACTAAATGGAATATATATGTACTAAAAAAATCATTTGTAGTATATCTGAAATGCAGACTTAACTGGGTGTCTTGATTTTTTGTTTTGTTTTGTTTTGCCCTGCCTCCTGGCATGGGAGATGTTAGTTTACCAACCTGGGATGGAGCCTGACCCTCCTGCATTGGAAGGATACAGTCTTAACCGCTAGACTGCCAGGGAAGTCCCTGGGCATCTTGTATTTTACCTAGAAATCCTGAAACCCCTAATTTTTATTTATTTTTTAATCTTAAATAGGTTTTGACTTTATTTTTTAATATAAATTTATTTATTTTAATTGGAGGCTAATTACTTTACAGTATTATAAGTGGCTTTGCCATACATTGACATGAATCCGCCACGGGTGTACCTGTGTCCCCATCCTGAACCTCCCTCCCACCTCCCTCCCCATCCCATCCTCTGGGTCATCCCAGTGCACCAGCCCCGAGCACCCTGTCTCATGCATCGAACCTGGACTGGTGATTTGTTTCACATATGATAATATACCTGTTTCAGTGTCTTTCTCCCAAATCTTCCCACCCTCGCCCTCTCCCACAGAGTCCAAAAGTCTGTTCTATACATCTGTGTCTCTCTTGCTGTCTCTCATATAGGGTTATCGTTACCATCTTTCTAATCTCCATATATATGCATTAGTATACTGTATTGGTGTTTTTCTTTCTGGCTTACTTCACTCTGTATATAGGTTTCAGTTTCATCCACCTCATTAGAACTGACTCAAATGTATTCTTTTTAATGGCTGAGTAATACTCCATGGTGTATATGTACCACAGCTTTCTTATCCATTCGTCTGCTGATGGGCATCTAGGTTGCTTCCATGTGCTGGCTATTATAAACAGTGCTGCGATGAACATTGGGGTGCACGTCTCTCTTTCAATTCTGGTGAAACCCTAAGATTTAGAAAAAAAAAAATCTCAGTTCTGCCCCTCCCTCCGTCTGTGATCACATGGCATCTTACCTGACCCCTAAGCCACCGTATCTTCTCTCAGAAGGGCTCATGGTCTCTTAGCACTCAGGTTTGAGGGATAACTGATGAGGCTCATGAAAGCCCTCAGGACATGTTCAGTATCTTCCTTTTCTGCCTTTATGCAGTGACGGTGGGTTTGCTTCTTGCCTGTCTTCTTTTCCTCCTCTCCTCCCTTGTGAAGCCAGCCCACTGTCCTCTCCTTTAGTGTGACCATTTTTTTTTTTTTTGACTGTGCCACTGGCATGCAGGATCCTAGTTCTCCAACCAGGGATGAAACCCATGCTCCCTGCCGTGGAAGCGCAGGGTCTGAACCACTGGACTACCTACTGTGGCTTTTTGGGTCTTCTCAGGGTATCACCTCCTCTCCTTCCTCAAGCTGCTCTGAATCTGCTTTCACTTTTTCTGTCCTTCCTCTACCAGCTTCCTTTTTTCTTTTTTCCTGGAAGCCGACTTTGACCGTACGTCTCAAGTAGCTCCCTTTATTTGGCCACATGTTACCAACCCTCTTGTTCAGTCCCTCCTTTCCTTCTGAGCCTATAGTGACTCAAGGAGAATGGGACCCTTTGGCCTCACTGGGGGGCCAGGCAGCACTCACATATCCTTTTGGGTCCTTGGTTTTCTCCTTGGTTTGCTGAGATGGCTTGTTGAGAATTCAGGGGTTGCAGGCTGGCAGGCTGCCTTTGGCCTGCAGGTGAGTGGTTTGGCTTCAGATTTTGGAAAACCCTTGGAAAGAGAGGTCTTAGGGAAGGAAAGGCATGGATGCTCTCACCTGCCTTGGGCAAACCTCCCTGTCAGCTTCCCAGGCTGATTCACTTTGTGCCCCGATGGCACTTGGGTTTGACACTGCTGAGCTCTGCTGCAGGTAATGACTGATGCAGCTAGTGTGCAGTCCTTCGTTGAGCTCTTGAAACAAAGCCACAGGGCACAGCTGGTTCAAATTTACAGATTGGGAGAGCAGAGGTGGAGAGACGTTACCTTGCCAGAGTCATTGGATTGGCAACCCAGTGCCGCAGCTCTTGTTCTGAACCACTGTGTTGTATTTCTGTGACAAGGTGCAGCTGTGAGGGTCTATGAAATTCCTTGCAGGAGTTCAGAGTAGACTAGAGCACAGTTTACTTGTCTTTTAGATTCATAATCTCAAGTCCTTGCCCTAGATTCTATATTCTTAGGTAGTGAATCCTTAGATTCTGTTTCCTCTCAAGGATCATTCTTCTTTTTCTTCATTTCCTGAAAACTGGGTTCACATCTTAGTGGGTGTTGAGCCACAAGACAAAGCCAAGTCAGTGATCCACAGAAGGAAGGATTTATTTGCAGCAAGTAAGGAGAACACCTGGGATCGTCCCCAAAGCAGCGACTCCCCACCCAATAGCAAAACTGGGGAAGTTTTAAGCTAAGAGTACATGCATATTCAGGGCTTCCCAGGTGGCTCAGAAGGTAAAGAATCTTATCTGCCTGCCAATGCAGGTGACCCAGGTTCCATCCCTGGGTCAGGAAGATCTCCTGAAGGAGGAAATGGCAACTGACTCCAGTATTCTTGCCTGAAAAATCCTATGGACAGTGCAGCCTGGCGGGCCATGGTCCATGGGGCCGCAAAGAACCAGACACAACTTAGCGACTAAACAACAACATTTATACTTGTGAAGGGGCTGGGGCACAGGATTCAGTGTAGAATTGGGGCTAAGTTTAACAAGAGTCTAAGCTTTGGTTGATTCAAGTTGTGAGGGTCAGAAAAGATCAACTTCATCATTCCATCTTCCACTGGGTTGAGGCCTTTGTTCTTGCAAAACTCAAAGATCAGTATCAGATTGTAATATATATCCTTCGAGGAGGAACTGGGATTCTCTATATCGCTGGATTGTTGTTTCTTGACTGCTTTCCCTTTGTTCCTGCTTCCCTCACTTCGCTTAAGATCTTTAATTACTGAGACCTGTTCAAGTAAGGTACTGTGGATGGCCAAGCTTAGATCACAGAGCGGCTTAAGCCAAAAATGGCTTCTCTTGTGTCAAGAGAGCCATGGCTGGTTCTGTTTCTCCAGGAACCCCCTACTCTTATATGCATACACTGTAAAGATGTTTCCAAGAGTTTTCTCTTCCTGTCCTGGCTTCTTTATAAAGGATTAGGTATCCTTGGCATTCATTTAAGTAAGTTTAGTTTTGGGGCACCTACTAAGTGCCAGCTGTATGCTTGAGATGTCCTTTGAGGAGCGAGGCAGGGTATAAATAGTGGGTGAGTGCCCTGCCCTGGGTGGAGGACATCCAAAGCCCAAGAAGACTTTGTGAAGGAGCTCAGAGGCTGCTAGGAGACTGGTGAGAAAGTGGTGACCATAGCATGGTTGAAGAAAGATGGAACCCGTTTAGGGTTCACACAGAAAATAGACCCTGTAAAGTAGGTGGGAGAGAATTCAGTCTGGGGAGTTGGTTATCCTACTGGTAGAGTCGCTGAGAATAGAACTCACCAGGAGGTACAGTGAGACAGCTCAGGGGATTGGAGCAGCAGGACACCACTCCTCTGGAGGATAAAGGGTGGAGGTGGTGTTATCAGAGCCCAGGGCAGGGGTCACTCAGAGAGAGCTGGAACCACGAGGGCCTTGAGACCAGAATGCTGCCCAAGGTGGGGAGAGGAAGGGAGAAATGCCCCCACCCTCCCTCCTTCCAGCCTCCAGCCTCTTGCCTGTGCTTTTCATTGGCTGAATTTGGCTGGAAGCCTGGAAGTCTCTGACTTGAGGGAGCAGGGAGACAAAACCTGCAGAGGTTTCCCCGCTTCCTCGCGGAGCAGGACAAGGGCAGTGCGGGACTCTTGGGCCAGACCAATGCAGGACTGGCTCAGCAGAAATGAAAGTGCAGTGATGACAGTCGATTGGGGTGGTTGCTGAATGCTTCACAGATGACAGGATGTTGGAGGACTCGGAGGTTCTCGTTCCCTCTGGAGGAGGTGAGGGAGCGAAGGGCGTTGCAGGGAGGAGGACCTGCATGGACGAAGGCCCGGCAGCCAGAACCGCAGGCTTCACTTGTAGCATCGCAGGCGGTTCCGAGAGGCTGCAGGGGTGCCTGTGGTCTTGTTCCTGTCCCTCTTTCTTCTGCCTCAGAAGCCACTTTCCCAGAGTGCTTTCTCCCATCCATGTTCTCATTTATGACTAACATGATTTTGACATGGGGAAAGCCTGGGTGGGCAGCTCTGCACCCCAAATATCCTTAAGACACACTGCCTCCTTCACAGAACACACATGCTTTCACAGTGCTCACACCTAGGGTACGTCACAAGTCCCAGACAGCAGCAGCTCAGGGCTGATGCGAGTTACCTCTGCTGCCTGGGACCCATCACGCCCCCAGGGCTCTGATGAAGATGCAGATGCTTGGGAGGAGACAGAGCTGTTCTTGTTAGTGACTTTCAGAGACTTGTCTCCGAGCCCTGAATGGCTGGCACTCAGTCATGCTGTTAGAATACGTTTCTCACATCCCCCCTGCTGTGAAATTCGTTTTTTATGATGACAGAGGATATTGTTGGAACCTTATTATGGAAAATTTCCAGCATGCACAAAAGTAGACTGAACGTACAAACCACCCAGCTTCACTGGTGACCATCACGGTCAGTCTTCAAGTGGTGTCACCCGGAAATAGTTTCATTCGCATCTCTGATAAGGGTTTCATAACTTCTGTACCATTATCTCATTTATTAAAAAAAAAAATTAGTATTTCTGCTAGTAAATTTATGTTTGAAAAATCAACAGCAGAGAATTTTCTGGAATCAGATGTGTTATCCTCGCTTCCCCTCTGCTTTGAAGCTTTACCCCTGTGACCCGAGGCTGCTGGCCCCAGATGGAAATCTCTTTCTCCTTAGTATGCTGACTGCAGGCTCTGGGACCTTTTACCTGCTGCCCTGTTTCTCCGTACAAGCATCTCAGTCATGCTACCGCTGCCTCTCCTCAGGAAGGTATGTGGACTGGCTTCCCACACAGGGGTGTGAGTCTCAGGTCACCCACCATCCTTGTGTATGTAGGGTGAGAATCATGGCACGCATTTTCAGCTCTGCTGCAGGAAAATCTCGCAGTCTTCCCCTGGAAGCTTTGAGCTGGGAAGCGTCTGCCGAGCATCCTGGGAGGAATCATGCTGTACATAGCAAGGTGGGCTGGCATCGGGGGCTTCTAGAAAGTCTGGCGCAGTGTCGGGTGTGAGGGTACTCAGGGTTCAAGAGCACCAGACAGGAAGCCCTGGGCTTCTGGACAGGTAAAAAACAAGCCTCCTGGTGCAGAATCTGCAGCTCATGCAGCATCCACAGAATGGTTCCAACTCAGTTATTTCTCCGGACTCTGACAGCAAAGTCTCCTCGATGGGAGTCTCACCTGAAAAATAAAGGACTGGGGGCTCAGGGGAAATGGAAATTCCTGGCCAGGGAGGAGTGCTGGTAAGTGGAGCAGTGGGATTGCAAGGTAGCGGCCTGACCCCCAGGCAGAGGTGCTTTCCATTTGGTCAGCTCTTCATCAGAAAAGGGAAAAAAGGGATCTGGTCGTTCAGCACTTAGAAACAAGGGAAACTGAATGGAGCTTTGACAGTAATTTGTGAAGGAGAGTGAGGTGACCAGTAGCAAGTGTTCCTTTACCAAAAGTTACCCAAATACTTGCCAGATCTCTTGTCAGCTAGGGCCAGTCCATGTGGGTAATGAAGCCTCAGTGGGGGTTGGGGCAGGATGACCAGGCCCTTCAGTTATGTGAGTCTTGGAAAAGAAAGGGTGGGCGGTCCCAGCTGTTGACATCCAAGGGATGGTCCAGGTTATTTGACTCTGCTCCTATGTCAGCTAGTGTTTAAAGTGGGCCACTGACTTGGGGGGCTTGGGCCTCTGGTTACTTTCAGAGCCATTGCCCTTTGTGGGGATCATTTGACCTCTGCAGGCAATAGCCTTTCACCTTTCAGTGTGTGATCCCCAGACTTTGCTCTCCAGATAAGTCACCTGGAGAACTTCACACATCCTGAGACCTGATGTCACATCCTTCAAAGTCTGGGGCTCAGAGCCAGGCATTATTTTTGTTGTTATTGTTGTTTAAGGTTCCTAGGTAAGTTCAAAGTTGCTTTGGACCCAGCAATAAAATCTAAAAGTACACATGTGTGTGTATATATTAATCTCATCTGAGGCTTGAGGGAAAAAAAAAATGTGTGTGTGTGCTCAATTTTGTCCCACTCTTCTTGGCCGTATGGACTGTGGCCTGCCAGGCTCCTCTGTCCATGGCAAGAATATTTTCCAGGCAAGAATACTGGAGTGGGTTGCCATTTCCTACTTTAGGGGATCTTCCTGACCCAGGGTTTGAACCTGTATCTCTTGTGTCTCTGGCACTGGCTGGCAGATTCTTTACCACTAGCACCACCTGGGAAGCCCTGAGAAAAAATACTGCCCCTTTAAGCAGTTCTTTTGTGGTTTTTTTCCCCTATTGGTTATTTTTTCTCAGCTTTATTGAAGATGGAGTTAACATAAAACATTGTGTAGGTTGAAGGTGTTGATTTGAGAGATTTTTATATCACAAAATGATTAACTGCTATAGCATCAGTTAGCTACCTGCATGGAGTCAGTCATGTAATTACCTAAAATGTTCTTTGATTTTTTTAATTGCTTTTTTTGAATAGCAGAGGCAGCTCATTATATGCTTTCTCCTTTTTTACACAAAAGGTGGTTAACTAAGTCTTTGTTCAGTGCCTCTCCCACTTAATTATATTTTGGAGATTTTTTGTAACAATCCACTGACTGCTTCCTCATTCTTTTTTACAGTTGCGTAGTAATCCATTGTATGACTGGCTCTTACTTTTGGGCATCTCACTTGTTTTCAGTCTTTGGTCTCACAAACAGTGTTATGATAACCTTGAACTTGGATCATTTTCTACATGCGTAAGTATTAAGGGGATATGTTGCATTTGTTAATGCTTACATACCACATAGTACACACTGGCCACTCTCTTAGCCCATTTTCTTGTATTGGCTGTGTCCTCATGTTAGTCTGTGAGGTAACCAGTATCATTACCTCTATTTTACAGATAAGGAAAATGAGTCTTAGAGTGGGTTGGGTGATTTGCTCAAAGTCACAACCCAGAGAGTGGCAGAGTCAAAATTCACACTTAGGCAAGTTGATTGCAGAGGAGTTCCTTCACTCTGAGATACTGCCTTTCTGGGTAAATTCCCAGACGTGACATTGTGGGGTCAGATGCACTATGCGTGTGTAATTTGAATAGATGTTGCCAAATTGCCTTCAACAGGTCTTGTACTAATTTATTTACACTTCCACGTGCAGGGTATGAGAGAGGGTGTATGTGGCCTGTACCTCATTTTTATCAGACTTGAATTTTTGCCAGTCTGGTAGATCAAAAATATGATGTTGACATAATCTCTTTGGCATTTCTCTCAAGGAGAAATGGGTCAGCATCTTTTCACATGTATGGAAGAGTATTTGGACTTCCTTTCCTGTAAATGCCTAGTTACAACTCATCTTTCTCATCTGTCTTCGGGGATGTTGGTCTTCCTCTTACCCATTTTTCTCAATACTTCGTATATTACAGAGAATTGCCCTTTTTTTTTTTTCTAATTTCCAGTTGCAAAAAAAATTTCCCACTTGTCATTTATCTTTTGACTTGGCTTTGGTGGGTTTTTTTAAGCCACAGTGAAATATGTTTATGCTTTCTTAATGCCATTTTTAATCTACAGGAATTACTGTTATGATATTACGGTAAAACCACTGTATATATATGCTTTTGGAAAAAAAGTAGGACAGATGATTGTGATTTTGTTTCAATAGTAAATAGTACATTTAAAAGGGATTCAGAAGACATCATAGAAGAAAACATGCTAGATACTCTTGAGTTCCATTAAACTTGAATTCATAGCTGAATTCTGTCACATCTACTGGTGTGCCTCATCTTTTTTTAAAAAGTTTTTATTGGAGTGTGGTTGACTTAACAGTATTCTCCACATCTTCCTCTATAGTATCACTTTATATTTCATGTAAGATCTTGAATTAGGAGAAATCCTCTTCTGTGAGGAACTGGTCAATTCCTGAATTATGTGCATTTTGGATATTACTACTGTAGCTGTTTCCTTTCTCCAGAACCTTCTTAAATGATTTTACATCTAATTGGCATTATTTCTCTCTCCTGCTCAGTTTCAGACTGTTTATCTGGTGGTTTTATTTTACTCTGCTGTATTTTCCATTTCCCCTGCTTTAAAGAGAGGTTAGAAGCTCTGGACCTTAAATTTAATCATCTTCCATATTGACCAATTAGCAAGTCATTTTTGTTCGTCTCACAAATATTTTTGAGGATAGGCTGTGTGCCAGCTACTGTACTGGGTTTTAGGAGACAGTCCTTGAGTCTTGGAGCTCATATTCTAGGGGGGAATAGACATCAGACATCTAACTTTAAGTTATAGAATTAAAATTGTGATAGATGCTTTAAAAGATATGCTTGTGGTTCTCAGAGGATATGATGGGGGAACTGAACTAGTTGTGGGGCAGCCCAGCAGAGTTCCCCAGAGACCATGTGTAGGCTGCCGTCCTCTGAGAGATGAGTAAAAGTTAGCTACACAGAGGATTGGCAAAACAGGTTCTGGGCCTAGACAACAGGCCATGCAAAAATCCTGAAAGCAACAGCGACAGGGCGAGTTTGAGGAACTGAAAGATGAGTGATCAGAGCACGATCTGGATGTGGGCTGAGGAAGGATCTGGAAGTAGGTGGGGCCCATTGTTGCTGAGGTTAACAGTCTGCCTCCTACGCTACTGAGTTTTCCTTTGAATAAACCTTGACCACTTAGTGAAATCTGTAAGATGTCCATTTGAAGAGAAGAGACCCACTCGTTAGCTTTGTCTTCAAATTTCTGAGCTGGAGAATACCTTCAGTGTTGCTTATTGCTAATCTAATGCTTACTTTTACAGATGACAGACCAGGGAAAACCAATGACTGGTAGGAGTCCACGCTGGTAGCCAGTGTCAGAACTTGAACTTCGGTCTCCTGGTTTGTAGACGGTGTTCTTTGTACTCTGCACTTCCTCTTCCCTTAGAGAACATGTGTTCTGTCTAAAAATGGAAATGTATTTTGATGTGTAGTTTTTTTCTGATTTTCATGAGAACACTTATGAAGGTATGAAAAGTAAATCCTTTAAGAAGTTCGTTGAATGACAATTATTAAAAAAACACCATGCAAAAAGGGAGACTGCCTTCTAGATGGAGGGATCTACTGAGACTATGTACGTGCCTCTAATCTTGTAGCTTCTGTATATGCTTTAGTATCTAGAGCGTCTAATTCAAGTAGCAGTGCTGGCATATGTGTCTTTTAAATCAGGAATAGGTGTTTATTTCAGGGTCTGTGCCAATCTAGAACATTCTTTGGATGAATGAATTTGGCCTGCCAAAATGGCATTTTAATCCATCCTTTTTTAGTTTTTCTTCAGGACGTGTTTTTGCCAATCATTTTCATGTTTCAAAGCCCATATGTGGCAAAAAGATTTACTGCTAGTTAAGCAAACCTCCACTTCACTGGAGGACTGAAGAAGGAATAAAGATGGGAGGACCATCAATATGTAGCAAATGTGTCCAAAAATGGGTTTTGTCCTTCCTCCCCCTGGTTCACACTTTATTATGTCCCCCTTTGAAGTTAAAAGATGAGTAAGCCTGCTCTGTGCTTTTTTTGTACAAGGGAAGGAAAAAGGGGTGTATTCTTCTTACATCTGTGAGTCTTAGGTCCTTAGGTGGTGGAGGGCTCTTCCCTGTCCTCGGTGGGATTCCTTGACATCTTATTAATGTGTTGAGTCCTGTAACCTGCACCTTGAGTGAGTCAAAGCCTCAAGACCTTCCCTTATTGGACCCTGTACATTTATCCACCTGTAATGCAGGAGTCGCAGGAGACATAGGTTCGATTCCTGGGTGGAAAGATCCCCTGGAGGAGGAAATGACAACCCACTCCAGTATTCTTGCCTGGAGAATCCCATGGACAGAGAAGCCTGGCAGGCTACAGTCCATGGGATCACAAAGAGTCAGACACGACTAAGTGACTTAGCACACACATTTTTGTGCTGTATTTACCTCTGAAGTGTCTCATGTGCACGTTTCAGATCTTGGCTGCTATGTGGGGAATGGAAACGAAGTCTGGAAGAAAGGTGGATTCAGTGATGTTGGCAATGAGGTAGGCTAGAGGCTGGCACCAGAGGGGAGGTTAAGGTGAGTGGGGAGGGACAGTTAATTTTAGGGTCTTAGATAGGCAGGGGTCAGACATAGGAAAGTTCCTTCCTGTTGGGATCAGCTGCCTGGGGAAGTGAGTGGAAAAGAGTCAGGTTATTTAGGAAGTGGTCTGGTCAGCAGAGGGCACAAGGAGCCTGGACATGACTTGCTTATCAAGGTAGGAAGGTAGAAAGCTGTTTTTTGTATTTTCTGCCCAAGGTTGTCAAATCTCTGCTTAAGTCTATAGATGAAGACAACCAGCAACGTCCTACTGGCATTTTTCCATTTTGTATTCTGTGTTCTTTCTTTTCTCCCTTCCATCATTAAATATTATTGTCCATTTTGGCTGTGCTGGGTCTTAGTTGCAACTAAGACTATGCTCCGAACGCAGGAGCCCCAGGTTCGATCCCTGGTCAGGAAACTGGATCCCTCATGCCTCAGAGAAGATTGAGGCTCCTAAGTGCCACAATTAGGACCTGTCACTTGGGATCCTTGATCTTCACTACAACATGCAGGATCTTCAGCTGTGGCATGTGGAATCTAGTGCCCTGACCAGGGATCGAACCCAGGCCATCTGCTTTGGGAGTGCCGAGTCTTAGCCCCTGGACCACCAGGAAAGTCCTGTGTCATTAACTCTTACTAACTGTTCATGCTTTGTCCCCAGGGCTGAGCTCTCTACTGCTGTTCACTTTGTGGAGGTCATCTAAGGCCCCTCTTTCACTGATAGAAAATGCACAGGCTCCTAGTTCACACTGAAAAAAACATATATGGTTTTATTATTTTTTTTAAGAAAGATGGGTTTAAAACGTTACATAGTTGGTGCTTTTAGAAATCAAGCCACATAAAAATGAAACATAGGTCCCCCCTGTTGCGGACCCTAGTTTGTCCTCATAGACGTGAATGCTGTCATTAGTTTCTTAGGCAGTTTCTTAAGGGATTTTTCTGGATATGTTTTATACAGATGCACTTGTGGGCCTCTGTGGTCCTCCTTAAACCATACACAGAAATGGGAGCACATTGTACATGCTGTTCTGTCTCTGGGAACAGAGACAACAGAGACAGCTTTTTTCACTTAGCAGCATGTCTCATGAGTTCATCCCTATTGGCCATAGAGCAGCCTCATTCTTATAAAGGGCTCCTCCCTATAAAGAGTTCCAGTCCATGGGGTCGCAGAGTCCAACATGACTGAATGACCGAGCACACACTCATGCATAAGGGTTCCATGAAATGGGAGCTCTGTATTTCTGCAATTCTTCCTCTTTCAATTGTTTCCAGTTGTTTGCTTTTTTACAAACAGAACCACAGTAAACATTCTTTTCTTTCTTTTTTTTTTTGGCACCTGTAATAATATTTGTTTTTTTTGGCGACACTGCACAGCTTATGGGGCTTCCCAGGTGGCACTAGTGGTAAAGAACCTGCTTGCCAATGCAGGAGACATAAGAGACATGGGTTCAATCCCTGGGTTGAGACAATCCCCTGGAGGAGGGCGTGGCACCCCACTCCAGTATTCTTGCCTGGAGAACCCCATGGACCGAGGAGCCTGCAGGGCTACAGTCCATGGCGTTGCAAAGAGTCGGACATGACTGAGGCAGCTTTAGCACGCTCAGCTTAGGGGATCTTAGTTCCTCTACCAGGGATTGAACCCGGATCCATAGCAGTGAAAGCCCGAGTTTTACCCACTGGACTGCCAGGAAATTCCCTACAGTAAACATTTAAAAAATATATTTGCATAAATCTTAGCAATAGTTGGTGAGTATTTATGGAATAAATATCTAGGGGTTGGAATTATAGGTTCAAGGAGTATGTGTTCTTTTTTTTTTTAAGTAGGTTTGATTTTTTAAATTTATTTAAAATATTTATTTGGCTATGTTGGGTCTTAGTTTCGGCACGTGGAATCTTTAGTTGCAGCATGGGGAGCCTTCTGTCTAGTTGTGGCGAGGGCTCAGTAGTTGCAGCACACAAGCTGTCTCGTTGTGGCACATGGGCTCCAGAGCGCGCAAGCTCAGTAGTTGTGGCACACAGGCTTAGTTGTTCAGTGGCATGTGGAATCGTTCCTCGACCAGGGATTGAACTCGCTTCCCCTGCACATCAAGGCAAATTCTTAACCCCTGGACCACCAAGGGAGTCCGAAAGAGTATGTGTTCTTTATATATATATATGTATGTATGTAATTTCGTAATTTCATATATTTATTTTTGGCTGTGCTGGGTCTTCATTGCTGTGCAGACTTTTCTCTAGTTGCAGTGAGCAGAAGCTACCGTAACAGTTGCAGTGTGTGGGCTTCTCATTTTCGTGGTTAAGGAGCACAGGCTCAGTAGTTGTGGTGCAAGGGTGCAGTGGCTTCACAGTATGTGGGATCTTCCTGGATCAGGGATCAAACCTGTGTCTTCTGCGTTGGCAGGCAAATTCTTTACCACTGAAACACCAGGGAGGCCCGAGTTCGTGTTGTTGAATGCTTTTGTGTATTCACTTGGGCAGTTTTAAGTCACGTTTTGCTGATGGTCATCTCTCTGCACTTGTTTCTTCTTTTCTCTCCTTTGTGTGTTTTGGCCTTTTCTTTATCTCTGTCCTTTATTCTTTATCGAGTTTTGAAGGGATTGGTTTTCCTTCGAAATAACTGGCATGTTACTTAGCTACCTCACCCCCAAACTTAGCCCTGAAAACTCTTCTTTTGTCTCAACAACTTAGAAGTCAGTGAGAGAACAGAGATAAATTGAACACATGACTTTTATGACCAAACTCTCCTTTAACTAAGAACCTGTGAATTGGTAGATATGGAAAGTTCAAAACTGTTTTTGGAATACCACTCAAGACTTGTCACTAGTGTGACCTCCTGCTTCAAGTGACAGAAAGATGTGATGGTCTTTGTAAAATGCTAGGAAACATTAGGAAATTTGTTCAGAGTTTGAGGCTCTCTTCAGAAGTTTGAAGGTTTTGAACTCTGACATTGACATATTAAACTTTATCTGGTATGTAGTGTGTACAGACTCAGTGATCCAGTTTCATTTTTAAAATTTGTATTGGCATATAATTGATTTACAGTATAGGTTCAGTTTCACAAAACAGCTGTATTCCGATCTCCATCAGTTCAGTATCATGATAGGAATCATAGCTCCAGGTTCTCAAAAATATATTTTAGGGATTTTTAAAGTGGATTTTTTCTCATTAAATAATCAATTGAATTCACTCCAAATTGTATAAATCGAACTGTTAAAAGGAACACTTTTAATATTACGGTTTGGTTGGACAGGATTTATAATTCGAGCAACCTCTCAGTAAAACTTTCTAATTAGTTAATAGTAGTTTCCTATCATTAACTTGTGCTTACACATGTTCGGTTGACAGAAAAGGAACATGCAAAGAGTGGGAGAAGGGAAGCCTGGGTTTGTGAAAACAGAGCCACGTGAAGTGGTGGTTCCCATGAAAGTACTAGCGCTGCTTCTGGTTATCGCTCACGACAAGTTGGGTCATCAGCTACGTCCAAGTGTGTCTGTTTTTGACCCTTTGCGAGGTGTCAGTGCTATCCGCTCACTTGGCAGTCATAAAACGGTGCGTTTATCTCCCTTCCCAGTCCCTCAGCTTCACTATCACGTTTACATTCATGGCTAAACTTCAGTCATTTGCAGAACTGATGCATTGTATATTGCGAAGACTCATAGTGTCTGAACTCAAGCCTAGGATCCTGAGGGCATTGCTGGAACAGAGAAATGGAGAGAGCACCGTGGGTAGTAAACTAACTTCACATGACCCTTTAGCGTCCCTGTTACTCACTGTACTCTGGGGTAACAATATATCCCATTGTTTTCTTTTTCCTGGTGAGTTACAATTTTTTTTTTTTTTTTTTAATTAAAATATAGACAGATTAGGGAATTCCCTGGCTGTCCAGTGGTTAAGATTCTGTGCTTTCACTGCTGTGGACCTGGGATCAATCCCTGGTTGGTCCCACAAGCTGTGCGTACAAAAAAAAAGAAAAAATAGATCAGGGCAATGAACACCTTTATACTGCTCACCAATTTTTAACATAGGATTCTATCACACAAGCCTCTCCATTCCTCCCTTCCTCTCTCTGTTTCCTTTTGCCCAACCATCTGAAAGGAGGTTTCAGATATCAGGCCGCTTCTTTCCTAAGTATTCAGTGCGCATCTCCCAGGAGCAGGGACATGAGAGTGAGAATATTTTTGAGGCTGTGATCCACCCTGTCACACTGTGTCCCCTTTCTAGGGACTCAAAGATGACACTGTTTTCTTAGGTCTTAATACCAAGTAAAGCTCTTCAGCTTTCAGGCCATACCAACTGCTAGGCTGCTAGGACAGTCAGAACTAGATTTTCAAAATGCATAGGACCTGTAGATTAGCATCTGTGTAACTTTTAGCTTTATTTGACTCTTAAGACTCTCCCCTGCCGCCCCATGACCATTCATATCTCTTTTCCTTTTAAAAATCTGACATATTTATGCAGAGAAACCCCATGAACCTGAGAATGAATTGGTGAATAAAAATTAACTTGGGACTTCCCCTGGCCGTCCAGTGGTTAGGACTCAGCACTTTCTCTGCTAAGGACCCAGGTTCAATCCCTGGCCGGAAACCTTGAGATCCTGCGAGCTGCTCAGCGTGGGCCCCCACCCCTGCAAAGCTTAACTAAGTGTGTGAATTTGAAATTGCAGTGTGCCCTCAGCTGGTCCCTCCCAGAGGAACAGGTCCTCATTTCCAGCCTCCTCATGCTCCTTCTGGGTCCTCAGGGCAAAGGGGGTGGAATTTCCCCCACCTAAAGTCCCACTACTTTCTTTTTTTCTTTTGAATATACTGCCTCGATGCTCATCTTAAAGGCATTCTCACCTTAAGTCTCACAGGACGTGTCACACTGCAACGCACCCACACCCACCTCTCAGAGAAATCCCCAGGCCTCACGGGTCTGTTTGAGAGAGCTCTGCCTGCTGGGACCTGGAGTCCGTGTCCTTTGGGGGATGCATCTGTGAGAAGTGAAGATAGTAGAAGTGTCTTGACTGTATGGTGCAGACAGCAGTCACTGTGCGGTTTTGAGAATGGGGATGGGTATTACCAGAATGAATAGAGATCGTGGAGATGGTCAGAAGGTACAAGCAGCTAGAGGAGCTTGCTGAGACCTGCTGAGCAGGACAAGAGACCCAGGTCGGGGGAAGAGGAGATAAAGGGATTGCAGGTGGGGTCAGTCAGATCGTGGGGTTGATCTGCTCGGATCGTGCCAGAAGTGACCACCCTCCCTGAGTGTAGGGAGGGGACCCTGGGCAGAGACTGGATGGCAGGACATCCAGTCGGAATCCACTATGTTCTGTGCACCAAGCTGTGTGCAGGCGTCATCTCGTGTAGCCCTCCCTGGAACCCTATGAAGTATTTACGGATGGAAAAATTTACGCTTAGGGAGGCTCAGAAACTGGCCTTAAAACGTAGACCTGTGCTGCCTCCAGAGTCCTAGTTAAGTGGAGGCTGCTCTGTGACATGCTGCTTCATCTTTCCCTTTAAAAACAAAAACAAAAAGCTTATTTTGAAGTATAACTTAAATAATTTACACATACGCTAAATGTACAGCTTGATGAATTTTCACAGATTGAAGGTGCTTGTATAACTTTTGGCCGCACTGCGTCTTTGTTGTCACGTGCAGTCTTTCTTTAGTTGTGGCGTACAGGCTGTAGGGCACCCTGGCTCAGTTGTGGTGGCTGGGGGGCTTTAGATGTTCCACTTGCTTGTGGGATCTTAGTTCCTTGACCAGGGATCGAACCCACCATCTCGAGTGAGAGCAGAGTCGAGTCAGTTGAAAGCTGTAATTGGTAAAGAAGCAGCAGTCATTGACTCCAGCCGAGAGAGGGGACGTTAGGTATTTTGTGGGTTTCACGGTGATCTTGTTTCGTCTCATTCTGTCGTGGTCTCAGAGTGACCTTGTTTGATGTGGATGTTCTATGAAATTGTTCACGTCCTACAGGAGAACGTTATGCCCTGGCTGTGTCACATGGGTTTGTAATGTTGAGCTTTGGCTGTGAGCCTCAGATCAGCTCATAGATATCGGGGGCTGCTGTTTTGTTTTGTTAAGTTTTTTTCTCAAGGAAAATTTCTAGGCTTTTGTTTGCCATAAATACACTTTACAATATGGGTGTTCTTAACAGAGGATTGACCTCTGGTAGATACTGATGCCTTAAGATACTGGATAAGAATTCTGAACAGAAAGTATATTTAGAACATTGCCCTTTGGATCCTTGTTTCCAGGCTTCTTAAGTGACTGGGTTGCCCTAGGCAGACTGCTTTTTAGTGGTTTTAGGTAATCTACATGAAGTCACATGAGCCTTTAGCAGTTGCTGTCTCATACTAGACCCTTCTCTTCTTACCTGTTGAGTGAGGACAGTTATAACACTGACCCAAATTTCTTAATGGCCCTCTGTGATGTCATATTCTGGTTTCATGATTAGATGATACCTGCTAATTTATACTGTACTTGCCTCCAAAAAGAATTCTAGGTGGCCAAAGTGATATTCCTTCCCCCTGAGCATTCCAACCGCATCTTTTCCCTTTTTTTTTCTTTCCTTTCCCTTACGGCCTGGCCTTAAATAAACAGTCATGATTGTGAGACAGCTCTTTGCCTGCAAAGAAAAACATTTTTTGGAAGTGGGGGTGGTTCTTCATCTGAGAAAACTATATCTAAGGATACCCCCATGGAAGTACTGAAACAATTCATTGTCTTTGTTTTAAAATGTTTTAAAATTTTTTTCATTGTTTTTTAACTTAAGAAAATATTGAAGTGCTTTTGACGTACAATATCATGTTTCAGGTGTACAGACAGCATAGAGGTTCACAACTTTTAAAGGTATCCTCCATTTTTAGCTATTATGAAGTGTTGGCTGTGTTCCCTGTGCTGTATAGTGTATCCTTGTAGCTTATTTATTTTTATACATAGTAGTTTGTGTCTCTTACTCCACTTCCCCTGCCTTGGCCTTACCTCTTCCTTCTTCCCACTGGTAGCCACTAGTTCTCCATATGTGTTCTGATTGTCTTCTTTCTTTCTTTTTTTAATACTTATTTTTTTTTTTTGGCTGTACCGGGTCTTAGTGTAGCTCGAAGGATTTCTTAGTTGTGGCATGTGGGACCCTAGTTCTCTGACCAGGGATCAAACCCAGGCCCCTTGCATTGGGAGCATGGAGTCTTAGCTATTGGACCGCCAGGGAAGTCCCTGATGGCTTTGCAAGTAGGGAGTGAGCAGAAGTCTCTTACTTGGATGAACCCTGCATTCTGGTTGTTCACGAAGCGTTAGGGGCTTGTGTCACGTGGGATGCTCTTAGACTCCTGCCCTTTCACAGGGGCAAGGGACGGGGCTTGATGAGCACGTGCTTTTCTAATTTTCTTGTCTGACAGAGCATTTTGCTTCCTGATCCCTGGCCCCTCGTTTGCTGCTCCAGTGCTTGTAAATGTAGGCTTATCTGTGAGCTGCAGCTGTGTGTGACTCCTCATCTGGTTTCGTGGACCAGCATGGGAGACTGGCTAGGGCAAGTGGTGAGTTTTACCTTGCATCATCCAGCCGGACCATATTCAAGAAAAGGGAGGGAAAAGAGAGGAGGACTTGGAACAATTGATTAAGAGCCTCAAACCAATGCGAGGAGGTGAAAGAAACAAGAGGGAAGCTAGAAAGTAGATATTTTGGGAGTCGTGTGGCACTTTGTGGGCATGTTTTGATTTACTGTCTTAATTTTATTTTTGTCTAAATATATGGCTCTTCATCCCATTGAAATGCCTTGAAATGGCATTTAAATTCATAAATACCCAGATTTAGTTATGTATACTTTTCTGATATTTCAATCTCTCTATTCCTGTATTAATAACTACTGATTATTATACTTTTATAGTAGGTTTCACTCTGCCCTATGGCAAGTCCTGACACATCATTTTCAGGACTGTCATGGCTATTATGACTTTCCCCCTCTGTGTCACAGCCCTTAAATCCTGTGGGAGTTTTAGTTTGAGGAGAATTAACATCTTAAAAAATCTCCCATTTGTCCATTGATTAAGGTTCATATTTCTTTAAACTGCTAGTCAGGTTTTTGAAACTGTTTTCCTTCATTTAGGTTTTGCAGACTCTCCATTATTTTCCTTTTCGGGAAGGTCCCCTGGAGGAGGAAATGGCAACCCACTCCAGCAGTCTTGCTTGGGAAATCCTATGGAGAGAGGAGCCTGGAGGGTTACAATCCATGGGGTTGCAAAGAGTTGGACACAGCTTGCACATACACACAAACACACACACACACAAAGTTCTTATTTCTTTAACCCTCCAGTGAGTCTTTCAGAAGTGTTTTCCTTCATGTAGATTTTGCAAATTCATCATCTTTTTCTTAGGTACCTTGTTCTTGCCATTATGAATAGAAATTTTTCTATTTTACTTCGTCATAGTCAGGAATGATTTTTGTTTATGTATGTTTTTAGTGTGTTTCTCAACAATTATTGGTTGGCTCTCTTGGTTTCTAGGTGGATGACCTCTGAACATGACTCCTGTCTAGCAACTTCTAATCTTTTACTGTAGAATTAGGCCATACATTTAACTGAACATGTCAGCTATTTGGGGCTCCCCAGGTGGCGCTAGTGGTAAAGAGCCCGCCTGCCAATGCAGGAGACATAAGAGACATGGGTTCGATCCCTGGGTCAGGAAGATCCCCTGGAGGAGGGCATGGCAACCCACTCTAGTATTCTTGCCTAAAGAATCCCATGGACAGAGGAGCCTGGCAGGCTACGGTCTATAGGGTTGCAAAGAGTTGGACACGAATTAAGTGACTTAGCATGTTCAGCTATTTACACCTAGTAAACAGAAGAGTGTAGCACTTTCACAGCATCATCTTTCAGGATTTGAAATAGCTCAACTGGAATTCCATCACCTCCACTAGCTTTGTTCATAGTGATGCTTTCTAAGGCCCACTTGACTTCACATTCCAGGATGTCTGGCTCTAGGTGAGTGATCACACTATTGTGATTATCTGGGCTGTGAAGATCTTTTTTGTACAGTTCTTCTGTGTATTCTTGCCACCTCTTCTTAATATCTTCTGCTTCTGTCAGGTCCCTACCATTTCTGTCCTTTATTGAGCCCATCTTTGCATGAAATATTCCCTTGGTATCTCTAATTTTCTTGAAGAGATCTCTAGTATGACCAACCTAGATACCATATTAAAAAGCAGAGACATTACTTTGCCAACAAAGGTCCGTCTAGTCAAGGCTATGGTTTTTCCAGTGGTCATGTATGGATGTGAGAGTTGGACTGTGAGGAAAGCTGATGCTTTTGAACTGTGGTGTTGGAGAAGACTATTGAGAGTCCGTTGGACTGCAAGGAGATCCAACCAGTCCATCCTAAAGGAGATCAGTCCTGGGTGTTCATTGGAAGGACTGATGCTGAAGCTGAAACTCGAATAGTTTGGCCACCTCACGCGAAGAGTTGACTCATTGGAAAAGACCCTGATGCTGGGAGGGATTGGGGGCAGGAGGAGAAGGGGACGACAGAGGATGAGATGGCTGGATGGCATCACCGACTTGATGGACATGAGTTTGAGTAATCTCCGGGAGTTGGTGGTGGACAGGGAGGCCTGGCGTGCTGCGATTCATGGGGTCACAAAGAGTCGGACACAACTGAGTGACTGAACTGACTCACTGACTGAAACAGAAGAGAGTATAGATTTCAATAATATTGACTCCTCTTTCTTACTCCATGAACATTTCTAGGCCCTGGGTCAGTCTCTCCTTCCCTTGGTTGGTTATTGATATTTCCTTGTACCTTTCTACAGGTGCATGTGTTTTTGTTTGTTTGAAACAAACATATCCCAACCATATCATAATCGAAGGAAAACTGACTTTGTCATTTCCCACTCACAAGCCTACTTTGGAAGCTAACCTAAGTGTAGGAACCCCCCTCCCCCCACCGTATTTCCGGTTTAATTGTGTTAAGATGTTCTGTACAGAGCTGAATAACACTGATGATAGTGGGTGTCCTTCTCTTGTTCCCACCTTCAGTGCTTCAATTGGGAGTGCTTCTAGTGCTTTATTGATGAATACATTGTCTGACAAGAGCATTTGGGTAGAAGCCTGGACGTAGGATTTTGCTTTGTTTGGTATCTTGTGTGAGCTGAATTTTTGGTAAATGTTTTGCGTCTGTTAATATCTTAAAAATCCTAATGTAATGAAATACAGTAATACAACACTTCACATTGAACTATCCACTTGTTCTTGAGATAAATTTTACTAGGTAATATTTTTCATTTTAATGCATTGCTGTATTCATAGTCATTCTGCTAATATTTTAGTCAAGATTTCCTTACATATATTACACAGAAATGGCCTTTGGCTTCTTTGTTGTACAGTTTTGGAAGCAGGGTCATTTTGGGTAGCTTTCCTTGATTTTTTTTTTTTTTTAGTTTGTATAACATGGCAGTTATCTTTATCGTAAATATTTGGTGAAACTTTATGTAAAAAAAAATCTGGCATGGTATCTTTTCTAGATAGGAGAGACTTTAAGAAACATCAGATGATTTCATGGTGGGAAAATAGTTGTGGCAACTATTAGGGATACAGGTGGGCATGTCACACATCAGTGATGATGCCTTTTAAAAAATGACAAGTGTGTCCACACATTCTTTTTTTTTTCATTTATTTTTATTAGTTGGAGGCTAATTACTTTACAATATTGTAGTGGGTTTTGTCATACATTGACATGAATCAGCAATGGAGTTACATGTATTCCCCATCCCGATCCCCCCTCCCACCTCCCTCTCCACCCGATTTCTCTGGGTCTTCCCAGTGCACCAGGCCCGAGAACTTGTCTCATGCATCCCACCCTGGGCACACACATATTCTTGTCTGAATTGAGACAAGAATGTGTGTGTGTTGCTCACACATGATTATGGTCATGAAAATGCTCCTCAAGGCTTTTTAGTAACCACTGTTTTTTCAGGATTGCAGAATTTATCTTAGTATTTTGGTTGGAGTAAATAATACCAGATTATGTCCAGGTATCAATGTTCTTTGCATAATTATCATCAGACATATTCAGAATACCATTTGGCAGACTTGGGGTGGTCAGAGCTTTCAGCTTGGTTAGTTTCAGCCAGTTCAGTGCCTGTGCAGGTCTCAAAACATCCAACTGAGTATAGGATTTCTGTTCTGACATACTAACATGACCTATGTGTTCCTTAAAAATATTGGATTCTGCAAAATCACACACTAAAGGTATCAAGGCTTACGGGGACAATAGTGTTAAGACAGACCAGTCACTTGTCATGTAACCAGAGAACTAACCAGACAGTTTTGGTAACTTGGGAGATGTAACTTGGACTTGTGCAGTAGTTTTCAATAGATCAGCAACTTTCAAGTGAACTGCCAATGCTAGGAGTGCCCGCTGTGTGCCCAGGACTCAGCCTTTGGAGATAGAAAGATAAAAAAGGTCTTTGTCCTTGAAGTTCACCTGGACAAGAGTCTTTGAACTTCTATGGTCTTCTGACCTCTTAGTTACTCCGCATGTTCTTTCTTTGTCACCCCTTAGAATTTGTCTGTCTCAGGCCTTCCCTGGTTCAGGTGTGAAGGAGCCTCTTACAGTCACCCTAGATGAGCAGACCTCTGCCTATTTTCAGTATTTTCACATTTTTAGTATTTTTTTTTTCTGGAGGATAAACAACTACTTATTGTAGAAACTTTGAAAAACAGATTCACTGTACAAAGACTGTGTCATCCGTGCCATCCCCCAGAACCCCCTTTATTGCTCTGGGTTATGTGCTTCTATCATTTCTAGTGCATCTAAGGATTGATGTGGATCTTTTCACCAAGCAAAATGGGGAACCCTGTTCTTAAGCTATTGAGTGCCTCTGACAGTCATCGCTTGTTCTTAATTATGGTAGTGTAATTATTCCTTTGTTAGAATAAACTAATATTTGTCAGTGCCTATATTTCCTGCTTCTGCAGTAACAGATTACACACACACATGTAGTGGTTTGGTGGTAGTTTAGTTGCAAAGTCGTGTCCAACTCTTTGCAACCCCATGAACTGTAGCCCACCATGTTTGTGGTTTGGGACAACATAAAAGCATTTTCTTACAGTTCCGTAGAAGTACAGCACAGGTCTTCCTGAGCTAAAACCAAGGTGTGGCAGGGCTGTCTTCACTTCTGGAGGTTCAAGAGAATCCATTTCTGCTTGGTCCCACTTGTAGAGGCTGCTTCTTTTCTTTGGCTGGTGGTTCCTCCTCCGTGTTCCAAGCCAGCAGTGGCAGGATAAGTCCCTCTCACTTGGCCACACCCTAACCTCTTCTCTGCCTCTATTTACCATTTTAAAGGGCCCTTGTGATTACACTGATCTCACTCAGATATCCTAGGATAACCTCCTAATTTTAAGGTCAGATGATTAGCAACCTGGATTCCATCTCTTCCCTTAATTCCCCTTTGCCATGTAAGTTACATATTCACAAGCTCTGGGATTTAGGATGTCTGTATCTTTGGGGCAGGGCGGGAGGCATTATTCTGCCCTTGCTTGTCTCCTGTGGTTGATGAATTGGTTGTTTGCGTTAGTGTGGATGACAACTCAGTGAACACCTTCATATGTCCATTTCTGTGTATCTGTGGTTAATCCATGGGCCACCTTCCTGTAAATGCAATATTTCAAAGTGATCATTTTCATACTCTTGACCAAAAAAAAAAAAAAAAACAAAATATTAAAACTCCAGTCTTGATTGGGTAGGAGAGCAGGAGGCAAGTTTAGTGCTAAAGAGAAATTTTCAGAGCTGGGAGGAGATCATTTTGTCCCTCTGTTGCATCCCACTTAGAGTTGTATGGTTCTGTTTCTCATTAGAGCTTTATTGTATTCCCTGTGGCTTCTGACATATGTTAGACACGTTTATTTGGTATCTATTTGCTAAATAAACAAGTAAGGAAGTTACACACACGTGCGCACACACACACACACACACTTCACCATTAAATTCCTTTTTTTCACTCCGTTCTTTTCTAATATTAAATCTTAGTAGATAATCTGATTACTTACTAACCATGGTTAATTCTTCAGTGTTTTGGACACTGCCAGCTGTTTTGTGTTTAAATGTAGTACTGTCTCAACATCATGGAAATGGGGGACGTTGGTTCTCATACCAAGCATATACTTGGATGATTTTAATTGTTCTGTTTTGCAATTTTTTTTTGCCACGCTGTGAAGAATCCAGAATCTTAGTTCCCTGACCAGGGATCAAACCTGTGCCGCTTGTAGTGAAAGCGCTGAGTCCTAACCACTGGACTGCCAGGCAATTCCCCTGTTTTGCTCATTTTAAAGGCTAAGCATGTGTCCTGTGTTCTCATTCCCTCCTTCTTTTTTCTTCTTTTTTTAATACAAAAAGTTTATTACAAGAACTCCACAAATTTATTTAAATACCAGTTGTCAGAAAGAACGAATGACACCAAGCGTTACTTTGATATAGTCAGAATAAAACAATGCTTGAAATGACCCTTACACAGCCCTTTTTCCTTGGGACCAGATGTCTTTAAGAATTAAGGCTTTTGGGTGGGAGGAATGAATGTGTCTTCATTTCCCAGTGCTGCCATAACAAAGTACCACAAACTTGGTGGCCTAAAGCTGCAGAAATTTGGGACTTCTCTGGTGGTCCAGTGGTTAAGAGTCTACCTTCCAGTGCAGAGGACACAGGTTCAAACCCTGGTCAGGGAACTACCACATGCTACAGGGTACAAGCCCATATGCAGTGAAGACCCAATGCAGCCAAAATGAAAAAAAAAAAAAACAACACACAAAATGACAGAAATGTATTCTCTCACTGTTCTGGAGGCTAACAGTCTGAAATCAAAGCACTGGCAGGGCTGTGCTCCCCCGGAAGCCTTGAGGGAGGATCCTTCTTGCCTCTGCCAGCTTCTGGTAGTTCCAGGCGTTCCTGGGCTTGCAGCTGGCAGCATTTCAGTCTCTGCCTCCGCAGTCACATGGCATTGTCCCTGTGCGTCTGTGTTTCCCCTTCTTGCAAGGACACCAGTCATGTTGGATGAGGGCCCATCCTAATGACCTCATCTTAATTTCATTACATCTGCAAAGCCCCTATTTCCAAATAAGGCCACACTCACAGGTACCATGGGGTTAGGCCTTCAGTGTATCTTTTTGTGGTGGGGGGGTACACTTTTCAACTCATAACTGGGTGGGCTATGGAAAGTCACACTGAGCATGTGCCACATACAGCACACCTCCTCCATTGGGTTGGAACATGGTCCATCATCAAATGCACAAGCAGGCAAGAGCAGCCCACTTGAGGGCTCATAATAAAGGGGCAAGCAGCCTCATGTGCTTTTGGGTCAGGCTTCACCACCAAATGAACACAGGTCAGGCTGGTTGACTTCCTGCCCAATGGGTACAGCTTTTGATTTTCAAAATCTCTTGGATTTGGATCGACTACCCAATCGATCCTTGATTCCTAACAGCGGGTTAGTGAGCTTTCTGGGCACTTCTGTCAAGGGAGAGTTACTACACATGGACTAACTTTTCTTTTTTTTTTTTCCTCTTTCCCTATCTGGAAAGTGACTCAACCCCAGGTATCAAGAAGCTGACTTAGTTTGACCACCATGTCCTCATGTCCAACTGGAATAGAAACTTTATTCTGAAAATTAATCCCTTGCTCGATGTTAAACCTTCTGTCTCCCTCACAGCAAAGCAGAGACTCTTCCAGACACCAACAACCCCCAAGTCACAAAGCCAGGCTTCTGTTTAACCAAAGCATGGTGCCTCTCCCCTCTCCAGAGGGGTCGGTGTCCAGAGAACATCAACACAGAAGCCAAACCCCTAGCTACCTTAGAAGAAGCAAGCAGAGCATGAGTGGGAAGTCAGCTGGCTACCACCTCCCTGCCAGCAACAGCAGAGGAAACAGACACAGCTTTGTAGCTGTGAAAGTAGGAAGCAGTTTGCTTACATCCCCATATCGTAACTGCTTACTGAAAGCTGCTAGAAGGAACATCCATCCTGAACAGTATTAGACATTGTTGAAGCATGTTCACTGTAGCAGTCCTTAGGGCAGAAGTATTGAAAACATCTGGAATGTCAGGGAGATGCTTGTCAGTGAGATGGGACATTCGTGATATCAGAAATCTTCAGAGGAACATTTAGTCACAAAGAATACTTAGAATATAGTAAGTGTGGTGAAGGGACCCAGTATACCTATGTGGTGAAGTAAAAGTCACTCAGTCATGTCCAACTCTTTGTGACCCCATGGACTATACAGTCCATGGAATTCTCCAGGCCAGAATACTGGAGTGGGTAGCCTTTCCCTTCTCCAGGGGATCTTCCCAACCCAGGAATCGAACCAGGGTCTCCTGCATTGCAGGCAGATTCTTTACCAACTGAGCTATCAGGGAAGCCCTATAACATGAACCAATTTTTATCAAATGTATAAGCATATGGTCTAACAGGGTTGGATAACAATGCTTTTTGTAATAGACTGCTTATTTACTTCAGAGTCTTCTGCTTCTCTGTAATAAATCTGTTCTTTCTCTTTTCTTTCTCCTCCTCCCAACTAAGTCCCTTGGTCCAGGGGCCTGCTATCTTTGCAGGAAAAATTGTCTTCTCTTACATTCGTCACAGCACTATCATCATTGTGGCCAGGTATCAGCTGAGTTTGGGGGATGTCATAGGAATTACTGTTCCAAGCAGAATGCCCAGTACCCCCAGGGCAGGATAGTGATGGAGGAAGAGAACCTGATGGGGAGGAGGGATATTTAGCTCTGGTTCTTGCTTCCCTACTGAGCAGCCCAGTTGCGTGACCTCAGTTCCTCCCATGACAACAGGTTTTCCCTAGAGTCCCTCTTGAGTAGGTGACTGTTTTGTCTCCGCTGCTGTGTCATAAAGGATTATCTCGCATTTTACAGAGGGGGAGTGTCGGCTTAGGGGAGAAGGAAGCTTGCTGAGGTTCATTAGACATTAACAGCAAAGCCAGGACCAGTTCTGAGGTCTTCCAAGGGCTGCCGCAGTGTCCATTCTTCTGCTCCTGGTTTGCCAACTGGACTGCTGGCCAGAACCTCTGGGCCCCCCTCTCAGAGCTGGCCCAGAGTGCCGGGGAAGGGGCTGGACAGTAGTAGTTTTGAATACCTTTACAGTATTGTAGTGGTTTTTGCCATACATTGACATGAATCAGCCATGGATTTACATGTGTTCCCCATCCTGAGCCCCCGATGATTCAGTGATGCTAATGCGATCTTGGGCTTCCCCGGTGACTCATATGGTAAAGAATCCGCCTGCAGTGTGGGAGACCTGTGTTCGATTCCTGAGTTGGGAAGATCCCCTGGGGGAGGGCATGGCAACCCACTCCCGTATTCTTGCCTGAAGAATCCCCATGGACAGAGGAGCCTGGCAGGGTACAGTCCATGGGCTTGCAAAGAGTTGGACATGACTGAGCTAAGCACAATGCAGTCTTGGTACTGGATTTGGGGACTCCTTTGCCTGCAAGGCAGTCCCTGCCAGGGGTGTGTGTGTGTGTGTGTGTGTGTGTGTGTGTGTGTACATACACATATACAAATGCAAGATGAGTATTTATTTTTATAGTACTTGAGTTGATAGTATGTATAAGGCGATGCTCTCAGACTAATGGATGTTGTATGACAAATTAGTCACCTAACAACTCTGGAGGCACTTTTAACATTTCTGGGGTGCAGTTTTATTAATTTTTAAAATATTTACAGTGATGTGGATGTGTGATATTTAGATACATTTATATAACACGCTTTTATAATTTATACTTTTTATTAAATGAGTGTTTAGTAAACAAGATATTACATATCCTTGGTAAAAGCCTTCGTTCATGGGATCATAATGCTTATGCTGTAGCTTTCTGTCTTTTTAATTCGGGGGAGATTTTCTAAACTTAGACCTGCCTTTCCTCTCATACTGATGAGTTTTCATTTCAGAAATTGTGTTAGTTACAGTAGATGCTAAACTGCTGAAAGGGAGACACCCCCCCCGCCCCACAGCTTCGGTGGGTCTGAGTGTCTTTTGCTCCCACTTAACAGCCCAGGGCTCCATGAGGTGATTCCCTTGCCAGTGGGGAACGGTGAGGTGGGTGGTAAACCTGGCCTCTGGGGTGGAGCCGGCTCCTGTCTGCCAGGCCTGGTTCCAGCCTGTGGGAAGCAGACGTGAGCCTGGATGACACCTCTTCCCTTTCTAAGGATGTGCCACCAGAGTTATTGCCTACCACTTGCATTTGCCTCCCGTTGGCCGGAAATGAGTCTCATGGCAGCACCTAGCTGGCGGGGAGGCTGGGAGGTGTAGTCCAGCTGGGTGGACACGTGTTCAGCTCTTATGTGGGGGATGCTGTTAGCACGAGGAGGAAGGGCAGTGCCTGCGGGCGGTCCGTCACTTACTGTCGGGTGCGGCATGAGCGTGGTCAGCACCGATGATGGGGGATAGGGTGGAAGTCAGAGCTGCCAAGCACAGGCTACACTTTGGCACGACAGTGTCTGTGAGAGCTGACGTTGGGTCGTGAAAGGCTGGGAAGGGTCTGGAGAAACTGGACTGTGAGCTCCTCCAAGAGCAGTGATTGTACCTCCATCATTTGTTCTGTCCTGAGAACCTTTCCTAATGCTTTGACCATGAGCTAGCCAACCGAGGAGGGGAGGGAGAAAAGGCCCGAAGAGGAAGAGGAGGATTTTCCTGCCTGTAAGTGTGTGTGCCTGTTGATCCAGCGTCTGAGCCATTGCCCTCTGCCAGGTGAGGTTCTAGTCTCTGAGCCCACGTCAGGCCCCAGCAGGCCCAGCCCTGCCTCATACGCCCATACTCTAGTGTGGAGTGACAGGGTGGCAAACAAGAAAGGGAAGAGAAAAAGAAGTTCCCGTGGATCCTCTGATGAAAAGAAAGCAAGGCCATGGGGTGGCAGACGGCTTAGGGCTGACTCTAAGTTTGGTGTAGAGCCAGCCTCTTTGGGAGATGGGAAATGACAGGTGGCCAACCTGCCGTGGGTCAGAGGGTCTAGGGTCCAACTCCCACCACAGGAATCGTGACCGTGGCCTGGGTGGGAATAGGTTTGCTGGTTGGCCCATGTATTGTGAGCTTGGGCAAAAGATGCAGGCAGGGGCTTCATCACAGGTGGGAGGACTGGTGTATCATGGGAGGAAATCACTATTTCTGAGGATGGTGAGAAGCCTTTGGAGAGCTTGAAGCAGGGCAGTGAAGTGATTAGTTTTCTGCCTCTGATACCACTATGGATGCTGGCTGGAGTGTAGGTTGTATGAGAACAAGAGTGGAAGAATCAGCAGGGCCAGCCAGGTGGCTGTTGTAACCATGAAGAGAACTAGTGGTGGTGGCTGCCCCTTAGGTAATGAGAAGAGGAGAAAGGAACATTCTGGATCTGTTTCCGTTAGAAATGGGGCTTTCTGATAGATTGCATGGGCACATAGCAGGGAAGAACAGAAAAACCAAGGCCCACTCAAGAGACGTGTTTGGTTTGTTTGAGGTGCCTTAATGATCTCCAGTGTCTGGAGATAGGGGGAGATTTTTCTGGCTAAGTGATCTCAGGTGCACCTTAGGTTGCACTTAAATTCAGGTCTTTGGGTTATAGCTTATACCACTGCACTGAGATCATTAGGGCGCAGTAGGTGTGAGGTGTGCTCTGTTCTATGGCTCCCTATGGCTTTAGAAAGATGAAAGGGCATTCTTTTTATTTTATTTAAAAATTGTTTTAATTAGTTTTTATTGGAGTATAGTGTTAGTTTCTACCATATAGCAAAATGAATCAGCTGTATGTATATATATATATATATACATGAGGGCTTATATATAAGCCCTCATTTTTAGATTTCCTTCCCATTTAGGTCACTACAGAGCAGGGGATTCTTTTAAAGAAAGGGTTGTCAAGGGTCCCCAACACCACCCTCTGGTTTGATGGGAGAACTCATAGGACTCAAAATCTAGTCATACTTGTGGCTAGAATTTATTACAGTGCAAGGCCTTAAAGCAAAATCAACAGAGGAGAAAAGTATACGGAGTGAAGTCCAGGGGAAACCAGGCACGAGTTTCTAGGAGTTTTCTCCTAGGAGAGCTAATCGGGATGTACTTAATCCCCCGGCAGCAAGGAAATGCTGTGAAATGCTGTCTACCAGGGAAACTCATCAGAGACACAGCACTGATGCTTTTTACTGGGGACTGATCCTATACGTACCCTCTGCTTAACATACACCAGAGTTTTAGACTCCTTAAGGAAAGCAGGTGTTCGTCACAAACCAGTTCTTTTTAAAATTTGTTAATTTATTTATGGCTACACTGAGTCTTCATTGCTGTGCATGGGCTTTCTCTAGTTGCAGCACACGGAAGCTACTCTCTAGTTGAAATACACAGGTTTCTCGTTGTCATTGCTTCTCCTCTTGTGGAGCACAGGCTCTAGAGCGTGTGATCTCAGGAGTTGTGATGCATGGGCTTAGTTTAAGCTCCCCTGCGCGTGGAATCTTTCTGGACCAGGGATGGCATCTCTGTCCCATGCATTAGCAGGCAGATTCTTAACCACTGGACCACCAGGAAAGTCCCACAGACCATTTTGTTTGAAAAATTTTGACACATAGAGCCACTTTCATGAACCTGATGGGAACCCACCCCAAATCAATCCAAGTTCTCAGTCACCAGCCCAGGGCTACCTTTGCAAACAGTCTTCCAGAGGATAGAAGTTCAGCCTGCCACATTAACTCTTTTCTACACAGCATGTGACTTTTCTTATCCTGCAGTTCTTCCTTGTAGACTTGAATCCATATCCTCGTTGACCTGCTTAAGGCAGACCTGTCCCCCTAGTCTCCTTGACATGTCTTTCCATAGCCCTGAAAACTACCCCTTTTTTCACTATCTGAAGGAGGAGGGGAGAAGAGCTTCCTGTCAACACCCAGAAGCGATACATAAACGTACACGTACCCCCAGTTTATATGTGGTCCCCTTCTTGTAGCAGCAATGGCAGCAGTAGCCAAAAGTGGCTCTTTTGCAGTTCTTAAAGATCACCTGTCACTCACCTAACATTCTGTAACCTTGTTCAGGCAAGGAGATTACAGGGTATCTCCTCCCAAAGGTGAACGGCTCTGTGATGCTCAGGCAGTGTGTGACAGTGCAGATGATGTTGGTTTTAGTTAAAGTTAGTGGGTTTAGCTTCTGGAGCTTGGTTGCTTCTACATCTCTCGAACCAGTGAAAGACATTGTTCTTGGATAGTAGGGTCCATAGAAGGACTAGGCGCTTTGGAACTAGTCCAGGATTGAGGATTGAATTGTAACCCTGATATTCAGCAGTTTGGATCATTGGGCAAGTTGCTTGACCATTCTCAGCTCCTGTTTCCACTTGTATGATGTAGGGCTGAAATGGTGGAGGCCAAGTTGTGGATGAAATGAGAGACTATAGGAAAGAGCCTGCTGCAGTGCCAGAAATATAATCAGTGCTTCACCATTGAGTGCTGTTACCATTTATTATTGAAAGAGAGTCCATAGAGTTAAGTATTCATTTATAAATATATATACAAACACACTTATATATGTATATAATATAAAATTTGTATCATCATATATGATTATGCTCCTCATTCAGCAGGTGTATGGGTGCTCATGTACCAGGCCATTTCTTCTGTTACCATAGTGGATAAAATACAATCTCATTTTAAATCCCTTGGTTCTTGCAGCCTGTTTTATATGACCAAGATTATTCTGAGGCCAGTTGCTAAATATATGGGTTAATTATGTTGTGTGTGTGTATTAGTCACTCTGTTGTGTTCAACTCTTTGCGACCCCACGGACTGTAGCACACCAGGCTCCCCTGTCTGTTAAATTCTCCAGGCAAGAATACTGGAGTGGGTAGCCATTTCCTTCTCCAGGGGAACTTGCCAACCCAGGGATTGAACCCAGGTCTCATGTATTGTACGCAAACTCTTTACCATCTGAACCACTCAATCTCATTTTAAATTCCTTGGTTCTTCAGGCTATTTTATAGAGCTAAGAGTATTCCAAAGCCAACTGCTAAATGTATGGATTAACTATGTTACTTTTCTTTAATTGCTGGAAGGATTATGTATCCCTTCAGGGCAGGGGCAATGTCTGTGGTGTTCACTGCCATGGCCACATAGAGCTTACTGTGTAGGAGACGCCATGTCATGAGTGTTGGATTACATTTTAACAATCTGATGACTGTAGTTTGCTTTCACTTGTCAGCGGTTCTGGTTGGGAGTTTATTATTGGGGGAAGAGGAGCTTCTAGAAGTAGCGTTGTGGCTGACCACTGCTTGTGTCACAAGAGTGGGGACATGGTTTGAAACTCAGGGTTCCTGTACACTATAAGATCTGGGAAATGTTGCAGTAGGAGATAAACAATTTTGAGAGACAAAACATGAGAAAATAATACCAAAGAAACTTTTTGAAAACTATCTTGAACAGCAGTCTTTTGCCAAAGAAGGGGCAAGGATGAGTATGGTGTTGTACCCCTAAACCTGAACTTTTAAGAGAGAGCCACTTGGAAACCAGATAGGGTGGCCACATTTGGCAAAAACAAACACAGGATGAGGAGCTGGGTTTATTTCTTTTTTTTTATTTTTGGTCACACCCCTTGGCTTGCAGGATCTTAGTTTCCAGATCAGGGATTGAACCCAAGTCCCTGGAGTGAAAGTGCCGAGTCCTAACCATTGGACAGTCGAGCAGTTCCCTCAAGTCTTTCATTGGATTGGTTATGGGATATTCTCAGGTTGTATAAAAGCCATCATCTTTTTAGATATTCTCACTCTCTTTCTGTTTCCTATTTTTTCCCTAGTCTTACAATTAGCTGTGCGTGAAATCTTTTCATTTTCCTTCCTGTATCTATTGATATCTTCCACATTTTTGGTCTTCTTGTTTGTGCATGTTTTAGGTAAAATTATTTTATGGTTTATGAGAATTTGGAGGTCTGAAGCCATTGCTTATCATGGCAGCAGGGCAGTTAGTGTCTGTGTGGAATTGTCAACAGTCTCTGTTAACTGACTGCCAGTGTTTGTGTCCTTGGTTTTTGTTTGGGAGCTTCCACCTTTACTTTCTCTACTTCTCTATTTCTCTATTTTACTTAACCATTTTTTGCTAGACATCTTTTTTTTAATATTTTATTTCTTTATTGGGCTGCACTGGGTCTTAGTTACAGCCATTGGAATCTTTAGTTGTGGTATGTGGTATCTAGTTCCTTGACTAGGGATCAAATCCAGGCCCCCTGCATCAGGAGCACGGAGTCTTAACCAATGGGCCACCAGGGAAATCCCTAGACATCTTTTTATGACAATACATACAAACCATGTTTTGTTTTGTTTTTTTAATTCTTCCACTATATGTTTTTTTTCTCTGCCACAACTGTGTCCATTTCTCCTTTTTTTCTTTTTAAAATTTTGATTGGAGTATAGTTGCTTGACAATATTTTGCCAATTTCTTCTGTACACCAAAGTGAATCAGCTATTTTTTTGAATTGCCCTCTTTTTTTGAATTGCCTTCCCATTTAGGTCCTCACAAAATGCTGAGTTGAGTCCCCTGTGCTGTACCTTAGGCTCTCATTAGTTACCTGTTTTATGGTGTGTATGTATGTCAATCCCAATCCGCCAGTTCACCCTACTCCTTCATTCCCCCTTGGTGTCTGTGTGTTTGTTCTCCACGTCTGTGTCTTTATTTGTGCTTTTGCAAATAGGTTCATCGCCCCTTTTTAGCTAAATGAAGTGAGATTCCCTAAGACTTCACTGTTTTCTCATGAATCATCCTGTACATACCCCCTCTTCAAGCTCTTCTGCTAAATGTCTCTCCAGTGCTTACTCATGCAAGGTATGAGATGATAAGCTCTTGATGTGAATTTATCTTCATAACCAACCTGGAGGGAGGTGCCATTATGTTCACTTTCTAGAGGAGATTATGATGGCCCAGAGAGGTTCCGTGACTCAGCTGGGGTTACACAGCTGGAGGTGGGCATAGGCACCTCATAAACCAGGCAGCCTGACTCCGGAGTCTGATAGTGTGTATGCACTGTCCCCCTCTTCTACCCCAAGCCATGCTCTTCAAAGTTTGGCCTATGGACGTGTTCTGTTTGTCACTGGCCCAAAGGGAGATAAATTCTTAACCCATAATCTACTGTAAACATTTAGTAACTTCCCTAGCAATTTCTGATTGCTCTGTATCCCAGCAGGTGACCAGGGTGCTTATCTTCCTGAACAGGGCATGGACCAGTTTGAGTGTTGTTGAATTCATGGGGCGAAGCATGTCTGTAGAGCTGTTTCTGCTTGTGTCCAGTAGGACAGGCATGTGTTGTCCCCTGCGAACTGGTGGAAGGGCTGGTCTTTCACTAAGCTGGTTTGAGAGGCCTTGCAGCTTGATGAAACTGGTTAACCATTAAGGTCCTTTTTAACATCAAGATTCTCTGAGTTCTTGTCCTGAAAGTCCCCTTTGTTGCTGTTTCCGCCCTTGGCCTGCAGTCCTGGAACAATGGCCTGGGCACAGTGTCGGGCAGCACAGCACACTTGTGAGGGCTCATAATGACTCCGTTCTGGCCCTTGTGTACTTACTGATCTGCTGACAGTACTCGGAGGATAAATAATATAAATGCTTTCATCGATCAGCTATTAATTGCTTTTACTGTGGGCTGGTACACAGTGTGCGGAGGAAGCACGAGATAACCTGGTGCTTCCGTGACCTAAATAGAGGATTGTAATTCTCAGGCATGTAATTGACATCACTTCCTTAGTTCTTCTAATGGAAGAATCACAGGTGTGGGCCTTGGGCTTGTCGCGCGTCCTCCCTGTCACCCACCGCTGCAGTGTGTGTGTTAGTTGCTCAGGCTTGTCTGACTCTTTGTGACCCATGGACTGTAGCCCGCCAGGCCCTCTGTCCATGAATTCTCCAGGCAAGAATACTGTAATGGGTTGCCATTCCCTTCTCCAGGGGATCTACTGGCACTTAAAACATTAGCCAGTGCAGGGCCACGGCAGGATAGTAGTTTGTTCTGGTAAACCCATGGGTATGACCGATGTCCAGGTTAATCTTGTAAGAGGTACCAGCCCTCTGTCATGAGCTCCACTGAATGCCGAGCATCTCCGAGAACAATTGATACAGGCAATGGTGTACCTCATAAATGAGAGCAGAGAGAGAACATAGTGTTACTCAGTTTCCTGGCTTGGTATTGGTTTCTGCCATCCTGACAGTTTGGTTTCAGATGCCTTTTCAAACTGAGGTGTTAAGATTGTTGACATTTGAATTGTAAGTTGCTAAGCAACAGAATAACAAATTTAAATAATTAGAATAATATATGTAAATAGGCTCCTAAATTTAAGGAATTTAAATAATTAAAATAATAAATACCAGCCTGCTTGAATTCTTAAAAATTAGAGCTTCAAGGTGTTTTTTAAATTGGAGGATAACTGGTTTATAATGATGTCTTCTTTTCTGCAGTACAACATGAATCAGCCATAAGTATGTGTGTATGTGTGTGTATCCCCCTCCCTCCCAACCCCCAAGGTATCTTAGCATTATGATTTTTTGTTATTAAAGTAAACAACATTCAAATTAAAGGTAGTTTTGTAAAACAGTTGCAAAATCTTGGTAGGCACTTGAGCTTTCTCTTCATTATATCCTTTACCTGCGCCTGCTGTCAGATAGAGAAATGCCTGTATTTTTTTATTTTTGCTTTGGGAACCATCCTTTTCTTACTCTTGACAGATGATGAGCTGCATCATCTTACATAATTTTTGTCTTGGTGCTTGGACTTTCTTGCCAACAGTAAGTGCTCTTGTTGAGAGTTTTCAAATTCTCCTTTCTGTATTAACCCTTGATCTCCAGAATATGACTGATGGAGGACAGAAGCACTAAGCAGTCACAGGGGAATCTCCTGTTGAATTTGTGCCCTGCTCATAATAGCAGTGGGTCACAATGATTCCTTATCAGCAGAAAATTGTGCTCATCTAGAGTGTGGTTGCCTAAATAAATATGTGGTGACTCGGGAGAAAATGACTGTTTTCTAAGAATTTTTTGATGGATGTTTATTTTTCCCAGTTTGTTGTTTACTTGCTAAGTCGTGTCTGACTCTGCAACCCCATGGACTGTGGCTCACCAGGTTCCTCGGTCCATGGGATTCTCCAAGCAAGAATACTGGAGTGGGTTGCCATTTTTCTCCAAAGACCTTGGTAAATTGCTCCTGTGTCTCCCCTGCCCATCCCTTTCTTGTTTTCCTTTTTTTTTTTTTTTAATCAGACTTTTGTAGAATGAGTAAAGAATGATGGAGACTGAGACTTGCTTTGTACTCTGTGTCCTCCTCAAATCACAGAAGTCAAGTGAACCCTGCTGGGTGGGGGGCAAAGTAGCAGACACCAATAAGTGAATAAGGTAATGCTAGCATTCACTCAGCTTCTGAACAGAGCAGTTAGAACCTTATCGAATGTGAAAATATAATCACATTTTTAAAATAGAAGTATAGTTGCTGCACAATATTATGTAAATTACAAAGTGTACAATATTGTGATTAACAATTTTTAAAAGTTTATTTATAGTTATTATAAAGTATTGGCTATATTCTCCATGTTGTACAATATGTCCTTGTAGCTTATTTTATGCCTGATTGTACCTCTTCCTTCCTTCCCTCTGTAGTCGCTCTCTCCACTGGTAACCACTAGTTTTTTTCTCTATATCTGTAATTACAGATTTTCTTATTTCCCCCAGATTTTTGCAGTCTTCAACTCTACAAACACATGCAAAACAAAGAGTTTGTAATTGTTTGGCTCATATTTTCTTTTGAGAGTTTAGGGAGATATAAGGTAACCTTGATTGATTTTTTTAGTTTTGAGAATAGAGTTTGATTTTTTAATTTGGATGTGTTTAGGTATGCTGAGATTTTCAAGCATTTCAGATAAAAGGGAAATAGATTGATAAAACTGAGGTTTTATGTCAGCCTGTTTTATCTCTGTCTGTCCACCTGTCCAACCCCAAGTTCCTTGCAAATAGCACATGTCCTGTTTTGCTCCTAGGCTGTGGTCTACCTAGCTCTTGGCTTCTTTGGGGGAGATAAATTGGAAAAGTGATTGCTTTTACAACCTAAATGAAAAGACCTGTTTTGGAATGTGTGTGCGTGCATACGTGCTAAGTCACTTCAGGCATGTTCAACTCTTTGCGACCCTGTGCACTCTAACCTGCCAGGCTCTTCTTTCCATTGGATTCTCCAGGCAAGAATACTGGAGTGGGTTGCCATTTCCTCCTCCAGGGGATCTTCCCCACCCAGAGACTGAACCTCTATCTCTCTCTTACATCTCCTGCATTGACAAACAGGTTCTTTACCACTAACGCTACCTGGGAAGCCTGTTTTGGACTTAAGGGGAAGAGAAAGCCAGGACTTGAGATGAAGATTGAGAAGATAATGCCTAAAATAGAGGGAAAGCTGCAGGGAAAATCCAAATGGATGCATCTTGCTTATCTGTGATGCATGGCACCTACTGTGATGATCATGTTTACCCATGGTCATCAGTACACTAGAGCTGAGTTTTTAAACAATTTTCTCTGGAGCCATATTGAATATAGCACCCTGTCTTTTCCGCTCATTTGTGAGTTAATTCCTAAAATTGCTCTGTGGCCAGTTGGAGAAAGGGTGAACTAGTTTTATGTTTGCGGGACCTGGAGTCTTATCCCCCAGATAGATGTTTTTCCTCTGTGTGTTTAGATGCTGTGGGAAGCAGAGTAACAGTCCCCAATGCAAAAACTTAGTGAAAGGAGGTCTGTGTCAGGCCTGGTTAATCCCTTGTTAAGTTAGATAGACTTTAACCAGCCTCTGTAGAACAGTTCCTCATGTTGTGGGTGGGTCCTTGGAGTGGCTTTTTCTATTTCTATTATTCTGTTTCTATTGCCTAGAAATAAGTGGCTATTCTAAAATGGTGACAAGTTTTGTTGGCTAAAGCCTGGGTCTCTCATAACCATCACTTACTTTGAAAGGCACTTACAGAACAGACCTAGCTTGCCCCCAGTCCTTTTTATTTTTTAAACTTTTAGGGCCTGGCCTCTTATTTTCAGCTTCTCACTTCTAGGTCCCTGTGCAAAGGGCATGGTAGTCTGCTGGGCCTTGGAGCCTGGTTCTCTGTTACTGGACTCTGGGTAAATTTACCAGTCATCTAAACAGAGAATGCCAGGTAACACACAATAAGTTGAGTCTGATCTGATAATGAAATGAGTTTATGGTAAACATCCTTTTGAAATCTAAGTGCAGAGTCACCTGCAAAGGCATTACAGTTCCCCTCTCTACCTTTTTGTCCTGTTCCTTTTAGAATAATCAAAGTTCAAATCATATAGAACTTTGTCAGTCAAAACCAGAAAAACAGGTAACTCAAACAGATTGCGGGCTTGGATGTGTGTGTCATATATGCCCAAAAGAAATGCTTTGGATTCCTGCCCAGTGCACTAGGATGAGATCTGGAAGTCTGAGAGTTTTGAAGCCGAGTTGGGGGTCAATTTCAAGGGGAGAGGAAGTACCAGTCCTAGGCTGTGCTCCCTTGACCTCTGGGTAAAGAGCACGACCTTGAGAAGTGCTGATGAATTACAGAGTGTGTAAGGGAACCCTGGGAACCTCCGGCCTGCTCCCCGGGTGCGCTTGGCTGCTCATAAAACCTTATTAGCTGAGTGATGTGTTCTTTGTTGCTTACCTCTCCCGGCCTATGCCAGATGGTGTCTTAAAGAACTGGAGAGCCAGACCTCCTCCCCAAAGCTTCCATTTTCTATGTAGCTCTTTTTTCAGTCTTAGTACTACATACACGTGACTTTCTTCGGTAGATTTGCTTGGCAGGCAGTTCCAGGCACTGGCGTCCTTCCTGCCTGTGATGGGGAGCAGGGAGGATGAACTCCCCAGAAACCAGGGCTCTCCAGGTGGGGGTGGCAATCCCAGCCAGCCCAGCCAGGCAAGTTGGGAGTGGCTGTCGGACCTTTTACAATAAAAGGTGGCGATTGTTTCAGGTAGGTGCCCTTTCTTCTCTTGCCCTCTGGCTGTCTTGTATAAGTGACAGGTGTTGGAGGCTTGGAATTGCTGCAGTTCTTTCCTTCCTGGACTTGGCAGATGAAATAGGACTGCGTTACTGGGGACTCATGCATCAAAATGTTGCAGCTTAAAAGGTACTTTGAAGAGAGCTGAGTCCATTTGGAACAAGCCCCCGTTTTCTGAAAAAATTAGTTTCCTGCAAGGATGACTAGGTTTTTCTGTTTATTCTGTTAAAACACAAGTGGAGGGAGGAATCTATGGTAGAATATTTTCATCTCCACTGAATGATGCCTGACTCCCTTTTCTTCTGTTTTTAACATTTAGTAATGCCTGTCCTTGCCCTCACCTCCAAAAAATTCCCAGTAGGGAAATTAATAAGTGAAAAATGACACTCCTCTCATCCATCCTTATCTTTCATCCCCTGGACTCTTTGCAACAACTATTTTTTAGCTGTTTGCTATTATTTCCTTCCAATAAATATTTAATGAACATGTAAATTAATCTGTGTCTATCTGTATTGCTTTTCAAATTGCATATCCAAACCCTTTCAGTAACACCTTGAAGAGGTGACATGATTCTACTTTTGGTAAACGGGACTTCTTTGCTTCAGTAAAAGATGTTACCTAGGTGTTTTAACTCTGAACCCTTCGAATGAGGAGACTTGTTGAGAGTTGTCATGAATTGATATGCATACCCCAGCATTGGACCCGTCTGCCATATGAGAAGGAGCTTTCTGTATTCTGGTGATTGATTTGGAATAGCTTCTAAAGACTGCAAACCATCTTTATTAATTTCTTTGAAATATCCCTTTAATAGGGCTTGCCTGGTGGCTCAGACAGTAAAGAATCTGCCTGCAATGCAGGAGACCTGGGTTCGACCATGGGTTGGGAAGATCCCCTGGAAAAGGGAATGGCTACCCACTCCAGTATTTTTGCCTGGAGAATCTGATGGACAGAGGAGCCTAGCAGGCTACAGTCCAAGGGGTCACAAAGAGTCAGACAGAACTGAGTGACTGACAACTATCCGTTTAAGATAATAGTACCGGGAGTCCCTTTGGGGTAACAGATTTACTTTTATGGTTGCTACTCAATTCCTCTGTTTTTGTCATCTTGGGGTATATTGGGTCACAGTTAAAAATAGAGCTCTAATTAAAATGGGCGCCCTCTCTGAAAATAAGAACTATATTTCAATTAGTAAATTCCTATTTGCTTAACGTATTTTTGTTTTCTTTTGTTTTTCTCTTTTTTTGAAAATTTTAACAGCAAGCCCGGGCTGAGCAGGAAGAAGAATTCATAAGTAACACTTTATTCAAGAAAATTCAAGCTTTGCAGAAGGAGAAAGAAACCCTTGCTGTAAATTATGAGAAGGAAGAAGAGTTCCTCACTAATGAGCTCTCCAGAAAATTGATGCAGGTAAATTACCTTTTCTCCCCTCTTATCTTCCCTGCCTGTTTTCTTCTCTAGGGGAAAAAAAAATGACTTTGATCTAGCACTTTGCTTGAAACACTTGCTGATGAGGTCGTAGCTAAAATTCTTTAGAGATTAAGATACCTAAGTGAAGGTGGCAGCAGTATAATATCGAGACTGTGGTTCCCAGCTCATCTGCTTAGGTGAGGTAAGATTTTATACCCTGACCATTTCAAGAAATTGCTGATGAGCCTGAGGCCTTAGCACAGGAGTCAATGATGTATGCAGTATTTTGGGATTATGAGAGTTAATGCCAAATGTGAGATTTCTTTCTCCTTTTATGTTGAATCTATAATGAATATGTGGACATTTTTGGCAACCAGAAGTGGGTCTTTTGTACTAATATATGAAGATACAAAGGGAAATGCGACTTTGAGGGGAGAAAAATATATGTACCTGTGATAGTTAAAATTATGCACAATCATTTGTGTTCAGATGGGGGAGTAATATGTTACTGAACAAATAACAAATGTTTTAAATTTAATCACTAATAGTGTATAGAAGACAGCACACAAAACATACAGAAATTTTTATTTTTCTTGTTAGATTGTTCTACCTTCCCCTCCTGTTTGTTTTGTTTTCCTCTCCTTGAAATTTCCTAGTAAATTACAAAAGTAAGATTTGTTTAGGGCAAACATCATGCAGGTTATTTAGTATGAACTTGAGAACAGGTGGGACATGGAGTTTTCATTGTTTAGCACAGCATTTCCAAAATAGTGAATAGGTATAAAATTATCCGAAGAGAACCATTATTGGTATTTTTTTCAGATGGCTGTAAAAGATAGAAATCTTTCCTTGTATTTTTTATTCACTGGCATTACTGACAATTTTATGCATTAATTTGGTCAAAATATGTATTCTAATGAGATTATAGCAAAAGGATATTTGAAGCCTAAAAAACCTTCCTAAATTCTTCTCTTACCTTCTAACATATCAAATGTTGGAAGAAGAGATCAGAAACTTTAGTGTTAAGACCATGCAATGGTCCATCTTTTTATTCTTATTTTCATACCTAATTACTGAATAAAGATACCACTATAATCTTGTACAAAATTTGATTTATATGGTAGCTGTTGGAATGTGAAGGCTAAAGATCCTCAGTCAGTATTATCTAGCAGAGATTTATGGTGGAATTTCTGTGTTGAAATGTTTTCTTTATTCCTGTGCCTTCTGATTTAGAGAAAAAAAATGAGGTAGAAGATTAGTTTGACTTTTGACTCTATCACACCTTGGCAGCATTAGACTAATTATTCTGCATGTTGCTTCCAGAACTGTAAGGATATGATTATGGCTTCCTTTTCTGATTTTAGTGTGTAATCAGATGCCCTAATTTTTAACACTTTGAGAAACATTTTTTTGTTTTCAACTTGCATAGTCATTGGTATTTGGAGTCTTTGATTAAAGTACATTATAAAGCAGTCAATATCCTAGCCAGATCATGCTTTTTTTTTCTCTAGAAAGACTCGTTTTCATTGTGGGTTGTTCTGTAATATGTAGTTTAAACTAGCCTCTCATTAGCTTATTATCCTGACCCACCTACTTTCCAAGGACATTGATGTCCCTTAAAGCAAGCTAGTGGATAGAATGAATGCCTAAGAGCCATGTGCAACAGAAAAAGAGGTTAATTATAGTAATATACTTCACATAAGAAGGTTTGAACTTAAAATTTAAGCTCTGAACATCCTATAAGTAAAGCTGTAACTTGGAGAAATGTAGTTTTTTGGTTTTTTTTTTTTTCAGAATTATTTTTTCAGATTATTATTTTTTCCAGATTATTTTTTCAGAATTCTTATATTAAAAGAAATAGTTTTACTTGATCAGGAGAAAAATTTTCATATATTAAAAACTTAAATTTCTTGAGGGGTATGGATCTTTCTAAAAGAGACTGGGTAATACATTAATACAAACTGGACAATGCAAGACAATGTTACCCAAAGTAGTTTGTAATGTGGAGCCTTGGTCTTCACATGACTGGGTCTTATGTTCACCCTCAGTCAAAACAAAGTGTTCAGTATGAGGATGTAAGTCTGTTGTTTGGGGAGTTCTAGGTGGGTCTGTAGCTCATTAGTGAGCCCACTTGTAGAACCTGGGCAAATGGATGGTCAACACTCTGAGACATAAATCCTAGCTTGGTTCCTAGGTTTTATTTTCATGTATTATATATATACATATATATATATATATATATAGAGAGAGAGAGAGAGAGAGAGAGAGAGTGTGTGTGCGCACTTAGTCTCTCAGTCATGTCTGACTCTTTGTGACCCTTTGAACTGTAGCCCACCAGGCTCCTCTGTCCATGGGAGTTTTTAGGCAAGAATACTGGAGTGGGTTACCATTTTCTTCTCCAGGGTATCTTCCCAACCCAGGGATTGAACCCATGTCTCCTGTGTCTCCTGCATTGCAGGCAGATTCTTTACCCACAGAGTCATCAGGGAAGCCCTATATATGGGAATTCCATATGTATATATAGTAATAAAATGCAGGAGCCTCTGGTTTGAGTTCTGGGTTGGGAAGATCCGCTGGAGAAGGGATAGGCTATCCACTCCAGTACCCTTGGGCTTCCCTCGTAGCTCAGCTGGTAAAGAATCCACCTGTAATGTGGGAGACCTGGGTTCAATCCCTGGGTTGGGAAGATCCCCTGGAGAAGGGAATGGCTCCCTACTCCAGTATTCTAGCCTGGAAAATTCCATGGACTCTACAGTCCATGGGGTCGCAAAGAGTGGGACACGACTGAGCAACTTTCACAAAAGTATATATAACATAGACATAAAATTTGCCATTGCAGCCATTTTTGAGTGTATCATTCACTGGCCATAAGTACACTCACACTGTTGTACAACCATCCCCACCACCCATCCCCAAGAACTTTTTCAAACTGAAGCTGAATCCATAAGAAATAACCCCTTATTCCACGCTCCTGGTTCTTTCTAAGACTTTTGAAAAGACACGAATGGCAGGTAGTGTGAGGTTGAGGTCTCTGGCAAGTTCCAGAGCTGTGCCCACTGTGACGTGATAGGTGATCCCTTACTTTAGACACCAGGTATCAGCTGCACGCCACTTTGTGGTAAACCCCTGTCCCTTTGGCCAGATGGAAGGCTCTTGTATAACCGCTGGAAAGAAGGGCTGTAGGCCCACTGTACCCATCCCCCAGGCTTTCCTGAAGGATTTCAGCCAGCCCTTTGTTGCAGTCTCACATTTTCTGCCACCCAGTGTGGTAGAACTAATCTCCCATCTGGAAGATTTTTAGAGTAATTGGTACCAATAGACTTTTCCAACTGTGTAATTACTTTAGTATGACTCTCGAGGATGCTTGCTTCTGGATAAGAACTTGTTATGATAGCCTACTAAGAGAAACCGTGCTGCCGGTGACACTGATGGACAGAGGAGTAAATTGACCTGTTCACCAGGGAAGTGTTTAACATTTTTCACCCAGAGGCCACTTAGAGGCTATTTATGGAGCAATTTTGGTTTTGTTGCTTGTGCTCTGGTTGTTGTCTTTGATAGTGAGTGTTGCTTTTATGTGCATTTCAAAGGAATTCTTTGGTCTTGAGAACAAAATGAGATGATTACTATAAAGGAGATACCTCCCTTCCCATCTGCTATGATGCAGATGGTATCAAATACCTTTAAAAACTGAATCAAATGTATTTAAGTAGATGAATAGAAACCCCTTTGCCCTGTTAAAAGATCATGTTTGGAAGAGAGGTTGAACACACCTCCAAGTATGTTAATCCTGTCTGAAGTAAACAAAGACACATGCACACAACAGCATGTAGTTTTTCTCCTTTGTTTTTGTATATATCTGCTAGATAGATACCTTGGTTTTGCAAAACCTCTTGTCTGAAAAATCTGATTCTTTCTGAGCCTGGACCATGGGATCAAGGACTTGACTGGTAACAACTGTCCTAAAAAGGAGCCTTCTTGTCTAATGCCAAGCCTACGCTAGAACTAAATTCAGCTCTGGAATGCCTTGAAGAGATGTTTGTTGCTTAATCATAATTTGTAATTAAAATGTGTAAGGAATGTTTTGTGGTCAAATTCTTCATCAGAATTTGATTCCTAATATCTATGCTAGGAAAAAAAAGTCTAAAAGACTGTTCTCTGAAATGTTGGCTGTAATTATACTTGGGTGCTGAGCTTAGGGATGTTAATTTTCTTGTGCTCCTTTCCTTTTCAGTTTGTAGAAGCGACATGCATTACTTTTGTAATTAGAAAATATCTTACTTCCTAAGAAGAAAATTTTAAAAATACCTATTTTGTCCTTATGTTTTGAAACCTCTAGCTGTATCACTGAACTTGAGAGCTCACAGTCTTGCAGCTGTAACCAAACTAGACTGGGGTCTGCTTACCTGATATGCAGCAAAGCTGGTCCACTTACGGGGCTGTGGTGAAAGAAAGTACAGTGTTTACTGCAGGGTGCCAAACAAGGAGAATGGGCAGCTTGTGCTCAAAAGACATGAGCTCCTCGATGGTTTTTCAGGAAGGGTTTTGAAAGACATTGAGGGGAGAGAGACACAGGGTGCATGATCAGCTCATGCACAATTCTCTGATGGGTTGATGATGAGGAAATAGTGATGTTTCAGGAATCTCAGCCATCAGTTTTCTGGTTCCAACCAGTCTGGGGTTTGTGTGTACTGGTGGTCAGCATGCAGCGAGCTTCTTCCACCTAGTGGGGGTTTTAGTATCTGCACAACAACTCAAGGACACGGCTCAGGATATTATTTATAGCCCCGAGGAGGAAATAAAATAAAGGTCCTTGTTGTATGGCTTAACTATTATTATTTTGTCTTGCTTGACTATTTTCTCACTTCTCTAATTAAATCTGCTCTGTAACCAAAGAGCAAATTTAAAGCTTTTCTACAAACAAGAGGCAGGGGCCAAGGCGGGGGCAGGTGTAAGATGGAGATCTGTCCCTGGGGTGGTCCTGCAGGGTCTTACTCAGTTTCACTATCATAATTGCTTCTGTTTATCACGTACTGCATAGACTGCAGTGCCCTGGAGCCCCTTGCAAAGTCAGGAAGATTCTGGACTACCCAGATTGTTCATTTAGAGCTAGCATAAACAAAATGCTCTTACGATTGGCTTAACTGTCTTGTCAGCTGTGATACGATTCATTCCACTGGCTGCTCTTTAAAAAAAAAAAAAAACAAAAACAAAAAACCCTAATTCCTCTGGCTAACAGTTAGGCACCAGTCACCAGTACCAAATGGAAGACCTGTTGTTGCTGAGATGGATAGCGATTTTAGTCCCTGTGGATTTTCTCACTTGCTTTTATGTAAGCCCAAGGCATCAGGTTCACTTCCTGCTCTTGGGAAGCCCTGTTCAATTGTTGCCTACACTTTTCTCCACCAATACTGCTGCCAAAAGTTAATGAATATTTTTTGTTTCTTTATTTTAAAGCCTGGAACAGGACTGAGATAGGAATACCGAGTATTATATATCTCTGTGAATGTTTTCACTCTAATCCAATTTTCAAATTTTAGACCTTAAAATAACAAATAAGTTTGTAGTCTTGTACTGTAGAGTCACTTTTTAAATTGGATCTGGTCCTCAGAAAACAATGCCACTGTAGCTATTAATATAATAGAAATGATTGTACTCATTCCCTTACTGAGGAGACACATTTTTCTTATTAATGGTGGAAAGCACTTAAGAACAAAAGTTTTCTGGATCTCTTGTTAAGTGGCATGACTTATTGTTACTATTATTGACTTGGTCCCTGAGGTGAGAACGCCTCTGGGAATTAAAGCAGTTGCAATTTCCTAGCATCTGTGGAAAGATGATATATGGAGGGAAGGAAGGAAGTTGTGGGCAAAAACCACTGCTGAATCCGCCATTGTCAAGTGATACAGAGCTGAGACGTTCAGAAGGCTGTTCTGTAATAGATTATTCTTCCATCTGTGTTCGCACGGGAATGAAACTTAGAGTAAGGCTTGCGACAAGTCCCTGAATCTGCCTGTTGACCTAGACAAAGGCTTACATTCAGGTACCTCCTCTCCCCCGCCCCTCAACCTGGAGTAGTAGTTTCTCCTTCCATTCCCATCTGAACGGAGGCAGGTTTTCTTCTGCAGTGTGCCCTTCTGTATTCCCTTCAAGGCTGTGTCTGTGGAGGGCAGGCTTGTCTGCAGGCACCAGAAGTGAGCATAGATGCCCAATTCTCTTCTCAAGCCTATATGCCAGAATCTGAGGCTGCCTTCTTTTACTCCAAGTTCTCCAAGTCACTAAGATGGCAGTGTAGTGATCTTGTTTGTTCAGGCAGCAGAATCGCATGTCAGGGTGATAAATATGTATGAAACCCTGTTTAGTTCATTTTAAAGGCACCGAGGCGAACGCTGCTGTCACATCCATTCAGGTGAAGACTTGTTCTCCCGTGGCAGGGGAGAAGAGACCTTGAAATATGTTCTTCATTAAGCTGCCTCGACCAGTGGCCCTCTTGGCTTTTAGTTTTTCCGGGCTATTAATGCCAAGCAGAAAAATGGGCTATCACCTAACAGCTAACAGAACATTTGGGACAAAGTTCAGTTGTGTTTTCTTTTTTGTTGTTGTTGTTCTCGTTGTTGTTTTTCACTCCATATTCTCTGACTCTCAGCTGTGTGTGTTCTTTGTTTCTTTTCATGGAACAGGGGGCTTATACATTGTGTTCCCGATACATCTGCAGAGGGCTTCTGGGATGTGTTTATTGCATTTTAAATGCCACAACCACCAGAGGCCAAATTATAAGGCAGAATTTTCCTGTTAGCAGCATGCCAGAAATCTCTCAGTCCAACGTAATTTGCATTATGATTAGAAAATACAATAAACTTGAGGCAGTTATTTTAGTCTTCACAGATCACTGAGTTTTTTCCCAAAGTGTTTGTAGTATGTTACCATTATGGCTGGAGTTAATGTTCCAGCTTGGATTCCCCAAATTGTAAGAGCAAGGGTCAGGGCTTAGAAGCTTTTCAGACTGACTTCTTTGACAAAATATGGAGAAATGCAGGTAGAAAGTAAAAGTAGGAGAAGGAAATGAAAGATAATGAGATGAAGCTGGAGTGAGAAGTTGCTTTTACTCACTAGGGTAGGGGTAAGTAAGCACTGTTATTTCTAGTTGAAAAGATGAATCTTGGAGATTGAAAGATACTTGGCTGCACCGTAGATGGACTTGAACTATCACTGAAAATGCTGTGCAAATGATTTTAAAACTTTGCAGTTATAAATGTTGCAGTGTTTTGCATTTCTTGGGTTTTTTTTTTAATTTTTTTTTATTTTAAAAAGTTTACAGTCAGCCCAGTTAGTAATTACCTTAAAATACAGAGATATATCCTACTACTAATTATCTTTACTTTCCTTTGTTTTTTTTCTTTTAATTTATGATAAGGTCTCAGCTTAGAATAAATTCTTTCTTTGGGTTAAATATTCTCTACTCCTCAAAGAAGAAAGGGTTAATTTTTACAAAATGGATTTTTTTTTTTCCCCCCGAGTTGACTCCAGAGCCTCAAGAATCCCTTTATCTTATTCATGGAGCATCTTTTTAAACCTTCCTCCTAACTAGATTTTTTTCAAAGGTGTTAACCCTTTAAGCAGCATGATGCTATTAGGAATCAAGTGTAAGAAGGTCAGACTTAGCCCCTGAGGATTCTAAGTGGGCAGGAAGCCTTATGTACTGGAGCCCTCCACTCAGGTGAGAGGTTGTCCTCACTGTTGAGGATGCTGACGAGAAAATAACATCCAAAAAATAATTTATTTTCTGGAAGGGCCTACCAATTTTCCTTGCAAAAGTTAAGTCTACTTTTCCCCTTTTTGAAAATCACAAACAGATGATTCAGGCAAGCTTCACTGAAGATAAGTGGAAGAATTAACAAGATCATGATGAACTGTTGAGGGGAGATCTGGGGAAGGTGGAAATTGAGAGGAGAGCCAGCACCCAAGGCTCCCCTTTTCCTGAGCACATTTGCTATTTATTTGTTACAGAACAGCTAAGAAGCTGAATTGTGCTTTTGGCAGTTGTATAGAGCTGGGGTTTTAGAAGTCAGAGCCCAGGGTTGGCCAAAGGTGGGGACAAAGATAAATCACCCCCACTTTAATCTGGAATCATGAAGAGCTATACCATCAGAAAAGAGTGAACCTTTTTTTTTTTTTTTTTTTTGCTTCATTTGGATGAATCAGAGAACACAGAACTTTGATTTTGGATTAAGGCAGACTGTGCTCATCCCAGCCTGAAGAGGGAGTGTAAATGATGCTGAGCATGTGTGGGAGGCGTCTGTGGGAGGCGTCCCAAAGTTGCAGAAATTTGGAGGAAAGGGCTTCAGGTACTCTAGGCAGAGGATACAGCGTGGTCAGGACGGTGGGCTTGGGGTGCAGTGGTGACCAGCAGGACTTGGGGTCTGGAAGCCCCTGGATCAGAGTGGTCTCCAGACGTGTTTCCCCAGGATGATGGGTTTCTTTTTTCTTTTTTTGATGTGGATGGTTTTTTTTTTTTTTAAGTCTTTGTTGAATTTGTTACGATATTGCTTCTGGTTTATGTTTTGGTTTTTTGGTCATGAGGCATGTGGTCTTTAGCTCCCTGACCAGGGACCAAACCTACACCCCCTGAGTTGGAAGGTGCAGCCTTAACCGCTGGACTGCCAGGTCAGTCCCTTCAGTTTTTAAAATGTGGGGTTTTCTTTTTTTTTTTCCCCTCCAGGAAAAGAGTCTTTAGAAAAAGACATGAGCTGTGCCTTTAATCATAGTTACCACCACTCTCTGTGCTGAGATTCATCATCGTTTGTTAGGTGCCCGGACCCTGAAGGTATTTGTGTGTGCAAACCTTAGACTCTCACTTGGGCTGAGTGTGAAAGTATGGGGAGCTTGCATGGGGACTGGATCGAAGGTGGACTTGAACATCATACCGGTGAGTTCGGGCTTACTCTGCAGGAACGAGGGAGCCATTCTAAGGTTTTGAGCAGGGTGTTGTATGAATAGAAAACTCTACTAGTTTAGTTTAGCAGGATCTACACCGGACCTGGGGTATCGATTAGAAGCTTTGGCAGTGGCCCAGTGAAGAGGAGTAAAAGACTTGAACCAGAGCACAGAAAGCGCGGGGTGCCTTGGACAGCTGTTCTGGGGGCTGACTTAGTGCCATTTGGTAACTGATGAGATGTGAGGTATTAACTGAGAATAACAGTACCAGTAACAGAAGCGGGAAGGAGGTGGGCTCAAGTGTGGGCCCAGGAGGCGTTTAGTGGTGATGCACTGAATTGAAGGTGGGAGGTTGACTTTCTGCTCAGCAGAGCTGTTCAGATTGGTTTAGAGACTCAGTGTTGTGAGAGACTCAATGTTTTTTCAAAGCCCATGTTAACTGCTTGGAACAGTAAGTCCCCTACACATGAACCTCTAAGCTGCAAACTTTAAAAGATGTGAATGTTTGTTCCCTTGTCCATTCGTGTAAGTTAGTTCACATGTCTAGCGTACTTTGTCACACGCATGCTTCCTCCACAAGTGGCTGTGCTTTTGTGTACTGGCTGTACAGTTCTGTATAGAGTACAATATCTTTATTTCAAGACAAAGATGTCTGGAAGCAAGGCTAAAAGCAGCACTATATAGCTGATTGTGTTAGGTACCTAGGCTTACTTTGTCAAATTGAACTTAAGAACACGCTCTTGGAACGAAACTTGTTCGTATGTAGAGGGCTTACTGTGTTGATTACATGACAGTTATTTTTGGCAATCCAATGACTTAATGTAGTCACTATCCTATGGTGGCCTTTACTTGGTTCAGTGCAGATGACTCTAGTTCTTGGTAGTTGTCAATAAATGAGGGATGTTGGTTGCAGAACTTCAGGTCATGCAGAGAATGGTTAGCATTGACTAGTGTAAACAGAACTGGGGGCATCTTGGGTTTATCCTCAAGTTGAATCAAAAAAGCCAAGTCCAGGGCTGGTGGCAAGACGGCGTGCCTCCCTTGGCTCTGGGTGGACTAGCAACAGGCCCAGACTTGCAAACACGCTTCACCAAGCCTGGGATTTGGCAAACCTGCTGCATGCTGGGTGGGTGGGCTGGCTTAGCAGCCAACCTCCACGTGTACCTGCAGTGGTGCCTGTACCTGCTGGAGAAGGTTTTGCCTGGAATAAAAGCCATTCAGTGAAGAAGAGTTTTTGAATCTCTGATATAAGAAGCCTGGTTCACTGAAGTGGCTCCAGAAAACTTTGGAAATTATGAGAAAGACAACAAATATCGGTAATTCAATGATGCTTAAGGCTAGTCTATGTTAGATCAACTTAAAGCTATACTCATGTTTTTTAATGGGCTGGAAATTGGCTTTGGGACTTCATATGTGAGTGGATACAATGAGAAAATGCTCACATTTGAGTGCTTAGAATTTTCCAGGTTTGTAGTTGTGTTTTTGCTTATGGCTTTTTCACTTATGTTAATATACTTTTCATGCTGAATCCCAGGGAACAAATCTTTATTTATATAACCCTAATTCCATTGTAAATGTGCTGCTTGTGGATCATCAGTTATGCAATTTCCATTGTACAAGGTTTCTTGTTGTTAATGTTACAATATATTGCACGGTTAAGAGTTCTAAAGCTCTTCCATAATCTGTGAGATTGACTTTCTAAGAAGTATATTTACAGAAAATGCTGATTCTGACAACAAATTTTAATCTACCTAAGCATTTTACTTTAGATACATTAAAGGCAAACAAATGAGTTTTTTTTCAAACACATTAATAGAATTTACTTGCCTACTTACTTCTCAGTTTGAATGATTTTTGTTCCACTTCAGGATCTCTGACCTGATTAGTAAGATTAAGAAATGCCTAAGACGTTAAGACCTTTGATTAGAAATTTAAAGTCATGTCTTAAATTTTACGCCCATGTTGAAGATGCTACTCAGAAATGAAACTGGAGTTTAGTTTTTCTGATAGGTCCTGAAAAGTAAAAGTGAAAGTGTTAGTCACTCAGTCATGTCTGACTCTTTGTGAGCCCATGGACCATAGCCCACCAGGCTCCTCTGTCCATGGGATTCTTCAGGCAAGAATACTGGAGTGGGTAGCCATTCCCTTCTCCAGGGAATCTTCCCAACCAAAGGATCCAACCTGGGTCTCCTCCACTGAAGGCAGATTCTTTACCACTGAGCCACCAGGAAATCATCTACAGGCAGGTGGAGGGAATTCCCTAGCAGTCCAGTGGTTAGGGCTTCATGCTTCCACTGCATGGGGCATGGGTTCTGTCCTTGGTTGGGGAACTAAAATCCTGTATGCTGTGAGGTGCAGCCAAATAAAAAAAACTAAAAAAAAAAATAGATGGGTTCAGGGTGATGGTTCAAGTCCTGTTGGGGCCAAATAGCTTGAATTTACTTCGTATCTGTTTGAAACAAATAATTTCTAAAATTTTCTCAGGTGCGCTGTTATGAGGAAAACTCTGTGGCTATTAATTGCTCAATATTTCTTTCTCTGCCCTCTCTTCTTGCCCATCTTAACTCTCTTCATGATTGTTCTGGGGAGCTGTTTGTGTATTTCTCGCTGTATTTCTCTTTTTATTGGTGGTTTCTTGGTTCCAAGGAAGAACCAGATTTTCTGTTTCTAGTGTTCTGTTTGGAACACTAACTCTGTGCCCTGCCCTTAAATTGCCTGTCACCCGAGAGATGGCAGAACAAAACAGGCAGCAAAGCTGTTTGTTCCAGGTCTGTCTTTGGGGGATGTTGAAAACTGTGAGTCTTTGGCTGAGTTATATCTCAGGATGGCTTGATATTTTCCAAATGGTTTGTATAACCCAGGGACCTCGCTTGAGTTCTGGTAACGACAGCTTCACCATCACATTTTCCTTTGGGTATAGCTCTTGAAAGGAAAAAGCCTTTTAAAATTGAGGGCTTTTATAGATTTCATTACTAGCTGAATCAGTATTCTTAAAGGAAATACCTTATCAGTTATTGATGGTGTTAGACCATCTGTCCGTATATGAGTCTTTTCCTCTAGGACAATGAGAATCTTACCTTTGCTCAGATTAATATTCTGTGACAAATTGCTGCCTGGGTCTGGGGGAGAGATTTTTTGACATTAGATTGCATCCTTTGTTGTTTTGGGCTTCCCTGGCAGCTCAGACGGTAAAGAATCCACCTGCAATGCAGGAGACCCAGGTTTGATCCCTGGGTTGGGAAGATCCCCTGGCCAGTATTCTTGCCTGGAGAATTCCATGGACAGAGGAGACTGGCAGGCTATGGTCCATGGGGTCGCAAAGAGTCAGACACAACTAAGCAATGAACACTTTCTCTTTATTGTTTTAATTTACTTAAGAGCACAAGTATAACACTAAAAAAAAGGAAAGAAGGAGGCTCTTTGAAATAAAAGTGGCAGCAGTTGAAAACATATTGGAGAGACTTCCCTGGTAGTCCAGTGGTTAAAAATCCACCCTGCAATGCAGGGGACACTAAGGTTCGATCCGTGGTCAGGGAACTAAGATTCCACAAGCTGTGGAGCTACTAAGCCCATGTGCCGCAACTAGAGAATCCTTGTGCAGTGAAAAATCATGCATGATGCAGCAAAGATCCTGCGTGCCACAGGTAAGAATGATGCAGTCAAGTAAATGGATAAAATATTTTTAAAAACATATTGGAAGAAAACACATCTAATATTTAAAGAAAACGATGCAAAAGGTTTAAAAGTTTTAAGACAAAAGTTCATTTTTCTAAAACCAGTAGATATCATTTAAGCTTAGCATTCATAAACTATTTTAGGGCAAAGATAATGTCTTAACTATAGATTTCACTCCCTTCTGCCTCAACTGTGCGGGTGGAAGACACACCATACAGGTAATTTTTATAGAATGCAGGAGTCAGATGAAGATGTACTTATGCTATTTTTTTCCCTTATAACTGATGCTTGTTCCATTGGGGGTCTTTGTGTCTGAAATGCTGAGAATTGTTCTCAGCCTCTGACCATTCCTCTTAGTTCTTTTAATTACTGCTTGATCTTCCAGAACCTGAATTTTAATGGGCTAGCTAAAAATAGACTTGTCACTGTAAGTACCTCTTCACATCTGCTTGCTTTCTGAGTCCCTGCAAGGTTGACCAGCTTTTTAGGAGTTGCATGTAAAAAACAGTTGGAGGAAAACCAGCATCTGTTTAGTCACTATTTCCCGTGTTGAAAGACGATGTCAGGTTTTGAACATTTTTGTTTTCTTCTTAAATACCAAGCATGGTACTTTCATAGCAATGGAAATTGTTTCAAGTGAGGAGATGATTAAGTATAACTTTTGAGGTTTTTAGGCGCACTGAGCGCTCTCTCGTGCAGTGCACCCTCTGTGGGTTCACAAAGAGACAGCTTTTCCTGGGCAAGCATCCGTGACTCACTGTTCTCTGTATTTAGTCATTTAACCTTCTGAACGCCAGGGGGGCACTAGGCACTTGTGTATGGAAGAGTGTCTAGCCTGCCCCTCAGAGGTTTGCTCAGGATCTGGTAGGAGAACTCTGGTTTAGAGTTTAGAGCATGGTTTGGGCCCCAGGCTCTGCCACGTTCCAGCTGAATTACCTTGGTCTGGTAACCTGTTTTATCACATTAGATATGGGGGTTGTCATGCCCGCCTAACACGAGCCTGGTACGCAGTGCCTGCCTGAAGAAATGGTTTTGGAGCTAGAATTAGGGAGCATTGATCATCTTAGACCTCAAAATCAAACTGTGTGCTTCATTGTTTTTAATAACTTTTGCTTAATTTGCCTGTGGTTCTGAAAATATCAGGCCCTGTGGCTCATTCCTGTTAACCCCTACTATGAATCAATAGCCCCTCCCAGCTGAGAACATTGGAAATAAGGCACAGTGATTGATGAGAACCCCAGTTGTTGTGTGTCCACTGAATTTCTTTTATTCTCTTTTGGTTTTGAAGTTTGGAGTACATTTTTTTTTAAGATTTCTTTTGCAGTGGCACCATAACCTTATCCTTTAATTGCATTAATAAGAGGCTTTCCCTCTTGGTTTTCAGGAAAGGTGTAGAAGGTGTGAGGTTGGTCTCATTATAAGAAGTTAATTTTTTGTTTGTTTTTTTTTGCCAAGTATGCTTACTAGTACACTTGTAAACAGCATTCAGAATACTTTACCTGGTATTTTTTGTGATTGTAACTTCTCTTCCCTCTCTACACACATTGTATGAATGCAAGTAACTGTAATTCATTTAATAAAAACACAGTTGCAAAATTTCTATTTTTTAAATAATTTCTATGGCCAAGGTATAAAAATTTTCAAGTCTCCAAGGGTTATATATATTCTGAAAAGTACATTTCCTTCCTTTCCTCATCCCCAGTTCTTCCCTATAGAGACAACCACTTACATGTTCTTCAAAATTGAAATTGGTGTTTAATCATGGTTTGATGCTCTGCTATACACACACACACATATATATACATACATACAGACAAGTGCCTCTGATTATGCACTATAATTTTTGGTTATAAATTAGAGGAATCAGAAGCAGGTTACTAGGTGTACATTTGGATATACGAGCAGAAATGAGTAAGGTAACTTTTATGATGACCTCCTATACTTGGTTTAACCAGCTTTTAGAGCCAGCATTATCATGGCTTTTGAGTGTCTTGATTTCTACATCTGTGTTTTTGTTTTTTCATTTTCCAGTTGCAGCATGAGAAAGCTGAACTAGAACAGCATCTTGAGCAGGAGCAGGAATTCCAGGTCAACAAACTGATGAAGAAAATTAAAAAACTGGAGAATGATACCATTTCTAAACAGCTTACCTTAGAACAGGTAAAAATATATGGTTCTCTCTCTATATTCTTAAGTAGGATAGTTCTTTTTTTTTTTCCCCTCATATCATCAACTGTTCTTTCAAATTTTAAAAGGTCCTGTGGAATATCAGTGAAAAACATTTTTCAACTTTTTCTTCACACAGTGGGGACTTCCTATCTGAAGTATGCATTGACAGTTCTGCATAGCACCTCCTTACTCTCTGATGCTGTTTTGTTCTTTTTAACCACAACTAATAAGGTTTCAAGAGATATGTTGTGATGTACTGATTTATAGGCAGGAAATGTTAGGTTCCTTTTGCAAAAGAGGGAAGAATATGTTTTGAACCACAGGATCACTTCTGTGAAAGTTCCTGAGACAGTGGGACTGTGGAGCAAAAAGTTCTCTTTCAAGCATTCTTCAGAACAATTAGCATTTTTGTCTTTGAATTATTAGCAACCTTGTATGAACCTTGTCTTTTCCCACCTAGATGTGTTGATACAGGTATGGAGTCCTAGACTCAGCCACTCATCCTGGTTTAGCCACTAATTAGTTTTGTGACCTTGCATTAATTTCATTAACTTCACCGGGGTCCAAGTTTTCCATTTGTAAACAAGAGAAGCACAAGCTCCAATCAGGAGTGGGAAGCTTAGAAAGGAAGGGTGGAAGGTAACAGTGCACAATCTGTTTGTCCATCACCCTTGGTAGACATTAGTATTTGCCTTCGGAGGCCAGGCTGGTCCTTATCTGCCAACCCAGAATCTGCCCACCATTATCGGTCCTGACGGGTGGGTGTGTCAGACAGAAGTTCCTGTTGTCTCTGGCCTAAGTGCTCCTGATGCTGTTCCCATGCTAATTTATTTTCCTGAAGTTGGAAGAGACCAACCATGGTGTACTGCTACCTGGTTTCCATGTAGAATTCAGTATATTGACATTTTCTAGCTCTTCGTGATTTGGATCCCAATCATCATTTTGATGATTTGGCCAAGGCTTCTGTGCAAAGTTGTCTGATTTATCCCAACTTTAACGTCTTTCATATGTGGATCTTAGTCCATGCTAACTGGCTTTTGAATCACCCTCAGGACCATTCTCATTTCATCACTGTACTTGAGACTGAATCATTGTGGAATTATCAGGTGTAAGAGAAAGTGAGGGTTTATTTTAAACTAATTGAACTGACTTTTTTTTTTTTGTATTATTCTTCTATCTACCTATATCAAAGGATGGGTTATGGTGTTTTCCAAGACTTTGAATAATGGCCTTGAAACTTTTTTTCAATTCCTTCTAGGTTAAGGAACAAACAAGTTCCATTTCCACGGGCTGGCTATTTTAAAAAAACCCAGAGTAATCTAGTCCTACTGTTCCTCTTTGGAATTCAGGTGCAGTTTCCAAATTTAGAAGACTCCTCCACCTCTCACAGCTTAAAAACATCTTGTTCCGAAGTTCTCCTGTTTAATTTCCAGGATAGACAGTAGCCAGTTCCATTCACGTTAGTTTTGAAAATTCTTTTGTAAGCCCCTAACATCCCACAAACTTGTTATTGGTAATTGTTGATCAAGATGTAACCAAGTGACCAAGTGGAATTCTCACCCTGGTTGGTATTGTGAGAACTTTACTTGGTCAATACCTTCTCTGTGATGGCTCTCAGTAATGGAAGCAGCTTCTACCTTGTATTTGCTCTTAGGTTCCAGAGGAGACTTTGGAACCGTGACCCCCAAAGTTTAGCTCTGGCCACAAGGTGGAGGTAGTGGCCTAGAGTCAGAAAGAGAAGGGAGAGAGGATGGATGGCTTCCCGGTGTTAAGGCTCATTGGAAACTTTATTGACTAAATGCTTTTAAAACTAGGCACGAGGTATACCTTCTCCCCAATTAATGACTTAGTCCACTGTAAGACTTATGTCAGACCTCAACACTAAAGAAATGGATTTCCACAGTGGAACATGTGCAGTATACATGTTTACATGTACTTACCTGTAAACTTTAAAGTAAAACTTTACTTTACAGTTAAAGTCCTAAACTGGAAACTTAACTTCAGATGTGGGATGAAGTGAAAAAAAGTGAAAGTGTTTGTGGGGTATCAAGTCTGCATTTTATTTTTTTAATTAAAAATTTTTTTTTATTGGAGTGTTGATTTACAATGTTGCGTTTCAGGTATACAGCAAAGTTATACATACACATTTATCCAGTCTTCTTTAGATTGTTTTCCCATAGAGATCATTACATCAAGTCCTTATTTTAATTAAGATGGAGAAATGTAACATCATCATAAAACATTGCCCCCTTTCTTCTGGGTATGTCTAGGATGATTAAATGTTGGGGATTTCACTATATTTTGTTTAGCTACAAGTAATGTTAGTCTGTTTGGAGAGAATGATTATGTTCTACAGTAGAAACAAACCTTTTCTCTGTTTCCATGGATATGCTCTGACCCTCTTTTGTGGCCATCTTTTGGGATTGTCATCTGTATTATAATATTTACTATTTATGTCATAGTCTGTATAATATAATATATCCTGTATTAAAGTTACTATAAGAAGAGCCAACACAGGTATTATATTACTCATTTTGAGGATATATATGTGGTACATGCCTTTGCTCTTCTCTCTGACAACACATTTTTAGAACTGAAAGCTATTTGAAGGCATTTATCCTTTGGGTCTGGTGCCTTAGCACTGCTTTGTTGGAAGAGTTTAAATAAAGTGTGGATTTGGACAGGTTACTGGAGAGCTGTCATTTGTCCTTCAAAAGGCAGCATAGGGTCGGGCTGGTTCAGGGCACGGGTAATGGACTTGGATAGACCCAAGCCCAGCCTTGCTGCAGGAACAAGGATGTGTGAGGAGACAGAAATGGGAAAGCTACGCAGTAAAAAGTGGATAGAGGTTCTGCATGGAGTAGGGATGCTGAGAATACAGAAAAGATGGTGAAGACGTAAAGTTGAATCCCTCTTCTTCGTTACCGGGCAGGGGGAGAGATGGTTTCAGCAGTCTGCATGTGTGGTGTCTTTGAGGTGCGTGTCTTGCAGAGGCAGCCACGTAGCCGTACTGCGACTCTTGCAGGCCTCAGTGTTGGGAGGTGCCCAGCGGTTCCTTCAGCCACTAGCCAACATCAGGTGACTGCAGAGGTTTGAGAAGACCCCGGCTTCCAGGGGCAACACCCCCTTCTCCCAGTGTCCATCACCATATATAATTTTATCCTAGAAGCAAGGCTTTAGAATGAATTTCAATCCTCAGCACGAAATTTTTTGTTGTTCTATTTATTTATCTGTTGATGGCTGCAGAGGGTCTGCTTGCTGCGTGGGCTTTCTCTAGTCGAGGGGAGCAGGGGCTGCTCAGTTGCAGTATGTAGGCTTCTCATTGCAATGGCTTTTCTTGTTGTAGCACTTGGGTTCAGTAGTTGTGGATTAGTTATTTCACAGCATGTAGAATCTTCCCCGACCATGGGTTGAACCTGTGTCCCCTGCATTGGCAGGTGGATTCTTAATTACTAGACTATCAGGGAAGTCCAGGTTTTTTTTTTTCAATTTTTAAAAAAGGTTATAAGGAAACATTTAGCGTATTTTAAGTTCTACAAAGAGGAAAGGAACATTGTCACTTTCTAGCTCTGAGTACAATGGTTCTGGGTTAAGAATAGAAGGCGGCCTATCTGCCTTACTTGTCTAGCAGGTAATACAAGCCAGCTGACGTCACAATCAGTCCACATACAATTCTGATGCTGCTTATTTTTAGTAGCTGCAATGACTAATTCTAGTGAGTTATATAGATCATCTGTTGTCCTTGTGACTTAGCAGCTAATTGAGTGGCTAGTAGCTTGTGTTCAGGTCTGCGTTATTGATTGGTTGTTTTTTTTTTTTTTTAATGTTGGAATAAGATAGCTCCTCAGTTCATGGGTAATGTGGGCATACTGGCTTTTGTTAGAATTCCATGCATCCTGGCGGCTGCCCTGGAAGGCTCTGTTGCAGTAGCTCTGAGGCGCTCTGGCTGGCTTCAGAGAACAACCATGTTCCATGAGCCTTCATTTGCATTAAGGAGAGGAAACTGGGGCTTCTGCCACCAATACAGGAGACGCAGGTTCGATCCCTGGTTGGGGAAAATCCCCTGCAGAAGGGAATGGCAACCCACTCCAGTATTCTTGCCTGGAGAATCCCATGGACACAGAAACCTGGCGGGCTACGGTCCACGGGGTCGCAGAGTCGGACACGACTGAAGCGACTTAGCACACACATGTGTGTGCACAGAGGAAACGTAGTGACCCCTATGCATCATTTGAAGTTTGATTTCACAGACTCATCTCAAATTATGGAAGTCTTAAACTTTTTTAATGATAAGACTTATCCATTGTGCTTTCAAGAAAATGTGGAAAACCTAAACATGGAAGTATAAACATGAAAAAACATCACCTAGACTACAGTCCCCCACTCCAACAACTGCTCTTCATATTTTTTCATCATCTTCCTTACCTTTGTCTTTTTCCTCCAACAATAGTGTTGTGAACAATATATACTGTTGTCTGACACTAGTAATAACACTAATAATAATGTGTCTAACAATAGTAGAGAAAATTAGAGATACCAAGGGAACAAACATTTCATGCAAAGATGGGCACAGAAAAGTACAGAAATGGTATGGACCTAACAGAAGCAGAAGATATTAAGAAGACAAGGATACACAGAAGAACTGTATAAAAAAGATCTTCACAACCCAGATAGTCACGATGGTGTGATCACTCACCTAGAGCCAGACATCCTGGAATGTGAAGTCAAGTGGGCCTTAGGAAGCATCACTATGAACAAAGCTAGTGGAGGTGATGGAATTCCAGTTGAGCTATTTCATATCCTGAAAGATGATGCTGTGAAAGTGCTGCACTCAGTATGCCAGCAAATTTGGAAAACTCAGCAGAGGCCAAAGGACTGGAAAAGGTCAGTTTTCATTCCAATCCCAAAGAAAGGCAATGACAAAGAATGCTCAAACTACTGTACAATTGCCCTCATCTCACATGCTAGCAAAGTAATGCTCAAAATTCTCCAAGCCAGGCTTCAACAGTACGTGAACCGTGAACTTCCAGATGTTCAAGCTGGATTTTAAAAAGGCAGAGGAACCAGAGATCAAATTGTCAACATCCATTAGGTCATCAAAAAAGCAGGAAATTTCCAGAAAAATATCTGCTTCTGCTTTATTGACTACACCAAAGGCTTTGACTGTGTGGATCACAGCAAACTGTGGAAAGTTCTTAAAGAGATGGGAATACCAGACCACTTGATCTGCCTCCTGAGAAATCTGTATGCAGGTCAAGAAGCAACAGTTAGAACTGGATGTGGAACAACAGACTGGCTTCAAATTGGGAAAGAAGTATGTCAAGGCTGTGTATGTTCACCCTGCTTATTTAACTTCTGTGCAAAGTGCATCATGTGGAATGCTGGACTGGATGAAGCACAAGCAGGAATCAAGATTGCTGAGAGAAATATCAACAACTTCAGATATGCAGATGACTCCACCCTTATGGCAGAAAGCGAAGAGGAACTGAAGAGCCTCTTGATGAAAGTGAAAGAGGAGAGTGAAAAAGTTGGCTTAAAAGTGAACATTCAAAAAACTAAGATCATGGCATCCAGTCCCATCACTTCATGGCAAATAGATGGGGTAACAGTGGAAACAGTGAGAGATTTTATTTATGGGGATCCAGAATCACTGCATTAGTGACTGCAGCCATGAAATTAAAAGACGCTTGCTCCTTGGAAGAAAATCTATGACCAACCTAGACAACATATTAAAAAGTGGAGACATTACTTTGCCAACAAAGGTCCATCTAATCAAAGCTATGGTTTTTCCAGTAGTCATGTATGGATGTGAGAGTTGAACTATAAAGAAAGCAGAGCACTGAAGAAATGATGCTTTTGAACTGTGGTGTTGCAGAAGATCCTTGAGAGTCCCTTGGACTGCAAGGAGATCAATCCAGTCAATCATAAAGGAAGTCAGTCCTGAATATTCATTGAAAGGACTGCTGCTGAAGCTGAAACTCCAATACTTTGGCCACCTGATGGGAAGAACTGACTGATTGGAAAAGACCCTGATGCTGGGAACGATTGAAGGCAGGAGGAGAAGGGGACGACAGAGGGTGAGATGGCATCACCAACTAGATGGACATGAATTTGAGCAAACTCCAGAGTTGGTGATGGACAGGGAGGCCTGGCGTGGAGTCCATGGGGTGACAAAGAGTCCGACATAACTAAGCAACTGAACTGAATAATACTGTATTGTAATTTGCTGCCCTTCTTTTAATTTTGTAAAGTAAAATGTTACAACGTGTGTCTGCACATTTTAGACAAGGTACACGGCCAGACATAATCACAGTAAACCCTGAAGTCCACTTGATGGGAATTTGTAGCAAATCCTTGAAGATGTGTGGGTCACCTGAAGCTCAAGTACAGACATCCTTTGCTGTGTTTTGCTTAGTCATTTCAGTCATGTCAGACTCTTGTGACCCTATGGACTGTAGCCTGCCAGGCTCTTCTTTCTGTCCATGGGATTCTCCAGGTAAGTATAGTGGAATGGATTGCCATGCCCTCCTCCAGGGGATCTTCCCAACCCAGGGATCAAACCCAGGTCTCCCACATTGCAGGCGGATTCTTTACTGTCTGAGCCACCAGGGAAGCCCTACCTACTGCTTTTCAGGGAGAGGTGGAGAAAAGCCTCAGAGCATACTGGAATGTAAGTGAGAGTTTGTGCCTTGGTAGTAAACAAACCGGGGGCAGTAGTAGGTGGTACTCAAGGAGCTTCAGCAGGCTCTTTTCAGCTGATGTGTAATTGAGGAGCTGTCAGAGTGTGATGAAGCCAGCTGAGGGGCCTCCTCTCCACACCTGTGAGAGCAGACACTGAGCTCTGTCAGGAACACAGATTAAGTCCCTCTGCAGGATATGAAATGAAAGAAGTCCTTCCTTAGGCCTTGTTTCAACTAAGTACCAAGACTGTGTTCCATCTTCTCAGGTATTATTTTGAAGCACCAAGATAACATTTGCCTTGTGCCTCAGTTTGAACAGATGATGGCCGGGACAAAATTAAAAATGAGTTTTCTTTATAAAGAAAGAGGTACCTCACCATGATCCAACCATGTATGTTCCTGGTCACGCACTGGTGGTGAAGACTTTGCCTGTGAAATTGTAGGGCATGGGTGTGCTACGAAGAGTAAGGGCAACAGAATCCAGAGATACTGTACTGAGACTTTCCAGTTGCTTGTAATTAGAATGTATAAAGTCAGTTCTTTTTAACTTTACTTTTTATTTTGATTGGGGTGTAGCCGATGAATAATGTTGTGGTACTTTCAGGTGAACAGTGAAGGGATTCAACTATATATATACATATATTCATTCTCCCCCAAACCCTCCTCCCATCCAGAATGGCACATGACATTGAGCAGAGCTATACAATGGGTCTTTGTTGGTTATCCATCTTAGATATAGCAGTGTGTGCATGACCTTCCCAAAGTCCCTAACTATTCCTTCCCTCCGGCAACCATAAGTTCATTTCATGAAGTCCATTGAAAAAAAAAAAAAAAAAACAACAAGAATTTGGTGGGTAACTTAGAAAAGGTATTTTCCTTAGCTAAACATATGTGGCAAATGAGTGAATGGCTAAATCCTGCATCTGTATGTTACCCACCAATTCCTAATTTATCCCTCCCCCCACCTTCCCTCTTTAGTAATGATAAGTTTTCTATGTCTGTGAGTCTGTTGTTATAAATAAGTTGATTTGTATCCTTTTTGAATTCCACATGATACTTGATATTTGTCTCTCACGGAGGCTTATTTTAGACGATGAGCTGAAGGTAGCCCCTGATGTGACAGTGTATTTGCAGCATGCACGGTGGTATGTGTTCTTTCCCAAAGATTCCTCCACTGTGCTCTTGATGTAGGAAAAAAAACCTGTATACCCAAGACTTTGAAACTTGCTTGCTTTCCACTGATGGTAATTATTTGGTAAAAGAGTCCCCTAGACTTATGAACCCATTATGCAAATTTGTATAATATTGCACTAATGTCAAAGTGATGGAAACTTAAGTCTGGAAACCATATAAATATGACTAATTATATGTGTATCTGTTTCATAAAAGACCTTCATTTTTCAATATCATTGAAAAAAGCAAGATTTATTGAGCTGGTAAACTATGAAAGTGTCACTTTTCATATATTAAATATTAATAAGGTATTACTATTGTCCTGAAGTTCTACCCATTTCAAAGAGTATAGATACCGTTTTTGAGAAGAAAAAACGTACAAGCTATAGGTAAAGAAGGTTAATAACTCAAGGCTCTCTGGAAGATTCTCAGCTGAGCCTTCAGTATAATTTCTCCTCTTAGAGTGTATGAATTCATTCTGTTTTAGGTATGTGAATTAATATCCAAAATTAGGAAATTGTTAATTTTTAAGATTGACTGTCTTCCCATTTTTTTGTTATAAGCATAGTAAATGTTCATTAAAAAATTGTGTGGGGCGGACTTCCCTGGTGTCCAGTGGTTAAGAATCTATCTGCCAATACAGGGGATGCGGATTCGATCCCTGGGTGGGGAACTAAGGAATGTGCCATAAGGCAGCCAAGCCTGTGAGTTGCAACTAGGAAGCCCAAAGCAGCCAAAATACATAAATATTTTTAAAAATTGTGTAGGAGCAGGAAAACATATGAAGATAAATTACCACCAGTATTATTAATACTTTGACCCAAGGACCAACCCTATTTATCTTGCTATTCCTTGTGATTTTTTTGTGTGTCTTTTTATCAGTATGTATATTTTTTCTGTTCTTTATTTTTTTGGCCATACTGCACAGCATGTAGGATCCCCTGGCCAGGGACCATACCTGGGCCCTCAGCAACATAGTGGAGTCCTAACCACTGGACCACAAGGGAATTCCCTTCTCTGTATATTTCTGGTGCACATAGAACAGGCAGTTGTCATTGGCTGCCTGTTCTGGGAAGAGCTGTCATGGGCTGCCTTCCAAAATTGGGTTTTTAAGACAAATGTTTGGAGTTCAAAATATATTTTCATATAGGAATGATGGTAATTTGGTGGTCAGACTAAAACTTTTCAAAGTAGATTGAAATGATACACTAAAACCTTTCAAAATTCTGTAGTTGAGCACATGGTCATGCTAAAATTCTCATCAGGCTTTTTTGCCAAGTATTCCTTTGCCTGACCTCTGTGAGCATCCTGGTTCCCTGTAAGTGAGAAAATGCTCCATTGAGAGAGAAGTGTGGTAATGTTGGAGCTGTCTCTTGGCTGCCCCCTGCTTTCTCTTCTTTTTGGGTAGTGAGTGTCTGCCCACTGAGAAGACACAGCCAGAATGGGCTGTGAATTCAAATGAGCCAGCTCTACTTTTATACACTAAGTTTATCCATTAAAGAAGTTATTTATTTGGGAAACATAATAAGAACTCTTGGTGCAATGTTAATTAACTTGCAACGGGAGGAAGAGCTACTGGAGATGAGTAAGGAGTTCGGCTGACAGTCCATTGACCTGACTTAATTACAAAGCAACTCTTCAAATGAATATTCTATAAATCAGCTGTATCCACTGGTGCTGAGTGCTTATAGACAGTGTAGTCAGCAGGGGCTTGGGTTTGCCTGAGAATTTGATGTTTGGTAATGGAAGAGTGGGTACCTGTGGCAGGAACACTGAATTTAAAAGGAGATAGGGAAGACTATTACAGATGGGATCAGCACTGCAAAAGCAATGAATGCAGCACTGAGCTGTTGTTTCTATTCCAGCAGGAATTTCTGACTCAGTACCCTGTCAGTTTAACACATGCTGTCAGATTTGAGGGTAGTTTGATATCAGGGCAATGCAAGCACTGAAAATCTACTTAGGTCTGAAACAGCAGTACTGGTTTATACTCTTTGGCTATAAATAAATAGGCTGTGGGATTATATGGACAGGAGATGGAAGGGCAGTGCTGATAAAGGACTTCGGGAGGTTCTGAAGTTCTTCAGGTGACTACCAGCTATCAATTTACTGCCCACTTCAGAGAACCAAGGCCTCCAGAGGGTGAAACTTGGGTTTCTACTATCAGGCTTCCCAGGTTGCGCTAGTGATAAGGAACCTGCCTGCCAATGAGGAGATGTAAGAGGCATGGATTCAGTCTCTGGGTTGGGAAGATCCCCTGGAGGAGGACATAGCAACCCACTCCAGTATTCTTGCCTGGAGAATCCCGTGGACAGAGGAGCCTGGCCGGCTATAGTCCATAGGGTCGCAAAGAGTTTGACACAACTGAAGTGACTTCACACACACACACACACACACACACACACACACACACACACACACACACACACACACACACACAGAGTCACACGTAGCTCTACTAACTGGTACCAAAAAGAAACTGAGATTCATGTTTCAACTTCTGTTTTTCCTGCTTCCTTATCTGTTCCTGCATACTCTTGGACTCACTAAGGTACCCCCTGCTCCACTACTTCCAAGAATACACTGGATAATTTACCCCAAATCCTGTTTGCCCTTCCAGATTCTCTGAACTTGCTGGTTAGATGGGACCCAGCTTCTTTGGTCACCATGGTGACTGATCCCCATTCCTATGCTGGCAGCATCACTTTTCCTGAATCAGTGGTTCCTCAGCTCTCAAATGAAAGAGTGGATTTAGATGATTTCTTTTGCTGCTTCTGTTTCTAAAAATCTCAACTGAACTAGTGCAGACTGAGACAAGTGCCATCTTGAGATTGACAGAGAATGATAGGGTGGGTGGCCCTGGAAGGGACCTCAGATGTCTTTAAGGCCAGCCTTCTCATTTCATAGATGAGGGCAGGTTGCGTGCGTGCATTCTAAGTCGCTTCAGTCGTGTCCAACTCTGTGATCCCATAGACCATAGCCCTCCAGGCTCCTCTGTCTATGGGATTCTCCAGGCAAGAATACTTGGAGTGGGTTGCCATGCTCTCTTCCAGGGGATCTTCCCCAACCAGGGATCAAACCTGGCTCTCTTATGTCTCCTGCATTGGCAGGTGGGTTCTTTACCACTAGTACCACCTGGGAAGCCTGAGGACAGGTTAGTACCTCCTCAAAACCACATGCCCAGTCAGTCATGTGTGGGTAAAGACAGCTTTGTCTTGATTTTGTGTTTTGGAGTTATATATTTGCATGGTGCATGATTACTCTAAAAATAAGCCATTGGGCATTATTTTCTCTGCTAGTCATCTCTACTACAAAACGATGCCTTGCTTGAATTTTTTCTTCTCTACCAAGTACCCCTTGTCATGTTTTAGTTAAACATGGCAATAGGGTCCTTAAAGGGTAAATGACTTGGCATTTTGTTTCTTTAAATAAGCAACTGTGAATTGTATCATTGCTTCAAACCTTGACCCAAAATGTGGTCAGAGGGTCACAAAGATTCATAGGAGTTCTGTGAGGTGTTCCTGGGTTTCTCCTCCTTGCAGGGAAAGGAGCTGTTTAATATTTTGAGCTTTTGTGCATTAGCCAGCTCCTGGCTTCACTGCACAGGACTCTTCCAGCATAGTCTGATTCCTGTCCCTTTGCCCATGCAAAGAAAATTCAGTGAAGCTATGTTTTCTGTTGACTCTGTGATCTTGGCTTATTGACTGGTGAAGTAAGGTATGTCTGCCTTGGTTGCTGTAAAAGGCTACATTTTGTCCATGGAATTGGTGTCACCTTATGTCTACATAGGGGTCTTTGCTTAGTGAGGAGCTTGCCTCTCACCTGCTAAAGAAGTGTGAACTCTGATATTAATACCTGGACAGCTGTGTAGCTGTGCAATCAAAAATAATCTGTTAAGTCAATAGTTAAAAAGATAAATTCCAGTTGGGTGAAGAGACAGCATGGGGGCAGTAACATAATATTCCCCACCTTTTAAAAAATGATTTCTGTTAAAATTAGTTAATATCCCAAGCAAATAGACAAGTATACAAAAAATGATACCATACATTTCCTTCTTCCTGGTGCTGTGAACTCTGTTTATCATGGCACTTTCTGTCCCCATCACCAGCCCTCTTTTTCTTCATCTCTCTCTCTCTCTCTCTCTCTACTAAAACATATAAATGGTTCCTTTTAATGTCTTCACTACTACTAGAATGTGTTGGGCTGGCCAATAAGTTCATTTGGGTTTCCCACAAGCTGTAATGGAAAAACCTGAACGAGGTCTCCAGAGGGCAGACCTTTCTGATTCCTCAGTTCTCTGCTACATCCCTATTAACCTGTGTCTGGTGTTGGTCTCAGTATTTGCATGTTGCTCTGTGTTGGCTCAAACAGTATAGAATCCGCCTGCAATGCGGGAGACTCGGGTTCGATCCCTAGGTCGGGAAGATCCCCTGGAGAAGGGAATGGCAACCCATTCCAATATTCTTACCTGGAGAGTCCCATGGACAGATTGGCGGGCTGCAGTCCATGGGGTCTCAAAGAGTCAGACAGGACTGAGCGACTTAACACTTTCACTTTCTATGTTAATAGATTAAATTAATTGCTTCCCCAATTGCTTCTTTTTATGAAGTAGAATGCAATGTGGGGTTCCCTCTGCAATCATTTGCCTTCCCCTGAATCACATTTACCTTCTGCCCCACCTCCCCAGAAGTAACCAGTATTGTGAATGTGGTGTTTATCCTTTTCGCACATGTTTTTATATCTTAGGCCATATTTCTATGTACCCATTAACCGCTTGGCAGAATGGTCTTCAGTGTTGGGAGTTATTTCCGTAAATGGAAGTGTAACCTTTCTGGTTTAATGTTGAGAGGCATGCAGGACTAGGGAGACAAACCCACTTATGTCCTGGGACAACTGGCAGCAAACTCTCCTCAAACCTTCTTTAAGGAAAACTTTCCATGTGCCTGGAGTAACTGCTGAAGCAACCACTGTGATCCACCTACTAGGGAGCAATTAAGCTTTAACATCAAAGAATGAACGTATCTCAGTTTTCTCAATTGAAGTTTAAGAATTAAGTGCACTTAACATGTCTGTGCCAGAAAATTGACCATTTCTTTGCAGTTTTCTCCATGGAAAGGGATCATAGTGTTCCAATCAAAAAATCTAATTAACAAAGTTTAAGTGGCCTTCAATTCTCAGTAAAACTTCTTTCTTTTCCTTCAGTTGAGACGGGAGAAGATTGACCTTGAAAATACTTTGGAACAAGAACAGGAAGCACTAGTGAACCGTCTCTGGAAGAGGATGGATAAACTTGAAGCTGAAAAGCGGTTTGTTGAGTCTTGCTGTTCAGTGTAGTGTATGTAAATGTGTGTGTGTTGGGAGTGGGGTTGGGGGACCGTGCTGAATGTGACCAGGGAGTAACAGTGGGACATTTTAATGCCTTGGTGGATGCACGCTGTTTTAATTTGACAAATGGGGAAAATGTTGATAGCCTATCCTCCTGAAAGTAGGGGAAACCACTAGACCATTCAGGTATGACCTAAATAAGATCCCTTACAATTATACAGTAGAAGTGACAAATAGATTCAAGGGATTAGATCTGATAGAGTGCCTGAAGAACTATAGACTGAGGTTTGTGACATTGTACAGGAGGCAGTGATCAAGACCATCCTTAAGAAAAAGGAATGCAAAAAGGCAAAATGGTTGTCTGAGGAGGCCTTACAAATAGCTGAGAAAAGAAGAGAAGTGAAAGGCAAAGGAGAAAGGGAAAGATATACCCATCAGAATGCAGAGTTCCAAAGAATAGCAAGGAGAGATAAGAAAGCCTTCCTCAGTGATCAATGCAAAGAAATAGAGGAAAACAATAGAATGGGAAAGACTAGAGATCTCTTCAAGAAAATTAGAGATACCAAGGGAACATTTCATGCAAAGATGGGCACAATAAAAGATAGAAATGGTATGAACCTAACAGAAGCAGAAGATATTAAGAAGAGGTGGCAAGAATACACAGAAGAACTGTACAAAAAAGATCTTCATGACCCAGATAACCACGATGGTGTGATCACTCACCTTGAGCCAGACATCCTGGAATGTGAAGTCAAGTGGGCCTTAGGAAGCATCACTACGAACAAAGCTGCTGGAGGTAATGTAATTCCCACTGAGCTCTTTCAAATCCTGAAACATGATGCTGTGAAAGTGCTGCACTCGATATGCCAGCAAGTTTGGAAAACTCAGCAGTGGCCAAAGAACTGGAAAAGGTCAGTTTTCATTCCAATCCCAAAGAAAGGCAATGCCAAAGAATGTTCAAACTGCGGTTCAGTTGCATTCATCTCACATGCAAAATAATGCTCAAAATTCTCCAAGTGAGGCTTCAACAGTACGTGAACCATGAACTTCCAGATGTTCAAGCTGGTTTTAGAAAAGGCAGAGGAACTGGAGATCAAATTAGAAAGCAAGAAAGTTCCAGAAAAACATCTACTTCTGCTTTATTGACTATGCCAAAGCCTTTGACTGTGTGGATCACAGCAAACTGGAAAATTCTTAAAGAGGTGGGAATACAAGACCACCTGATCTGCCTGCTGAGAAATCTGTATGCATGTCAAGAGGCGGCAGTTAGAACTGGACATGGGGCAAGAGACTGGTTCCAAATTGGGAAAGGAATATGTCAAGGCTGTATATTGTCACCCTGCTTATTTAACTTCTAGGCAGAGTACATCATGCGAAATGCCAGGCTGGATGAAGCACAAGCTTAAATCAAGACTGCTGGGAGAAATATCTATAACCTCAGATACACAGATGACACTACACTTATGGCAGAAAGTGAAGAACAACTAAAGAGCCTCTTATTGAAAGTGAAAGAGGAAAGTGGAAAAGTTGGCTTAAAAGTCAACATTCAGAAAACTAAGATCATGGCATCTGGTCCCATCTTCATGGGTCCCACTTCATGGCAAATAGATGGGGGAACAATGGAAACAGTGAGAATCTTTATTTTTGGGAGCTCCAAAGTCACTGCAGATGGTGACTGCAACCATGGAATTAAAAAGACGCTTACTCCTTGGAATTGGAAGAAAAGCCATGACCAACCTAGACAGCATATTAAAAAGCAGAGATGTTACTTTGCCAACAAAGGTCTGTCTAGTCAAAGCTATGGTTTTTCCAGTGGTCATGGATGGATGTGAGAGTTGGAGTATAAAGAAAGCTGAGGGCCAAAGAATTGATGCTTTTGAACTGTGGTGTTAGAGAAGATCCTTGCGAGTCCCTTGGACTGCAAGGAGATCAATCCAGTCAATTGTAAAGGAAGTCAGTCCTGAATATTCATTGAAAGGACTGATGCTGAAGCTGAAACTCCAGTACTTTGGCCATCTGATGGGAAGAACTGACTGATTGGAAAAGACCCTGATGCTGGGCAAGATTGAAGGCAGGTGGAGACGGGGGTGACAGAGGATGAGATTGTTGGATGGCATCACCAACTCGATGGACATGAGTTTGAACAAGCACTGGGAGTTGGTGATGGACAGGGGGGAAGCCTGATGTGCCACAGTCCATGGGGTCACAAAGAGTTGGACATGACTGAGCAACATAACTGAACTATCCTCCTGTTGGTCCATCTTTATACTCCCCTCTTACTCTCCTGGTAGAATTTCTTTTCATTTGATGTTGGAGGCTATGAAGAAATTAGTTAAGGAGCTATTGTCCACCCCTGAATTGTTCTGAAGGATAACTGCAGTTGCAACTTTTTACCTTATTGAACTGTCTTCCCTAGTTATTTTCTGAAGTGCTTAGGAGGTGTGCTGTATACCATGACTGATCACATATCTCTAGAGCGTACTTCATTAGGAAGCCTGAGATTTTAATAGCAAGTGATCATCTTTGTGTTTTAAGACTTAGTATAGATAAAGTGTATAAAACTTTGTTTTTTAATAGACTTACTTGTACATATTTAAGGCTAGTGTTTTTACTGTTAAATATATGTACATGGATATGAAAAACTCAGCAACACATGTAATCTTGAATCTCTTTGTGCAAGAACGGGGGTTGGAGTGCTTCCCTGGTGGTCCAGTGGTTAAGACTCTGAGCTCTCAATGCAGCATGCATGGGTTCAATCCCTGGTTGGGGAACTAAGATCCTACATGTTGTACCACACAATCCCCCACCAAAAAAAAAGGTCTGGTGGGGCCCTTAGATTTAAGCACTGTCTTCTTTGGGGTGGGTGGAACAGGGCTAATGGTAGGGAAGTTCTGTAGATGCAATGTATGTTTGAGTATAGAAAGGAAACTTGTTGAAAATATTCATTCACCTACTTCACCAGGAACTTTTGTTTACTGATCAGAAATATATTTGCCATAAATATTTCGTTCGGATGAAAATAACCATAGATTGAATTCATCTCAAGATCTGCAAAACAGATTCATGTGTGGGTTGTATGTTAGTCGCTCAGTTGTGTCTGACTCTTTGCGGCCCATGGACTGTAGCCCGCCAGGCTACTCTGTTCATCCAATTCTCTAGGCAAGAATACTAGAGTGAGTTGCCATGCCCTTCTCCAGGGAATCTTCCACAGGCTTTAAAAAAATGCAGATCCAAAGTGTACCTATATGGAATTATTCAAGCAGTAGTTGAATCAGTTAGGTTTTGCCTTATTATAGTAGTACTAACAAATTGAATCATGAAAAGTTATCTCATCTAATAGATGGAGAGACCATTACAATATTTAACCAACTAGTTTTCTCAGCAAGGGATAAACTCAAAGGTAAAAACCAATCTAAACCAAAAACTTCCCAGCAGTTTATAAAAAGGAGGCAGAGAAGTCTATTGCCAGTCAATCTTTCTTTGAAGAAAGCAGTGGAAGGTTTTATATATATAAATACCAGATTATTGCATGGAACTTTATGAAATTGTCATTTTGTCAAATATTAGAGCTTTACATACTTCAGACTAAAAATAATTGGTAGAGAAGGTGGCACCACCACTTATTAACCCAGTACATTTTTTTTTGTCTTATCTTTAACTCTTTTTACTTTTGCTGTGGCCAGAAGCAAAGGGCCTTCCATCCAGTTAGCCTTGCCCTCAAAAGTGTTTTTTCTTTTTCAAAATATTTATTTTTTAATTTATTTGACTGTACCAAGTCTTAGTGGCAGCAAGCAGGATCTTTAGTTGCATGTGGGATCTAGTTCCCTGACCAGGGATTGGACCTGGGCCCCCTGCATTGGGAGTGCAGAGTCTTAGCCACTGCACCAGGGAAATCTCAGGATTGGTTTTTCAGGAGGGGAGTTGAGAAGTGTATCTGTCTATTTGACACAACCCTCCAAAGAGATTCATGATCTATAGTTCTTAAGTTTCAGCTAAAAGCACTGAGGGGAAACTCCTCCAGGGTCTCATTCCCTCAAGCCCAACATGTGGACCATTTAGTCAGCAAATCATCCTGACTGCCCAGGGTATGCCCGGCATGGTAATCAGAAGCCAGTGTTAGAGATTTTTTATGTAAAGCTTAATTACCAGCGGCCATTTAACAGGAAGAAAGGGAAGGTCCTTTGTCCTTTGACTTGGCTGTCAAGTAAGGGTGATTGAAAACTGCTGGAAAATGGGCAGAGGAGTTAAACAATTTAGTGAATTTTGGTGATTAATATGAGCATGCTATTAAAACAAACCTCCCAACTAGAATGTGTTGTTTTGTCTTTATTTTTCAATTACTAAGAATTTGTTTGTGTATTTTTAAAATAAATTATGGTGAGCATCAAATCAGTGTTTTATCTTTTAAAGACAAACTGTTTTTCATTGTTGGATTTTTCTTTTCAATGAAGAATCCTGCAGGAGAAATTAGACCAGCCGGTGTCTGCTCCCCCATCGCCTAGAGACATCTCCATGGAGATCGACTCTCCAGAAAACATGATGCGACACATCAGGTTTTTAAAGAATGAAGTGGAGAGGCTGAAGAAGCAACTGAGAGCTGCCCAGTTACAGCGTACGTAGCCTTGCTGTCACTGGCCATCTGTCCACAGAAGTAATCCACTTACAAGGAGAGAGTTTTATTAAATGCATGTATTTCCCATTGAATTTGTATAAATTAAATTCATATTGTATTTCATTTCCAGTACATAATTATATGTCTGTCATCCTGGAATAGTTTATTTAAAAAAAAAAAAATAGGGCAGGGCAAATAGTTAAGAATACTAGAAAATCACATAATTTCAGGAGGGTCCAGGATCAGAGGCACTATTTCTTTTCTTTTAATTAATCTTATTTTTTTTTCTTTTAATTAATTTTAATTGGAATATAGTTGATGAACAGTGTGTGTTTCTGTTATACAGCAAGCAGAGTGAATGAGTTATCAGATATCTGTTTATATCTATCAGTTATCAGTTATCTATACCCACTCTGTTTTTGGATTCTTTTCCCATATTGGTCATTATAGACTATTGAATAGAGAGTTTCCTGTGCTATACAGTAGGTCCCCATTAGTTATATTTTATATCAGAGGTAGTACTCTCACCAGCTCCCTGGTGTCATCTCTTAGATGGGGCTAACAGAAGGGATGCTGGAGACCTCAGTGTACTTTGGGAGCATTAATGCAAAGAAGAGTATTTATCTTCTTTACTGCCAGAATTGGGTCTCAGCTAATAGTTGTTCATGGTACTTGACGAATTAATGCTTTTGAAGTATATTCTTTTTATTTTTGGAAAGCTAAGGAACTAATTTCTGGATACGTGATTGGTCACTGTGTATTTGCTTGCATTTCTCCTATTTCAGTTTTTAGACTGTTCAAATTTATTTGAATAGGTAATGCAGTACAAAGTATGCAGGAAAAAAATAAGTCTCTTTCACCCCTGACCCCCAGCCCCCCAATTTTTACAATTAGCACATTTTTAATATAGTCCTCAGATGTGTGTGTGTGTAGACTTCTTTTATATAAATAGTAGCACAGTGAACATACCTTTTTTGCATTTTTCTCTTTTCACTTACTGTCTCTTGCAGTTTTTCCCCTGCCGATACATACAGAACTGTCTTACTCTCGCTTTTAAAGTCTGTGCAGGGTTTGATTGTATGGATATGCTGTAGCTTATTTAACTCATCCCTTATCAACAGACCCATTTGAGCTGCCATGCGCTACCATAGAGACCATCTCTATACACATATTTTGATACCTGTGTAAGAATACCTTCAGGGTAAACTCCAGGGCATGGATTTGCTGAGTCAGATGAAATGCACATTTAAAATTTCAGTGATTCTTATCTTTATGTTTTCTTCTCTGAAGTGTATTGCAAGCTCTAATTCAGTACTGTGTCTGGGATGGGACATCAAGGTCATCTTGGGAACCTTTAAGAAATACAGTGCTGTTAACAAATGAGCACAAACTTAGTCATTTATTTTATTTTATTTCCAACAAAAGATCTCACATATTTATTAGTAAGATAAAGTACTAGCTGAGAAACACAACAGGAGAACCAGCCATTCCATCTCTTCTATAGAACACATGTGGCCTGTTCAGACAGCAGTTGTGTGGTTAAGATGCAAGCGATATGGTAGGATGAAAGTGGCCTTGACACAGTATAAATATGTGCGATTCATGTGTGAGGCTCCTTAGACCCAGCTTGGTTCTTCTCCTATGTCTTCTCTTGGAATTGTACCTGATTTCTTCTCGTATGTCTTCTCTTGGAATTGTACCTGGTTTTATTACCAGTTTTCATTCAAATCCATTGGGGAGGGGGGCAGGAATCAACTTGACCCAAAAAGTCTTGTGAGAAGAAAGACGTGGCAAGGAGCAAATTCAACCACACTTAGGATGGTGAAGAAAAAGAAAGAGACAGACTCACTGATTTAAAACAATACCAATTTATTATGTTGCAGTTTTTGGAGGTCTGGGTTCAAAATAGGTTCACTGGGCTAAAATCAAGGTGTCAGCAGGGGTCGTTTCCTTGTAAGAGGCTTGAAAGGAGAAACTGTTTGCTTGCTTTCTTCAGCTTTTGAAGGCGTCTGCATTCTTTGGCTCATGACTCCTCCTTTGCATGGGTACCACTCCCACCTCTGCCACCCATGTCACAGCTTTTCACTCTGACCCTCCTGCCTTCCCCTTAAGCACCCTGGGGCTGCATCGGACCCACCCAGATAATCCAGGATGAGTTCCCATTTCAGGGTCCTTAACCTCACCATGGCCACAGGCTTCAGAGATTAGGGTGTGGACATCTGTAGAAGGCCACCATCCTGTCTAACCCCGTATAGGCTTCTGGGCTTACTCTAGGGGTGGAGCCTTGTCCCCTGTATTTTTTTTAAATAAAGGCCATTCTGATCATGTACCCCAGTTTGAGAATCACCATGGATGTGTATTCTGTGAAAACAAGTCAAAGAGTTCTCAAGTATTAGTTGTTTTAGGTTTGGGTGTTTTTTGAGTTTTTGCTGTGTTGGACAGACAAAGGTCTGTCCCCTTTCTGTAATCTTTCCAGTGCTATTTTTCTTTCCTGTGTATACTTGCCTTGTTGTTCCCCAGACAATGTTTTTGGAAGAAATTTGGGAAGGGTATCTTATTTCCTTTACTTCCTTCCTACTGCAATGTTTGGTCTCTGGAGACACTGTGGATATCAACAGAGGCATCTGTAAATGCTGTTTGGATTTTGTGGGGACAGGGAAAGCTGACCTGAAGTAGCTGCGTGTGGCTCCTAGCTGCTCACAGTTGGTTTAGGTTGGGTTTAGAGGATGAGTTCATGAGACTTTCCCCATCCACCTGCATCTGTCTCCTTAGGTTGTATAATCTAGTCCCCTTTGAAAGCTCCTAGGGCACTTGGGCCTTTTCCCGTAAGTCAAGCTGAGTCTGAGCTTGAACCTCTCTCCAAATGTCTCTCAACTCTGGTTGAATGTTAGAAGCCTCGGGGGAGTTTTCGTAGACCAGTGGAGAGGCTTCATCCTCGTGGATTTTCATTTCGTTGGTTTGGATGAGATCTGGGCAGAAGTATTTTCTTACCGTAAACTTGAAAGGGAATGCAGAAGTACAGGCTTTGGGACTTCCCTGGTGGTCCAGTATTTAGGGTGCTGCCAGTGCTGGGGACATGGGCTCAATCCCTCGTCCAGGAATTAAGATCCCACACACCAGCCCCCCCCCCAAAAAAAAAATAAAATAAAAGCCAGGTACAAGCCACCTTAGGATCATATAGGAACCATCTTTTGGGAGACTGGAAATCACCTTCAGTTGACACTGTTTTTGACTGGATTTGTGAGGTGGCTGAAGATGGCAGAAGTATAAGCTGTGACTTCAGAGCCTTAGGGAGCTCAGTGTGGGAGAAAGAGGATGACTCCTGAGAGTAAATGAAGTGTTAGTCACTCAGTCATATCTGACTCTTTGCAACCCCATGAGCTGTAGTCAGCCAGGCTCCTCTGTCCATGGAATTTCCCAGGCAAGAATACTGGAGTGGGTTGCCATTTCCTTCTCCAAGGGATCTTCCTGACCCAGGGACTGAACCCAGGTCTCCTACATTGCAGGTAGATTCTTTACCTTCTGAGCCACCAGGGAAGCCCCGAGAGTAAATCCAGCCCTGTGAAATCAGGTGTAGTGACCTGCCGGTAGAGGGCAGCCAAGCAATGCCACGGTCTCAGCCATCTGTGCCTGGGTCTGTCACACCCGGAGGCTCTGGGCCTCTGCCTTCTCTGTGCCTCTGGCTTCTGGGTTAATTGCCAAACTGCCAGGCAGTCTTTTCAACCATTGCTCCTGGTGACTGATGTTCTTGTCTATAGCTTATTGTTTAAGGATCTCCCTGCTGGTTTCCCCAGATGCTAAAGGATTGCTGTTTTTCTTTGAAAGACAGGGTTTCCTCTTAAATAATTATTCTCAAAGCCTCATGAATCCTCAGTTCTCGCCTATTTATGGAAAAGAAAGGCAACTTGCCCTGACAGCTGCCCATCTCCTTCTAGAAACACTAAAGATTCCAAGAGGCTGATAGAGAACTTCCTGTAGAGCAAGTGAAAAATTCTGCCCCCAAACATATTTGGGATGAAATACCTTTAATCATTTATATTAAAAGTGTACTTTGTAAATATTTTCCCAGCATGCCTTCAATTAAGGAGATTTTTGCATCTGGATTAGACAGCAGGGTTTCTGGTTAGATTGAAAACAGCCGAGAGATTTAGCGTTTAGTGTGCATAATAGTGTGTAATAATTTGGGTGTTTTCATTTGAATTTCTAAAATAAGGATTTTCAAAAACTTGGATGCATTCTGTCATGATGGTCTCTTGGAAGTCATTGAGTACTTATCAAAAGTCATTATTTGCTAAAAATGCCAGACCTCCATTGAGTTATATAAAACTGGAACTCATTTGGTAGACTTGGAAGTCGAAATAGGGTCAGTTTATAGGAGAGAAATTGTCAGTGTAGCAGTTACCACCTTCCTTCCTTCTTAAATTTGGACCAGACTGATAATATGGGGTAGTATCCTGTCGGGCTATCTCTTAGATGTGGTCACGGCCGCTCTAAACTTGTAAGTACTTTTCGGAAAAGAGAAGTAGATGGAGGTTGTACTTTTCCCAAGTTCCTTGCTTGAGATAGGGGAAAATGAAGGAGCCAAGAAAATGGGTAGACACTGAGGTTTGTATGAAGGTTATTTTTGTTACTTAGTAACAACATATTCTGTTTGGGGTAAACCAGGAAAGGGCAGAGGGTCATGTTTTACCTTTGGTTGCAGGGATGTCACAGAATCCTGCAGAGGTACTCCGGAGGGCAGACAGCTCAGCAGAAGGGGATTCCAAAGCCCCAGGAAGATGTTGGTTCCACATTTCAGAATCCTCCAAGAGATGATCTGGCTGGTTCAGCCTGAGTCTATAGTGTCTAGCCCTGCAGCCAATTAGTTCTGACTGCCCCACATATGGAGCAGCTCCCGAGGAAGGGGGTACTTGTCATAAGCAAGAGCCATCCCGAGTACCTGGCTGCACGTAGGTCTTGATATGCTGTCTGCCTCCAAAACACTATGCATCAGTTAGGAGACAGTAAGACATACACCAAAAATTAGACTGATTGGAAATGTTGATCTAATGTTGGAAATGTTGATCACATAGTGCTTACTACGTCAGTTTCTGGTTTTGTAAAAAGATTTATGGCTGGTCCGAAGGTAGTGAGTTATCTCAATTGATTGTTCACAGTCAGTTACAGATCGAACTCCTTGTTCTACTCTTCCCCCCTTCTCACTACTGTACTTGACTAGTCTAAAAAAATAAAAATAAAAATAAAAAAAAATAAAAAGATTTATAACTGTCACCTAGCTCATTGAGTACACTGGTTCTCCATGTGCAACCCCCTCCCTGCCACCCCCACCACCACCACTTGCACTGGGGGTGTGCTAACAAGTGTGGTCTCTGGGTGTGTTTGCATAGACGACCTGCCCCACTGTGTCTGGTGTTGACCGGCAGCAGAAGTGGTGCCCTGAGGCGAGCCCATGGGCTGAATTTATTTCCCTATCTGGACCCCTTCCCCTCTCCACTCCAGCAAGGTGGTGCGAGCTCTGGTAACCACTCAGGCCAGACATAGCTCCAGCGTGTCTTCCTCTGCATAGAGCACTTTAGAAGGCGAGGAAGTGGGATTGATGCTGCCTAACCCTTCACTGCTTTTCACGTTTTTTTTTCTAAGTGCAGATCATTGGTCAACCTTGGTACTTGGGATAAACTTGAAATCCAGGTGTCATCTGTGTGTGGGGAGTGAGGACGGCTGTCTTGTTCATGGTCTGTGGCACAGAGGCTGGACCAGCCCTGTCTTTTTAAGAGCGGACTATGACTGCACGGATCTTGGTTTAATCGAGAACTCTGGCTTTTCAGATTCCGAGAAAATGGCGCAGTATTTGGAGGAGGAACGTCACATGAGAGAGGAGAACCTGAGGCTGCAGAGGAAGCTGCAGAGGGAAATGGAGAGAAGAGAGGCCCTCTGTCGACAGCTCTCCGAGAGCGAGTCCAGCTTAGAGATGGATGATGAAAGGTGCGTGTGTGTCCCACAAACCTCCTGAGAACAACAGCAAGAAAAACCAGCCTCCAGCCCCGCTTCACCTCCTATGAGATGTGGTAGGAGATGGCTGGAACGTTTATTTATTGTCATGATGAATGCTGTCACCTCAAAGTGGATGCCGAGAATGGGATAAATGAAGAAGATTGACCATCCTCCTTAAACACAGAAAGATAAAGAAAATGACCTTTGTCAAATTACTGATAGAAGTGGGGCAGGTCATGTGTAGAGAGGCAGCATCGACATGTGTTGTTGAATTCATCTGATCCTATGTCATGTCTCTTTAGAGCATGGGTGATTGTTATTTAGTTGCTAAGTCATGTCTGACTCTTTAGCGACCCCATGGACTGTAGCCTGCCAGGGTTCTCTGTTCATGGGATTTCCCAGGCAAGGATACTGGAGTGGGTTGCCATTTCCTTCTCCTGGGAACCTTCCTGACCCAGGGATTGAACCCGCGTCTCTTTTTGCTACTACTGAGCCACCGGGGAAGCCCTTAGAGTATGGGTGGGAACATCTTAGTTCGCAGAAAAGATGAGCAGGCCATGCATGGTACAGCCTGAGAAAGCAAATGTGTCCACGGGGTGAAAGAATCTGCTAGAGATAGGCGAAAGTTTTTGAAAGCCAGAGATTTTGCTTTAACACACTTGGTGACTTTTCAGCCTTTTTGCAGCTACTTTTCAAAAACAAAACAAATACATTTATCTGCCCAGGCCTCAATATCAAGACCCCTCATTGTCCCACTGAGAAATGGGTTGGAATAAGAGAGTCATGCTTTGGTTAGCTAGACAGATTTTTCTTTTCCTTTCCTTCCCTACCCGCCCTCCTGTTCTGTACTTTGAAAAGAGGTGATTGTTAAGACAACCACCATCTGACAGGACTGGGCAGCCAGTCTCTGACCAGGGTCTGCCAATGGCTGTGATGACTCACAGTTGCTGTTGACACCAGAGCACGTTGTTTGAACACATGTGGGCAGTTCTAGCAGATCAGCACTCCACTTCTCTTACTGAACAGATCCAGAGGGCTAACAGGCCTTCTGATTAATTCGCTGTGGGCAGTGATAGTATTATCATTTCATAAAAAATGTATGATTTTTTATAATGAAGATCTACTTTTATCATTTAAAACATTTTAATAAAAATAGACTTAAATCTGTTTTTAAAACTATCTTCCTTGTTTGAGAAGAATGAAAGTGAGTCTTTTTAACTCAGAAGTTTATATTCTAAAGTTATCATCCTTAACTTTGAATTTCACTGATCTGTTTCTGACAGTGTCTGATTCTTCCTGAAATTCTTACCCTCTGAAAACCTGTTTGACCAAGAACATCAGCTAGAATATTAGTTAACTTACTACTTTATCAACTACCTGAAGAAATGGAGCAGAGTGTGTGTTAATATACACAACACAGGGCCCTGTGCTTGATTGTTTTTTTTTTAATTGGGGTATAGTTGCTTTATATTGTTGTTAGTTTCTACTGTATAGCTAAGTGAATCAGCTGTTTGTATACATATATCCCCTCTTTTTTGAATTTTGAATATGGCGCACTGAAGGACAAGTTCTCTGACTACGGTGACAACACTAAGGCTACTTCAGGCTTCTGGACAAAAATCATTTTTCCCCAGAATTGGTATTTACTGCAGAAGGTTTGCCTTGCTTACTTACTTTTTTTTTTTTTTTTGACTTGTCCAGTGTACATGGTAGCATCAGGAACGAGGTTTGACTCCTAGCCCCACTCTCCCACTCTTTTTTTATTTAATGTTGGAGGATAGTTGATTTACAATGTTGTATTTGTTTCAGGTATACAGCAAAGTGATTTAGTTATACAAATCCAGATATCTGGGCTTCCCTGGTGACTCAGATGATAAAGAATCTGCCTGCAATGCAGGAGACCTGGGTTCAGTCCCTGGATTAGGAAGATTTTCCTGGAGAAGGGAATGGCTACTCACTCCAGTATTCTTACCTGGAGAATTTCATGGACAGCAGAGCCTGGTGGGCTACAGTCCATGGGATTGCAGAGTCAGGCATGACTGAGCGGCTAACACATATTCATCTATCTATTCTTTTCCATATTCTTTTCCCATATAGGTTAATGTAGAATATTGAATGTAGTTCCCTGTGCTATGCAGTAGGTCCTTGTTACCTTTTTTAGGTTGATTATCAGGAGTCAAGTACAGCTGCCCAATAAAGACGTCTGCTGTCCCTACTGGGGGTAGTATCACATTTGGGAGAAGGAAAATAGACACTTGAGACTTACATATGTTGAATTCCTTAAAGACCAAGAAGTGGTCTTAGTAGCCTTGCTGGCTGCAGAATCACAGGTGTCTGGTCTAGCAGCACCATGGTGGGCTACACTAAGAGAGCAGGGAGAACTGGTGGTGGGTAACTCACTGACAGGTGCACGCCAAACTTGGGAGCCTTGTTTTCTTCGAGTTGACTAAACCTACATAGAAGTAACTGTGTTCAAGTTCCTTGTGTGAACTGATTAAACGTCAGGGCTGAGATCGCCTCTAGGGTAGACATGTCTGCACGTGTTCCTTCCTTTGGCTGGAAAGCCTGGAAGGATCACTTATTAGAGAGTTCCTCAAGCAGAAATTCGCCCTTGTCAGCTCTCTGTGCTCATTCACCAAGTGAGGTCTAATGTGATTTCTGAATCCAGGGAGCAGTCTGACGTGCACTGTGCGACCTGCTGAGGTACTCACCCGAGTGTTTTTTATTACATCCCGCGTTCAAACACGTGACTGTTAAGCAAGGCCTGCCTTGTAAACAATTGACATCCACTTCAGGGAACCACGTACCTTTAATTTGATGACATACATCTCAGAGGGCTTGTTTGGCTTGGTCTTTCAAGTAACAATTTACATGTAGCCATTATAGCATTTACATATAGCCACTGAGCCCCATTGGTAGCTCAGACCTTAAAGAATCTGCCTACAATGTGGGAGACCTGGATTTGATCCCTGGATCGGGAAGGTCCCCCTGGAGAAGGAAATGGCAACTCACTCTAGTATTCTTGCCTGGAGAATCCCATGGACAGAGGAGCCTGGCAGGAGTCGCAAAGACTCCGACACGACTGAGCAACTAACCACACACACACACACACACACACAACACACGCTTACAACATGGAGTGTTGTAAGTCCATGGAGTCGCAAAGAGTCCGACATGACTGAGCAGCTAACGTACGCACACACAGCACACAGTTACAACATGGTTGTGTCTCATTCTTGGGACAGGGGGAGTGAACGCCTACGTAACTGTTCTGTGATGGAGAAAAGCCTGGTCCTCTCTGTGATGCTGGTGTCATCAGGCCTCCATCCTGAGTAAAGACACCCTGGATTCCCTCACCCATGCCCCTGCAGAGAGAGCTGTGCCAGGCAGTGCAGCAGCGTGGCTCTGGCGGCTGTATTATACACATGCATCGCTACAGCGACACTTTCTGAACATTCAGGAGTTCTGCCTCACGATGCGAACGTCTGACATTTTCTCAGGGGAGCTTTCTGAGGAACTGCTGGGATGCAGGCGGTGCTAACCATGTCATCCTGCCTCTTAGGTATTTTAACGAGATGTCTGCACAAGGATTAAGACCTCGCACTGTGTCCAGCCCGATCCCTTACACACCTTCTCCCAGTTCAAGCCGGCCAATATCACCCGGTGAGTATGTGTTCTCAGCTGCCTCTGTGACTCATTTCTGTGTATTTATTAGATACCCCTGAATACGTTCCCTCCCAGCATATAAAAAGTCTTGTAAACAGAGAGGTGTCAAGTGTTGTCCAGAAACATTAAAAAAAATGATCAATATCATCACAACAGAGTCTTTGCTTCAGATTTTTAAGCACAAATATTGTAATGCCAGCTGCTGGTTTTCTTGTTTTTCTGGAACTAAAAAATGTAATTTAACTCTAAAAAACCTTTGTGAAAAGACTACCTTTGACTATGATTTTGGGTGCCAATGAATTGACAAGAACCTTGGATAGATTTTTCTGAGATGCATCATAGTTTATTATGGGTTCTCTCGTTATGTTCTATATTCACCATCTCCTTTTTTATCCTCAAAATAATTAATGCAGGTGTCATATTAAAATTGAGGTAGAAGTGATGCGGAGGTTCCATAGCTACTGGTCAGATGGCCAGGAAGTGGCGAGGCGGGGCATGTCTTATTTCCAAGGCCTGTGTCCTTCCGAGCACAGGCTGCCTCCTGCTCTTTGCAGTGGTGGTGAGTGGGCCTCGGCCCTGGGACACAGACCGGGCAAGAAGGAACTGGCTTTGCTTCTGTCTCTGGCTTTGCTCCTCAGAAGCCTGCCCCTCAAAGGCAGATTTGTCTTCATCTGACCCCAAAAAACTCTCTCCCCGGGGTCCCTGGCTCCACACCCGCACAGCATGGGACTCTCACAGCATGGGACTCGCGGGGCAGGAGGGCAAATTAATGACCCAGCAGGGAAGAAAGAGGAAGGCGGGAGGGAGGGCAGTGAGTGGAGGGAGGGAAGAGAAGGTCGCCAGCCAAGGGCTCGTGTCTTATGACTGAAGTGGCCAGCCTGCTCTTCTGTGCTCGCTGGTAAACAGGTTTTCAACAGAGCTGGGGGAAAAGTGGGGGTTGGGGGTGGTGGTGGGAAGGGGGCTGGAGGGCAGCTTCACAGCAGAATAAAGTAAGGTGATAGCTTAAAAGGGTGGCAGCAATTAAGGTTTTGTGGTCTGGGACAGTGAAACAGCTTCACGTTAGGGTGTCATCTCATTTTGTCTGCTGTAATCACGGGACACCAAGGATGCCCTTCAGGTTGACAGAGGAGAAGTGCCGCAGCCCTGCAGGTGGCTGAGGATAGCAGGAGGCAGAAACGGCTTGGTTCTGTGAGTTTAGGATCCAGCCCAGCACTATGCTGCTATGACTTTTTGTAAGACGGGTCACACTTTTTGGTTTTTGTCTGTCTGTTTTTGCCCAAGCCACGTGGCATGCAGAATCTTAGTTCCCTGACTAGGGATCGAACTCATGTCGCCTGCAGTGGAACTGCAGAGTCTTAACCATTGGCCCACCAAGGACATCTCTAGAAGGGTCATTTTTTAAAAGCCCAACACAAAGTGTGGCAGCTTTTGTCCACTTGGGGCTGGCACGCTCTCTCCTGCATCTGACAGGGTGAAGAGGGGCTGTTTGCAAATCAAAAGGACTTTCTGTTGTGGATCTTCAGCACAATCATCACTTGTCCTTGCCCCAAAGGATGTTCCTGAGTCTGTTTCTCCTGCTCTGCAGTGGCCTTGAGATCTTTCCAGAAGCTTCTCTCCTGAGCTGCCTCTCAGGTTTCCCCAAAGAGCATTTGGGTTTCACTACCAGGAGGATAAAGGTTTTCTTTGCTTTCTGATTTATTGATGGGGAAGAAAGTGGTGAGTTAGGAAGAAGCAAGAAAGAGGAAGGCTTTTATATCTCATAGTGATGCTGATTCAAGTTAAGTATAATTTAATGTTCTCTTTGATTGATTTAAACCTAAATGCATGTGATTTTTAATTCATTAAATGTAGTTTTGTGGTCACTGAAGAAATCAAAAACAAGAGTGAGACCTTGGTTGGGAATATTAACTTCTATGGTAACAAATACTCTGCAAGAAGATTTATTGCGTGCACAGAATTTTGGCTTTTGCTGCCCCTGTTGCTATAATGTGGGGCTTCCTTGTGTAGACAAGCTAGTTGGTTATCCATTAATACTACATCATAGTAAGTAACAACTAGAGATTTTTTCTTTTTAAATTTCAGCCAGCTTTAGTGAGAACATTTGTACCATCTTTGAAATTCTAGAATATCATCAAAGTAGATTATAAACTCCTTTTGGCAGTGGAATTACTCCTATTCTCTCTAGTCCATTGCATGCATAATACATGAGCAATATCTGAATTTTCGAGTTTTCTTTTCACTTTATTTTTTATTGAAAGAATTTGTGGTTCTCAATATTATGAATATCTAATCACTTCTTTAGTGGAACTGTGCTGTTTGTATAGTTTTCATTTCCATTTTAAGTATTTTGGCTCTTCTTCCCTTACCATTTCTGGTTAACATTGGCAGTCTTGTATTTTCACTAACTTGTTGGAATATTTTGAGGGCTATCTCACAACTTGATTGACAGGAACGTTTCCCAGAACTTACAAAAAATTCTTGCTTATATGTGGACTTATACATGTGGATTATACAGAGTATTATTTTTTCCAGCAAATTTTTTGAAGTTGTTCACTATTTTATATAGCCTAAGAAAAAGCCATTCCCAATTAGCACGTTTTCATGTGCCTACATCAGGCATGAGAAATAATGAAGTTTTTAAAAAGATCTATACCTCACTAGCAACAAGCATAACTGCTGCCCCTATCTTGGTTTCTAATTCCATTCTCCAGTTAAAAGAACTGAGGCTCTTTGGAGAAATGTATGTTTCTGGAGCCTGGGGTAGGGAATATATGAGATGAATGTGGACATTCCGGTAATGCCAACAAAGTAAGGAGAAGCGCAAAAAACACAAAGATGAGGATAGTTCCAAGAGACACAGGAGCTAGCTGAAAGGGTTCCCAAAGGCCAAAGCTGGAACAGTTGAACGATAAATAGTGTAATAGTAGATTGTAACCCAAACAGAAAACAAATATTCATCAGTTCACACTGATCTAAATAAATAACTAAGTAAATAAACAGGGAGAAGAGATAAATCTCTCATTACAGAGGAATTCCAAATAATTGATGTAGATACTCTATCCTCATGGAAATGGAACTAGCTCCCTGATCTCTAAATGTGGACTGCAGGTGAGGATTTGCAGAGAATATGGTGTGAAAAGGAAGGGGAAAGAGTACCTTTATATGGAGAAACTTCACAGGTACTGCCTCAGCCAGGAGATCAAGGTCAACATCGACAGTGGTCAGTCATGTTTGTAGTATGTACCCTTGATATGAGGGCTTCCCAGGTGGCACTAGCGGTAAAGAACCCGGCTGCCAATTCAGGAGATGTAAGAGATGCAGGTTCAATCCTTGGATCAGGAAGATCCCCTGGAGGAGGGCATGGCAACCCACTTCAGTATTCTTGCCTGGAGAATCCCATGGACAAAGGAGTCTGGTGGGCTACAGTTCATAGGGTCGCAGAGAATCAGACACAACTGAAGCGACTTAGCACACACACACACCCTTGATATGATGTGATGAGAAGAGCCCTTTACCTCTGCGGTCTTCCTCCCCAAAGCCCATCACCCCACGTGGAAAATGTCAGACAGTAGAGGGACATTCTGTCTGTAAAATACCTGATCAGTACACCTTAATACTGATGAGGTCATAACAAACAAGGAAATTTGAGGAACTATCTCAGCCAAGAGGTGCCTAATGAGACATGACAACTATGCATAGAACATGGTATCCTAAATGGATTCCTGAAACAGGAAGAGGACAATAGGGAAAACCTCAGGAAATCCAGATAATGTATGAACCTGAGTTAGTAGTAATGTATCAATGATGGTTTATTAGTTGTGACAAAAGTACCACAGTGGCATAAAAAGTTAATAATAGGGAATCTGTTGGAATTCCCTGGCAATCCAGTGGTTAGGAGTGCACGCTTTCAATTCCAAGGTCATGGGTTCAGTCCCTGGTTGAGGAACTGCTGCTGCTGCTAAGTCCCTTCAGTCGTGTCTGAATCTGTGCGACCCCATAGACGGCAGCCCACCAGGCTCCCCCATCCCTGGGATTTTCCAGGCAAGAAAACTGGAGTGGGTTGCCATTTCCTTCTCCAATGCATGAAAGTGAAAAGTGAAAGTGAAGTTGCTCAGTCATGTCCGACTCTTAGTGACCCCATGGACTACAGCCTACCAGGCTCCTCTGTCCATGGGATTTTCCAGGCAAGAGTACTGGAGTGGGGTGCTAAGATCCTACAAATCATGTGGTGTGATCAAATAATGATAATACGGAATCCGAGTCTGTGAAGTGCAGGAAATCTCTATACTTATTTTTGCCACTTTTCTGTAAACCAAAAACTATTCTAAAATAAGTACTCTATTTTAAAGCTACTAAATAGATAAGATCACCTACTCATGGAATGTAGAGGGAGAAGAGAAAAGGCCTCCCTTCTGATCTAGAAGTGACTGTAATATTTAGAGGTCATGTGCAGAAGGAAACTTTGCGAAGGAGATTGGGAAGTTGCTCCCAGAGAAGAGGAAGGATAACCAGTATCTGATATCACTGAGGTGAAGACAAAGCCTTTCAGCAAGAAGGGAAGGGTCAGCTCTGTCCCTCATTGCCCCAGGGTCAGTTGCAATAAAGAGCAGAGAGTAGCAAATGCAGCTGGCAGCACAGAAACGCTGCCTACCTTGGCAAGAGCAGCCTTGATGGAGTGACGAGGACAGAGCCAGATCAGGGAGAGCTAAAGAAGAAATCATATCTCTAGTGCGTGAATGTTCACAGAGACAGTGTTTTCATGAATGACTTGTAGAACTAAAATAATCTCCAAAGGAACAGAATCTTCAAACTTCTACCTTTTGTTTGGTTCTATGGTGGCTGGTTTTGGTTGTTTTTTTTTTTTTTCCTTTAGCAGAGGTGTATTAGAGGGAATTTGGGGGCAGTTGGAAGAAGCAGAAATATTCATAAAACCATCCAGAATCCTTATATCCAAAGTCAGTGTTAATATTGTAGTGTTTTCAAGTGTCGATTTTGCTTAGTGGTATTTTGTCATGAATTGCTTTTAATGAATCATTTTTTTAAAATTCACAATCTTGAGCTAGTGGACAATGAAATAAATCTTAAAATTTTTACTCTAGGCAATGTATTTCTGTAGTAGAGCAAGAGCAATTTATCCCAACAATAACTTCATAAAGCCACAGTATTCTGTTTAGGAGGCATTTTCTATTTAGGATTTTTGGGGGATTTTTATCCTTTATTGTATTTCTGGGCCTGAGGGTCAGATGTATGATGATTATAACTTAGGAGAAAAAGAAAATGTGTAAGACTTGGTCTCTGGCCTCTAATGCTTATGAACAACAACAGGGCCTAAGGAAACATAAGAAATAAGATACTATTAATGCAAGGCCAAATATAATGAGTTTTATGTATTTTATATCTCCTAAAATGTTAAGCTGTGGTGCATCCATACTCAATGACATATTACCCAGCACTAAAAAGAAATTAACTTGATATACACAATAACTCAGAAGGATCATAGGGGCATTGTGATGAATGAAAAACTAATCTCAAAGGATTGTATACTGTATAATTTTGTATCTATTAATATAGCATGCTCAAAGTGAGAAAATTACAGTGATGGAAAACAGATCAGTCCTTGCCAGGGGTTAGGATTAGAGAGAGGGCATAACAGTTAAAGGGACAACACAAAGAAGTTTGCTTGTGATTTTGCAATGATTCTGTATGCTGATTGTGGTGATAATTACTTGGATCAGCACAAGTGATAAAATTATACCTGTATGTGTACACACACACACACACAGTGAGTTTGTATCTTAGTCACTTGTTTTGGGCCAATGTCAATTTTCTGTTTTTGACAATGTGCTGTGGTTATGTAAGATATCATTGAGGGAAGCTGGGTGAAGTGTAGACAGAGATCCTGTAGTATTTTTGCAACTTCTTATGAATCATAAACTATTTCAAACTAAGAATTTATGATAAAATTAGAAGGTATAATATAAAATAAACTAATTTCAAAGGAGAGAGAGCTACCAGCTTAGAGAGCTTTTGAGATGAGCCTAGAAGGAGAGGTTGTTGTTGTTCAGTTGCTAAGTTGTGCCCAACTCTTTGTGACCCTGTGGACTGCAGCCCAGGCTTCCCTATCCTTCACTATGTCCCGGAGTTTGCTCAAACTCATGTCCATTGAGTTGGTGATACCCTCCAACCATCTTGTCCTCTGTCATCCCCTTCTCCTGTCTTCAATCTTTTCCAGCATCAGGGTTTTTTCCAATGAGTCGGCTCTTTACAGCAGGTGACCAAAGTATTGGAGCTTCAGCATCTGTCCTTCCAATGAATATTCAGGATTGATTTCCTTTAGGATTGACTAGTTTGATCTCCTTGCTGTCCCAGGGATTCTTAAGAGCCTTCTCCAGCACCACAGTTCAAAAACATCAGTTCAGGAAGTGGTTAAATATCTGTTTCTTTGGAGAGGAACATTGGGATATATAGGGCTTTTTGTTTTCTTCATTTAATATCCTGAAGTTGCCAAGTTTTCAGTGATGGATTTTTGTTTGCCTTTGTGGCTACAACAAACACGGTGGTTTTGTCTCATTATTATTGGTGTATCTTTTGACACTTTCCCTTTTCTTGCACCTGGTCTTTACCCCTTCATTCTATTTTTTCCACTTTCCTCTTATTTCTTCTCCTGTCTTCTACTTTTGTATTGTCTCAGTTGTACTCCTCTCAAGCCTTGACTTTTTTTTTCCAGTGGAGATAAGAACACTTAGCATGAGATCTACCCTCTTAACACCTTTCTAACTGTTCTGTACAGTATTGTTAAATAGGTACAATGTTGTACAGCATATCTCTGTAACTTAGTCTTCTTATAAAATTGAAACGTTTTACCCATCAAATAATAATTCCCCATTTCCTCTATCCCCACCCACTGTCAACCACCATCCTGCTCTCTGCTTCTGTGAGTTTGACCTAGATCCTTTATGTATGTGTTGTCATGCAGTATCCATCCTTCTGTGACCGGCTTATATTAGTTAACATAATGTCCTCCAGGTTCATCCATGTTCTTTTAAAAGGAAAAAGCGTTTTCTTCTTTTTGAAGGCTGAATAATATTCCATTGTATGTTTATACCATGTTCTCTTTATCCACTCATCTGTTGATGAACTTTTAGGTTGTTTCTATGTCTTGGCTACTGTGAATAGTGTTGCAATGAACCTGTGGGTGCAAATTTCTTTTCAAGATCCTGTTTTCAATTCTTTTGGATAAATACCCTGAAGTGGGATTGCTAGATCATTTATGGTAGTTCTATTTCTAATTTTTGAGGAAGCTCCATAATGCTTTCCATAGCGTTTGCACCAATTTACATTCCCATCAGCAGTGCATGGGGTTCCCTTTTCTCCACATCCTTGCCAACCTTTAGAAATGTTTATTTTTATTTTTTATAATAGCTATCCTAACAGATGTAAGATCATATCCTGTTGTGGTTTTGATTTGCTTTTCACTGATGATTAATGATGTTGAGCATCTTTTCATGTGTCTATTGGCCATCTGTTTGCCTTCTTTGGAAAAGTGTCTGCTGAGGTTCTCTGCCCATTTTTTATCAGGTTATTTGTTTATTTGCTTTTGCATTGGATGAGTTCCTTACATATTTTGAATATTATTCCTTTATCTGATACATGATTTATAAATATTGTCTCCCATTCCATAGGTTACCTTTGTGTCGATTATTTCCTTTGCTGAGCAGAAGCTTTTTAGTATGCTCTAGTCCCACTTGGCTATTTTTGCTTTTGTGGCTGTGTTTTTGGTGTCATATCTAAGAAATCATTGCCAAGACCAATGTCATAAAGCTTTCCCCTGTGTTTCCTTATAGGAGTTTTATGGTTTCGGGTTGTATGTGTGAGTCTTTCATTCATTTTGAGTTGATTTCTGTGTGTGGTGTAAGTTAGGGCTCCAGTTTCATTCTTTTTGCACGTGAATGTCCAATTTCCCAGCACCATTTGTTGAAGAGAACACCCTTTTACCATTGCATATTCCTGGCACCTTCGTTGAAATCATCTGACCATTTATACGTGGACTTATATCTGGACTGTCTTGTCTGTTATAGGGCTTCACTTTTATTTCCTTTGTTATCCATCCATCAGGCCATTTGGTGAGCCCATCACTCCTCTTATTCGTTTGCATTTTTTGTGGATGAATAAGAACTTCTACATTTTTTTTTTTTTTTTTTGGCCTCAAGGCATGTGGGATCTTAGTTCCCTAACCAGGGATTGAACCTGTGCCCCCTGCATTAGCAGCATGGAGTTTTGACCACTAGACCACCAGGAACTTCCCTATTTTTAAGCCTCCTAGATGCTTAAGACACTAGAGAGTTGAGTCCAGAGTAATTCTCACAAGTTGTTGTTATATTTCAGGTCTGTCATATGCAAGTCACACAGTTGGTTTCACGCCACCAACTTCACTGACACGAGCCGGAATGTCTTACTACAATTCCCCAGGTCTTCATGTGCAGCATATGGGAGCATCCCATGGTATCACAGTAAGTATCCATGCAGGAAGCAGCACTTTATGTCTGATGGTGGCAGCGACTGACACAGCGACATGGGAGCTGGTATTGATGCCCTTGGAACTTTACCTTTCTTATTCCTTCAGTTCATCTTAAACTTCTAGATATCTCCCAACAATTCAATGCCACACTGTGGTGTTGAAACTAAAATCCTTCTCAGGAGGCAAAATCTTGACCTTCACTTTCTTTGAAAAATTGCCCTTCATGAAATGTAGTTTGCACTCTGGCCAATGCTGTGATTGAACTCTAGCCAGCTCCTTGCCATAGTGAATTTTTGTTGGTTGCCATCACAACTGAAAGTATTTATTGTCTGCATCTTCACAGTTCGCTGACCCTCAATATTCTTCCTGAAATTAGATTCATTTCTAGTTTCATCCAGAATTTTCTTTCCTGAAATTAGAAGTAACCTTATGTGTATCTGGTTTGGGCCCTACTCAGCCAAGTGTTTTCTTTAGAGCTGGTTATGTAGTTGAATAAGAGGCTTGTTGGAAATGTCACTAATAGAGGTTTGAGAACAGGGTAGAATGGAGGATGTTCCCAGTGAGGGAATCTTGAAAAGAAGAACCCTATTCTACAAAAAGAAAGTGTGTAAGATATTTCTGAAGCTGTTTTGCTGGTTTGACGAGCGTTACATAAAAGCAGGAACATTTTGGTTGAGCCATAGCTTTCAGGATATCGAAAACTTGTTTGAGGGATGGAAGGAACTGGAGACACACAACAGAGAGAAAAAATTTAAGAGAAGGATGTGACAGCTGTTTTTCATTTTCGGACAGTCTCATTGAAGGACCCAAGTGCAGTCGTTTGGTCAATGCACATTTCATAGTGATTTTGTGTAGCCTTTTCATAGGTGTCAGTGCACACTCTACCTTGTTGAAGTTTTCATGATGAGTTTGAAAACCACTGGGGACAGACAAGGACATGGCCAGTGTTTTTGTCTCCATGGATCCGCTTCTGGACAGCCTTAGCCCCAAGTCAGGCTGGGTTAGGGGTGAGCCTGTATGCCTGGTCTGACCTGCTGTTCCTGTCCTCTCTACAGAGGCCTTCACCGCGAAGAAGCAACAGTCCTGACAAATTCAAACGGCCCACGCCGCCTCCGTCTCCCAACACACAGACCCCTGTCCAGCCGCCGCCACCTCCACCTCCGCCACCCATGCAGCCCGCGGTCCCCTCGGCAGCCACCTCGCAGCCTGCCCCCTCGCAACATTCGGTGCACCCCTCCTCCCAGCCTTAACGCATGTGCTTAGTCCAGACCCCACCTGGGGACTCGTTCACACAGTGGAGCCGTCGACTCGCCGCCAAAGGCTTCCTTCCCTGGCATATTCGGATCTGACTTATTTGCACTGAGGTTATCTAGGCTTCACTATTCATTGTGTTGTAAATGTGTGTCGGAAACGCAGCCAGTGTTGTGGGTCTACAACACTAAACAGACGACTTTTTTCCATCGGTGTTCTACTTGAATCTACATGTGCGTCCATTCCCTGGCTGGGACCTCGGCTTTTCGACTCTTTGGTAGTTAAGCAGCAGTGTGCAATTTTTCGCTTGGCCCCCAGAGCTTCATTTTCCTGGCTTTTAGGTTTGTAAAATAAAAAGGGATCTCTTTTTTATATTTTTTTCCATGAATTTGCAGAAAATTACTGAGCTGTTGTTACTCTTCCCCACCCCCCACTATAATGGTGTTTACCAAGCATACCAATAATTCAGCACTACAGTTCAGACCTTTGAAAATCTAGCTCTCAGTATAGAACAGAAAGTTAGCTGGATCAGTGCCCAAGATCATGTTTAATATAGCCTTCTAGCAGATAGACTTTGGATGGGGTATGTTCAGTATATCTCAACACCCACATCTCTTGTAAAAAAGGTCACCTAAAGTATTGGCTCACATGGCTGTATCTTTTCCATATACATGGGATGGATAATTATTGTGTATCTAGGTGTGATTCTGTCTTTATTCTTGATGTTAACCTACCCACACTGGCCCCCCTCTCCTGTGAGTTGCTAACTACCCACCAGCGGTTGCAATGGCTGATAAGAACGTGCCGTGTGATTTCTGCTGCCAAAGGCAGTGTGATTGTAACAAAAACAGCTATTTTGCCTTTCCATTCCTTACTTGTGTTCCCCTAAAATAGAGTTCAAACAGATATTTTAAAGGTGCAAAAATACTATTTGAAAATACTATTTGAAATGAACATTATAGGAATACCTTGGCATAATGGCCACAAAATACTTTATCTCTTAGCAGGAAAGAGCTGTAGAGGCAAGTAGCACATTAGCCTTGAGGACTGCTTATTTTACCCAGTAAAAACAAGTGCAGTGTTCAAAGAAGTATATCCTGAATGCGTTATTTTCATTCATTCAGCACAAATAAATTGTTTGGTTTCACTTAAAGTGGAACACTGTGAGTCACTCTTTTCTTAACACTTGGAACACCTTTATTTTGACTTTTCAGCAGTTACTGTTTTGTACTTTGGTAGTAAAGTGATTTTTACCACCTGTGTTTGCATATTTATATATGCTGTGGATGGAAATAACTTACTAGAGAATGTATATTTTATGATGAGAATGTGTATCTGTTGGATATAATCAGAGAACTGAAAATTAATTTATCCGTAATTTTTAAGAGTCCCTGTTTTGTGACTACCACCTCTCATAGCTAGCTCTTTACTGAACACACTCCTAAGTATAAGGAACCGTAACATTGTAGATACTTAATATTGTACAGTAGAGAAACGTCCATTTTTTGCCTTCAAATGCATATTTAAGAGTTACAGAATGAGAAAAAGTCTTGTTGGCTAATAGTGTTTGACTAGCATCTTAAGAACTTGAGAGTAAAAGCAACAATAGGATTTTTTTTTTTCAGCTCTTTCAGTTTCCACCTCCAAACTGAGAGCATTGCTCCTCAATTGTTTGAAAGAAATCATAAGTCTATATAAATTTTATTTATAATGTGTAATATACATAATCATAGTACAGTTCTCAAATATGGGGAAGAAGTTTGGCATTTGATTATTGAGGCTTGAGGTTTTTAATTCAATCCGCTGGGGTCCTGTCTAACCTGGGGATTTCACCAATGGCTCACTGTCCCTCCTGACACCTGGCCATTTTGAGGAATTCTGAGAGCAGGCAAACAGGTGTTGCCTGCATGGTACAGTTCTCAGTTTTTCTTATAGGAGAAATATGGTCTATGTTTACAAGAATTTTCTACAAGACTGTAGGTTTCAGTGCTGTTGGATAGAGGGTCTTGCACTCAAACAAGAGAGAGAGTCTAAACTGTAATGATCTTCCCTCTGCTTGCTAGCAATTTAGTGATCTCCTGAAAGCACAAAAGTTAAAGCATTGTCCTATGGTGACTGAAAAAGCACTTGGAGGAGCAAACAGTTCTGATAAATGCCTTCTAGAGACAGGTTCTTAACATTCAGATTTCTATAGGAAGGTGATGCCAGTTTCCCTAGACTAGTCATTTCATTGCAAAATAATACACAGCTCCTTCAAACAGCACTTTTTCACTATGAATCTGTTGCCTCTCCCAGTGGACATTCTGGATTGATAGAACAAACACTACTCTTTTGAACTGATGCCGTTTCGGGTCCTGTTTGAGTGTTTTATAACCCTGTGGGGAGCCTGTCACACTTGGGCAGTACCTGCCAGGGCAGCTTCTTGGCAGTTGTTTAACCCCCAAGGACCCCAAAGATTTCCACCTCAAGCCCACAGAGGCAAAAGCCTCCTTGCCCACAGGAAGCTGACATACCTGGGGCATGTCTTTCGGGGGCTGAATGCAGTTTCTGCTATTCCTGTTGCCCACCCACAACCCTGGACTGACTCCCAGAAGCCTTGGAAGGCAGGTGGGAGCCACAGCAGGTTCAATAGTTTCGTTTTCCTGTCTCACTGACAGAGACCCTTGGCTATCACTGTGCTGCTAATAGAATAAGTACTTGTCGCCAGATGACCATGCCTTTTATACAAAACCAAATTACTTTCCCTCACACCTGATGCCTCTCTGGGCTCTGAACTGCTCTCTGTCATCCAGCATGCTGGCATTCTAGACAGACTTTTAGTGATGTGGCAGATGGTGGAAGTATTTAAGATTTGATTTAACTCACTCCTTTGTTCATTGAAAGGAGTTTGAAATTTTGAGCTCCTGAGAGCCTGACCACAACCATGGAATGAATGTGTGACCAGAATGTGGCTTTGACACCAAGTGCTGCTGCTGCCCCTTTGTAGTTGGCTTCTCACTGATTTGACCAGAAATAATGGATAATGTGAATTTTTGTTAACTGTTCAATTGTAGAAAGATAGAATATGTTATCGCCCTTTGTTAGGTAGACATGAACTTTTCCTGCACGAAGCCTTGCTTGTAGAGGATGCCCTTACAATAAGGCAAGAAAAAGCATAGTAATTTGTGCTTGGAGAGCTCACTATTTTTATCTTATCAATACAGAAGAAATAATTTCTGCATAACTTGATTCTTCTATCTAGTACTTGTATTATAGGTAACCAACACTGATAACTTTGTAGTGATGACTACCAAAGAAATGCATAGTAAAACAACCTTTTATTTCCAAATTACAAAAGAGCCAGCCATTGACGCTGCTATGTGAGTTCCATGCTCAAGAGCCATTGTAAGAGATTAAGGGGTTTTAGGTTTTGGGGTTTTGTTTTGGTTTTGCATTTTTGTTGTTGTTAGGTTTTTTGTTTTTTTTTTTTTTTTTTAGTTTCTTTCCTTTTTCTTTCTCTCTCTCTTTCTTTTTTTCTTTTTTGGATAAAACACACACAGCTGTTAGTATAAAATTATAGGGAGCATGTTCCAGAGTGCTCAGCAGTTGTGGTTAACTGCCAAGCCCTGGTTGCCTCTTGCTAGGCAATGGAAGGAACCTTCTGTTCATGATAGTGTGGATGATGTGTGTGTGCAAGCGTGTGTGTGTGCATTCATGCCTTAATTCGGGTTACTGCTCAACTTTAGTTCTTGACCTAGTCTGCACTGTCATCTAGATTGTATTGTACATCTCGATCTGAACTTCATCCTGGCAAAAACAAAGTTGCAGGCACAACAGTTTGAGAATGCATTCTTCCAGCAGAGTGTTGGATCAGGTTGACCCTGAGCCTTCTTTGGACTTTATTTGGAACTAGGCATGGAAAGCAAAAGTGGACTGTCCTAAGGAAAGACTTCAACAAGGAAGAGAAGAGAGCCAAGTGCTAGCATGTCTTTGGCCTCTGCGTATCTGTGCACACTGTATGTCGTTCATAATAGCTTGTCTACAACTTGACTAGGTTGGAGTTCTGCTAATAGTGGCAATCTTGACATTTCTTGGTCAGAATTTAGAGAGATGTAAGACTTCCAATTAATGTCTTATTTACTTCTTTATGTTGATTAGCCTTTGATACATGTGCTGAATCAGAAACCTAAATAAAGATAATTTTTTAAAATGAATCTCTTGAGCCTCATACCCTATCTCTTTCTTTCTGGTCTTTGAGTCAGAACATGAATATTGTCTCCCTGTGGCTCCTGATAGACATTCGTCTTGGATTCTGAATACTGAAGGCTACCTTAGAAAGTGAGCTTAAGAAGAGGAAACAAAAGAGACTGGTACTACTCTGTTTCTTAATCAGGATGCTGGTTATCTGAATGTACTGAGGTTTTGAAAGTACATTGAACTGTGAGTTTATGATCTGTGCACTGTACCATATACATGTTGTATTTCACTTGAAAACCATAAACCTGGAGATTATGAAAAGGAAAGGAAAACCACACTCATTCTCAAAATGTTACCTATATACAATTAGGTACATGTATATACACACACACGTGCTAAGTAGCTTCAGTTGTGTCCGGCTCTTTTCGACCCTATGGACTATAGCCTACAAAGGTGATCAGTATACTTGCGAGCAAGGATTTGAGTGGGTGTGGCTCCATAGTATCTTTCTCTTTCTGATCTCAGCAAGAGTGAGGAATGAGGAATCTGCATTGTTCGGCTCCCTGCATTGTAAGTGGAGAAATGGGTGTCCTGAGTCCAAGCAGTCTACCCTATTTGGGAACCTTTGCAGCGCTATGAGCACATAACCTCGTTCTGTAATTTCACTACACACACACACACACACACACACAATATATATGTGCTCAGTCCCTTCAGTTGTGTCCAACTCTTTGCAACCCCATGGACTATAGCCCTCCAGTCTCCTCTGTCCATAGTATTTTCCTGGCAAGAATACTGGAGTGGGTTGCCATGCCCTCCTCCAGGGGATTTTCCCAATCCAGGGATTGAACCCGTATCTCTTAAATCTTCTGCATATAAGGTTGGCAGGCAGGTTCTTTACCACTAGCACCACCTGGGAATCCCATATACATGTATACACACATATATAGTCAGGATTGGGAAAAGACATTTGGTATATATTCTTAAATTAAATCCATCTGTAGGGTTTTCTCTTCCTAGTTGTAGGAAGCATAACTTTAGGATCAGTTCTATGTTTGAGTACCAGTTCCTTCACTGGCTCAGATGACAAAGAATCTGCCTGCAATACAGGAGACTCAAGTTCAATCCCTGGGTTGGGAAGATCCCCTAAAGAAGGAAATGGCTACCCACTCCAGTATTCTTGCCTGGGGGCCTATAGTCCACGGGGTTGCAAAGAGTCAGACACGACTGAGTGACTAAGCAAAAGTGATAAGAGTTTTCTATTTGATTCGTCATTTGATGAGTTAACAAAAATCTTCTTGTGGAAGCAAGGTTTTAGTTGTAACTTGAAAATATTGACCAAGAAATTACTCAAGACCTCTGAATTCAGGACTTGGCTTCAATTGCCAGCTTCAGTTTTCTAATCTGCATGTTGGAAATAGCCATTCTTATTTCAGGTAGAATTTGAAGAAAATGGGATTTCAAGCAGAGTACTTTAACAACATGTAAGTTATAAAGTTTAAGCTGTATGTGCACTTCTTTTTTTCACATGGGGCTTCTAAAGCCGAAATAGTTGGTTTAGAAACTTTTTTGGTGTTTATGTAAAAGTCTATAGGTAAATCTGGGCCCTTTAATGTATAAGCTATTTGAATTAAAAAATACTTGGGGAAATACAGTTGTTTTCAGTGACTAATGTATTAATACAATTCAGACCCAAACTTTTAAACATTTTCCTTAGAACTAGAGGAAGAAGTCAGTGCTTGGTAAATATTTATTGTTCAGTGGCTAAGTCGTGTCTGACTGTTCGTGACCCTGTGGACTGCAGCATACCAGGCTTCCCTGTCCTACACTCTCCCGGAATTTGCTCAAACTCATGTCTGTTGAGTCGGTGATACCATCCAACCACCTCATCCTCTGCCACTCCCTTCTCCTACTGCCCTCAGTGTTTCTCAGCATTAGGGTCTTTCCCAGTGAGTCGGCTCTTCACATCAGGTGGCCAAAGGATTGGAGCGTCAGCTTCAGCATCAGTCTTTCCAATGAATATTCAGGACTGATTTCCTTTACGATTGACTAGTTTGCTGTCCAAAGGACTCTGAAGGTATGGTTTGTGTCAAATGTTTATGTCAACATGAAACATTGAGTTTCTGTCCTTTAAAACTTACCTGTCTTTCATATCTACCCTAATTCCATATTACATTGAATTCTTTTGAACTAAATGTATTTAGCTCTTTTTCTAAAGATCTTATTTTCTGATACCCTACTAATGATTGAGTGCAACTTTTAAAGACTACTAATTATCCTAAGGAATTCCCTAGTAGCTCAACCGGTAAAGAATCTGCCTGCAATGCATGAGACCCCGGTTTGATTCCTGGGTCTGGAAGATCCGCTGGAGAGGGGATAGGCTACCCACTCCAGTATTCTTGGGCTTCCCCAATGACTCAGCTGGTAAAGAATCTGCCTACAATGAGGGAGACCTGGGTTTAATCCCTGGGTTGGGAAGATCCCCTGGAAAAGGAAACAGCTATCCACTCCAGTATTCTGACCTGGAGAATGCCATGGACTATATAGTTCATGGGGTTGCAAAGAGTTGAACATGACTGAGTGACTCACTTTCTATTAGCCCAAAAAGATATCTTAGTCGTTAATCTGAAGATTTTTCATATTAAAAATCAAGAAAGAAAAAAAACAGACTCAGAAGTGAAACAGATGATAGAATTAGTAGACAAGGATGTGAATGAAAACAGCCAATTATAAACTTTCTTCACATGTTCTGGAAGGAAGATTACATGAGCATGATGAAGAAAATGAAACATATAAAAAAGATTCCAATTGAACTTCTAGAGAAAAAAAGTACAGTATCTGAAATACGTAAAGCAACAAAAACTTGTCTTAACTCTTTTGTGGGGTTGTGTTTGTGCTCTTTAAATGTTCCTTTGAGAGGCAACTGCTGAAATTCAAGTTAAGTCCAGTTAACCTACTTTTCTTCCACCCCTCTCCCCTGGGATGGCTTTGTCTGGGTGCTGGTTAAATGCTTTGGGGAAATTATTAACCTTGGGAACTACCTGACTACTGCTGTTCATCACTTTAATGCTGGGCATGAAACCTCAGATTTACCATAGCTAGGTGGAGTAAAAAGTATCCTGTGAGTTCAGATCTGGTCTAAATTCAGTTTTCTGGGTTTTTGGCTTCCTCACCTGTAAAATAAGAATGAGAATGTATTACCAAACCCAAGCTCATACTTCTTACCAATCGACAGGCCAGTGAATCAAGAGACAAGGTGTTGGGGCAAGGAACAGCGACTTTATCTGGAAAGCCAGAAAACTGAGAAGATGGTGGACTCATGTCCCAAACAACCATTTTACCCGAGATAGAAAGGGATGGATGTGGGGAGGGGGTGCTGGTTGGTTGTTGCAAACTATTTGGTGTCAGAATCCTTTGTTCTTGTAGCTGTCCATGTAGGTCAGGTCACTCTGTTCCTGTAAACCTCCAACAACACAAATATTCTTCTCTATTCTGCAACTTTTTATCTCTATATGATGAGAAAAGTGTTATACCTTTAAAGGTCAGAGCCTTGAGAATGGGCTTTCCTATATATTTCAGGCTGTAGATGACATTATTTTTACAGAAGATGGAGAACCAGCTTGAGTATGCATAGGCAACAGAGCCCAAGGGTTGGAGCTAAAGGAATAGACTCAATGTAGAGTCAGATTTGTTCTCTGTTACAAATGAAATTGTTGGGATCCAGTGGACATTGTTAAAACTTGGGAGAATATGAGTCTTCATGTTGTCACTTCTTAACTGTTTCTAGTATTTCATTCATTCTTGTAGTTGTTCAGTCACTCAGTTGTGTCCGAATCTTTGTGACCCCAGGGACTGTAGCATGCCAGGCTTTCCTGTCCTTCTCTGGTGGTCCAGTGGTTAGGACTCTGCACTTCCACTGCAGGGGGGCCTGGGTTTCAATCCCTGGTCTGGAAACTAAGATCCTGCATGCCGCATGGTGCAGTCAAAGGGGAAAAAAAAAGTTGAGCCATAATTTAAACCATTTAAGGCCTTTTGAAGATAAAACTAGGGTTCAGCTGACAGGGTATTTTCAGTCTTCCACAGAGCCTTGTGTTTCCAGCTCCTCACTGATGTTCTAAAGAAATAGGAATGAAATTTGTGGCATGTGCTGAAGCCTCGGCAGATGACCCTATTTCTCAAGACAACAGAACTGTAATCTATCTTGGAATAACCTTCCTAGAATGTCCTTTGTCTCTCTTCACACCATCTCCCAAGACCCAGCAGCAGTTTTCTGTTTAATCAGTAGATCATTTTCATGATCTACCCGAAAGTTTCCTTCTTCCCTTTTATATCTAGTCACCTCCTTCCACCACCACTGGGCAGCTACTGATCTGTTTTGTGTCCCTATGACGGCCACCCCATGTTTGATGAGGGGTGCTGGAAAAATGTGTGGGGGACCTCAGTAAAATGAGGTGGGCCAGGGATTGTGACGCATTGCATCAGGTCTGCTACAGGTGGCCTGGGGGCTAAACACCTCTAACCACCTGGTCCCACCACTTCATGGCAAATAGATGGGGGAAAAGCGAAAACAGTGACCAATTTTATTTTCTTGGGCTCCAAAATCACTGGGGATAGTGACCGTAGCCACAAAATTAGAAGATGCTTACCCCTTGGAAGGAAAGCTATGACAAACCTAGACAGAGTATTAAAAAGCAGAGACATCACTTTGCCGACAAAGGTCCAAATAGTCAAAACTATGGTTTTTCCAGTAGTCATGCACAGATGTGAGAGTTGGACCGTAAAGAAGGTTGAGCACTGGAGAACTGATGCTTTTGAATTGTACTAGAGAAGACTCTTTAGAGTCCCTTGGACTGCAAGGAGATCAAACCAGTCAATCATAAAAGAAATCAGTCCTGAATATTCATTGAAAGGACTGATACTGAAGCTGAAGCTCCAATACTTTGGCCACCTGATGCAAAAAGCAGACTCATTGGAAAAGACCCTGATGCTGGGAAAGATTGAAGGCAAGAGGAGAAGGGGAATGACAGAGGATGATGTGGTTGGATGGCATCACTGACTCAGTGTACGTAAGTTTGAGGAAATTCCAGGAGATAATGAAGTACAGAACAGAGGAGTCTGGTGTGCTGCAGTTCATGGGGTCACAAAGAGTTAGTTGGACATGACTTAGAGAATGAACAGCAACAAAAATTATTTGATTTGGCCCAAGTACACAAGAAAAACATTTTTCCCCCCCGAAGTGGAGAGATGTAATGTGTTTTTTAAAAAATATTTATTTGGTTGCCCCAGGTTTTAGGTGTGGCAAGCAGGAAACCCAGGACCCCTGCATTGGGAGCGTGGAGTCTAGCCACTGAGCCAACAGGGAAGTCCCTGTAATATGTTTTATTTTCCTTTTTTCTCTTTCTCTGCAGCTTCATTGAAAAATAACTGACCCTTGTGCTCGCTTCAGCAGCACATATACGAAAAATAACTGACCCATCACATGGTGTAAGTTTAATATGTATTGTATAATGATGACCACAATAAGGTTGGTGAACACATCTGTTACCTTACATAGTTACTTACAGTTTATGAAATTTGGAATACCTTTGGATTTACAATAAGGGAGATTTTTCTTTTAAAAGAAATTCAGATTTCTAATTACTCAAACAAATAAGAGCTCAGCAGGCCCTCGCCCCTCCATTGCTCAGTCAGCCTGGCTGAGCAGAAGCTATGCCCAGGGTGCAGAGAACATCTGCCCCTTCAGAGCCATGGGGGGCCCTGCAGGCTTTGAGTTTCTGAGCTCCTGGCATAGGGTCCTCGAGGAATGAAGGCTGGAGCTTGTGTGTGTGCATGAGAAAGAAAGGAGGGGGAAGAGCAGGAGAGTGAATGAAAAGTGAAAATTGAAGCCCTGTTTGGAGAGAGGCTTACACCAGAAGCTCCCAGCAGAAGTCCAGCTAATAAGAAGGTGGTTTGTAGATGCACAGTGGACTTCAGAAAATTAGTCTTTTATTTATTTATTTATTTATTTATTTATTTATTTTTGGCTGCACTGGGTCTTCGTTGTGGTGTGCGAGCTCTCTAGTTGCAGTGCATGGACTCAGTAGTTGGAGCAGGCAGGCATGTTACCCTGTAATATGTGGGATCTTTGTTCCGTGACCAGGGATCGAATCCATGTCCCCTACATTGGAAAGTGGATTCTCTACCAATGGACCAACAAGGAAGTCTTAGGAAGTCAGTCTTTCTTGTGAGCCTCATAGGGAAGGTTGGCCAGGATTTGTGGAGATATGAAAGTATTCCTGGATTCTGTTAGTTGTGGTGCCATCTAATTTGCCCCTTGCTCTCTCCAAATACAACAGACAGCATGGTTTCAGCAGGCTGAGGAGGAGGATGTGCCCATGGATGGAGAACTGTCGAGAAGATGAGTCAGAAAGGGATGTTGAGAAGTATAACTGTCTGCCTTCTGGGAGAATAAGCCTTGGTTTGTATTGCTTACCAATCGTGTAAATTGTCCCCACCGTGGCTGATTTCAAGTCAGCAATATGAAGTCACTAAACTTGGAGAGAGAGGTACAATAGTAACACCATTTTATGGTATTTCTATTGTACAGATATATTAGGGGTAACTAACCCTAAATACATAGTAATAGTAAAATTATGCTGAAGCTGAAGCTCCAATACTTTGGCCACCTGATGCAAAGAGCCGACTCCTTGGAAAAGACCTGATGCTGGGAAAGGTTGAGGACAGGAGGAGGAGAAGAGGGTGACAGAGGATGAGAGGGCTGGATGGCATTACTGGGTCAAGGGACATGAGTTTGAGCAAACTCTGGGAGAGAATGAAGGACCCAGAAGCCTGGCGTGCTGCAGTCCATGGGGTTACAGAGTTGGACATGACTTAGCAACTGAACAACAACAAATAGTGAAACAGAGTAAACTAATTAGGAAGTGGGGTGGTTTAAGTATTTGTTACCTATGTGTTTTTTTTAACCTATGAGTTTTGTGGTTTGGGGGGGGGGTCATAGGGCACCTTAGTTCCCCCACCAGGGATTGAATCCATGCCCTCTGCAGTGGGAACACGGAGTCCTAAGTACTGGACCACAGGGAAGTCCCTTAACCTGTGTTTTTAATACAATCTTTTAAATTATCTTAAATAATTTTATTCTAATAGTGTCTGTGGTTAACCTCCAGCTCACAAAATTCCTGGCAGTTTAACAGTCAACTCTCTTGAGACTTTTGAGGTTGCTCTATGATACCTCTGGGCCAAAGGTCAAAGGAAGCCCCTCTATCAGAGGCCTCTCATATTTTCAAGTCCCATTGCAAGGGGTGATGGAAGAGGAGATGATTTATTTGGGGGCTCTCAAACCCCAAGCACAGGTGCAAGCCCCAAGCAAAGCTGGATCTGGACTTGGCAGAGGACAAAATGTTGAGGGTGAGACTCCCTTTGGGATCTTAAGGCAGCTGCCCTTGTGGGAAAGATCCCAAGATTAGGCCCAGGCACACTGGCCTCAGTCACACTCAGGTGGCACAGTCTCTGCAGTCAGTTTTCCCTGCTCTCTGCCTTTACCTTCCCTCCCCACCATCCTAAGTTTCAACAGGGACAGGAGGTTGGAGCTTCGTTCTGCAGAAGCAGGGCTGTTACCAGAGGCGCTGAGGAGCTCTGTAGGGGGTATGGGTTGTCCCTCGGCTGTACTGAAGACTGGCCTCCGCTTGTCCTGTTCCTCTCTGTCTCGGTCAGACTATAAACTGAGCACCACACGTAAAAGTTAAATAACTTGCCCAGGGCTCCCCTGATGGCTCCGTGGTAAAGAATCTTCCTGCCAGTGCAGAAGGCATGGGTTCGATCCATGCTCTGCAACAAGAGAAGGCACTGCCATGAGAAGACCAAGCACTGCAACAAAGAGACCAAGCACTGCCTTGCTCACGGCAACTAGGGACAAGCAGTGAAGACTCAGCACAGCCAAAAATAAATAAATAAAAATTTTTAAAAATGAATAACTTGCCCAGAATCACACAGTAAGTGGCAAGGCCGGACCACCTGGCTCCAGAGCATGCAATCTTCACCATTTGATGGAAAAGAAATGTGGTAATTGAGTGGGTGTATCATTCCTAATGACAAGAAATTCCAGAGCAGTGGTCATTTGCAGCTGCTAAAAATCCTTGGAGAGTTGTTGGGAATATGAGAGCAGAGAAGTGGGGTTGGGGTTGGGGGTGTTGGTTCAGATTGGAGTGAAGGAAAGCCTATGAACATTGTTTGGTACCCCATTCACCTGTTTGGTTTTGAGGGGGTAGAGGGAACTGGGCTCTTAGAAACAAAGAGGCCTCCTCTCTCCTCTTCCAGTAGAGCACCCAAGAGACCAAGGCCACCTACGCCTTAACCACTCGGCCATCACAGCCGCCCAAGGCCACCTAGATCAAAGGAGAAGTGGATCGAACATCCCCTGGATAGTTGATATTAAAGGATTATTGTTAATTTTGTTTTCCTTTTTAAAATTTTTTATTAGAGTACAGTTGCTTTACAATGTTGTATTAGTTTCTGCTGAGCAGCAAAGTGAATCATGTATACATATATCCTCTCTTTTTTAGATTTTCTTCCTATATTGTTGATTTCTTTTCCAGCTGTGATAATGGTATTATAGCTCTTTTAAAAAAAATTTTTATTTTAGCCGATGACTATTTCCCGTAGAACCTGGGTCCCAGATCCAAGAGAAATAACAGGACCCTGGAATGAATGTGCTGGAGAGGGCCACAGAAACAAAACTCCATCCAGGAAACATTCCAATTCACCAGGAGACCTTTCTCAGGGTTTTGGGTGGGTTATTTACTTGGGAGAGCTTTGCCCTTAAACATTAAGTGTAGAGCCATACTCGGCAGAGCCATCAGAGATAGGGTTGCCTAAGAGGTCACAAAGTATAACTGCAAAAGAGCAGAATTCCAAGCAACAGAAGGTGCAGTTTAGAGATAGACTAACTCTTGCCTGACTCATGACTTCATGGAAGTTCCTAAATCTCTCTATAATTTTCCTTTTTTGTTTTTTATTTCTTATTTTTATGTAAGATGCATTCATCCTATTTCTTATCTGTAAATATTTCTAAAAGATCTGTGTCTTTTAGAAGTTCATAAATACTTACTGATGCAATGATATGATATTTGGGGTTCTCTTTAAAATGGTTCATGGGGGTCAGGCAGGTTGATGTGTGTATAGAGAAAACAGGATGGGGAGGATACTGAATTAGGTGATGGACACCTGAGAGTTTGTTACACTATACTCTTGTATGTTTAAGATTTTCTTAGTAAATTTTTCAGAAATACAAGAGAGGGGATCAAGAGATTTTAAGGATGGAAAGGGGGAAGGGTAAGGTATCTCAGGAAAGACAGTGCTAGAGATGCCACCATAGAAAATTCTAATTCTTGCAGGAAGGCAGGAGTATTCTGTACCCCACCTTTCAATGTGAGAAACCTGGGGGGATGTTGCTCTGAACTGAGTGTGAGTTTCTGGGTTTGGGACTTGTGGACTCTGGGCAACTGGCTTGGAGTGACTGATAACATATTGAAATTCATCGCACAAGAATGTCCTCTTCTTTTTCCCATTTTGTTCTCATATTCATATTTCCATAGAAAGCAGGGCTGGCTGGTGTGGTAGGGCTTCTCTTTTGCTTGAGAAAGGCCACTGCTTGCAGGTGTCCTGTGGAGTTCTCATTTTTTCAGTCAAGATGTAAGGTTGCTGTCATTACGTTTGGGGTTGGCCTTATGGAACTTTGGGACCATAAGAGGGTTGGGATAAATTCATGTAGTTTGGGAGTCCTGAAGAAAGCACATTTGGAATGAGGTTTCTAAAGAGACAATCTGTACCTGAGTATTGAGTGAGACTCCCATTAGAACACCTCAGCTTATGACTAGATTAGGGGAAGGAAATGGTTAGGGGAAGCACACTGATTGAAACCACCCACCCTGGCCAGGCACCTTAGTAACCATTTGCATGAGTTGTTTTATGACAGGAGATCCTGATAATGAACACAGAACTAATAAGCCACCACCAAAGAGAAGAGTTCCGGAAAGGTTGAAAGGAGACATCATGTGTCCATCCACTTCCCAGAATCCCTCTCGTTAGCATCCCTCTTAGCTCAGCGTGCACCACCAGGAAAGACTCTGAATTAGAGTGATTGGCCAAAGACCACCTGGAAACAAATCCCATCACCATAAAACCCGAGACTGCGAGCCACATGGCAGAGCAGTTCTCCTGGGTTCCCTTAGCCTCCTGCTCTCCACCTGAGTGCCCTTCCCAATAAAATTTCTTGCTTTGTCAGCACATGTGTCTCCTCGGACAATTCATTTCCGAGTGTTAGACGAGAGCCCAGTTTTGGGCCCTGGAAGGGGTCCCCCTTCCTGCACCAAATGGCGACTCTGGCGGGGACTCTTCTTCACCGCAGCTGACTTCCTGACCACTCGGGGTACTCAGGGGCCAGCTTGCCTGCCAACGGACCAGACCCAGCGGCTGCAACTGGGACCCTTTTGTCCCCGGTCTTCTCCTGACACGGACAACTGGCCAGAGTGCCCTGACTGGTAAGGAACAAGAGACTTTATTGACCTCTCCCCCCTTCCCTCTCTCTTTCCTCTCCGTAACCCTTCCGATCCTTCCCCCTTTTCCTAGTCCCCCGGTCCTGGACGCAGGAATCTGGTCCAAGGGCCTCAGCCTGAGCTGAGGGTTGGAGACTGATCACCTCCTCTTGGCAGAGAACTCAAATTCTGGTTCTGTTCTGGTCTGGTTTCTGGTAGGGCTGAGTTCCAGTCCTCCCTACTCTGGAGGCCCAGGGTAAAGTCCCATAACACCTGGGTATCTGCAGGTGGCAGGAGACATCTGTAAGGCCACCCCTTTTGCCCCCTTTCCCTCCTCCTCCCCCTTCTTCTTTCAACCTGGCGTCCTTTCCTCCCTTTGAAATCTTTGAAGACATCTGAAGTTCTGTGTCTCTATAGAAGTTTTTCTGAGAGACTATATTCTTGTATTTAAGGGAGTGTCTGATGAGGACTGCCAGGTTTATATGTGTGTGTTTTAACTCTGTGTTCTGTGAGGTGATTTCTGACGGCCATTTTGCTTTGTTTGGCCACCATTTGGTTTAGACCTGCTGCCATTTTGTTAGAACTTGATTTTCTTTCCTTGTGCCTTGAGACCAGGGCTCTCAGGAACACTTATCTAGACCATCTCTAACTCCTGAGACTGAGGGGAAAGGGGGAAAAGCCTTTAAAAATTTTATTTATTTCAACAGTTTTTCAAAAAACTGGTAAATTTTATATTGTAATATCTAATTCATGACTAAACTTAGAAAGTGAAGCTAGATCTTGCACTGTGTCTGTCTAAATATGTCTTGGTTTGTCTCTGTCTCTGGGTAATATTTTTGAGGTTAATTTGTAAATGAGCTCTAGTTAACTGACTTAAAGAAAGGTAAGGGCTTACAAATCAAATAATTCTAAATTAACAATAAATTCCAGGTTCAGGTGAACTGGGAAATATTCAGTATTAAATACCTGATATTAATGTTTGTTTGTTGACCTATCTAATATAGACATGTCTTAGAGTAATTAACATTAAGTAGAATATTTTCATTGTACCTAGGTTTAATACAAGTTAAATATTATATCTGTTACAAGTTTGTCAACAAGGAAATTACCGTGAGTGCAGAAACTTCTAAAAAAATATAAATGAGATATGAGTTTTTATATAAACTCTATTAAGACTAATTATTCTTTAGGAATATCTGTCTAAAATAGTCTCTCCAGATTGGCATAACTTGAATTTCTAAGAGTTGTGCTAAGTGTGCTAAGTGTTGGAAGTCTATTGAATAGTTAGGTCATATCCAAATAAAATAAGATTTTGAAACATTTCCTCAGTTCAGTTCAGTTCAGTCACTTAATCATGTCCGACTCTTTGTGACCCCATGAATTGCAGCACACCAGGCCTCCCTGTCCATCACAAACTCCCGGAGTTTACTCAAACTCATGCCCATCGAGTCGGTGATGCCATCCAGCCATCTCATCCTCTGTCGTCCCCTTCTTCTCCTGCCCCCAACCCCTCCCAGCAGCAGGGTCTTTTCCAATGAGTCAACTCTTCGCATCAGGTGGCCAAAGTACTGGAGTTTCAGCTTCAGCATCTGTCCTTCCAATGAACACCCAGGACTGATCTCCTTTAGGATGGACTAGTTGGATCTCCTTGCAGTCCAAGGGAATCTCAAGAGTCTTCTCCAACACCATAGTTCAAAAGCATCAATTTTTCAGTGCTCAGCTTTCTTCACAGTCCAACTCTCACATCCATACATGACCACTGGAAAAACCATAGCCTTGACCAGACGGACCTTTGTTGGCAAAGTAATGTCTCTGCTTTTTAATATGCTATCTAGGTTGGTCAGAACTTTCCTTCCAAGGAGTAAGCGTCTTTTGATTTCATGGCTGCAGTCACCATCTGCAGTGATTTTGGAGCCCCCAAAAATAAAGTCTGACACTGTTTCCACTGTCTCCCCACCTATTTCCCATGAGGTGATGGGAGCAGATGCCATGCTCTTAGTTTTCTGAATGTTAAGCTTTAAGCCAACTTTTTCACTCTCCTCTTTCACTTTCATCAAGAGGCTTTTTAGTTCCTCTTCACTTTCTGCCATAAGGGTGGTATCATCTTCATATCTGAGGTTATTGATATTTCTCCCAGCAATCTTGATTTCAGCTTCTGCTTCTTCCAGCCCAGCGTTTACTACTAAACACTAATTTCCTTTTACAGAGAAACTAAAGAGATTTGGGACTATAAATGAATAATGTTTGGTGCCATCCTAAAATGTTCTAAGAAAACAAGGGTTTTAGAAATTATCGCTGGTATTTATGCTCACCAATCTATAAAATGCTAATATAAAAGTTAGTTCTTGGAAAAGGAAAGTAGGAAGTGTGTTTTCAGTGAAAAAAAAAAAAAAGGTATGAAAAAATACTAAAAAAAAGCTATGCATTATCAGAATTTTCTAAAATTGGATTACAATTAGTTGGATAAATGGATTTTGTTAGGAATGACAGCCGTAAGAAAACTGGTTAGAGACAACTAGGTCCAAGATGGCACAGCTGACTTTCACTAGACCTTGAGCCTTGGTATTTACACCCATTGTGACATATCAACAAGCTAAATGATACACCCATCAACATTGACTAAATCTCACCAAATGTTCTAAATGCTTTTAATTGATCTTTTCCATAAAACTTCCTAAATCGAATTCTTTTGAAGTTCCTTTGACCTCTAGCTAACTTTGCAGTGCTTCAGAGGGCCCCTGAAACATCCCAAAGAGAGATATTAAACTCTGTTTATTTTGTTGGTTAAATTACATGAAAAAAATTATCAAATGAGTAATAAATCTGCTCATGTTATAATGTATGGTAAAATTACTAATACATATATCCTAGAAATTATATGGAGTTCTTAACATTTTGGTATATCCTGGTGTTCTAATGAGAAACCTGATGACTTCACAAAGGACTGAATTAACCAGCGAATATGCTTATAACTTTTATGGTTTCTATCTGAAAAATTACAGGTTTGAATCTTCTGTTTTCCAGGAGTAGAAAAAAACCTTCCTCTCAAACTAATTATGAAAATAATTTGGTAAAATTATACATTATAAACAATTATATTTTCTCTCTATCTGACTCCTCCAGAAATTTGAAACTCTTAGGTTTCCAGTAAGTTTATCAAATGAGCTAGGAAGGTTATCTCACTAACAGGTACGAAAATCTCAAGGAATTTTTGAGACCTTAAAGAGGGAAGAATTCACCTAGATTTGTTAGGCAAAATCTGTGATAAGCCTTTGGGGTGAGTTTCCAGCCCTGTTTTATTTTAAAAATTCAGTGTGAGATTCTATAAATGTTTCAGCAAAATAAAAAGTCTATGATCAATTCAGTTCAGTTCAGTTCAGTCGCTCGGTCATGTCTGATCAATTATGGTTATATAAATCATCAGACCAAAATTAGTGAGAACAGACCGATTTTGCAAACAAGCTAGCCTGAATTTGGTCATATTTGATAAAAATAAGGGTAATTTTAGGGGGGGAAAGATTTTTCAATAAATGTTAAATCGCAGTTTGTTAATAGAGGTCCGCCAATGGAAGTAGTAAGACTCATTTCTTGGATAGTTCTTTGCTGTTATGTGATATTAATGTAAAATGTTAATTGAATTCTTAAAGAACACCCTAAGTTTGTTTCTGAAGCTTATCTTAGTAATCTATCTTTGGATGAAGATCAGATGCCTCATGACCTGCACCCAGGACTGGAAAAAGACATAATTTAAGGGACTGTCTCCAACCTGGATGGAAGGACCTTTTTATCAGGAGAAACTACACTACACCAGGATGAGAAGACGATGACATCAGAGGTAGACAGCCTGCCCAAGATGCTAGACCTGATTCGTATGATCATTTATAATGTTTTCTTGATTTCTTAGACCTTTGCATATAAATCAAATGCTTTTCTATCATAGGCCTGATCCTATGCTAGTTTTAGAAATCAGTCCACTTGTTGAGTTTGTGGCCAATTACCTGTGTCTAGTTCTGGGTTACCTTGGTAAATTTCTCTACTACGAGACTCTAACTGGTTGGCCCTGAGAAAATTTACTTAAAAAAAATTATAGTTATTTTCAGGTCACTGTGATATTACTAGATGGGACCCCCTCACCGGGCCAATTAATAATGCCTGCTCTAACTCTGGCCATAAATTTGAGCTTTTTCTAATACTCAAGCTCAATCAGAGCAGCAAGAAAAGTTTCAGCAAAGGAGGAAAAAATCTCCCACAATTATGGGATGGATTTATATAGATAATACCAGGCTATGGTAATTTAGGTTTAAAGGCTCCTCTGTGTTGGAAACAATTAAATCATACTAAGGATAATCAGTCTAGTAACACTAGAAAACTGGGCTGTGTGCCTTATAGACACTGGTACCAATATATAATTTCCCTGGAAGATAAAGATTCTACAGAGCAGACTAAGTCAGATGACCTGAGGTATACTGGGCTACATCTAATGGAAGCTCTTAAGTCTTACTTGTGACTACTAATACTGCTGGCTATGTTATTTGTATTTCACCTGTTTTACAAAATTGCTATTTCTTACACTGCCAAATGCGGTGTCTGAGGCCTCTAATAGAGATTGATGATGGTAACAGTGTAACTCTAGATATGGGAAGAAGCAACAAGAGGGAATATTTTCCTGGACCAGGAGGCTAGTAAGGCAGGTGGTCCAGAGAATTTTGGATACTGTTTTATGGCCTAGTCCAGTAACAGCACATTGAGTGCCTGTCAACAAAATCTTTGCCAAACCTGAGAATGGACATTCTCAGCACCATGAGATAAAATGGTCATGAAATGCCCCCCTCAAAATCATGGTCAAGCTTATGAGCAAAAAGGGGCTCTGCCAACTGAAGATTGACACTTGCCATCTACATCTACAGAGATTAAATCATGGCCACTGCAACTGCTGACTTTCAATGGCACTGAAAGGAGTTCAGGGTGAAAATCAGGAATGAGGCACTCTGTGCTCTGGGAAAAACTGGCAGAACAGGCCTTCAGATAGTTATGTTGCAGGAAGGGGGACCCCTTCCAGGGCCCGAAACTGGGCTCTCGTCTAACACTCGGAAATGAATTGTCTGAGGAGACACATGTGCTGACAAAGCAAGAGATTTTATTGGGAAAGGGCACCCGGGTGGAGAGCAGGAGGGTAAGGGAACCCAGGAGAACTGCTCTGCCACGTGGCTTGCAGTCTCGGGTTTTATGGTGATGGGATTAGTTTCCGGGTGGTCTTTGGCCAATCATTCTAATTCAGAGTGTTTCCTGGTGGCGCACGCACCGCTCACCAAGATGGATGCTAGCGAGAGGGATTCTGGGAAGTGGACAGACACACGGGATCTCCTTTTGACCTTTCCGGAACTCATCTCTTTGGTGGTGGCTTATTAGTTCTGTGTTCATTATCAGGATCTCCTGTCATAAAACAACTCATGCAAATGGTTACTATGGTGCCTGGCCAGGGTGGGCGGTTTCAATCAGTGTGCTTCCCCTAACAGTTAGATCTTTTAAGGAGAAGATTTTATGAGTTCCAAATCTTGCATCTTCTCATGCCTAGAGAAAAACTGACGTCATTAATGGTGACATCTGCTTTGGCTATTAAAGAAAATTTTACAATTAAAAGTCAAAATAGAATAGCTATGGTTCAGACATCCTGGGAAATAACTCGGTGTTACTATGGGTGTAATTTCAGATTAGACGTTGTATTGCTAAACAGTTTTCTGAGTCATGTCAGGCTTAGATGCCACCATTCTCAAAACAATGTCTGCTGGAAGCTATTAACCACCACCTTACTTTTTATAAACCTAGGCAACTGGCTACCTGACTACAAGTTTCCCTGAAGTGCCGGGTCCAGACTGTGTTTCAGGCCTATTCTTCTTAAAAGAAATGAGATTTATTTTGTCTATTAAAATTCCAGTTATCCTTCCTCCAGCTACTAATTGGGTCTGTTACAACAAAATGGCAGACCAAGGGATTGAGATTTTAATCATACAAGTCTCAGATCTAGAACTTGGAACTCGGGAATACTTCCAATTCAGTGTCTATTCTCCAAGCTGAGACAGTCCTATGCCCCATTTTGACAGGAAGTTATCACAGTCATAGTTGCCCTGTTCCCTAAATTAAAACTGAGCAGGACTCTGTGAGGCTCTGGAGTACAGATCTGTTGTGTGTTCTCCATTTCTTATCTGTAGGATATAGGCTTCATTCAGCCTCCTTGACCTTTCCTGAGTTCCAAAGGGTAGATTCAAACAATTGCTAATCAGAGAAGGGAGGGGATACAGAAACAGAGGAGAAACAATCAAATGGTGGTACAGCCTTGAGACAGGGTCCTGGTTCCTACTCAGAGAAATATGCATAACAGTGTCTTTGAGTTCTTCTACAGAACTGGAGCCCTTACTGTGGTGGAGGATGGTAAGTTCAGACTAAACACAAGATTCCTGGAGCACAGCTCCGTTGCTTCACCACCAACCAATAAAAAAAAAAAAAAAGTCACAGATCCTGCAGCCCTCACCCCAAATGTTGCCTCCTGTTTCTGGGGACCAGTGATGACCATCCTGTTAAGTCTCCTGTTTGGCCCCTGTCTATTTCATCTCTGAGAGGAGCCAACCATTTCTAACTAAATTGCTGTTATTACAAAGGTGAAAGCTGGTTTCAGATGTGGAACACCCCAACTTAGATCAGGTAGAGAGAGACTTCTGCTCTGCTAGGCAGGCCTACGCCCATGCACAGCAGGAAGAAGTTACAGAAGAAAGATACCTCCACCCCAATTCCCAAGAAGTATCTTGAGTATGAAGTCTCTAGGGGGGGAGTTGTTAGGGGAGGCACACTGACTGAAACCGCCCACCCTGGCCAGGCACCATAGTAACCATTTGCATGAGTTGTTTTATGACAGGAGATCCTGATAAGGAATACAGAACTAATAAGCCACCACCAAAGGGAGGAGTTCGGGAAGGGTCCAAAGGAGATACTGTGTGTCTGTCCACTTCCCAGAATCCCTCTCGCTAGCATCCATCTTGGCTGAGCAATGCGTGCACCACCAGGAAAGACTCTGAATTAGAATGATTGGCCAAAGACCACCCGGAAACTAATCCCATCACCATAAACCCGAGACTGGGGCAGAGCAGTTCTCCTGGGTTCCCTTACCCTCCTGCTCTCCACCCGGGTGCCCTTTCCCAATAAAATCTCTTGCTTTGTCAGCACATGTGTCTCCTCAGACAATTCATTTCCGAGTGTTAGACAAGAGCCCAGTTTCGAGCCCTGGAATGGGCCCCCCTTCCTGCAACAAGATCACTGGGCTTCATTTTACTTTGGCTTTTCAATCTCTTTGTGGGACTGTGAGTGTCAACTTCTGGTTGCTATTATTTAATTTATTTATTTTTTGATTGAGCCATGTGGCATGTGGGATCTTAGTTCCCAGACCAGGGATTGAACCTGGGCCCCCTGCGTTGGAAGCATAGAGTCTTAAACACTGGACTTCCAGGGAAGCTCCTGTAGGTGCTTTTTAAGTTGCTGAACTTTCCCTGTGGTGGGTGTTCATGACTCATTGTATAAGCCTTTCAGGTTATATAGCATATGACCCCAGGTTGGGTAGCACAGTTGGGCATAAATTAAGGTGAGATGCAGAATAAAGGGTTAGTCCTCTGAGAGTCCAGCTCTGAAGCATCTTAATATCAAGTCTGACCAGCTTCATACCTTGGGAGCAGCTTCTGTCTTGTCCCACTAGCCCCAGGTCAGTACTTAAGAATAGTCATTTAAAAAATCTAAATGGCCACATGGGTGTGGCTGGCACATTTCTGATACTTTGAGCTCCTTCTCTGAAGGGATCATCATATATTTAGTGTTGGCTGTTAACTCAAATGGCTTAATAAAACTAAATGTAAAGAATTTTAGGGTGTGAAGAAAGATCTTAAATTGTCTACTCTGCTCCTAGTTTCCCCCAAGGGTACATTTTATTCATGTTATTGGGTGAGAGTTTGGGGCAGTGACACTGAGCCATGGAATCAGCGAAAGTTTGGTTAGACTCTGAGTCCCCAGATTTCTAGCCACCTTCCTCCCTGGTGACTCAGACAGTAAAAAATCTGCTTGCAATGCAGGAGACCTGGGTTTGGATTGAGAAGATCCCCTGGAGAAGGGAATGGCTACCCACTCCAGTATTCTTGCCTGGAGAATTCCATGGACAGAAGAGCCTGACGGGCTTCAGTCTATGGGGTCACAAAGAGTCGTATACGACTGAGTAATTATCATTTTTACTTTCCTCTTCTGAGGAACCCTGTCTTCAAATTCCATTCCCTCATCTAAAATATTTGGCTTCAGATCCTTGGTTTCCTTGATCCTAAAGAAAATACTTTAACATTAGCTCATCTCCAGAGTTGATTTACCAGATGGCAATTGTAATAGCTTAAAAGGGAAAAGGAATGGTTTTATTTGCAAAGCAATTAAAAACCAAGTGCTCTTTAATGTTAATTACTCTCCGTGTGTTAGGAAAACAAGTGCCTTAAATTGCCATTAAGATCCTCAGTTGTTAAACAAGTTTTATTACCATTTAGCTGAAGTGCATATTATTCATGTTATTGGCTTTTTAAAACTGCATTCAGCATCTCTCTCCAAAGGTTAGGTGTGAAATGCCCTTCAAATCTGAGCCCCAGGTTTGAAGTGAATATCTGTGAACCCATATCCTAAGTTGTATTTTTGTTTGTTTTTGTGTGATAAATGGAATTATCTATAAGCTTGGATCAGCCTATTTATGTCTCTGATGGAAAGTTCAGTTGGTATTTAAAAAGGGTGATGGTGCTCATCTGATCTCTCTGATCAGCTGGTGTGAGGTGTGGCTCTTCTCTCCTTTTTTCTTTGCATCAAAACATATGCTTTGTGGGAATTCCCTAGCAGTCCAGTGATTAGGACTCCACACTTTCACCACAGAGGGTGTGGGTTCAATCTCTGGTTGGGGAACTAAGGTACCACAATCAGCATGGCATGGCCAAATTAAAAAGAGTCGCTCAGTCATGTCCGACTTTTTGTGACCCCATGGACTATATACAGTTCATGGAATTCTCTAGGCTAGACTACTGGAACGGGTAGCCATTCCCTTCTCCAGGGGATCTTCCCAACCCAGGGATCGAACCCAGGTCTCCCGCATTGCAGGCCGATTCTTTACCAGCTGAACCACAAGGGAAGCCCACTGTTGTAGCTACCCATGTATATTTTGAAAGCAAAGGTGAGAGACTGGGGCCTTCAGATCTGAGTGCCTTATTAGATATTGGCTCTGATATTTAGATCTTTGGACAGTTTGCATAACCAGCCAGAGTCCATTTTCTCATTGTCATAGAGCTGTGTGGAATAAATATCTTACTATAGATAAAGTTCTTAGGTCAGTAACTTAGAGATGGCTAGATGGCTGGATGGCATCACCAACTCGATGGACATAAGTTTGAGTAAACTCTGGGATTTGGTGATGAACAGGGAGGCCTGGCGTGCTGCGATTCATGGGATTGCAAAGAGTTGGACACGACTGAGCAACTGAACTGAACTGAACTGAAACCCTCAGTATATGAGAACAGCTATTAAACATTTCTGCATTCCATGACTTTACCACCCTAGGATTGTCGATCATATTAAGTTCTAATGATAGACATCAACTTAACTTCTCATGAAAAAGTAAAAGTGAAGTCGCTCAGTCCTGTCCCACTCTGCGACCCCATGTACTGTAGCCTACTAGGCTCTTCCATCCATGGGATTTTCCAGGCAATAGTACTGCAGTGGGTTGCCATTTCCTTCTCCAGGGGATCTTTCCAACCCAGGAATCAAACCCAGGTCTCCTGCATTGTAGACAGATGCTTTACCATCTGAGCCACCAGGGAAGTCCTTAACTTCTCATAGCTCCAAGTTTTTCTTTTTTAATGTTTACTTTCTGAAAATGCAATTTAAAGCACTCTACAATCAGCAAAAATCAAGACCAGGAGCTGACTGTGACTCAGATCATGAACTCCTGATTGCCAAATTCAGATTTAAATAGAAGAAAATAGGGAAAACCATTAGACCATTTAGATAGGACCTAAATCAAATCCCTTACGATTATACAGTGGAAGTGACAAATAGGTTCAAAGGATTAGATCTAACAGAGTGCCTGAAGAACTATGGATGGAAATTCATGACATTGTACAGGAGGCAATAATCAAGACCATCCCCAAGAAATAGCAATGCAAAAAAGCAAAATGGTTGTCTGAGGACGCCTTACAAATAGCTGAGAAAAGAAGAGATGCTAAAGGCAAAGGAGAAAAGGAAAGATATACCCATCAGAATGCAGAGTTCCAAAGAATAGCAAAGAAAGATAAGAAAGCCTTCCTCGGTGATCAATGCAAAGAAATAGAGGAAAGCAATAGAATGGGAAAAACTAGAGATCTCTTCAAGAAAATTAGAGATGCCAGGGAACATTTCATGCAAAGATGGGCACAATAAAAGACAGAAATGGTATGGACCTTACAGAAGCAGAAGATATTAAGAAGAGGTGGCAAGAACACACAGAAGAACTGTACAAATAAGATCTTCATGACCCAGATAACCACGATGGTATGATCACCCACCTAGAGCCAGACATCCTGGAATGTGAAGTCAGTGGGCCTTAGGAAGCATCACTATGAACAAAGCTAGTGGAGGTGATGGAATTCCACCTGAGCTATTTCAGGTCCTAAATGATGATGCTGTTAAAGTGCTGCACTCAGTATGCCAGAAATTTAGAAAACTCAGCAGCAGCCACAGTACTGGAAAAGGTCAATTTTCATTCCCAGTCCCAAAGACAGGCAATGGCAAAGAATGTTCAAACCGCACAATTGGACTCATCGCACACGCTAGCAAAGTAGTGCTCAAAATTCTCCAAGTGAGGCTTCAACAGTACACGAACTGAGAACTTCCAGATGTTCAAGCTGGTTTTAGAAAAGGCAAAGTAACAAAAGATCAAATTGCCAACATCCGCGAGATCATCAAGAAAGCAAGAGAGTTCCAGAAAAACATTTACTACTGCTTTATTGACCATGCTTATTTAGCTTCTATGCAGAGTACATCATGAGAAACGCTGGGCTGGAAGAAGCACAAGCTGGAATCAAGATTGCCGGGAGAAACATCAATAACCTCAGATATGCAGGTGACACCACCCTTATGGCAGAAAGCGAAGTGGAACTAAAAAGCCTCTTGATGAAAGTGAAAGAGGAGAGTGAAAAAGTTGGCTTAAAGCTTAACATTCAGAAAACTAAGAGCATGGCATCTGCTCCCATCACCTCATGGGAAATAGATGGGGAGACAGTGGAAACAGTGTCAGACTTTATTTTGGGGGGCTCCAAAATCACTGCAGATGGTGACTACAGCCATGAAATCAAAAGATGCTTGCTCCTTGGAAGGAAAGTTCTGACCAACCTAGATAGCATATTAAAAAGCAGAGACATTACTTTGCCAACAAAGGTCCATCTGGTCAAGGCTATGGTTTTTCCAGTGGTCATGTATGGATGTGAGAGTTGGACTGTGAAGAAAGCTGAGCACTGAAAAATTGATGCTTTTGAACTATGGTGTTGGAGAATCTTGAGATTCCCTTGGACTGCAAGGAGATCCAACTAGTCCATCCTAAAGGAGATCAGTCCTGGGTGTTCATTGGAAGGACTGATGCTGAAGCTGAAACTCCAGTACTTTGGCCACCTCATGCAAAGCATTGATTCACTGGAAAAGACCCTGATGCCGGGAGGGATTGGGGGCAGGAGGAGATGGGGACGACAGAGGATTAGATGGTTAGATGGCATCACCAACTTAATGGGCATGAGTTTGAGTAAACTCCGGGGGTTGGTGATGGACAGGGAGGCCTGGTGTGCTGCAATTCATGGGGTCGCAAAGAGTCGGACACAAATGAGCGACTGAACTGAACTATTGACTATGCCAAAGCCTTTGAGTGTGTGGATCACAACAAACTGTGGAAAATTTTCTAAGAGATGGGAATAGCAGACCACCTGACCTGCCTCCTGAGAAATCTGTATGCAGGTCAAGAAGCAACAGTTAGAACTGGACGTGGAACAGACTGGTTCCAAATTGGGAAAGGAGTATGTCAAGGCTGTATATTGTCACCCTGCTTATTTAACTTATGTGCAAAGTACATCATGAGAAATGCTGGGCTGGATGAAGCACAAGCTGGAATCAAGACTGCTGGGAGAAATATTAGTAACCTCAGATATGCAGATGACACTACCCTTATGGCAGAAAGTGAAGAAGTACTGAAGAGCCTCTTCATGAAAGTGAAAGAGGAGAGTGAAAAAGTTGGCTTAAAACTCAACATTCAGAAAACTAAGATCATGGCATCTGGCCCCATCACTTCAGGGCAAATAGATGGGGAAACAGTGACAGACTTTATTTTGGGGGGCTCCAAAATCACTGCAGATGGTGACTGCAGCCATGAAATTAAAAGACACTTGCTCCTTGAAAGAAAAGTTATGACCAACCTAGACAGCATATTAAAAAGCAGAGATACTACTTTGCCAACAAAGGTCCATCTAGTCAAAGCTATAGTTTTCCAATAGTCATGTATGGATATGAGAGTTGGAGTATAATAAAGCTGAGCTCCAAAGAACTGATGCTTTTGAACTGTAGTGTTGGAGAAGATTCTTGAGAGTCCCTTGGACTGCAAGGGGATCAAACCATTCAATCCTAAAGGAAATCAGTCTTGAATATTTGTTGGAAGGACTGATATGAAGCTGAAATTCCAATACTTTGGCCACCTGATGCATAGAACTGAACCAGAAATAAGAAATGGGTTTTAGAGGTATTTAAGTTTATATAACATGGGTTACACTAAAATAAATAAAATAAAGGAATTTGCGAAGGGAAGGTGGCTTGAGGTACACTTCTATTATATATTTATTTTGGTGTGGAAAGCCCTGACAATTCAAAAATACCCCCTCTCATCTCCCCCAGTGTTGAATTTTCCTTGTTGGTTCCTAAGGGCTAAGAGCTGTGATATGTGAGGCAGAAATCTTATCCCTGAGAAGGACCCAGTCCTCTAACTGGAGTGCGGTGTGTTGGAAAGAGCATAAATTGGGTTTCAGGAGAGAGTTTCAGGTCTTCTTTGGCCACTTGCTAGCTCTGGCCCTGGATCAGTTCCTCAGCATCTCTTGGCATCAAGCATCTAGCTATGTGCCTAGCACATAGGAAGCATTTACAAACTCCTTATCTTTCTGTATCTTACCCACTCAAATTCCCTAAACCACACATCTGATGCTTCCTGTGCTTCTTGTAGTCTTTCCCACCCACTTCCAGCCAGGCAGTAAGTCTCACCAGTTTTACCTGCTAAATGCTGCTGAATCGTGCTCATCCTCCCCACTCCTGCCCCAGGTCAGTTCAGCCCTTATTGTTCGCTGGACTCTTATAGGAAATCGTTTCTCTGTGCTGGCTGCAGGTCCTGCTCTGATAACCATCTCTCACTCCTGCTAAGAAAAGGAGAATTAGCCAGATCTTACCTATAAAATAATAAAAATAGCAAGCAATCTTATCATTCTTACTCTGTGCTCTTCTATAGATAAAGGTTTCGTGCATGTTAACTCACTTAATCCTTGCGACATCTTTATGTGAGTCTGACTGTTCTGATTTTTAGTTGACAGATGAAGAAATTCAGGTGTAGAGAGGTTGAATAACTTGGGTGGAGTTAAACTGCTAGTAAGTGAGGAAGCAGAATATTAAAATTTTGTATGTCTCTTCTCAGTCAGTCTTGTCTCTGGCCACTTCTGCCTTGTTCTTTTTTTTTTTTTTTTAATACATTTTTTGCCATGCTGCGTCTGTGCACAGGTTTTTTCTAGTTGTGGCAAGCAAGGGCTACTCTTTGTTAGGGTGCATGGGTTTCTCAATGCAATAGCTTCTCTTGTTACGGAGCACAGGCTCTAAGGCACGTGGGCTTCAGCAGTTGCAGCACGTGGGCTCATCAGTCGATGTACATGGGCATAGTTGCTCCAAAGCATGTGGTATCTTCCCGGACCAGGGATTGAACCTGTGTCCCCTGCATTGGCAGGCAGATTCTTAACCACTGGACCACCAGGGAAGTCCCTGCCTTGTTCTTTAGCCTTCAGGTGTGCAAGCCCCATGCTGTTCTCATCCCACCCATATCCATTCTCCTCCTCCCATATTTTTGCTTCTGTTAATAGCTCTGCTTGGAATGCTTTTCCTGTTGACTCCTTGGCAAGTTCCTACTTATCCTTTTGGTACTGAGCAGGGTCCCGTAGGGTTCCTGGGCACAGAGTCTCTCAAAGTTTCTTTGATTATAGGAAACAGCCTTCATTCAGCTTCCATGACCTTTCCTGAGTTCCAATGGGCAGATTCAAGCAGTTGTTAATTAGGGAAGGGATAGGCGGCGAGACCAGAGAGAAACAAACAGCCAAGAGCAGCCTTGGAGCAGGGTCCTGTTTCCCCATCAAGTGATACACACAATATCTTTGAGCTATTTTGCAGATATTGAAACTCTTCCAGGTGGGAGAAGTTAACAATTTACAATGGTATGCTGCCCACAAGGATGTAGACCCCAGACCAGTTGGACCTGAAGGTTGGTGATGCAGACTGCTTACCTCCCCACCACCCCATCAGAAGAATATCCTTGAGAGTCAATCACTCCCTCTTTGAACATTTACTATGAAACTTCTCACAGTCTTTCCCAAGTGGGGACATATGCTTTTGAGGGCCTGAGCCTGCTGAGTCCCCCTTTGCCTGGCAAAGCAATAAAGCTATCCTTTTCTACTTCGCCCCCAACCACTCTGTCTCCGAGATTTTATTCGGCATCAGTATGCAGAGAAGCTGAGCTTTTGGCATCACTTTCAGACTTGACCCTGGCATCACCTCCTCCATCATACAGTCTTCCCATCTGGGTTGCCCTTGTGCTCCATGCACACCTTCAAATATCTGAGGGCCTGCCTTGTATTAGGAATGAGACAGATGATGGAAACCCAGATTGAGAGGTGGTCTTCAGGATTTCAGAATCGTTTAGGGAAAAGAGGCAAAAACCCTGGAGCAGAATAGCATAAGCAATCCTGGGAAGGTGAGCGCAGGTCACTCAGAGGGCTCTAGCCTGGAGCTTGGAGAAACTAGAAAGAAATTCACAGTGAGGAACTAGGGCGAGGAAAGGCCATCTAGACAGAAGGAATGGCCATTTGCAAGCTCAGAGCCAAGACAGCTCATGGTAGGCCTGGAGAAATAATTGAATGCATTCATCTATTTGCTTGTTTCTCCCAGTTGACTGAGCTCCTTGAGGATATCAAGTCCCTTCTGTATGACTCACAGAGATCTCAGTGGACCTGCCCCTTGCTGCAAACTTATATATAACCTGACTCCTCTCCCTACCTCCTTGGAACAATTCTCTCAGAGTCCTTTGCGATACTGTGTCCTGGGCTTGAAGTCCTAAAAATTCCCACCAAATAAAATATAACTCTCAACTTCTAGGTTGTAACTACTTTTTTAAAATTGATTTATTTATTTTAATCGGAGGCTAATAACTTTACAATTTTGTGGTGATTTTTGCCATACATTGACATGAATCAGCCACGGGTGTACATGTGTCCCCCACCCTGAACCCCCCTCCCACCTCCCTCCCCATCCCATCCCTCTGGGTCATCCCAGTGCACCAGCCTTGAGCACCCTGTCTCATGCATCAAACTTGGACTGGCGATCTGTTTCACATATGGTAATATACATGTTTCCATGCTATTCTCTCAAATCATCTCACCCTCACCTTCTCCCACAGAGTCCAAAAGTCTGTTCTTTATATCTGTGTCTCTTTTGCTGTCTTGCATATAGGGTCATCTTTACCATCTTTCTAAATTCCATATATATGAGTTAATATACTGTATTGGTGTTTTTCTGACTTACTTCACTCTGTATAATAGGCTCCAGTTTCATCCACCTCACTAGAACTGATTCAAATGCATTCTTTTCAATAGCTGAGTAATATTCCATTGGGTATATGTACCACAACTTCCTTATCCATTCATCTGCCGATGGACATCTAGGTTGCTACCATGTCCTAGCTATTGTAAACAGTGCTGTGATGAACACTGGGGTACACGTGTCTCTTTCAATTCTGGTTTCCTCGGTGTGTACGCCCAGCAGTAGGACTGCTGGGTTGCAAGTGACCACCTTCGCTCCCTTCTGTCAGGTAGGAAATTGTAACTACTTTTCAAGTCGACAATACTTCCCCTCCTCCAGACTGGAAGTGGAATACCTCTTGCCAATATCCCTGGCCTGTGTATAGACTCCTCTGCAGGACTAGTCAGATATCTGAAAGCCTCTTCTAAATGCATGGTCCCTGTAGAGCCCTGAGAGACTGAACATACATTGGCCAGACTACAAATAAAAATAGAACCCTGGCCCACAGCTTGCTGCAGTCTGCCCAGGAAGCCATCCTCCTAACAACAGTAGCTAGTCCAGGAAGCCAAATCTTAATCCCTGTGGCAGTTGATCCCAAACAGCCAGGACTTGATTAACAACTGACAGCCTCCCTAATTTTTGTACCTACTTCTGCTATAGGACAGACAGGAGAAAGCCATTATGCACCCCCAGCCAATTACACAGGAAAGCTCCATGTCTCACTGGCCTGTCTACTGCTTCTCCATGCTAACAGCCTCCAATCAGGGCTTCCTACCCTTTTATCCACCAGAAAACTGTCACACTCTCACCCTGCTTTTTTTTTTTTTAAATAATTTTTATTTACTTATTTGTGACTATGTTGCTGCACAGGATTTTCTCCAATTTTGGTGAGCGGGGGCTATTCCTTGTTGAGGTGTGTGGGCTTCTCATTGTGGTGGCTTCTCTTGTTGCAGAGCATGGGCTCTAGGCACATAGCCTTCAGTAGTTGCAGCACATGCGTTCAGCAGTTTCAGTTCCCGGGCTCTAGAGCACAGGCTCAGTAGTTTTGGCGCACAGGCTCAATTGCTCCATGGCAGGTGGGATCTTCCCGGACCAGGGATTGCACTCATGTCTCCTGCATTAGCAGGCAGATTCTTTGCCACTGAGTCACCAGGGAAGACCTTCTGCCTGCTTTTGAGTTTCTGTCACATGCACGTTGATGGTGGTCAACTCCCTTGCTAGAGCAAGCTCTAAATCAATAGCCTTTTCTTGTTCTCATTTGGGTTGCCTTCATTCACTTCCACAGATCAGAAGTTTCCTGAAGCTCAGGGTATTCCATTTATTTTTTTCACTCTTGAATCCAATTTCCCTTTCTTTAAACACTGGAGATTGTTTTTAACCAACGCTTTTCAATAATTTCCCCAAACCTACTCTAAACATTGACCAGAACTGAGCATGTTTGTGCTGCATGGTGCTAGTGGTAAAGAACCCACCTGCCAGTGTAGGAGACATAGGAGACGTGGGTTCGATCCCTGGGTTGGGAAGATCCCCTGGAGGAGAACATGGCAACCCTCTCCAGTATACTCTAACCTGGAGAATCTCATGGACAGAGGAGCCTGGCGGGCTACTGTCCATAGGGTCACAAAGAGTCCAACAGGACTGAAGCGACTTAGCATGCATGCACTTGCTGGAAAGAGCACTGTTTTCTAGGAAATAAGAAATAACACCTGGATTCCCAAAATCTGCACTTGGTGCTGTGAGTCAGCAAGTCTCTTAGACTTCTGCTACCTCCATCTCCTTACCTGTAAAATAGGACTAAGACATGATTGTCTGCTTAAGTATTTGGACCATACCCCATAGTCCTCGGGCCTTCCCTGATAGCTTAGTTGGTAAAGAATCTGCCTGCAATGCAGGAGACACTGGTTTTATTCCTGGGTTGGGAAGATCTGCTGGAGAAGGGATAGGCCACCCAATCCAGTATTCTTGGGCTTCCCTTGTGGCTCAGCTGGTAAAGAATCCGCCTGCAATGTGGGACACCTGGGTTCGATCCCTGAGTTGGGAAGATCCCCTAGAGAAGGGATAGGCTACCCACACCAGTATTCTGGCCTAGAGAATTCCATGGACTGTATAGTCCATGGAGTCACAAAGAGTTGGACACAACTGAGCAACTTTCACTTTCACTTTCCATAGTCCTCAATGTTTATAACACTGGGTTCACCTCTCAGCACTTTCTTACAGTAAAATAAAATAAAAAAAATTCTAGAGGAAGATATGGTGATATTTTATTTGAAAAGACTATGGCAATGGGGGGAGGGGCACTGTTGTAATAGGGTGCTTGGAGCTGGAGATTTGCAGGGGTCTCCAACAGGTTTGGTCAGGAAGGGCTGTGCAGTATTCTGATGCTGGCTCAGGCTGAAAGTGGGTCAGAGTACAGGCTCCATAAGGGAAAGGAAGAAGCCAGAGTAAAGTTAGGTCAAGTCACGTCAGCAGGTGTTTTGTCCATAAAGGTCAATAGTGTTAGTTGCTCGGTTGTGTCAGATTCTTTATGACCCTGTGGACTGTAGCCTGCCAGGTTTCTCTGTCCATGGAATTCTCCAGGCAAAAATACTGGAGTGGATAGCCATTCTCTTCTCCAGGGGATCTTCCTGACCCAGGGATTGGGGTCTCCTGCATTGCAGGCAGATTCTTTACTATTTGAGCTACCAGGGATGCCTGATAGTCAGTGGGCTCAAACAACTTAGCTAATCATTGATAGACAAATAAGGGGAACTGGGGTTTGTGGCTGGCTTCATCCTAGGTAAATGAGGGAGTATCTATAAATCTTATCTAAGTTACATGAAGGGTGTTTTTTTTCTTCCCATTTTATTGAGATATAATTGACATACAGCACTATATTAAGTTTAAAGTGTACAGCATAATGATTTGACTTACATATATCATGAGATGGTTGCCACAATGAGTTTAGTGACCATCCATCATCATATATGTGTCATATCATATATAATACCATATATTTATATATATAATACCATATATTTATATATATATAAAGCAATAGAAAAAACAAGTATGTTTTTGTGATGAGTACTCTTAGGATTTACTTTCTTAACAGCTTTTATACCTAACTTACAGCAACATTTTGTCTGTTGTTTGTTTTGGGGCTGAGATACACAGCTAGGAAGAAACTGTAAAAAAAAAAGAATATAAATCATCTATACATCAATTTTTTAAAGTTTATTACAAAAACAATGCAATTGATGAGGAAATGTGGTTATTTCTGGCCATGTAAAATAAAATAAAATCAATTTGAAATCAAAGTGACAAATATTTTTTAAAGTAGAAGATGACATGATTGTAAAGAATTTTAGCTCTTCCCAAAGTGAGAAAACTTTGTTCCTTTAAGTCATCAAGGACATGGTAAAGTCAGTGTAAGGCACAGGAAAGTATTCCTGTAAGACACAGAATCTTTTGCCTTTTAGGCAGACTGAGAACCCTTTTCTAATCTCTTAAGAAGCAGATCAGTAATCCAAGAAAATTTTGTCATTTGGCAACGAGAAAATAAAATTTCAGTTTTGCCCTAGTATAATATTTGATACTAGTGATCTTTTAAAGACAATCTTATAATAAGCCCATTAACCCTTAACAAAGGAGGCTTCCCTCATAACTCAGTTGATAAAGAATCTGCCTGCAGTGCAGAAGACCTGGGTTGGGAAGAGTCAGACACGACTTAGTGACTAAACCACCACCAACCCTTAACAAATGTTGGCCATGACAAATATAGTTCCCTTTCTGTGAACCTTCTACAACTTTCTATATCCATGCAGATTTTGTCCTCTGCATTCCTGTTCCTCACTCTCAAACAACTAATCATCTTACTTTAGGACAAAGCTACTCTTCTTTCCCTTAACAAAAGCACATCCTGAATACCTTGCATACAAATTTATTTTCCTTTGCAATTATTTCTCCCAGAGACTCATTCACATATAACGATCATAACTTTTAACCCCAGCAACTTCTGTTCCACAGAAATAACTGGAAAGTGGATAATTGTGAACTGTCACACACTATTTTATAGCAAAGCTTATGAACATACATCTTACAACTTTTTATAGCCATATACATCTTTACAGTACAGCTTCATAATGTGGTAAAAGAAAATACATTCACTAACAGATCAAAATATATAAAGTCTTAAGATTATGCTTAGTTGTTAATATTTCAGTATTTTATCTTATTAGAAATGATGTAGGGTTTCCCTTGTGGCTCAGTGGTAAATAATCTGCCTGCCAATGCAGGAGACACGAGTTTGATTCCTGGTCTGGGGAGAACCCACATGCCACGAAGAGCTAGGTCTGTGTGCCACAACTATTGGGTCTGTGCTGTAAAGCCGGGGAGCCTCAACTGCTGAGCCCACGTGTTGCAACTACTGAAGCCCGTGTGCCCTAGAACCTGTGTTGTGCAACAGGAGAAGCCACCACAGTGAGAAGTCCCTGCAGCGCAACTAGAGAAAAGCCCGCATAGCAACGAAGACCCAGCACAGCCAAAACTAAATAAATAAAATTATTTTTTAAAAATAAATTATTTGAGGTAGTTTACAGGGAAATTAAAAAAAAAAAGAAATTATATATGTAGATCATCTAGCATAAACCAGGACATGCCAAGGACTGCAGGCAGTCACCAAGCTCCAGGACCAGACAAGAAAAAATTATCCCTTAGAACCTGCAGAAGGAAGATGGCCCTGCTGACACCTCGATTTCAGATTCTAGCCTCCAGAACTCTGAGACAACGAATTTCTGTTGTTCAAAGCCACCCAGTTTATGGCATTTTGTTAGGACAGCCCTAGGAAACTCATCCAGTTAGTAACCCATGGGATTAGATAATCACATCATACATAAAGACCTTCAAGAAGACAGGAAAGATCATCCCCCTCATGTTACTGCTCTAATGCTTCTTACACTGCCCCAATGCAAAAAATCCTCCTTCATTCAATCCTCAGTTGAGGAGCTGAAGGAACTTCCTGGAAAAATCTCACAAGAAGAACCAAAGAGAAATAGGAGGGGCCTCGCAGAAGAGCCAGAGGAAAGTCACCTTGCCTGGAAGAATCACTGTAACTCAGGATGTCATGTGAGACGCCACCCAAAGCCCTGAATGAAGATCCCAGATCTCCAGGACACAGAGGGTCAGAGAAGCCAATGTGAAAACCTAGGTGAAGACGGCATGGTCCACGGGAGGGCTGGCATTCAATCTGAGACATGGCACCAGAAAACTGTCCAAGACAAATCCAGATTTAGGTAAGGGGGAGTATTTGAAAGGACTATTGTAAGTGGTTGCCAGAGGTTGGAGGAACGGCAGGCAGTGGACAGTGGCTTTCTAATGGGGATGAGAGTTTTGCAAGATTAAAAGGTTCTGAAAATCTGTAGCAGAATAAAGTGAGCGTACTTAACATGACCAAACCACACACTTAAAAATGTTTAGGGTGCTAATGTTTACGATATGTGCCTTTTACCACAACTTAAAAAAATACTCAAAAAGAGAAAAGACTTATAATATGGGGAAGGGGCCCACTGCAAAATAACACATTGACCACAAGATCACAAGCATCTCAAAGGTCAGGTGGAAAATGACTTTTAAAAAAAATTTTTGTTGTTTGTTTTTCAGTCAGTAAGTCATGTCCAACTCTGCGACTCCATGGACTGCACCACATCAGGCTTCTCTGTCCTTCACTATCTCCCAGAGTTTGCTCAAATTCATGTCCATGATATCTAACTCTCTCATCCTCTACTGCCCCCTTCTCCTCCTGCCCTCAGTCTTTCCCAGCATCAGAGTCTTTTCCAATGAGTCTGCTCTTCTCCTCGGTGGCCAAAGTATTGGAGCTTCAACTTCAGCATCGTCAGTCCTTCCAATGAATATTCAGGGTTGATTTCCTTTAAGATTAACTGGTTTGATCACCTTGCTGTCCAAGGAACTCTCAAGAGTCTTCTCCAGCACAATTCAAAACATCAATTCTTCAATGCTCAGCCTTCTTTGTAGTTCAACTCTCACATCTGTACATGACTACTGGAAAAACCATAGCTCTGACTATACAGACCTTTGTCAGCAACGTGATGTCTCTGCTTTTTAATCTACTGTCTAGGTTTATCATAGCTTTTCTTCCAAGGAGCAAGTGTTCTTTAATTTCATGGCTGCAGTCACCATTCATAGTGATTTTGGAGCCCAAGAAAATAAAGTCTGTCACTGCTTCCACTTTTTCCCCAAAGGGGAGAAACAAGACTGGAAGGAGTTGGATGTTGCCTATGGGGTGAATGAATTGATGGCTAGACCATTGATCAGGGAAGGTCCATGTTTATGGTCAGCTTTTGGGCTGGAGGGGGATGATTAAGGAAGGGTTGTTCTGAATTGTGCTGATTCAGGTTGAAGGTGGGTCAAATGTCAGGGGCGTGGCTGGAGAAGAGAAGCCCCAGTTGAGTTTGAAAAGAATAGTTACCAGGCCTGAGCCAGGGTGGCAGCTGAATCCTTACTAATTGGACAATTTGATGAGCATTTGTTCCCTTCAATTCTGTATCTTTATATAATCTAATAACTTTTTTGTGATCCTCAGTTTTTCTTTTAACACTTTAGACGCAGAGCCAGTGTTTAATGTAAGTTTGATCATGTAAGTTAGAAGACAGGTAGTTCTTGGTCTGAACAATTTGGTGTCAGTGGTTAGGGGAAGGGAGACATAGACTTAGATTTTTTGGAAATAGTTGATAGTTTTTCAAAAGGGAAGACCTGCTGTAAACCAGTAGCCAGGTCATGACTATTTCCATTCTTTGAACTTGAATGCTACAGGTTTCCCTTTATTATGATGCTGTCACAATGCACCCATCCCCCCCAACACACACATACATGCACTTTGCCAGGAAAGGTTTTGGGATCATTAGAGGGAGAGAGACTGATATGCTCACAAGAAAACAAACCTTAACAAATTGATAATGTGCATTTGAAAATCCATTTGTTTATGTATTTGAAAAACAGGAAATTCAACATTAACAAAACAAAAATGTGTAGTTTGAGAAGATATTCAAATATTAATATCCATGGAAAAGAATTGCTCAGAAGAACAAAGGAAAGCTTGACATTACTTGAGTCATGGTGTTTTCCAAGAGAGTAAGATAGTAGAGAGTGTTTGGTTAGTTGATGTTGAAATTTTAGCACCTTTAACACGACTACTGATTGTGGAGGGGCCCACTCCCTACTCATGGTTATTTGCACTTCTCTGTGGGCCTAGGAGAAGGCAATGGCACCCCACTCCAGTACTCTTGCCTGGAAAATCCCATGGACGGAGAAGCCTGGTAGGCTGCAGTCCATGGGGTCATGAAGAGTCGGACATGGCTGAGCGACTTCACTTTCACTTTTCACTTTTATGCATTGGAGAAGGAAATGGCAACCCACTCCAGTGTTCTTGCCTGGAGAATCCCAGGGATGGGGTCGCACAGAGTCGGACACAACTGAAGTGACTTAGCAGTAGCAGTGGGCCTAAGGGTATTTTTGTCATCATTTTTCCCACCTGTGTCTGTCAGTTCCTCCCCACTCGCCTCCTCCCGTGACAGCCTGGCTCATGTTTCTCAGGAAAGCGCTAAGCCAGTTATTAATAACAGCCCAGCAAGTCTCCTGAGCCACCTAGGAGCAGATGGTGTTTTTCACAAAAGAGAGAGATCATCTCCTTGACTTTGGACTTCGCTTATTGAACCCCTGAACAGTAAGTTTTGTGGGGGTTTTTTTTGGCCTTTTAAAATGTTGACAAGAGGGAAGTTTAGCAGAAGTCTTGCTTGCTTCTGATAGGGGAATGCAGGAGGCTCAAAGACTCTGGAAGCCTGTTTTCTCTCCCTGTCTTTCAATGTCTCTCCAGTTTTTATAAGGCTGGTTATATGATCTAATATGAATTAGAATTCTATCCCCTCCATTTCCTTCTGGCTTAATAAAGGCAAAAGGAGAAGCAAGGGATTAATATGATCTCAAAGCTTTACCCAGCCTTGTGGTCATGCCAGATATTAATATTTATTATTAATTATTATATAATAATAATAATTATTATTAACATTATTTCTGTCTTTCTGTGTTCCCTCCCCAAAGAGAGGATTTCAGTGATTTCAATGAGAAATTTACATATGGAAGGTGTCTGCAGGGGAGTATTGGACTGGACACTTGGGCCTTGTCTGTCATTTTTCCATGTTTGAGTTTTGCTGCAGACAGAGGGCATCTGTCATGTCGCTCGAATTTATTGCCTTCTTGAATGTTTAGCCAAAGGCTTTGTCCTTGCAGCTTTTTTTTTTTTTTTTCTTTTGAAATAATGGTTGTTTCTGAGAGTCCTGCAAAGTAGGTCACTGTGTTTTCTGTCTGGAAAAGGAGGACCCTGGAGCTGGGGCCCTGCCCAGCCCTCTCAGAAAAGATGAAAGCTGACACTCCAGTCCCTCCTCAGGATTACAGACTAAGAGAGTTTTCTGCTTTGGTTATGTATGTTCAGTCCTCTTAAACATGTGCATCAGCCTTCTAAATAAAAGAGGCATCACAGGGAACTGGAAGGAGGCAGATGCTGGCTTGGTCCTGAGGCCTGGCTCAACAAGCTGTGTGACCTTAAGCAAGTACTCACCCTCTCTGAGCCTCAGTTTCCTTGTTTATGAGATAAGAGTTATAACCTCTTTGATAAGGTGGTGGGTTTTACTCACAATGTTTCTAAGTGGCTGAGTATGGGAACATTATTGATGAAGTCCCTCATTTGAATTTTTTCTTGAATCTTCTTAACCTAGAACCTCCAATGTGATCTTTGATGGGAAAGTTTAAACTGTAGAGACAATAATTGGCTTTTAGTGCTTTTAATAACAGCATCCTTAGGATTGTGTCAGCCATGGGAATGCTGAGCATGGGGCCATTGGAGGATGCCAAATGGTAAGCAGTTCAGGACATTAGGCTATGGCTAAACTACAAGAGATGGTGAAGGATGAAGAAGCCTGGCATGCTGCAGTCCATGGGGTCGCAAAGAGTTGGCCATGACTTAGTGGCTAAACAACTACAACAAGATCAACGATGCTGGGGAAACTCAAAACAATTTCAAAGCACAAACTATTATTTTAATAAACTTTTCTGCTCTTCTATAATGAGCATTCTAAAATTTTTCTTTTGGTTCTGTGCTTCTGTGGTTCTGAAAGACTGGTTGCCCCCCTTCCTAGCTCCAATTCTGTTCTGGATGAGACAGAAAGGAGGGTTGTTTCAAAGAATACCTACTTCCCAAAGTTTTACCCTGTATGCTCAGGAGACAGGATGAAATTTTTGTTTTCCACTGCAAGCTTTCATTCTGCAAATGTTTATTTAATTCCCACTGTGTGAATACACAGTGCTAGATTAGCAAAGGGTCAGTAAACTCAGAATAAGGTAGGAGATAGAAGTCATTTCATGAGTAACTGATATAAGTCAGAATGGCCTTGATCCATGGTACATGAGAAGTACAAACAGTGGGCAGGCATTCCACAGGGCCATCATCCCCCAAACCTACTCACTGAGGATGGGTATTATCATCAGACCTCACCTTGGAGAGCTGTGTGTTCTTAGAAAACGACTCATTGCTTTTCAGTGTTCCTCCCTGGGTTTACCTTCTACGCAACAAGCTTGGGAGGCACAGAAAAACTCACCATAAAATTGAATCTCATCCTCCCCACCCCAGTTTTTTTTATTTTTTGAGTACCTGTTTTGTTCCAAAATGAAAGTGAAAGTTGCTCAGTCGTGTCCAACTCTTTGCAACTCCATGGTCCATGGAATTCTCTAGGCCAGAATACTGGTGTGGGTAGCCTTTTCCTTCTCCAGGGGATCTTCCCAACCCAGGGATCGAACCCAGGTCTTCCTCGTTGCAGGCAGATTCTTTACCAGCTGAGCCACAAGAGAAGCCCAAGAATAATGGAGTGGGTAGCCTATCCCTTCTCCAGCAGATCTTCCCAAACCAGGAATAAAACCAGTGTCTCCTGCATTGCAGGCGGATTCTTTACCAACTGAGCTATCAGGGAAGCCCCAGCCCTGTGCTAAATGCTAGAAATTTAATTTGGCCTTAGAAGAGGTTACAGTCTTTCACTGAACCTGAAATTCTGTTCTCCAACCTGGCCATCTGCCTTCTCAGCTTGACTTGACTCCAAATAACACTTAGCTGGTTTCAGAAATCAAATATTAGATTAAAAAGACAAAACTGCTAGCAATGAACTTAGGCAAACGAGTGTGTGTTGCAGGCCAAGAAAGTAGTTTAAAAGGTTTTCCTGAATGCTTTTAAGAAGTCAAACAGGTCCAGAGACCTCCCCTCTACTCGCCAAACCTGGGAGGACACTTGTTTCGATATGAGAGCTCTGCAGATAAAACCCCCAAACCCAACAAATAAGCACCTGGCCTCAGCTCCACTCCTGCTTCATCACACCAGGGAAGGTGTCATGTGGCGCCACCCTTCCTTCCTTCCACAAGGAAGCTTTGTAGGGCTGGTCCTCGCCACAACTCTGGACAGTTCGTCTGGGCTTGTGAGACTGCACTCCAGCTGTGATTCCTGGCAAGGGCTGGGGAACTTGGCAGGGAGAAGGTTGAAAACATTTTGATTGTTTTGGTTCCAGAATCTTTCTTAATGTTAAGTGCCTATAACTGAGTAATTTATGTCTTCTTAGGGGCAGTGCAATCTATTTGGTTTAGGGACAGGGTCTCGGAACGTTTCAGCCCTCGGGAGTCTCAGTAGTGGATGATTAAGAGATGTTTGTTCATAGGTAGAAAAACTATTCATTTTAGGGCAAGAATATTTACTCAAGATGTGTGAGGCAAGGGACTTCTCTGTTGCTCCAGGGGCTAAGACTCCTCACTTCCAACGCAGGGAATACAGGGTCCTTCCCTGGTCAGGGAACTGATATCCCACATGCTGTGTGTGCCTGTGAGCTCACTCAGTCATGTCTGACTCTTTGCAACCTATTGGACTGTAGCCCACCAGGCTCCTCTGTCCATGGGATTTCCCAGGCAAGAATGCTGGAGTGGGTTGCCATTTCCTCCTCCAGGGGATCTTCTTGACCCAGGGATTGAATCTGAGTCTCCTGCAACACCTGCATTGGGAGGCAGATTATTTACCACTGAGCTACCTGGGAAGCCCTGCCACATGCTATGCACATGGCCAAAACAATTAATTAATTAATTAATGTTTTTAAAAAATGTGAGGCATGTTCATATATGGCTTGGGAAGGCCCAGATTGGACAGATGTTGGCATGGAGGGAAAGCATGAGAACTACAGTTGAAGAGGATAAGAGCAGAGGGATTCCACAGAGGTCTGGGACCCTCTCTGTACTCCTGGGGGTCAGGTGGACCCTCACGGGGCTCTGCCAGGCCAGACAGTGCCCTCTGGCCCACATGTCTGCGTGTCTGTCTCAGCTTCCTGGGGCTTGCCATCTCTTAAGTCCATCTCAGTCCCTCACCTCCCTCCATCATTGTTGAACTGCAGGAAGTATCCACCTTTTTGACTCCCAAGCTTCATCATATCAACTGTTATTTTATCCATTGCCAGGCAACATTCTTCTGACCACTCCTGAGATGCTGCAGTGGCTAAGGCTTTGAAGCCAAACTCACTTCCATTCAAATCCCTGGTCATCCCCTGGAGTGTGATCTCAAATAGCTCCCTGAGGTCTCTGGTCATCAGTCTCTCCAACTAAGGAAATAGAAGCATTAGTGCTCACCTCATGTGGCTTTATGAGATTAAAATCAGAATATGTGCAGGCCCTTCTTAACTATAGTTATCAGTAAAATCCTTTCAATCCCATGCAAGACGGGTTATGTCTATCTCCAGATGAGATAGCAGGTGAGGGTAAATGTCTGGCTATCGTGCTAATACCAGTCAGAACCAGAATCTCAAACCAGTTCCATCCAGCTCCACAACCTTCCTGACCCCCATCTCTGTGACAGGGCACATGTTTCTGTCTCCAAGCAAAGTCCACTTTGTCAATTCTGGCAAGTCTTACCTCCCAAGTTTCCCAGTTCTCCTTGTGGCTTATTTTATCCTGGACATTGGCCTTCACTTGGCCTGAGTCAAAGCAGTTGGGAGGTGGTGAAGGTAGAATATCTTCAAATAGCCAAGTCTGGTGAAATGCAGAATCCAATTTATCATAAATGTATCAAAAACTTGCTGAGGCAATTAATATGGTAGCTCAGAAGGAAAGTAACTGTGTGACCTCAGACAAGTTACTGTACTTCTCTGGGCCTCGCTTGTCAAATGAGAAGCTGGAAGAAATCACAATTTCTTTGCCAGTGCTAACATTTCTGTCATAGTTGAGATTTTTTCACCACAGTTGTTTTTCTTAGCTAGAGAGAGAAAGGTCTCCTTGAAATCGTATTTTAATCAGGCAGGAAACAAGGTTTAACAATCATGCTCATAATCACCTCAGTGTAAAACCTTATGCCATTTATTATTATTCTCATTCAAGCTTTCTCTGTAAAATGCTCATATCATTGATGAGTTAATTTCTCAGATATCTGTTAAATTCTCTTCCTCATGTAATTCCTCACATAATTAATTCAGAAAATGCACCTTGAACTCTATTTTGGAAACTTAGAGAATGCACAAAATCCTTTTAACTATTGAATATGCCCGATTTTTAGTTAACTTCTGAATGACTCAAAATTAAGGAGTTTATGTCTCCTATCCTACCAGGCTGTCATCTGTTTCTGGAATCTTAAGGAGACAAATCACCATTATGCTGGAAAAACAGTAACCATCCCAACAGGACATTTCCATCATGAAACCCTGTAGGCCAGTACAAAAGTTTTGGTCTCTTCCAACGTCTGACTAGGTCTCATAATTACAGACCAAAAAAAAAAAAAAATGCAAAAACATCAACAAGGTATGATTCCTATATGATTTCTCAGGTTTCTAAAAGATAAATTTCATTAAACATAAATTTTGTGGGAGAGAGACATTTTCCGGAGGTGAAATTGAAACTACCCAACTTTGCGATTTTATTTTTGAAATTTTGGTGGTAAGAGTAGACTTACTATATGTGTTTTTCTTATAGTTGTCTTTTGAGCAAAATGAACTTTTTTAAAAAATTTATTTATTTATTTATTTTTTCAGTGGGTTTTGTCATACATTGACATGAATCAGCAATAGATTTACACTTATTCCCCATCCCGATCCCCCCTCCCACCTCCCTCTCCACCCGATTCCTCTGGGTCTTCCCAGTGCACCAGGCCCGAGCACTTGTCTCATGCATCCCACCTGGGCTGGTGATCTGTTTCACCATAGATAATATACATGCTGTTCTTTCGCAACATCCCACCCTCACCTTCTCCCACAGAGTTCAAAAGTCTGTTCTGTACTTCTGTGTCTCTTTTTCTGTTTTGCATATAGGGTGAGCAAAATGAACTTTAAGTCTTCCAAGAAAGCTTCTGCTTGATGTGCAATTATTAAATCAATATTGTTAAAAATGATTAACATCCAATACCATGATGCAGTGGGATTCGGGATGGGTTAAGTCCATCCCCACTTTCTAGGAAGACAGCAACTGCCCATGGGGGTTACATGCAAACAAATAACCATAATACGCTGTAGTGAGTTTCAATACATTCCAGATAAGTGGACACTAAATTCTGCCTGAGGACATCAGGAAGGATCACAGAGGAGATATGTTGCGCTTCAAAGGATGAGTAGGTGTGTGACAGTTCTCATGTTTGGATACCCAAAGAGAAACTGAGAAGACTGATTTATTCAAGGCGTACCATCTAGGAAGCAATATGGTAGAGTATAATTGATAATGATAGTTACCCTTGCTTATTAAGTGTTTACTCGCTAGGCACAAGTATTATCTCATTTAATTGTCACACTGCCCTAAGAAGTGGCTACTGTCATTATTGGGCTTCCCAGGTGGCACAGTAGTAAAGAATAGCCTCCTAATGTAGGAGACACAAGAGACTCGGGTTCGATCTCTGGTTCAGGAAGATTCCCTTGGAGCAGGAAATGGCAACCCACTTCAGTATTCTTGCCTGGAAAATTCAATGGACAGAGGAGCATTGTGGGATACAGTCCATGGGGTCACAAAGAGTCAGACACAACTGAGCGTGTGCACACACACACGTGCACACACACAGTTATTATCATCCCCATTTTATAGAAGTGCTAACAAACAGAGGCACAGAGAGTTAACCTGACTTGCCCCGGGTCTCATGGTAAATGGCAGATCCAAGTCAAATACCACCTATATTATTCCTGACCCGTCTCTCAACTACCAAGTCCTGGAAGCATTCTTGTTATTTCTCCATCCAGCTAATGTTAATAAGACCAAGAGGAGAAATTCCCTGGTGGGCTAGTGGTTAAGATTTTGTGCTTCCACTGCAGCGGACATGGGTTCAACCCCTGATTGAGAAACTAAGATCCCGCAAGCCGCTGGCACAGCCAAAAAAAAAAGATCAAGGGGGACAAACTTGTCAGTCATAAGATGATCAGTGGGTCGATAACAAAACTAATAATAGGAGAGAATAAAGTTGCAGAGAGTAAAAACTCATAAAAAACAGGTTAAAAAAAACCTGAACTTTCAGCTAATCAGGTTGCTAGATATTAAGCTTGTAGTAGTGGCCTGTGAAAGATCGATTTATAAAGAGAAGATGGTTTTGATGTGAATAAAACTGGCTGTTGTAAAAGTATTCCAGCAAATTCAGGGTTATCAGGCCCAGAGAGGTAACTGCAAGACTATCCATCCCTTTGTTCACCCAGCAGGAAAGGAATCAGGACTAAAGAGAAAGAATGGTTGTTGATAATTACATGTGGATATTTCCATTTCAGTCAGTTTCCTTTTCATTTGAAAGTAATAAATCCACATAATTGAAACAGAGTGACATCTGGGGGCTAAAGTTCTAGATTACTAGCATCAAGGCTCTAGCTTTGAACCTTGGGCAGTTTCTCCATGTCCCAATAGTGCCTAATCATAACCTGGCACACACTAGACCCATGATAAATGGCATTATACTTTACTTAAAAGTAAAAGTGAAAGAGGTAGTTGCTCAGTCCTATCCAACTCTTCGTGGCCCCATGGACTGTAGCCTGCCAGGCTCCTCTGTCCTTGGGATTCTCCAGGTAAAAATATTGGAGTGGCTAGCCATTTCCTTCTCCAGGGGATTGTCTCAATCCAGGGATCGAACCCAGGTCTCCTGCATTGCAGGCAGATTCCTTACTGTCTGAGCCACTTTAAGTGACTTGTTAAGCAAGAGTGGACAGATTTCAATTGTGTCTCATATTTCTATTTGTGTATTTAGGGAACTTCTGTGAATATTATCTTGACCATTAGATATTGATGGAAACAAGTAGGATTAGCAAATTCTTATCAAAACAGAAAATATTTTTGAAATGTGACTCATGTGTTTAAGACTATAATCTTGAATCCAATGAAAAGTGTTTTTCTTCTGATTGAAAAAGAGACTTTGCAAAGTATGTTCTCTTCTTTGTCTTGACTGAGACTCCATGCCTAATAAGTGGAAATAGGAGAGGTTGGGAGAGATTGAGAAATTCGTGAAGTCTTAGGACAAGTAATAATTTTATGTAATAGAGGCAGTTTTACTGGTTCATTTGCATTGTTTTGATTTTCCTAGGCGACCAAACCATTTAGCAAATGCACTCTTCTTGGGGTCCCAGGAGTCTCTACAATCTTGTAGATTTGAAAGGCTAGCACCTACAAGCTGATGGCAGGGTGAAAAACAGAGAATGCTATGAAATTCAACCCCCAGAGACCAAAAGTGACTACTACTAGACATTTGTCTAACTTTCTTTGTGGGATACCACTGTTCAACCATTCAATAAATAGATTAATTTGGGTTAGATTATTTGGACTGTTGGTGGAGTCAAAAGAGTATATAATAAAGACAAGTTTTGAAAACTAGATAAGAGATTATTCATACTACTTTCAGTATAACTTTCTAGAAATTAATTTCTACAAAATAAATTGTTTCTCATTGCCTTTTGGAAATAGGGAAAAGAAAGCTATAGAGAGACATTCAAAACATAGGGGCAATTATTTGCAGCCATCTGAAATTTCACCATGAAATATGTTAGGTCCCAAATAACCTAGGATGTCTTATATCAGAAATTGGAGTTAATGTTATTTTAACTAGGATTTTTAAATGTTATATTCAAAATAAGATAGTTCCACTCAATACATTCTATTATACTTTAAGAAGTGTGCTAACTTCTTTCAAATTAATCAACTTATTTTTGAAATTTGTTTATTCAGTGCATGTTTTATCCAATAAAAAACACTACAAATTTTTTTTTTCTGAAAATGCTGCTGTGAAATAGCCATTCCTCCAAAAGAATGTTCCTAAGAGAAAAAACACATGATTACCAAGCTTCTTGCATAGCAAGGACTAATTAGGCAAAATGTAAATCAAGCATCATTTAACCCCCAGTAAAATCTAGTGTGCTAGTAAACTTGTGGTGGTACAGATTTGAGTGTTTTCAGTGATTTAGTTCTAGAAACAGATCTAGCATTAAGGACAAGACTTAAACAGGAACCACCCACATTCCTGTTTTTCATGAGCATTTTGGAATGAAGCAAGAACATGTTCTTTAGCCAAAGAGATTTAATATAAACTCAAGATAAATGAAATGGGTCAGTGAACCATTTTAATGAAAATGCGTAATTTATTGAATGAAGTGTAGGTTACATATTTTCATTCAAATCTCTCACTGATACATTTAATTTTCCCAAGTTCATATTTGTTAAAATGATCGGTTTGACAAAAATAAAGTCATTACTTTTAAATAGATGGACAAGAAAGAGAACAGGGAGTTAGAAGACTATTTTCTTTAGTGTTCTGAAGTTTCATAAGCAACATCCTTTAAATGAAAATGTGAGAAATGAAAGAAACAAGGGGGAAAAAAAAATCACAAATAGTCCTTCACCCAAACTCGACAGCTATAGCCATTATTGACATTTGTAGATAATTCTCTGACTTTTTAAAGAATATTTCAATTGTGAAGTCCTACATACCTACAGAAAGTCATATAAAATTTCTATGTGCAGTTTAACAAGTAATTAAAAACTGATTATCAACATAACATAAAGTGAAAAATTTTTTTAAAAAAGAGATTTCCCCAGTGGTCCAGTGATGAAGACTCAGACTCAGTGCTTCCACTGCAGGGAGAACTAAGATCTTTGCATGGCATGTGGCAGGGCCAAATTTAAAAAAAGAAAGAAAGAAAGAAATGAAATACTTTCTGAAAGCTCTCCATTAACACCACCACTATCCTGATTTTATGGTAGTCAGTCCTTAGATTTACTTGAGCAATTACCCACCTACACCATTGCTACCCATATTATGCACCCCTAAGTCATACAGCTTTAACTGTTTTCCTACTTTACATAAATATATTTACCATGTGTTTTCTTTTGTGTCTTGCATTTTAAAAACTCAATATTATGTTTGTAAAAGTCACCACTGTTTTCTCATGTAGCTATAACTTAATTTTCATTATTGTATAATATTCCATGATATGGATTTATCTATCTACTAATAGGCATTTGGTTTGTTTTTAAGTTGAGGATATTACAAATAAAGTTTGAATGTGTGTTCTGGTGTGGATATCCATGCTTGTATTTCGGGTATATACCCAGGAGTGTAGTGATTGGTCCTAAGTTATTGGTTTTAGTCATTCTTAAATATTTCAACATGATTTTCTAAGTAGTGTTTCTATTATTTTGTAGTTGTAATAATCATCATTTTGTTGGATAAATAATTTTTCAGTTGTGTCTGAATTTTACAGCCTGGTCTTTGCAAATAAATTCACTCCTCCACTTTCTAATTTGTTTGTAAAAGTGATGCAAAATCTTAAAACTTATAAAGTTTATAGCAGATATAAAATCTCATGAGGTATTGCCTCTTATGCAGAAGGAGAAATTTTGTTTGTTGTACTATGGAAGATAATGAAACATATATTTTAAAAATAATTTTAGAACCTTTCAAAATTTAAGTTATATTTGACACAAACATTGTGTAAGTTTAAGGTGTACAGTATACTGATTTGAAATGTTTATATTGTAATATGACTGCTATAGTTGCGATAGCTAACACCTCTATCACGTCACATGATTGTCATTTCTTCTGTGCTGAAAGCAAATAATATCTAGTCTCTTAGCAAGTTTAATGTATATAATACAATTTTACGACTATGCTCACTGTACTGTGTATTACCTCTCTGGAACTTATTTGTCTATCTGTTGCACATATGTAACCCTTCAACAACATCTCTTCTGTTCCCCCCACCCCCTGAGAACTATTGTTTTAAAAGAGTGGTAAATGTTTGCCCTGTCAGGAAAATTCTAGAATTCTGTTTAACCTTTCTGTGAAAGGTGTAGTTTTTAGCTATAGTTTTTAAATGTACTTTTTAGCTGTAGTTTCTGTAATCCACTAAAATTAACATATCACATTTTCCCAACTTCTTCGAGAGTTTCTCCAGCCAGGCTCCCTGCCTGTCCACTTCACAAACCACCTCACCGTTCAGTAAAGCCTTTTAATGTGCTTTGACACAGGAACCAAGGTTGCTAAGAGACCACCTGTGCTGAATGCACTTTGTCCCAGGAAGAGCAGCCAGAGAGAAAACCAAGGAGCAGCATTATCTACCACTGCCCGGATTAAATCAGGTGAGAAGTGGATTTCCGTGCACTCTTCAATCCCCACCGTTCATCTGGTCTTTCCCTTGCTTCCTGTTCCATCTCTCTCTTACTGTAATTGGGTAAAATTGAAGGTCCCCCTCGGAGTACAGACTGAAGAAACACAAGCTGGAGGTGGAGGAAATACGAGGCAAGGAAAATCACTTTGCAAATTCATGTGTTTTGCTTACGCCTTGTTTCCCAAACATGGCACAAGGAATTGTTGAACTTAAGGGAAATTCTAGGTGTTTACTTTGCCAATGCCAGGGCTTCCCTGGTGGCTCAGCAGTAAAGAATTCATCTGCAATGCAGGAGACGCTGGTTCCATTCTTGGGTTGGGAGGATCCCCTGGAGAAGGAAATGGCAACCCACTACAGTATTCTTGCCTGGGAAATGCCATGGACAGAGGATCCTGACAGGCTCTTTGTGGTTACAAACCACCACCACCACCATCACCACTTTGCCAATGATTGCTGCCGAATTTGGGGCAAATCATCCCCTCCTTAGGGAGGGGTTAGTTATCACAGAGATGAATCAAGAGGGAGAAAGTATCAGTCAAAAGAGGGAGAAGGTATTTGTATACATCTCATCTATCTCCCTGTTTCTCTTTCATGTTCTCTCCTAAAACTCTACCTGCCTTTTTGGATTTGAGCAAAAAATAGCAGAAAATATTTTCCCACTCCAATCTTACTACTTTTTAAAAGTATTGATGCTCATTTTAAGTTGAGTGTATATAAGGGACTTGGATACAAGGTTTTGAAAATTACTTAACTCATTTGACCCTACATTCCTGGAAAAAGGAGTTGGGAATGGTTCTAAATTCCCTACCTGACAGGCATTCAGTAAAACATTCCAACAGTGTGCTCAACAGACTACAAATTAATACCTTTTGCAATTCCATAATACTTTAAAAAATTCCAGATATTTTAAAAAACTGATTAACACAGAAAGTGAGTGTTAGTTGCTCAGCGGTATCTGGCTGTTTGTGACCCCATAGACTATAGCCTGCCAGGCTCCTCTGTCCATGGGATTCTCCAGGCAAGAATACTGGAGTGGGCAGCCATTCTCTTCTCCAGGGGATTTTCCTGACTCAGGAATCAAATCCAGGTCTCCTGCATTGCAGAGGGATTCTTTACCATCTGAACACAGAAGTGTGGTGAAAATGAAAATATTTAATGTCTTAATAAGTGACCAAAATATAAGAAAGAGGATTTTGAGGAAAGATCAACGAAATGAAACAAGCCTTTTGTTGTTTAATTTTTAAAAATTTTATCACTTGCCTTTTTGCATGTCTTAAAATTCTTATTTCCTGCTAATTCTGGCTGTAGGTTAGAAGAATGGCAATTTCACTGATGCCATAAAAATGGTTATAAGTGACTTTGCAGAAAAGACTTCAAAAATAAACTGATAATTTATAACATTGGGAAGAGAGTGGTAATTCTGAGAGTTCTCGAGCTTTTAAAAATTTTTTTGCTTTTTTTTTTTAAAGAAAGAAAGACAAGAGAATTCCCTAGTGGTCCTGTGGTTAGGACTCTTTGCATTCACTGTTGCAGCCCAGATTTGATCCCCACTTGGGTCTTACAGGCTTCACAGTTCAGCCAAAAAATAGACAGACAAATAGAAAATTCAATGATTATGATTAAGATGATCAAAATTAGTGGGTAAAATTTCAATAATTCATTAAGGAAAAAAATACTTTAGTTCATTGATTGGTTACTAAAATGTACAAAGTCCTGACTGAAAGACATTTCTTGATCACTATTTCTTTACAGTGCAAATTATTAGATTGAGTTTAAAAAATCAGGATTATAAACGTGTTTATTTAAGGATATTTTCTCTTTATTTTACTTCTTAGGAAGCTGAAGCATTTTGGATATGACGTGTAAAAATTGGATATTAATTTCTACTACTACCCCCACAAGTCTAGAAGATGAAATTGTGGGAAGACTTCTAAAAATTTTGTTTGTAATCTTTGTTGACTTCCTGTCTATTATATATGTTGTTATAACTTCTTAGAAAACTGACTTCCTTTACTTTACTTGTGAATTTCATATTGAACTCCAGTGAATAAAATTTTATAATTTAATACGTTGAGTGATTTTAATTTGATGCCATTTCCAGTTATTCTAGAAGCTAATAGGACATTGCAATAAAAACAACACTGTGTGTTATTTAGAATTTTATGGTTTATAAAACATTCACATAAATTGAAATGGAATTTTTTTCAAAAATCTACAGTACTGTCATAAAACCTCTTGATTTTTAACATGATTGATATAGTTAATAGATTGACTACAATGGGTAAGTGAATAGATTGACTACAATGGGTAAGTGTAATTATGAGTGATTTTTTTTTTTATTACAGATGCATACCTGTGTGAAATTTTATATGGTTCTATTTTAAAATTTTTAATTTGTTTTTAAAATTTATTTTATGAAGTGTAGCTGATTTACAGTGTTAATTTCTATTGTACAGCAAAATGTTTCAGTTGTACATTTATATACATTATTTTTCATATTCTGTTCCATTATGGGTTGTCACAGAATATTGAATATAGTTCTCTCTCCTATACAGTAGGACATTGTTGTTTATTATGTGATTCTATTTTTTAACACACCAAACTTAGCATAAGATAATCTTTCCATATGATATACTAATAGTTTATTCTCATGTTCTTATATATACATTTCATCTGTGTGTAGGTAGATTGCTTTTCTTAATCCTCCACAAGTTTTATGTCTCTACCAACAAACAAAACTTTAAGTTAGGGATGGAAATGCTTAAAAAGAGATTGTTTTAGGAAAACAGAACTTAGAAGAAAGGAGAGAATACAGGATGCAACCTGTGTTGATTTTCTGTTTGGAACTAAATGCTCACAGTATGTCATTTAACATAAGACTCCCAGGAATCCTAGGAGGCAAGAGTGTGTTGTCCCATTTCACAGATGAGCACATGGAATACTGGAAGAATTATGCTAGCTGGAGACCATACCTAGGGAGTGGCAGAAACAGGCCTTGTGCCTTCACAATCCATCATATCATGTTGCCCCCAAAGGTAATAATATTGAAACAAGTGCAATTAAAAAACTATACAGTTCAACTTTTTTCACAGTAATGTTTTATTCAAGATCCTGTGGGTATATTTTAGTATTGTCCTGACTTATTTTCTTATTCCACATTTAAGAATCTTCTATCAAAAACAGATTGTTTACCCTTTTCTCATATCCAATTGAACAATGTGTCTCTTCCTCTGTTTTGTTGACTCCCTCATTTTCTGACAGTATTAAACCATAGCTGTTGAATTCTGCTCTTTAAGTCTTTGAAAAACAGAGTTCTCTCTGTCCATTAGACTTTTTGACTTTTCACATTGGGCACACATGCTTCACAAAATCCTGATCTCTTCCATGTGATGACCATCTTCTCAGCTTTGGTCCAGACATTAGCACAAGGTTTCATAAGAGACCTAATGAAGTGTGAAAGGAATCTGAGACCTTTGAGACTTATTACTTCACTGACTCTCACTTAACCTTTCAGTGGTGGTGTATATTTAACCATAAGCCAAATAGAATCACACTATGTGAGCATTTGCTGTAACAGAATCTTTTTTCCTACACTATATCATTGGATATCCTTTGGGATATAATGTGGATATGATATGTTTTTTCCAATCCCCTCTATTTGGGATTTGTTGGAGCCTATCATCAGGTTATTGAGAGGAGAGTCGAGTCACTTCCAGGCCTGGGCAATTGCTTCTTTTCCCTGTGTATTTCTAGGCAATCAGTGATATGGTTAGAAGCACTGATACTGAAGCCACACTGTCTGGGTCAGGATCTTGGCTTCATCTCCTATGGTTTAATAACCCTAAGTCTCTGCTTCCTTACCTATTAAAAAAAAAGTGCCTGTGTCATAGGTTTGTCCAGAGGATGGCATGAGATGACAGGTGCAAAGTGCTTAGTTGAGTGTCTGGCATATGGAAAAGGCACCATCCATGGAGGACTGGGGTTGTCAGCATCCGCAGGTGATGCTGAGTGTCAGCAAGCCTCCATCACCCTGACTGTTCTACACCTTCCCCTTGCCCTTAGAATGACCTTTGGTTAACCAGTCCTGTAGGCCCAAGGATGTGATTCTGTCCCCCTGACCCCTGACACTGTTCTGTAGCCAGTATAAACTGGTTGACCTATGTGGCTTTTATTTGGTTATGTTATTTTGGTACCTGGCAATGACAACTGGATATCATAATGTGACTCCAGACAACAAAGGATACTTGATGAACAGCCTTTTAAAAGATTGATTAAATGACTGATTCTTTTTTAAATTTTTACTTTATATTGCACTATAGTTGATTTATAGTTTTGTGTTTTGGGTGTATAGCAAAATGATTCAGTTATATATATCTCTATTCTTTTTCAAATTCTTTTTCCCATTTAGGTAATTACAGAATATTAAGCAGATTTCCCTGTGCTCTACAGTAAGTCTTTATTGGCTATCTATTTTTAATGTAGTAGTGTATATATGTTAATTCCAAACTCCCAATTTATCACTTCCCTCTGGTAACCATAAGTTTGTTTTCTAAGTCTGTGAGTCTGTTTCTGGTTTGTAAATAATTTCATTTGTATAAGAAATCAGAGTCTTAATATGTAATTATTATGGCTATGTACTGGAAATAGGTCACTTTACCTTTCAAAAATATTCATTTGGTTTCTTTTTGGCATGCATGGTGCTGGGTGGCCAGATCAAAGCAGTGAATAAAACCTAGTTCCTGCTCTCATGGAGCCTGATGGGTTAGTGGTGGAAATTTATGAATACCCAAATACTACAACTGCCATTGGAGGAAACAGTAGGATGGACATGTCTGGGGTGTCATGAAGGGTGTGGGGAAAGATGTTCTGAGGACCACCAGTAGCAGCAAATCTGGGAGCTTAGGAAACACACAGGATCCTAGTTTTGCCCCTCAACCCACCAGACCTATTAAATTCAGAATCTGCATTGTAACCAGATCCCCAGAGATTACTATGCATTTGAGAAACGCTGATGTGGAGGGAAGTTCATGGACTACATGTTCCTACTGTCTGGCTACTGAACAGTTCTGTGATCTCGGATTACACTGCTTAACTTCTCTGGGTCTCCTACACCTCCTGTGTCAAAACAGAACCAAGAAAAAAATCAAAAGTGGCATTAATACCATTGGCTTTGCATATCACATAGAAACACCATGGTTATTAAATGAACTTGACTGCTATTTGCAGGAAGACATATAACAGAAAGGAGTTCTAGAAATCTAAGATGTTGTTTAAGCATCAAGAAGACAGGAGTAGCTCTGTGAAATAAGGGACCTGTGACTACCTTCAGTAGGATTGGGAAAGGATGTTTTACTAAGTGGCGACAATATCCACACAATATCCATGGTATATATGTATGTATGCAGTCTGGGTTAAGTAAACAGGTATTTCCTGGAACTGAGTGACAAGCACTCTACAACTGATGAAATATTAGTGATTAAATATTCACTTAAATGAAATGACTTGCAAGAAAACTAAGCCAGAAAGCCATTCCAAGTTATAATGGACATTTCCTAACTTTGGGGTGTGATGTGGATGAAAGCCTTCTGTAAAGACTGAGATCAAATTATATTTTATACTGGAGTAAGGTTGATTAACAATGTTGTATTAGTTTCCTGTATACAGCGAAGTGATTCAGTTATACATACACAAGTATTAAATATCTATTCTTTTTCAGATTCTGTTCCCGTTGAGGTTATTACAAAATACTGAGCAGAGTTCTCTGTGCTATACAGTAGGTCCTTTGAGAGAGAATCTGAAGAATGTGATGTGTGTGTGACCACACAGACGCGGTCTGCTGTTCTGGGTGGCTTCTGCATGGCTCTCCTTCGCTGTGCTTCCTGAGAGCAGTCCTACTAATGGAGCAAGCTGAAGGCTTGCTGCCATGTAGGCCACTCTGGGGTCAGCCATGAGCCCAGATTTATTTATAAACCCACAGGAAAGGCCCCAGAGCCATCCACCACCTGACCTGGGACCACAGTGAGGGAAGATTAGTCAGGAGCACAGGAAGTCTTTGGGGACAACTGGGCTTTCAGTCTCAGCCCTTTGCCCTTTCAGCTTGGAGGTGGCTACAGACTGTTCTCTGAAGAGTCAGTGTCCCAGGACTCCTGTCTGAGGTGTGATCTCAAGGTACAGAGCCTGACCTTTCGGGTGTTGCTTACGAAGTTGATTATGACTTGCCCCATGGAGATCATGTACTCAGTAAATATTTATCAAGCATTCACTACCTATCTGGTAGCTCTGTGGGCACAGGGAAATATTTCAGTCCCTGTTCTTGAAGACAAACCTGGCCTCTGTACCCCAACAGTGAGTTAATTTTTGGAGGCAGAGTTTTGAGTGAAGTAAAAAAGAATCCCAAAGGAAGGAAATGCCAAAGAATGCTCAAACTACCACACAATTGCACTCATCTCACACGCTAGTAAAATAATGCTCAAAATTCTCCAAGCCAGGCTTCAGCAATACATGAACTGTGAACTTCCAGATGTTCAAGCTGGTTTTAGAAAAGGCAGAGGAAAAAAAAAAAAAAAAAGAAAAGGCAGAGGAACAAAAGATCAAATTGCCAACATCTGCTGGATCATCGAAAAAGCAAGAGAGTTCCAGAAAAACATCTATTTCTGCTTTATTGACTATGCCAAAGCCTTTGACTGTGTGGATCACAATAAACTGTGGAAAATTCTGAAAGAGATGGGCATACCAGACCACCTGATCTGCCTCTTGAGAAACCTGTGTACAGGTCAGGAAGCAACAGTTAGAACAGGACATGGAACAACAGACTGGTTCCAAATAGGAAAAGGAGTACGTCAAGGCTGTATATTGTCACCCTGCTTATTTAACTTCTATGCAAAGTACATCATGAGAAATGCTGGGCTGGAAGAAGCATAAGCTGGAATCAAGATGGCCGGGAGAAATATTAATAACCTCAGATATGCAGATGACACCCTTATGGCAGAAAGTGAAGAACTACAGAGCCTCTTGATGAAAGTGAAAGAGGAGAGTGAAAAAGTTGGCTTAAAGCTCAACATTCAGAAAACCAAGATCATGGCATCCGGTCCCATCACTTCATGGCAAATAGTTGGGGAAACAGTGGAAACAGTGGCTGACTTTATTTTTCTGGGCTCCAAAATCACTGCAGATGGTGATTGCAGCCATGAAATTAAAAGACGCTTACTCCTCAGAAGGAAAGTTATGACCAACCTAGACAGCATATTAAAAAGCAGAGATATTACTTTGTCAACAAAGATCCATCTAGTCAAGGCTATGGTTTTTCCAGTGGTCATGTATGGATGTGAGAGTTGGACTGTGAAGAAAGCTGAGCACCGAAGAATTGATGCTTTTGAACTGTGCTGTTGGAGAAGACTCTTGAGAGTCCCCTGGACTGCAAGCAGATCCAACCAGTCCATGTTAAAGGAGATGAGTCCTGGGTGTTCATTGGGAGGACTGATGTAGAAGCTGAAACTCCAATACTTTGGCCACCTGATGCGAAGAGCTGACTCATTTGAAAAGACCCTGATGCTGGACAAGACTGAGGGCAGGAGGAGAAGAGGACAACAGAGGATGAGATGGTTGGATGGCATCACCGACTCGATGGACATGGGTTTGGGTGGACTCTGGGAGTTGGTGATGGACAGGGAGGCCTGGCGTGCTGCGGTTCATGGGGTCGCAAAGAGTCTGACACGACTGAGAGACTGAACTGAACTGAAAAAAGAATAGCTTAATTGCTTTGCCGGGCAGGAGACACAGCAGACTAATGCCCTCATAACTGTGTGTCTCAGCCTGGAGAGGGTGGTGAGGAGTTCCGCGGTAATGGTTCAAAGAGGGTGTGATCAGCTCATGGACATTCTTCTGATTGGTTAGCGGTGAGTTAAGTAGGAGTCAGCATCATCAGCCTTCTGGTTCCAGCCAGTCTGGGGTCTCTGTGCTTGTGGGCAGCATACTTTAACTTAACTAGTCCCACCTGGTGGGGGTTTCATTATCTACACATCAGCTCAAAGACACTGTTATGTGTATCCCTTGAGGGGGAACCAGGACTCAGCCCCAGGACTGCACTATTGTTTCTTAACCATTCCTCCCTTTTTTCTGCGTCCCCTCCCTTCACTGATTAGTAGCTGTTTCAACCTGCTCTTAGAACTCTGCAGAGGTCCTTGAGGCTAAATGAAGCCTATTTCCTGTAACGAGATATAGGGACACAGAAAGGCTTTTGTGCCCAGGAGACCCAGAGAGTCCTGCTTGGGTATCAGCCTCATAGTGCTTGTCTTCTGCTGGAGGAAAGTGAAAGGGTTAGTTGCTCAATGGTGTCCAACCCTTTCTCACCCCATGGGCTGTAACCCACCAGGCTCCTCTATCTATGGGATTCTCCAGGCAAGAATACTGGAGTGGATTGCCATTCCCTTCTCCAAGGGATCTTCCTAACCCAGGAATGGAACTTTGGTTTCCTGCATTGCAGGCAGATTCTTTACCGTCTAAGCCACCAGGGAAGCCAGACAATAACTGATAAACATGTGAGAATTTCAGATAGTGTCACGCTATACAGAAAATAAAGCGAGGCGTAAGAAAGGGTTTATATGGGGGAAGAAAATTATAACTACAGGAGCTAAGGAACTTTTCCTGAGAAGGCAACATTGGAGTCAGCTGGTGGAGATGTGGAGATAAGTGAGGACTTCATATGGGGAGAACAGCCGATATAAAAGCCCTGAGGTAGAGAGAGCTCAGCAAAACATTAGCAAGACAAGTGTGAGTACAACTTAGTGAAGAAATAGGGAGTTAATTTTTTAGGATTGATAAAAATCAACTTCTACATAGTTTCTTGGGTTTAGCGAAATTTTCTCATGGCAGACTAAGAGAGAATATGAGACTCTAGTGTTCTTTGGCCTTTGTATGGTGCACATCACAACTTAAATCAAACAAGGAATCCTCTTTCTGGGGGTTGCAGTTTCTTTCATGATTTTTCTAGGCAGATCATGTCTGGTCTCTAACATGTCACAGGTGTTAGGGAGTGTGATTGCTCTAGTAGATGAATTTAAAAGCTGTCTTTTTAGGACAACTTAAAAAAAAAATGTAAGCAGAGCTAAAACTGCATCAGTTCGTAGCTTATTTTAATAGCAGCCTTATTGACATATAGTTCCTATTATTGTTTGTTGTTTTTAGATGCTAAGTCATGTCCAACTCTTCTGACCCCATGAACTGTAGCCTGCCAGGCTCTTCTGTCCATGGGATTTCCCAGGCAAGAATACTGGAGCAGGTATTTACTGCCATTTACTCCAGTAAATCTTCCCAACACAGGAATCAAACCTGCATCTCCTGCATTGGCTGGTGGATTTTTTACCACTGAGCCACCGGGAAGCCATAGTTCCTATACCATATGATTAATCTATTTTAAATGTACAATTCAATGATTTTTTAGTATATTTATAGAGTTGAGTAACTCTTACCGCAATCAATTTTGGAACAATTTTATTACCCTGAAAAGAAACCTCATACCTATTAGTCCCCCTGAGCAAGCAGTTACTTCCTATTTTCCCTCAACCTAACCTCCCCCCAACCACCTCTGCTGCCTGCCCTAGGCAATACTAATATACTTTTTTTCTTTATCGATTCATCAGTTCTAGGCATTTCATATAAAAAGAGTCGTACAATATATAGCCTTTTGTGCCTGTCTTATTTATGGCCAAATAATATTCCATTGTATGCATATACCACATTTTATTTATCTATTGATCAGAGGATAGATACTTGCATTGTTTTTATTTTTGTCAATTATGAATAAAGCTGCTATGAAAACTCATGTACTAATTTTTGCTAGGGCATATGTTTTCATTTCTTTTGGGTATACATCAATTTGTGAAATTATTGCATCAGACTGAACTGGACAGAACTGATGGTAACTCTTCCTTTAACCTTTTCAGAAACTGCCAGATTATTTTACAAAGCAGATGCCCCACAACTATAATCTTTGAAAAGGTTTTTCTCCTGATCGATAAAGGAAAGAGAACATTTTTGTCATCCTGATAATCCTCAGGATTTCAAATATTAAACAGGTAGGTTATGAAATAAAGGCTAAAGATGAAAAGTATTTGCTCTCTTCCTCTTCATTATAGTTTTAAAACCTTCATCTATTTTCTTTAAATCTCTATTTTATGCTGTCTACCTATCAGAACCCATTATTTGGTCTCCTTAATTACCCATTCCATATCAAAGAGTTCATTACATAAGGAATTTATCACATTTCTTTCAAGTACCATAGGTCAGATAATAAAGATCCAAGTTAATGTTAGTTAATTTTTAATTGATGAAGATTATATTTATTCAATTAATTTTCACCGGATACCTACTCTAAGCCAGGTAGGTATGTTTGAGGTGCTGGATACTTTCTGTGCTGTTTTCAATTCTAGGAGGTTCAACTTCATTCAGTTCAGTTCAGTCACCCAGTCATGTCCGACTCTTTGCGACCCCATGGACTGCAGCACGCCAGGCTTCCCTGTCCATCACCAACTCCCAGAGCTTACTCAAACTCAGGTCCATCAAATCATTGATGCCATCCAACCATCTCATCCTCTGTCATCCCCTTCTCCTCCCGCCTTCAATCTTTTCCCAGCGTCAGGGTCTTTTCCAGTGAGTCAGTTCTTTGCATCAGGTGGCCAAAGTATTGGAGCTTCAGCTTTAGCATAAGTCCTTCCAATGAACGTTCGGGACTGATTTCCTTTAGGATGGACTGGTTAGATCTCCTTTCAGTCCAAGGGACTCTCAAGAGTCTTCTCCAACACCACAGTTCAAAAGCATCAATTCTTTGGTGCTTAGCTTTCTTTAGAGTCCAACTCTCACATCCATACATGACTACTGGAAAAACCATTGCTTTGACTAGACAGATGGACCTTTGAGGGCAAAGTAACGTCTTTGCTTTTTAATATGCTGTCTAGGTTTGTCATAGCTTTTCTTCCAAGGAGCAAGTGTCTTTTAATTGCATGGCTGCAGTCAACCATCTGCAGTGATGAAATCAACTTTATTGGTCATATGGTTATGGTGCAAACGACTCTTAAATGTCATTTTCCAAAAACAGTCTTTTTGCCAATTGAGTTTTTAGCTCAATTGTAGGTATGTATGATATGTATGCTGCAAACGTCTCCTTATAAAATATGCTCTTTGGCCACTCAGTGAATCAAACATGTTGTAGATTATAATTATAGATTATAATTATCAGCATGACAGGAGTTCCATTCTGTATTTCTTTTTCCACCCACAGCAATATTCATTTTTTGATTTCTTTGGAGCTATACTGTAACACTGTCTGCTAAAGAACCTGTTGAAAAATAATCTTGACCAGCCAAAGAAAAGTTGACCTAAGAGTCTTGCCAAAAATGGCATCTAAGTCAAACATCTTCAGTTATTAAGACCATAGTTGACAGAAGATGGACCCAAGTTGTAGAAATATTCATGTGATGTGGAGTGAGGCTAACACTTGAGCAATTAAGATCTACTTGGTAAAAAGGATCATTTTCAGACTTTGTTGGTCACTGGACTTTATTGATTTCCTGGGTTGGTTATCATACCTGCCTGTCACTACAAGAGCTATTCCTGAGTGAATTTTAAGAACTCAAATGCAGGTTTTGATAAGACATCCTTAAAGGATATTATATATGACAACTATCTGTAATCATTGTAAATTTGCCAGTAAGTAAAATTTTCCTCTTTTAATTATGAATAGGAAAGGTAGGATCAGTTTCCCAGCTGAAGTGGGGCTTGTGAATATAAACATTTATATGACACTTATTATGTGTTAGGAACACTTTATGTGGTTTAATGCACAGATTCTTCTTAACTATCATACGAGATAGGTATCATTCTCCGCACAGGGTGAAGGAACCTCGGCACGGTTACAGAGCTAGTCAGTAGTCTGGCTTCAAGTTGTGCGCTCACATCCTCTACACTTTCTACCTCTTCTCATTCAACCTCTTGGGGCCTCTGTTTCTTCATCTGAAAAATTAGTAGATTAAATGCTATAGCAAGTATGATGTTCTACCTGCTAATCTTCAAGACCTCTTCCAGTTCTTAGACTCTGATTCAAATTCAACTGTCTCTAAAGAAGCATTCATGACTGTGTGCAACTGAGAGAAACAATCAAGACACAAAGTATGTTGTTGAAATACCCAGAAGCAGCCTCTTTGGGTTTCCAACAGGGTCAGGGGGACCAGGTTCAATGGAAGGAAATGCCTGCAATTATTATTGTCCACGATATTGAGAGTTAATTCAGCTTTCATTTGGTGACTGCCAGGGTCTGTTTGATCAATCCAAGTATTTGTACTGTGGGTCATACCACACCAGATTTAGAAATATAAAGATTTTTCTTTACATACAGACTGATGGATTTGGTTGTGGATATCTTGTTGGTGTTAGTGTTGCTGGCATGCCTCCATCTGAGCCAGCTGTACATCTGGTATTTTATCGATGTTCACTTGTTGCTGCCAAAGGATCTGGCGCCTTCCCTCTAAGGTCTCTTTAACCTGATAATCAACCCATATTCTTCTCGGTTAGGATAAGCCTTTTTCCTGTAAAACCCTGGCATATACCTTGCAGGCACCGCTACTTACTATGTGTGTATGTGTTAGTCACTCAGTTGTGTCCGTCTCTTTGCAACCCCATGGACTGTAGCCCACCAGGCTCTTCTATCTATGGGGTTTCCTAGACAAGAATACTGGAGTAGGTAGCCATTCCCTTCTCCCGGGGATCTTCCCAACCAGGGATCAAACCCGGGTCTCCCACATTGCAGTCAGATTCTTTACTGTCTGGGCCACCAGTGAAGCCTACTACTCACTATTCTGATATTGAAGGTTTCCTGCTTTTTGTTTCTGTTGCATATATTCACTAATCTATGATCATGTTATCCATACCACAAATCAGGAGAGTCAGACCAAAGAACTTTGAACCATACCCAACTGCAAAAGGAATGTTGGAGATGTATTTTAACTTGGGGTTTCTTGAAAATTTTTTAATGTTTTATTGGAACAATGAAATACAGTGTTTGAAATTTGGACTATTCTAAAGGATTATGGTTTTTCCAGTAGTCGAGTATGGTTGTGAGAGTTGGACTATAAAGAAGGACGAGCACTGAAGAATTGGTGCTTTTGAACTGTGGTGTTGGAGAGGACTTTTGAGGGTCCCTTGGACTGCAAGGAGATCCAACCAGTCCATCCTAAAAGAGATCAGTCCTGAGTGTTCACTAGAAGGACTGATGTTGAAGCTGAAGTTCCAATACTTTGGCCACCTGATGCGAAGAACTGACTCATTTGAAAAGACCCTGATGCTGGGAAAGATTGAAGGCAGGAGGAGAAGGGGATAACAGAGGATGAAATGTTGGATGGCATCACCGACTCGATGGGCATGAGTTTGGGTAGACTCCAGGAGTTGGTGATGGACAGGGAAGCCTGGCGTGCTGCAGTCCATGGGGTCACAAAGAGTCGGACACGACTGAGTGACTGAATTGAACTGAAGAGGCTCCTGCAGTATGAGGCATACTTCACTAATTTTATAGCAATTCTTTACAAGCTCTTATGGGAAACGTGGAAGCCATTCCCAACCTTTCTTTCTACTCATCCCTGTATCCATCAGTTATATGGCACTTAATTTCATAAGTGCATTAAGAATTTGTCTTTGAATTCTTAACCTCTCAAATTGGTCCCCTTATTTTGAAATTTTCTAGGTATTAAATTTTCAAATATGTATTTTGCCTCAGCTGTTAAAGTAGCCTCTGACTATTTCTCTCCCAATCTATCTTTTAACATGGTTTCTAAGAGTGATGGTTTTGAAACAAAAAGCCAACCATATATTCCAGTGTTTAGAATCCTTCAATGGTTCCTCTTTGCTTCCTGGAGAACCCCTTCATAATAGAGACACAGAGTCTAACCCACTGAAGAGGACATTTACTTTGTTTAGGCTAGTTGGCAGTCCAGTTTGCTTTTGGAGAGTCCTCTCAAAGTGCCTCCTTTCCCTCTGAGTGATGTTTATATTGCTCACACCAGGTCAGTCACACTCTTTCTTCTGGGACTTAATCTTCAACAAAATCCTGTAAGGCTGGAGAAAACAGACAGAGCCCATTCATTTCCTGCTGAGGCAATGTAGCCCCTGACCTCTAGATCTCCCAGTACACCAGAGTTCTTCCCAGTTCTCCATTTATGTTGTCCTGCCAAGAGATAGGAGCTGTTGCTGATGATCAAAAGGCCTCTTCCTGTTTACCTCCCACTTCCCATAAGTACTCTGACCTTGAATCACTTATAATTATCCATTGTATTTCCATAGTCCAGGCATTTTACACCATTAAGACTTTGTAAATGTTCCCTCAGTCCTGGAATGTCCCCTTCCCAACTCAAGCAGTATTTACTCCTCTCTGCTCTCTTAACATAGCCTAAGTACCTTGACTGAGGTACTTAGCACATTCTAGTGATTGTTCATCTGACGCTCTTCCCCCATAGATTGCAAGACTCTTTGTTTTCATATACTGCCTGGCAAGCATAAATGCTTAAGAATTATTTGGATGAAAGAACAAAGAAGAATTGACGGTATAGCTTGGAGTCCCTGTCTGGAGATTTATGTTACAAGCAACAAGTGAGGCACATTTCCAGAATTCAAGAAATGGCTTGTAAGTTGCAGTTCATAGAATCAACATAAAATGCATGAAACTCCCCGTAATCTAAATTGCTGACAAGATTAAGGCAAATTGATCAAAGTAGCAATGATAAAGTCACAGTCATGTGGTAGATGCAGAGCTCAGTTAAGTGCCTGGTGGTCCTGGTCATTCTCCCTCTGCCGCTCTCCCCAGCCCAACCCAGTGTCTACCTTCTTTGCCCTGCTCTGTACCCTGGAGGCTGACCCTGGGTGGGCAGGATTTTCTGGACTGCCTCAGTGCCTGGCTTCTTCCTGGCTTTGGCCAATGGTAGATGCCACCAAGAAAACTGAAAGCAAAGAGAGAGGTGGGAGTATTCTCTCTACACACACCTGGACTCTCTGTCTCTGGCAATAAAACAAAATCTCTTCCAAATTCCAGCTCCCACTGGGTAATCCCTGCTTTGCAGGTTCTGTTCTCCCAGGCATTGGTAACACTAGATCCTCCTTTTATTACTTAAAGCCCAGAATCAGTAATCATTGCCCACTGTCCGGTCTGGGTGCCTCTTGTTTATTTGTAGGATACACGGTTTCATGAGTGAATTTAAATGTGGGAAAGGGTCTTAAACTGTCCTGGAAACATGAGAGAATTTCCTCCTTTTCTTGGTTAATACCTTTATGGAGAGTCGACTATGTCCCAAGCGCCATACTTTATCCTGGGCTAGAGTAAGCTGTGAACTAGCAGAGTGAGGGGCCACAGCCTAGCCTTATAAGCATGCATCCTGGACTTACCTACCTGTGTTTACCTCCTGTCTCTGCCTCTGCTGTGGTATCTCACCTTGGGCAGCTCACTTGACCTCAGGGGGCCTTAGTTCCCCAACTATAAAATGAGTAAAAAGTAGTAGTTGCCCTATGAGATTCAATGAGATGATTGTAATAATTACTTAGACTAGAGTTTGGCAGAGTAAGGCAACTGAAGAATTTCAATTATCTGCTATAGCAAAAATAACTGCCGATACTTTGAGCATGCGTTCGTTCCTTTGTTTGTTCGATCCTTCCTTCCTTCAACAAGAGCTCATTAAGTGAAGTTCTGTTCTATTGCTGCCACTGTGTTCTAGGGAACAGTGATGATCAGGACACATCTGGTACCTGCTCTCAGGAGTTTATAGTTTTGCTACGCAAACTGACAGTGAGGACATCACAGATGCTGTCAGTCCAACACCTGGAGATAAACTGAGGGTTTTGGAAATGGTATGCATAAAAATGTAGGTTCCTTTTGGTTATGGCCTTGAAACCATGCAACACAGAGCAGAAGGATGAAAAGTGGATATATATGTACACACACACACAGAAGGCATGTACATTCTGTATAATTTTACATTTCTGATTTCCATTTTCATGAAACAGGGTGGTGGATCAGAGCTTGGATGCCTGGATTTGAACCCCAGCCTACCCATCATTGGGCTTCCCAGGTGGCTCAGTGGTAAACAATCTACCTGCAATGCAGGAGCTGCAGGAGACGTGGGTTTGATCCCTGGTCGCAAAGATCCCCTGAAGGAGGGGATGGCAACCCACTCCAGTATTCTTGCCTCTCCTTGTCTCCCAAGGACAGAGGAGCCTGGTGGGCTACAGTCCACAGGGTCACAAAGAGTCAGACATGACTGAAGTGACTGAGGATGCACACATGTACCACCCATCATTAACTGTGTGATTGGGGGCAAGTTATTTAACTACTGCTCTCTAGTTCATTTTTATCACTGACAAAATGTGGGTAATAATAAGAACACTTCCTTTTTAGGTTTATTGTGAGCCTCAGATGAGTTATTACCATTGAGAAGGCAGTCCTCCATTAGCTCATCCAAGCCTTGACATGTTTTTCTAAGGTAGACTGGGGACAGCACAGGCTTAGCCATCAGCCAGACCAGGGCTTGAATCCGACTCCATCGCTTACCTACTGAGTGACTCAGCAAGTAACTTAACAGCTCTGAATTCCAGTTTCCTCATCTACAAAGTGAAGATAATGATACAAGACTACAATAGATTGCTTTGAGAAGTCAATGAGATAGCACAGTTCTTGACAATTACCAGGCACTTAAAGAACAGTACTCACCTCTCTTCCCTCCTTCCTCTAAGATTAAAAATTGTTTAAGCCAGATAAAATGATGAAAGAAAAGGCAAGAAAAAGATGAAACAGTACTCTGGAGGATTGCAAGAAAAAAGTGATATGTTCTTCAGGTAATTTTTGACATCTGAAACTGTGTCCTTTTCAGTAAAACTCGATAAGCCATGAGGGGAAGGATTTATTCACTTCCATCTACTTTTGTCTGATCTTTTATCAGTTAGAGCATCAGTCCTCAACCTTTTTGTCACCAGGGACCAGTTTTGTGGAAGACATTTTTGTCTACAGACTCTGGGGTGGGGGGATGGTTTGGGGATGATTCAGGCACATTACGTTTATTGTTCACTTTATTTCTATTATTATTACATCAGCTCCACCCCAGATCATCAAGCATTGGATTAGATCCTGTTAAAGGGTGAGTGAGTGAAAGGGAATTAATAGAATGATCTTAGATTGCTGAGCTAAAAAACTCTAAAGTCTATTTGTGTGTGTGTGTGTTATTTTTATGTCAAAGTGTAGTGTCTATGTAGCTGAGCTAAGTTGCTCTGTCGTGTCTGACTCTTTGCGACCCTATGGACTGTAGCCTGCCAGGCTCCTCTGTCCATGGGATTTTCCAAGCAAGAATGCTGAAGTGGGTTGCCATGCCGTCCTCCAGGGGATCTTCCCGACCCAAGTATTGAACCCATGTCCCTTGTGTCTCTTATGTCTCCTGCATTGGCATGCAGGTTCTTTACCGCTAGCACTGCCTGGGAAGCCCTATGTAGCTGTGCTGTCATTCATAAACAGGGATGAACAAGACTTACAAAAGAGAAGAAACCTGCCCTGATGTATTAACATAAATTGGGAAGGGAAGTCCTGTCAGCTAGGCAGGCGGTGGACCTGCGTCTCAGGGGCTGCACTTGTCCTAACCATTCCCTACCCACTGATGCCTGCCTCTGCCGTTTGTATTTCCAGCTTCCTTGCTGGGCTGATTTTAGGTTAATTTCTCTATCTTACCCTCCAAAAGCTTAAGGCAACAGATAGTCTAAGAACTGGGGAGCTTAGAATATTACACCAACCACAGACTTCTTAACAAATGCTCCATAAGGACAACACAAGACAACAAATGCCTTCCTTCAGGGTACCACCTCTGTATCAATTTTCCTTAAATGCTTTCCCTTAGGTCTCTTTCTTCCCAAGGGAGGCTCATTTAAATCCAATTTATTTCATGATCCGCCTTCTTCTCTCACTCCATCATGTTGAAAGCGCATCAACTTCTAGGCCCAAGAGAGACTCAAAGGGCAGGGGCTGCACAGAGCTGTAGAGCCAGCAATATTGAACTTGTCTGACCCTCGCCTCTCAAGCAGATCTTGCATCTTTACTTCACTGGGAATAAAAACTCTGGGTGGTCAGGAGGTCATTTTGGTCTTTACCGACTGAAAGTTTTAGCAAGTAACATCATCCATAAAATGGAGCTAACATACTTGACCACTTGAGATTTCTTTGAGGAGCAAAGGTGATAGCACCATCTCTGTCTGCCAGACCTGGTCCCCACCCCACCACTCTGACCTGGGGTTGATCAGGAACTCATCCCTGGCTTCTCTGGGTCAAATTCCATTCATACGTAAAGTGTCAGGTTTGGACTAGATTTCTGAGTTCTCCAGTATGTCTAAATGCTCTGCTGAGGTATGACTGAATAATAAACCTTCATCAGTGGCAATTTTCACATTCCAGCCAGGCAATAATCCCCTAAACCAGGCTGCTCCTCCCCTCCCCCGCTCCCCCCCCCCCCCCCCCCCCGCCATCCCCCGGAGCCAGCTTCCATGCTCCCAGTCTGCATTCTGCCCACTTCATTCACAACATTATGAGTCTGGACCCTCAGCCATTCGAGTTTTTGACTCCTGAGAGAAATCTGGGAACTTGGTGAAGACGAGAACAGGGACAGGGCAACTTCAGAAGCCAGCTGGTGAACAAAGAAATATTTTTCAAGCAGGGTCTCCCTGTCTCCGAAATATAATTTCATACACATTGGTCATGCTTCCCTGGTAGTCTAACAACAACAAAATACATTGATTGGTTCAACCAACTGTCAAGATGACATTTGCTCTAGTGGTTAGGGGGTATTTGAATCAAAGAAAAAACTTTCTAAAAATACCTTTTACTGAAATGTATAGAGAAAAGTACAAAAATTATCAGTGTACAGGTCAACACATTATTACAAAGTGAATGCACTTGAGTGTGGTTGCAAACCAGGCAAAAAATAGAAGATGATGAGAAGTCCCTATTGGATCCCCTCTCCTCGAAATAAATTTTCAATGGTGTTGACATCACCACCTCTCCATTTTTCCTTCCAGAAACTTTCTGGGACCACCTTCCTATTATTCTTACTGTTACTCCCCCACTCCCCCCCTTAATTTTTCTTCATCTTTAAAGTGAAAGTCGCTCAGTCATGTCTGACTCATGGTGACCCCATAGACTGTAGCCCACCAGGCTCCTCTGTCCATGGAATTCTCCAGGCAAGAATACCAGTGTGGGTAGCTATTCCTTTCTCCAAGGGATCTTCCCCACCCAGAAATCAAACCCAGGCATCCCACATTGCAGGTGGATTCTTTACCATCTGAGCCACCAGGGAAGCCCAAGAATACTGGAGTTGGTAGCCTATCCCTTTTCCAGGGGCTCTTCCTGACCCAGGAATCAAACCAGGGTCTCCTGCATTGCAAGCAGATTCTTTACCAGCTGACCCACCAAGGAGGACAAAACAAAGTAATAATTAACCATTAACTAATAACTGGTCATTCTCTTTCCCATTGGGGCTTCCCTTGGTAGCTCAGCTGATAAAGAATCTGCCTGCAATGCATGAGACACAGAAGACATGGATTCGATCCCTGGGTTGGGACGATCCCCTGGAGAAGGGCATGGCAACCCACTCCAGTATTCCTGCCTGGAGATTCCCATGGATAGAAGAACCTGGCGGGCTAAGTCCATGGGGTCACAAAGAGTAGGACAGGACTGAAGCAACTTAGCATGCAGGCATGCACTCTTCTCCATGACCTGAATGAAAGTCAGTAAATTGCAGGGAAACAAATGGTGTGAGGCAAATAGATGAGCTACTATTTTCCTATCTGTAAGAACACTCAACAATGTGGCCAGGGTCCACAGGTTTTTTTGTTGGAAATTTCATCTCATATAGACTCCTTGATGCGGAAAAGATGAAACAGGGAGGCTGAGGAAGCTTATGCAGCTTCATTTGAATTTCAGAAACCAACCTTTGGTAAGGTGTAGAGTCTTTGTCTAGGTCAGAACTAGAGGAGGTTCAGTGTATAAAGGAAATTTGCATCTCAGTGGTGGATGGTCACAGCCCTCTTTGAGAAGCTAGTAGAATGTATGGTGTCCCTTCTCAGAAATACCCATATGTACAGGAACGCAAAAGTTGCACATCGCTTTAGGAGGTTGCCACACGTGGTAAGCACTAGATACCTACCTATGGACTGGCCCCAGTCTGCTGCGGCGACTGTGGAAATCTCAGTGCCATGGCTGTTACTTTTAACTAAAGACAGGAGTGTATCTTTAGTGCAGCGCACCTGCCTTATAGACAGAACGTGCTCAGACGCAGCCTCTGTGCTTCGGCACACTTTGTGCACTACAGGGGCGCCCCCGTTTTCCTTGGAACTGTCACAAAGGACAGCACTTGGCATCCTCACTCCTCATTGCCCAGGAGCACCGACTCGTCAAAGTTCTGGTGCCCGTTTCTCTGGGATCGCTGCCAGCTCCGGCTAGGAGGGCGCCCAGCGGCCCAGGAGCCTGGGAGACCGGGCGGGCACTCGCCCTCATCTCCACACTCGGGCTCGCTCCAAGTGCGCACGGTCCTGGACGGGCCGGCGCGAGCACGCGGTGGGCGGCGGGGGCGCAGTGGCGCCTGGGGACGCGCGAGTGTGCGCACCGAGGGGGGCGCCTGGCCGGCGGTGCCCAGCTCCCCCGCGGCCTCCGTGGCTCCGGGCCGGGCCCGGGCCGCGGCCCCCACAGTGCCCTCCCTCCGCCCGGCCGGAGTGGCGGGGCTGGGAGCCGCGAGAGCAAGAGCAGCGCCCCTACCGCCCGCTTTCCCACCTCCATCTCCTCCGCCTCCTCCTCCTTCCCCAAGCCACCCGCTCAGTCACAACCGGTTCAGACTGGCCAGGGTGCCCCGCGAAAGAGAGAGACCGGGGGGAAAAGCACGGGAAATAACTTCCCAAGGAGAAGGAGGGCGAGAAGGTGGAGCCCACTGGAGGGGCCGGCTCCCTCCCTCCATGTGGCCGCCGCCGCCGCTGCCGCGGAGCTCGGCGGGGGCAGAGGGCGGCGGCTCCCGGGGCAGCCTGTAGCGGGACGAATTGCCCAATACTCCGGCAGGGGCCGGGGCCGGGGCCGAGCCCCCGGGTAAATAGCCGCCCAGCAGGCCCGGAGCTGCCGGGGAGAGCGGCGGCCGCTGTCCTCCCGGCACCACCCGCCCGGGCAGTGCGCCCCGTGCTGCGCCCCGGAGACGCCGCTCACTGCGGCCGGTTCCCAGGTAAAAAGCTGGAGCTCGCGGGGAGGGTCCGGGGGTCGGCGGTTCCCCGTCTGCCTCCCGGAGGCTAGGAGAAACTCCTCGGTTTCCGAGCGGCCAGAGGAGGCGGGGGCGACGCTGTCATCCGCGGCCAAGCAGCTCGGAGCCGGGTTCTTGTTAGGAGTGTGTGCGGGGGAGCTGAGAGTGTCTTCGGGGTGTTCGCGCCCACCGCGTGACAACTCCCAACCCTTTGGTGGGGTGCTGCTCTGCAGCGGGCCAGTTTTCCCAGCGCTCTGAGGGCGGTATTGTGCACGGAGTTGGACGAGAGAGAGGGAGCAAGGAGGTCCTGGAGAGAGGACGGTGCCCTCGGATTGAGCTCGGGATAGAGATCTGCGCCGGGGACTGCTGGTGGCAGAGCAGGGTGGGGGTTGGGGGGGAAGCGACTCAGGTGAGCCCCTGTTTCCCAGAGGGCATGAGGCCTCCGAGTGCCCTGGTTGAGAGCTGGTGCACGCAGGTGACCCTGGGAGGGTCGCACTGGGGCGCCCAAGGGTTCTAGGCGCGGCGCCAGCTTCAGCACCGCGGGGTCAGCTCGGGCGAGCGCAGGAGGCACGGGCGCCTCGGCCGCCTGGACACAGAGCCGGAACTTGCGAGGACTTGGTGCTTCACGCTCCATCTGTGGCTCACTCTAGGTAACCACCTCTAGCCTCAGGAGCTCCTCGAGGGTTCGGAAAGAAATGATAAACGCATAAAAACTTCGTCATCATAAGTAGATCAATGCATCTCAGGTTGCCATGTCTAATCCAGCCTAAAGCAATCAATATATCCTGGAGGTTAGGTAGGATTTACACGAAATAGGCATACTACTTACACAGTAAGTTATTTAATATCTTGTGTTTTTGGATCAGTGTCTTGGGTCACAGTTAGTTTGGATGTATTTTTTTAAATCTTGAATTACCTGGATAGTGGCTCAGGTTGCAGGTGAGTTCCTCCCCTTCCCCGCCGAGTAGGATTTTCAGTTGTCCCAGCAAATCCTGTTAATTTGGTATGTCCTAACAGTTTCTCAGATTTGAGTTGGTTTCAGCTGTGAGAAATTGTTCTGGCTGGTTCAGGCAGAGGACTGAGGAAGCTAGACAAGATCCTGAAGTGAAAGCACCAATTATTCATTTACAGGATTACACCTTCTTTTAAATACCTTGTGGATCCAGATAACAGGGTTATCCGTATCATTGCTAGAAATAAAATTTATTTCTTTTCAGGCCCTAGGAGGTGGAAATTACATTATAAAATAGCTTAACCTGCAAATTTGCAATAACTCATACTTGTAGCAGCGCTGACTGCCTAAGAACACACTTCTCTGTCTCTTTCTCTGTCTCTTCTCTTTTGTGTGTAGGCAAGAGGGGGTAACAAGGACACTTTTTCTCTGTGGGATGCCTATAGGAAAAGACAAAAGATATGCAGAGGTAGATCAGGACACTGGGAAGTCTTCTCTAATTTCTGACTGAGTCTCTGAAAAGATGGTGGTGATATGTGCATTACCTGATGTCTGAATCTGTATCAAGGCAGATCTTGGTGCTTTGGGTGTGGTTCTGGTCATGAAACTAGAGCAAGAGAATGACAATTAGATGTAGTTAGCTTTTGAAGCTTTATTTTCTCACCTGATCTTTTGAGCCTGCAATTTTTTTAGTCTTGAGCGAGTCATTACTTGAACTTACTTCATACAATGCAGTTGGGTATAGAAAGCCCGTGGGTAGGTACAAAAGAAACAATGTCTTGCTTGTTTAATTATTGCTTTACAAGAAAGTATCACCTAAAAAAAAAAAAAAAAAAAAAAAGAAAGTATCACCTAATGACTTTAATTTTAATTAAAGTTGGCAAGAATGCATATATTTTGAGCTAGCTGGCCTTTTCTTTTGGGAGGTTCTTTGTAGACATCCGAGTATTCCCTGCAGATAATGAGATTGAAGAGTGACTTAAAACTGAGTTCAAGGAAAGAATACATGACCCCTGCCTTCAAAGCGTTTAGTCTGGTGGGGAAAATAGGCATGTTTATAAATATCTAGAATACATGATAGTAAAAATGTAATCATATGGCAGTGACATCAATAGTGTATGATTGAATGGCAGAGAGGTTCATTCAAGGTTAAGAAATGAGAAAAGTTATGTGGTGGGTGTAGCATCTGAGCTGAGACTTGAAGAAGGAAGAGGATTTCCTTGATGCAAAGGAGGGCTGCTGGAACAAGCGTGTTGCATGGAGGTGTGCAAGTCTGGTGTGTTCAAAGGTAGCAGAGCAATTTGGAGTGGCTGGAGTCTGGAATTTAAGATAGATAAGACTGGAAGGTAGGACGGGGCTAGATTATGGAGATGACAAGCCATGCTAAGAAATTAAAGTGTGATTGAACATTATTATTGTATTTATACCAACAGTGTTAATATCCTTCACTGTAGTTTATTCCTTGAAGTACAATTTTGTGAGCTTCCCCTAATAAGCAAATGAATAAGATCTTAATAGCATTTACTCTCTATAAATGTGAAAGAGTAATGTGTTTTCAAGTAGATTTCAATGCTTTATTCAAATCCAACAATTATTTCCCCTGAATTTTCAATCTTAGGATACAATTTTTAATTTGATTAAAACTTTGGATAGGAAAATACCCCCACTTTCCTGGGTCAATATGCAGAGTAAAGTCACTTTCTGTTCACTGTTTCAGTTATTGACAATAATAATAATTATTGTTAATCTTTATTAAACATGACATACTAAGTGAGCTACATACTTTGTTTTATCTAGGGAGGCATAATTTTAAACTTATTCTGAGAATTTCTTTTTGGCCTCATTACACAGCATGTGGGATCTTAGTTCCCTGACCAGGGATCAGACAAGCCCCTGGCATTGGAAGTACAGAGTCTTAACCACTTAACCACAGGGAAATCACCTTAATCTCTTGATCTTGAAAATTTTAATAAGGTCACTCAACTAAGTAAGTGGTAGAACCAGGTATTGAACCCAAAAAGTTTGTCTTGATAGCCCATTCTTTGGGCAGGGGCATAATATATGATAACTGTTATTCACAGTAATTAGAATTTGGGCCTGCTACCTGTAGGAGAAGTTTTTCTCTATTTTTCCTTTGCATCCTCATTTCTATCATTTTAATTTTATTTTTTAATTTATATAATTGCCACATAAAATATTACTTTTAGGTGTACAACATGATGATTCTAAACATATATATATATATATATATATATATATATATATATATATATATACTACAAAATGGTGACTCAGCAAGTTTAATTAACATGCACCACCATAGTTCTAATTTTTTCATGTGTCTGATGAGAACTTTAGGATTTCCCTGTAGCTCAAATAGTAAAGAATCTGCCTGCAAAGCAGGAGACCAGAGTTTGATCCCTGGGTCAGAAAGATCCTCTGGAGAAGGGAACGGCAATCCACTCCAGTATTATTGCCTGGAGAATCCCATGGACAGAGAAGCCTGGTGGTCTACAGTCCGTAGGGTTGCAAAGAGTCAGACACTAACACACACACAACACAATGAGAACTTCTAAAATCTACTCTTTTGGTGACTTTCAAACATATACCGCAGTATGTTATAGTCACCGTACTGTACATTATCTGATTATATTTACTTCATAGGTTCAGTGATGACCTGTATTTCAGTGTTTTAACACATCTTCAAACTTGTTTCTTAAATTAATCAGTCTATTTTTGGCTGTGCTGGGTCTTCATTGCTGTGTGGGCTTTCTCTAGTTGCAGCAAGCAGGGGCTGCTCTCTTGTTGCAGTGTACAGGCTTCTCATTGTGGTGGCTTTTTTTTTTTTTCCTTATTGCAGAGAAATGGGCAACAGGGGCTTCAGCAGTTGTGGCTTCCCAGGCTCTAGAGTACAGGCTCAATAGTTGTGGTGCATGGGCTTAGTTGCTCCGAAGCATGTGGGATCTTCCAGGATCAGGGATCAAACCTGTGTCTCCTGCATTGGCAGGCAGGTTCTTTACCTCTTAGCCACCAAGGAAGCCTTATCTTCAAACTGTTATATGATCTTGTGCTTTTATGACCCACTCAAAAGAAACTCTTAAGCTCTTTGAGAAGAGATGGGATATGAGATGCGGAAAACTTTAGTGAATCTAACAGCCTTAAATACAAAGACTAGGCCTCCCAGATTCCCTGGAAGAGCATCAATTTCATATATTCTTTTCACTCTTCCCAGCAAATCCCCCACATGCACCACATATTTTGGTATTTCAGCATCCCATATATATTACCGTGTGTCTTCAGAGTTTTTACTCTGAAAATTATATAGCGAATCTACTAGTTTGTAGATGACATGCTAAAGTATATATTCAGGCAAAAGACTGGATTCTATATAATCATGTACAAGTTATACAAAACACTAAGCAAAACGACACACCATTGGAGACTGCGTCATGAGAGATTTCTTCACCACTACTGTTAATACTTGGACCCAGTTTTATGGCATATGGGTTGTATGGAATTAAGATAAGCTGAAACAAAAGCTTGGTAGCTTAGGAAGCTTGATAAATGCCTGTGACAAATGAAATGATGGTACCAACTCACATCTAAGTCTCTGGTCCTCACTTTGCTTATATTGACTGTTAAATCTCTAGATCTATCTTTTCATTTGTTCTCAGACTGAATGATTTATGAACTCTTCTATTTCCTCTTCTATTCCTGAGAGCAGGACTGGAAATAGGTGGCCTTTCGCTGGACGGGTCAGTAAGGGATCTTGAGACGGGTCTCTCCCTTAACAAGATATCTCTAAACCTCAGTTTCCTCGTGCTGTGCCGTGCGGAGTCACTCAGTTGTGTCCAACTCTTTGCGATTCCATGGACCATAGTCCGCCAGGCTCCTCTGTCCATGGGGATTCTCCAGGCAAGAATACTGGAGTGGGTTCCCATGCCCTCCTCCACAGGATCTCCCCAACCCAGGGATCAAACCCAGGTCTCCTGCCTTGCAGATGGATTCTTTACCTGCTGAGCTATCAGGGAAGCCCCAGTTTCCTCATACAGAGGAGGAAATTGAGTAATTGTTAAGATTGGGGGCAGCAAGTTCTCCAGGTTCACCTAGGGCTGACTGGCCTCATGGAGCAGCAGACTGGGGTGGGAGGTGGGGAGAGCACAGGTAAAACTCCAAGGCAAGTCAGCCTTGGTCCTGTGAAAGGGAGCGGAGGGAGTGGAAGGAGCTGGGGAAAACATGCCCATTCACGAGGGCCAGAGCTACTCTCTTCCAGCCAGTTATTACGTAAGAACAAGAGCCCAGTGTTGCCAGATCTTCAAGAGAATCCGGAAATTCAGATTTTGATGGGAAAACATTGGCAATTCATTCAACATGGCTAAAAATAAAAGAAAATAAGAATTGGGCAGGCCAAACAAAACACCTCTAGAGATCAGATCTGGCTTTTTTGCTCTAATTTGCTAGATGACTTCCAAGCTTTCATTTGGCTTCAGACTTCCATGATCCTGCCCTCAGTCCATCTGATCTCTAACCCAGTTCTTCACTGACACATATTCCAGCACTCACCGGATCTAAAGCATGATAGCTTTGGAAGATCTCTTTGGTGAGTGCTGGACCATGATAGATTTATAAGGCCTTTAAAATCAATGAATGCTCTTTATCGATGGTCATGCTGTTGACATAATTCAGAGGCCCCGGCAGTTAATTGCTTGTGTTAATTATCCCTTTCAGGGACAGTTAGTTAGGTTTAATTCCAGGACCCAGAACTGTTCTCTAAATATTTTCCTTCCTGTTCTTCCTTCTCACTCAAACGTAAGAAGATAATGACAGCTGGAAAATAGATCCTTGTTTCCACTTGAACAAGGTGTATTTATAAGCTTAATTTTTTGTTTGCTTTATTTATTTTTTGCCATGATACTCAGCTTGCAGGATCTTAGTTCCCTGATTAGGGGTGGAACCCAGACCCCTGGCCTTGGAAGCTTGAAGTCCAAACCACTGGATCGTCAGGGAATTCCCAATAAGTTTATCTTACAGTGCTTAGACAAATCATCATCTTTACCTGAGCAAGATTTTGCCCTGTAGTCTGTCTCCTTAATCTGGGGATGTTCTTCAATTGCAACAAGGTGAATAAGTTAAGAGTTTGGCTCTTATGTGTTAATATAGAAGTTTAGGGTTTTTTTTTTAAAGTATATTTATATGAATACCAAAAAATAAAAATGAGAACAAAAGTAGTGGACTTGCACGTGATTCCAACCTCCAGTTCTTTTGAATAACTCGTTCCTGGGGGAACACTACAGTTAAATTCTGTAATATAATATTTTTAAAGCAGAGTTTCATGAATGTGACCAGGTAAGATGTGTTCTTTGCTTTATGCTAATGAGCTATTTTACAAACAGGTGGGCCTGCCTCTACCTGTAAAGGTCAGAGCAGATATTGACAACAGGAAGGAAGCATCTGAGTACATAAAAGAAACATGGCGTTTTCAGAGAACTCACAGACCTCACTGTAACCGAGCTGACAGAGAGGACCAGTGGAAGGCTCTCGGTGACAGTTCTGGGCCACACTTTGTCCTTGTCCCTGCTCCAGTGGTGAGTCGACCCTCCCTTGCACCTATGGGAGTTTGTCAGCCAGCCCTGGATATTTAACATTTAAAACAAACCTGAAAGAATCAGGTAATTATCTGATCATTTAAGACATACCATCTGATCTTATACTGGTCTTAAACTTTCATTTAAAAAAGCTAACTTTATGTTTACCCATGTATTTGGCTAGCCTTTCAGGTTTAATGATGGAGGCAGGCTCTAAGCCCTTTGGAGGAAGGAACCACATCCACCTTCGGTCCACAGCACCTTCCAGATACATTCATTTTCTTTCAAATACACAAATACCTCCCAAATGTACTCAGTTCTTTCTGTTGAATGAAAACTATATGGTTAATCATTTTGATATACAGGAGATTTAGATCAGTAGGCTTTCTATGCATTCATTTATTCATTCATTTCATAAAGACCTGTTGAGCCTTTACTATGTGCCAAGCACAGTTCTTAGTGCTGGGGATGCAGGATAATCTTGTTGGTTAGATACCTTAATGAATAATAACATATTGTGATAAATGTTGTAAGAACAAGATTGCCCAAATTATTGTGAGACCTTCGAGAAGGAATGACTAACTGTTGAAGGGTTTGGATGGCATCAAATAAGAGGAGACATTTAGGCTAAGTCAAGAATTGATGCTTTTGAACCATGGTATTGGACAAGACTCTTGAGAGTCCCTTGGACTACAAGGAGATTCAACCAGTCAATAAAGGAAATCAGTCCTGAATATTCATTGGAAGGACTGATGCTGAAACTGAAGCTCCAATACTTTGGCCACCTGATGTGAAGAGCTGACTCATTGGAAAAGACCCTGATGCTGGGAAAGATTAAAGGCAGGAGAAGGGGATGAGAGAGGACGAGATGGTTGGATGGCATCATTGACTCAATGGACATGAGTTTGGGCAAACTCTGGGAGATGGTGAAGGGCAGGGAAGCCTGATATGCTGCAGTCCATGGGGTCGCAAAGAGTTGGACACGCCTGAGCGACTGAACAACAACTTGAAGCAGGAGTTGCAGAAAGGATTACAGCCTCCCCACAGCTGGTGGGGAGTGAAGAGTCTAAGGCATTCAGAAGGAGAGGAGCATGGCTTAAGGGATGAATTGTGACAGTGGTTTGGGGAGTCCAGGTTTTGGTAATCCTGCAGAGGTAGTTGGGGCTGAATTGCTGCAAATCTTTAGAGAAAATAGAAAGAATCAGGTAGCTAGCTGGGTATTGAAAGATCTAAATACCAAATGTCATATGAACAAAATACGGATTTGTAAAACCAGTTTTTATTTTTTATTTATAATTTTTTATAATTAACTTAAAACATTTTATTTATTTATTTTGGTTGTGCTGAGTCTTTGTTGCTGCATGGGCTTTTCTCTGCAACTATGCAGAGAGCAGGGGCTACTCTCTAGTTGTGGAGTGCGGGCTTCTCGTTGTGGTGGCTTCTCTCATTGCAGAGTGCAAGCCGTAGGGCACATGGGCTTCAGTAGCTCCAGCTCCCAGGCTCTAGAGCACAGGCTCAATAGTTATGGCACACAGGATTAGTTGTTCCACGGAATGTGGGATCTTCCCAGATCAGGAATTGAACCTGTGTCTCCTGCATTGGCAGGTGGCTTCTATACTGCTGAGCCACCCGGGAAACCCTACTTATAATTTTTGGATCACACTGTTTATTGATGCCTGGCTTGAATCTCCATGAGAGCAGGAACGATCATCTTTGATTTTCTTTTGCACTGAGAAGTTAAAAAACACAGTAAGGACATTTTCTTTCTTTCTTTCTGGATGCATAGAAGCCAGAAAACATTGAGTTGAGGAATGATTAGGAAATGAGAAAGTGGAGGGAGGGAGGGAGGTACTCATTTCAAGTTTTTCTAAGAAAACCTTTAGAACATGCCACAACAGTAACAGTATTGGTAAACATTTGCTGTATGCCAGATATCAACACCTAGTATTTCATAGAGATTATTTCGTGTGTTCCTCATAAACTTCTATGACAAAGGAGTTCTTCCTATCCTATTTTCATTTTATAGTTGAAGAAACTGAGGTTTTTTAACTTGCTTAAATTCACATGGCTAATGCTCTGCTATTAATTGTGGTCTAACCTCAACTATGTACCCAGGTTGAACATGGACCCTTCTAGACTAGGGGCTTTCAGTGTTTTTGACTGTGACCCATAGTGAGATTTATTTTACAGCCTAACCCTGCCAGCAAACACAGGCACACACATGTAAACACTGAAGCCAAGTCTCTCAAAGTAGTGCTCAACCCTTAGCAGTGTGCAGGAGGACTTATATTTGCTACTTTAGTCAATTTTATTCTAGTCTAAATTTCAGTTTTTTAAACACTGCTGCTCACAGTGTGCGATTGATTTGACGACTGATGATGCACTAGAGAGTTTGGACCACACCCCTCTAGCCTGCTAGCTACTTTACATTGCTCCCTGAACTACAGCTTAATATCTTTTTTCTATTAACATTAGCAAACATTTATTCAGTGCCTTCTATATGCAGAGATGTGGAAGGAACATAAAGAACATATGGTATGCCTTGACCCCAAGGAATTTTCAGTGTAGTGAAGGGAAAGACAAGTAATGGCTAATTATAATGCAGACCAGCAAAAAAAAAAAAAAAAAAAGAGGCACAAGCCACATAGAATGGGAACATAGGAATAATGATGGATCCTGGTTGTGTTTAGCAGTTGTGTGTGTGTGTGCTGCAAGAATGTTAAAAGACTTTTATGAAATAAATAGAAATGTCTTTGGTAAAGACTTTTAGGACTTAGGGCCAAGGGAGATCTGAAGACCACAGTATTCTGTGTATTATTCTCAAAGGTCCTTGAAATGGTCAAGCTATCATTATCATTATGTAGACATTAATTTGTCCACTATAAGCCCTTGAAGGATGCTAGCATGTCCAGTTATGTTAAAGAGTATCCATTTAAAAAAAGTTTAAGATAACTTACCAAAGTAAAAGAATGCAAACCTATGAACAATTTATGAACCTCCATTAGGTGATAAATCCTAGGGTTAAATGGAGAGAGAGAGCCTTAAGTAGAATCTAGCAAAAATTCTGTGGACTTTGGAGGTAGAAGGAGGGTTATTAATACTGTTCTAATTTATCTTATGTAGATTAAAAAGATAACATTTGAAAATCCTGGCACTGTGTCTGATACATAGAAAGTGTTAGATCAGTTTAAATAACCAAAATCAGTCAAGTCTTTCAATTTAGGCTTGTCCGGCAAGAGGAGCAATTATGTAAGCTAGTGCAGTGGTCCACTCCTTTCTGTTAGAAGCTTCACATTGAGATCACCTGGAGCCCTTTAGCAATTTGGCCTCAAGCCCAGAGATCCTGTTTTCTTGTGTCTAGAGAAGTCTCAGACATTGGTCATTTTTAAGCCCCTATGGTACAGCCAGGTTTGAAATGAAAAGTGTTAGTTGCTCAGTTGTATCCAACTCTTTGCGACCCCATGGACTGTAGCCCACCAGGCTCCTCTGTTCTTGAGATTCTCCAGGCAAGAATACTGGAGTGGGTAGCCATTCCCTTCTCCAGGAGATCCTCCTGACCCAGGGATCAAACCCTGGTCTCCTGCATTGCAAGCAGATTCTTTACTGTCTGAGCCACAGCCAGGTTTGAAATCCCCTGAAAAGTATATGCTTTAATGATTAGAAACATGCTTGTGTGGAGCTGCAACCTTAAAATTGGGTCCTTTGCTTTTTTGATGCCCAAAGAGTTATCACCTTTTCTTAAGAACTAGTTTAGAAAACAAGATCTTAGATATCTTTATGGTCACACCTCACGGCTTTCGGGATGTTAGTTCCTTGACTAGGAACTGAACCCTCACCCTTGGCAGTGAAAGTATGGAATCCTCACCACTGAACAACCAGGGTATCCTCAAGATCTTTGGTATATTTGAAGTCAGGAAGGGGTATCTTTGAACTGGGGAAGAGTAGAAAACTGGGGTATGAAGACTGTCAAGGCAAACTTGACTTCCTGTGGTGCTCAGGAGACACAGGAATTGATTTTGTCCTGTCAACTTTGAGGGTTCATCTTCACCTCCATTCTACCAACAAGTACCCTGGAAACTGTGGAGTAACACGCGGCAAAGAGGTGTGCATAAGCTGCATAGCTCCCTGAGTTGAGTGGAAAAGGAAGGAAGGAAGGAAATGAAAGAAAGTAATGAAAGTAAGCCTCTCTTGGACTTCAGGGCCTCTTTGTTTTGTCTTCTTTGGGCTGTGGGTGACCTGATGGCTCTTTGGGACCTAAGAGCAGACCGTCATTGTCACTGGGGTCTTCCCTCACTGTGACTTCTCTCTTCCCTTTTTTTAAAAAAGTTTATTTTATTGAAGTATTGGTGATATACAATGTTGTGTTCCTTTCTGTTGTACAGCAAAGTGATTCAATTATACATATATATCTATTTTAATTTTTGTTTATGTATTGGTCCATGGGGTCACAAAGAGCTTGTACATGACTGAGCATGCACACACGCACACAGACACACACACACACACTTATTTATTTTTGACTGCACTGGATCTTTGTTGTGGTGCTTGAGCTTCTCATTGTTGTGGCTTCTCTTGTTGCAGAGCATGGGCTCTAGGCACATGGGCTTCAACAGTTGGGGCACAAAGGCTCAGTAGTTTCAGCTCCCAGGCTCTAGAGCACAGGCTCAATAGTTGTGATGCATAGGCTTAGTTGCTCCATGGCACGTGGGATCTTCCCGGATCAGGGATTGAACCCGTGTCTACTGCATTGGCAGGTGGATTCTTTACCACTGAGCAACCAGGGAAGCCCCTGCCTGGAGATTCTTGAAGCTGCTCCTCCCAGGTCTTTACCTGCACTGCTCTGCGGCAGCAGGGTGGCATTATGGGTGGTGAAGTGATGCTCTAGAGGCAGTTCATCCTCTGGGACTTGGCCATCTGGGACAGTGGGAGAGTTGGGAAAAGATTTTTCTCTCTTCTATCTGGCAGTGTGTGTGTTTGCCTTCTCTGGAGCCGTCAGGGTGAAATTTCTCATTCTCTGGCCAGAAACCAGCCAACAGATTTGGGGCACTTGCCACATCAAAGGGTGGGGTTAATAGCATTGCCACCACCAGTGGGGACAGCGCCAGATTGTCAGAAGTGAAGAGGGAGCAGGCAGCCATCCGTTCCTTTTTTTTCCTCCTTCTACACTCCAGGAGGCTTTAGAAAAATAAAAGTCATGCTGTCCTGAGATGGTCCAATTATTCTGCTCTCTTGTTTGGTAAACTTTTGATTCTTTGGAGAGAGATGCTGACTTTTCTGTACCCTTTAAGTCACTTAGGTGCATTAGCATGGTAGAGGTGTTTATTTATTTTTTTGCATTGTTTGATATACTTTCTTATACCACTTTCTCCTCTTTTCATTAAAAAAGCAGATAGATGGATGTAATCATCTTTTAAATTTTGTATTATAGACAGTGATCCTCTTCTGCATTTTTTCTGCAAGCATTTATAGAAAATCAAGAAACTTAACTTTTGCCATGGTTATCACTGCTCTAAGAAGTTTTGCTTTTGTTTCTATTTGAAACCAACATAGATGTGATGATCAGTGGAGATTTAGGTGTGGGGCTGAGTAAACTTTGTCTTTGACAGGGTAAATGACAGAGTAGAGTCAAAAGACAGCCAAGTGCTGGCTGCTGCACCGGGGTGGTGGGCTCCAGGCAGTTTCCACTTGCTTAGTTCACTATCGCCAACTGCTTATCTTCTCCTCTGGTTTCCTCACCTGTGTCCTTCCTCCACTGGGATGGAAGACGGGATGGTTGGTCAGAACGTGTTGTATCCTCTAGGACAGTGATGCTCAGCCTAGCTACACGTTAGAGTGGCTGGAAGTGTTAGGCTCTACCCCAGAGCAGGCTGGTGGTGGGACCTGGCATCGGGGATATTTAAAAGCTGCCCAGATGTTTCTAGTGCAGTCATGGTCGAGAATCACTTTGGTTGGGCAGCAGTTTTCAGAGTGTATCTGTGGATGACCTGTATTAGAATCGTTGGGTGATTTTTTTTTTTTTTTTTTGGGCTGCACTGCAAGGCTTGCAGGATCTTGGTTCCCTGCCCAGGAATTGAATCTGGGGCCATCGCATTGAAAGCTCTGAGACCTAACCACCGGACTGCCTGGGAATTCCCCATAGGGTGACTTTTTTTTTCATAGGGTGACTTTTTAAAAATGCAAATTCTGGAATTCCTAAACTTGAAACCAAATCAAGTTTTAACAGTAGTAAACACAGTTTTGAATCATTCCAGATGCAACCTGCCAGTATGCAGATCTTGGTTTAAATGTTCTTAGTATTAAAAAAATAACTAAAGATTAAGAGATAAGTAAAGATCAAAAAGTCTTAGAAGCCCTAGAGTGATGATTCAGTAACTAGTTGATCTTGAATTCTGGTGTGAGTAACTGAGAAAGTGGCTATTAAGTCCCCAGAAATCCTTTATAGGTATAAAATCATAGCTAATATTTAGTAAAATGTGTTATTGTGTGCCAGGCACTGAGATTTGAACTTAAAAATTTTTTTATTGGCGTATAGTTGATTTACAATGTTGTGTTAGTTTCAGGTGTTCAGCAAAGTGAATCAGTTATACATATAGCTACTCTTTTTTTACATACTGTTCCTATTTAGGCTATTACAGAATACTGAGTAGAGTTCCCTGTGCTATACAATAGGTCCTTACTTTTTATCTGTTTTATATATAATATTGTCTGTATGTCAATCCAAGTCTCCCAATTCATCCCTTCCCCTCTTCTCCCCTGTAACCTTAAATTTATTTTCCACATCTGTAGCTCTATTTCTGTTTTGTGGATAAGTTCCTTTGTACTCTTTTTTAACATTCCGCATATAAGTGAACTTTGTACTTTAAACTCATTATTTACCATTTTCAGTTCAGTCACTCAGTCATGTCTGACTCTTTGCGACCCCATGGACTACAGCACGCCAGGCCTCCCTGTCCATCACCAACTCCCAGAGTTTGCTCAAACTCATATCCATTGAGTCAATGATGCCATCCAACCATCTCATCCTCTGTCGTCCCCTTCTCCTCCTGCCTTCAGTCTTTCCCACCATCAGGGTCTTTTCAAATGAGTCAGTTCTTCGAATCAGGTGGCCAAAGTATTGGAGCTTCAGCTTCAGCATTTTACAGATGGGGAAAACTGAGGCTCACAGACATTAAGTACTTAGCTCAAAAACATATGGTAAGTAGTGTAGACTGTATCAGAACCAGATATACATGTGATAACAAAGCTCATGTGTGGCATCATGGATGACAGCACCGATGTGAAGGACTTGAGTTTGAGCAGGCTCCAGGAGTTGGTGATGGACAGGGAAGTCTGGCGTGCTGCAGTCTGGGTGTCGAAAGAGCTGAACACGACTGAGCGACTGAACTGAACTGAATAAAGCTCATGACCTTAACTCAGTTCCTTCTGTTGTGGAACCAGATACTAGCAAAACCTCTCTTCCTCTCTACCCTGTCTTTATGGTGAAACTAAGAGGAAAACAAGGAAGCTATCAAACAACTTAAAGTATTAACTTGCTCCTTATCATTTTCTGTACATTCTTCTATACGTACACAAAGCAGCCAGAGATCACTGACGTTTACTTTAGAAGCCCTGAACTTACATTTTATTTTCATTGCTTAGATTCTTCTTTTATGATGTGTAGTCATTCCTGCACTTGAACTGGAGCTTTGTTACTGCTTTATTTTAGGAGCTACAATGCAAATAGAATAAGCAAAGCATAATCTCCTGATTTTGTTGCCCTTGTTTAAACCTGTTCCTAGGTTAGAAATCTGGGTGTGATCAGGAGTGAACTTGATGCTCTGACTTAGGAAGTGACTGTGTCTGCATTAGTTAAGTTACATGAAAGAATCATGGACTGGAGAAATCTGGGTGTGGGTGTTGGGAGGTGTGTGGGAGGGGAGGGAACCTCACATTTATGAAAGACGTTAAACAGATATTGTTGATTTTATCTCCAAATCAGGTCATAGAGCAGTCATTGGAACTGTATGTGTGTTTACAGCATTAATAATTTTTCTTTATAAAGTCAACTTTACTGAGGTATACTTTATATACAGTAAAATCCAACATGTCTAAGTATACAATATGATGAATTTTGATAAATATATTCAGCTGGGGTTTGCATTAATTTTTTGACAGCTTTATTAAAACATAACTCACAAACCTTATAATTCAGCTATTTAAAGTGTACAATTTGATGGTTTTCAGTGTATTCACAGACATGTACAACTATCACTGTAGCCAATTCTAAAATATGTTCAACAGCCCCCAAAAGAAACCTTATACCTGTCAGCAGTCATTTCTCTTTTTCTCCAAACTCTTTCAGCCCTAGGCGATGGCTCACCTACTTTCTGTAGACTTGCCTGTTCTGGAAGATTCATAGAAATGGGAACCATGTAATAGGTAGTCTTTGGTGATTGGCTGCTTTCCCTTAGTACTTAGTACAGTGTTTTTAAGGTTCATACATGTTGTAGCATGTGTAATACTTCATTCCCTTCTATTGCTGAATAATATCATTGTGTACGGAAATAGACTCACAGAAATGGAGAACTTGTGTTGCCAAGGGTAGAGGTGGGGAAGGGATGGATTGGGAGTTTGGGACTATCTGATGCAAACTATTATGCACAGGATGGTAAACAACAAGGTCCTATTGTATAGCATAGGGAACTATGTTCAATAACCTGTAATAACAATAATGGCAAAGAGTATGAAAAAGGATTACGTATATACAGAAATACTTCATTGTACAACAGAAACACTTCATTGTAAATCAACAATACTTCAATAAAATGATTTTTTTAATGAAAGAATAAAACAACCTGCCTCCTCAGTTAACTTGGAGACCAAAAGCTAAATACAATTTATAATAAATGAAAAATTCCATTGTGTAGATATACCACATTTTATTTATTATCAGTTGTTGGATATTTGGGTTGTTTCTACTTTTTTGGCTGATAGCATTGATTTCTTTTAAGATTTTTTTTTAATAAGGACCATTTTTAAAGTCTGTTGAATTTGTTACAGTATTCTTCTGTTTTATGTTTTGGTTTTTTGGCTGCAAGGCATGTGGAATCTTAGCTGCTGACCAGGAATTGAACTCAGATCCTCTGCATTGGAAGATGAAGTCCTAATCACTAGACTATCAGGGAAGTCCCCTAGCACTGATTTTTAAAGAGTAAACTTTTAATAGATACCTTGATTTTTAAATCCTCATTTAAATCCTCATCTTTTTCTTCATTAATATGCCAGGAGTATAAAGTAGCTTGGACTTCCCAGGTGGTGCTTGTGTTGAAGAACCTGCTTGCCAGTGCAGGAGACACAAGAGTCCTGGGTTCGATCCCTGGGTTGGGAAAATCCCTTGGAGAAGGGCATGGCAACTCACTCCAGTATTCTTGTTTGGAGAATTCATGGATAGAGGAGCCCTGGCAGGCTACAGTCCAGAGGGTCACAAAGAGTCAGATATGACTGAAGCGACTGAGCACGCACGCATGGAGTGTCTTAGTCCTCCCTTGACTACTGAGACAGTCTGATTAAGGTCATAACAACTGGATTTACAGCTGTACTGAAATTCTTGTTTGGAGTTAATTCTCTTTTGTAGCTATTTAATATTGTGGAAAAGGCATACAGAATTGTAGATATAGAAATATATATATATATATATATATATATATATGCACGTGTGTGCTCAGACTCTCAGTTGTGTTTGACTCTGTGACCCTATGGACTGTAGCCCGCCAGATTCCTCTGTCCACGGGATTCTCCAGGCAAGAATGCTGGAGTGAGTTTTCATTTCCTCCTCTAGGGGATTTTTCTACCCAGGGATTGAACCCACGTCTCCTTCGTCTTTTGCACTGCAGGCAGATTCTTTACTGCTGAGCCATCAGGGAAGCCCTAATATACATGTGTGTATTTGTATAAAATAAGGATAACTCGTATGGTTTTACAAGGAGTTTTAAAGTTAATTTACAAAGACAACATGTAGTTTCTTTTTCTTGTAAAAAATAATATTGATATATAACAAATTATTTTACTTTAGAAATCATAAACTGTGCTGATTATGAAATGTCATTGGTAAGTGTCAAAATTGAGCTAATGACTTACTTTTGAAGGACTAACATTGGTGTTAGGGTTATTCTATTCGAAAATATATAAATCAATACATAGGAAGTTTACGTTTTTGACCCAGAAGAAACTTACATCATTTTAAAGCTTTATGCTACTCATATATTATCAAAAATCAATCATAATGGTTTTGACACTCTTGTAACTGCAGATGTTACACTTCTTACCCCTAAAACACACCACAGAACTAAAGTGCTTGAGAAATAGGAAAGTGAAAGTAGATGTGAAATGATAGGAGAAGTCAAGAACTATGTACAGGCATCATTACTTACACATCTGTTTTTTAATTTTTAACTAATAAGACTTTTAAAAATGGAGACAGGGCAAAGATGATGAAGGACAGGGGAACCTGGCATGCTGCAGTCCATGGGGTTGTAAAGAGTTGGACACGACTGAACAACTGAACTACAACAAATAGTTGATTTACAATGTTGTAGTGGTTTTGGTTGTACAGAAAAGTGATTAAATTTTATACTGTATATATAATGTATATGTATAAAATGTATATATATACACATATAAATATATATGGAGCATTCATAGTCAACAAAAGAGTCTGAAATGCAGTGCTTGGGTACAATCTCAAAAACAACAGAATGATCTGGGTTCCTTTCCAAGGCAAACCATTCATCATCATAGTAATCCAAGTCTATGCCCCAACCAGTAATGCTGAAGAAGCTGACGTTGAACGTCTCTATGAAGACCTACAACACTTTCAAAAGAACTAACGCCAAAAAATGGATGTCCATTTCATCATAGGGGATTAGAATGCAAAAGTAGGAAGTCAAGAGATATCTGGAGTAAAAGGCAAGTTTGGGCTTGGAGTACAAAATGAAGCGTGGCAAAGACTAACAGAGTTTTGTCAAGAGAACACACTGGTCATAGCAAACACTCTCTCCCAACAACACAAGACACGACTCTGCACATGGACATCACCAGATGGTCAATAGCAAAATCAGATTGATTATATTTTTTGCAGCCAAAGATGGAGAAACTCTATACAGTCAGCAAAAACAAGACCCGGAACTGACTGTAACTCTGATCTTGAGCTCCTTAGCAAAATTCAGCCTTAAATTGAAGAAAGGAGAGAAAGCCACTAGGCCATTCAGGTATGACCAAAATCAGATCCCTTATGATTATACAGTGGAAGTGGCAAATCGATTGAAGGGATTAGATCTTGTAGACAGAGTGCCTGAAGAACTAGTCAGGAGGCAGTGACAAAAACCATCCCAAGGAAAAAGAAATGCAAGAAGGCAAAGTGGTTGTGTGAGGAAGCTTTACAAATAGCTGAGGAAAGAAGAGAAGTGAAAGGCAAGGGGGAAAGGGAAAGATATACCTAACTGAGTGCAGAGTTCCAGAGACTAGCACAGAGGGATAAGAAGGCCTTCTTAAATGAATAATGCAAAGAAATAGAGGAAAATAGTAGAATGGAAAGACTAGAGATCTCTTCAAGAAAATTGGCGATATCAAGGAAACATTTCATGTGAGGATGGTCATGATAAAGGACAGAAATGGTAAAGACTTAACAGAAGCTGAAGAGATTAAGAAGTGGCAGGAATACAATGAAGAACTATACAAAAAAGGTCTTAATGACCCAAATAACCATGATGGTGTGGTCACTCATCTAGAGCTGGATGTCCTGGAGTGTAAAGTCAAGTGGGTCTTACGAAACATTACTACGAATAAAGGTAGTAGAAGTGATGGAATTCTAGCTGAGCTATTTCAAGTCCTTAAAAATGATGTGTTGAAGTGCTGCACTCAATATGCCAGCAAACTTGAAAAACTCAGCAGTGGCCACGGGACTGTAAAAGGTCAGTTTTCATTCCAGTCCCAAAGAAGGGCAATGCCAGAGAATGTTCCAACTATTGTACAGTTGCGCTCATTTCACATGCTAGCAAGGTTATGCTCAAAATCCTTCAAGCTGTGCTTTAGCATTATGTGAACTGAAAATTTCCAGATGTACAAGTTGGGTTTAGAAAAGGTGAAGTTAGAGATCAAATTGCCAACATTCATTGGATCATGGAGAAAGCAAGAGAGTTCCAGAAAAACCTTTACTTCTTCTTCGTTGACTATGTGAAAGCCTTTGACTGTGTAAATCACAGCAAACTGTGGAAAATTCTTAAAGAGACTGAAATAAAACCAGATTACCTTACCTGTCTCCTGAGAAACCTGTATTCAGATCAAGAAGCAATGGTTAGAACCCCACAATGAACAACAAACTGGTTCAAAACTGGGAAAGGAGTGTACATCAAGGCTGTATATTGTCACCCTGACTTTTTTTTAACTTATATGCAGAGTACATCATGCGAAATGCCAGGCAGAATGAATCCCAAGCAAGAATCAAGATTGCCAGGAGAAATATCAACAACATCAGAAATGCAGATGATATCTCTCTGATGTCTAAAAGTGAAAAGGAACTAAAGATCCTCTTGATGAAAGTGAAAAAGGAGATTGAAAAAGCTGGCTTAAAAGTCAACATTCAAAAAATTAAGATGATGGCATCCAGTCCCATCACTTCATGGCAAATTGGTGGGGAAAAAGTGGAAGCAGTGACAGATTTTATTTTCTTGGCTCCAAAATCACTTTGGATGATGACTGCAGCCATGAAATTAAAAGACACTTGCTCTTTGGAAGAAAAACTGTGACAAACCTGGATAGCATGTGACAAAGCAGAGACATCACTTTGCTGACAACTGTCCATCTAGTCAAAGCTCTGGTTTTTCCAGTAGTCATGTATGGATGGAAAGTTGGGCCATAAAGAAGGCTGAGCATGGAGGAATGGATGCTTTAGAACTGTGGTGCTGGAGAACACTCTTGAGAGTCCCTTGGACAGCAAGGCGATCAAACCAGTCAATCCTAAAGGAAATCAACCCTGAATATTCATTGGAAGGACTGATACTGAAGCTGAAGCTCCAATAATTTGCCCAGCTGATGGAAACAGCCAACGCATTGGAAAAGACCCTGTGGCTGGGAAAGATTGAAGGCGAAAGGAGAAAGATGAGATGTTTAGATAGCATCACTGACTCCGTGGACATGAATTTGAGCAAACTGTGGGAGAGAGTGAAGGACAGGGTATCCTGATGTACTGCAGTCCATGGGGTCACAAAGAGTTGAACATGACTTAGTGACTGAACAACAATGAACTTTAGTATGTATTAGTATATATTTGCTTATATTTTAATAAGCATAATTCACAATAATTCACAAAGAATTATTTGGTTACCTTCTTTTTTTTAATCACAGCACCCAAAGACTGATTTCTTTACCTACAATTTTATTAGAATTCCCAGTTCTCAGAATCCCTTCTCCCACACTGTGGTAGCAGGCAATAAATGATGTATGTTTGGAGGGGCAAAGGCACAATGGGGAGAGCAATACTAACACTAGAACAGCTCTGGCAGAGCAGGGCTGCTCTTTAGTTTATGAAACTTGTTACCTGTATTGGAGTCAGAACTAAAACATAATTTCTAGGAACTTCTAAACATTTGATTTTTATTCAAGTATGGTTGCTTTACAGTGTTGTGTTCATTTCTGCTGTGCAGCAGAATGAATCCGTTACACTCTAGGAGCTTCTGAATGTGTTTTCTTTGGACAGATAAGATTCACATGTGATAAAATTCACCCACCTACTGTGTACTGTTGAGTGGATCTTATTCAAGAGTTGTGCATACTATACCAAAATCTAATTTTAAAACGTTTAAAAATAATTGTAGGACTATGCTGGTGGTTCAGTGCTTAAGACTCTGAGCCCCCACTGTAGGGGATGCAGGTTTGGTCCCCGGTCAGGGAAGTTCCACATGCCAAAAGGTTCAGCCAATGAATAAATAAAAAAATTGCAAAACATTTTCATCACTCCAAAGAAATCTTGTCCCTTTAACAGTCATTCTCCATTCCCACTCCTTCAATTTTCCAAAGTGGCCACTGCCTTTGCATCCCCACCAGCAACACAGGAGGGTGTCTGTGATCTACCTCCTTGCCCATATGTTAAAGCTGCCCACATAATAACTGTGGCATTAATGTGACTGAGGAAAGGTCATGAAACCCAGGCTGATTCAGACTTTTGACACTCCTCACGGATGGATGCCTAGATCAAGATAAAATCAACCTGGAATAAACTGTTTGCCCCCAGGATGTAGCCCATGATTGTAGGCTCTCAATTAAAATAAAGTGATAATTCAGCACCAGATAATTTGGTAGTGATTGAGGTTCGAATAAAAATTTGCTGTTTTTGCCTACTTTTTTTTTTCATTTGTTTTTATTATTTCAAGTAGAAAATGTATCTAGGAATCCTTAAAGATTTAAAGGTAACATTCAAAAAGGAGTTACTAGAGAAAAATTACTGAGGCGGCTATGACTGAAAATAAGACCAAACAATTGTAAATCACTCTGTATTCGACAAAAAATAGTGTAGAACATTCATATACATTTCAGGGACAGGAAGCTTCTGTGTTAACATTAAATGTTCATAAATGTCAAATACGCAATTCTGACATCCTATATCCGGGAGAATGGAGATTTTCAGCCAGTGTAGAGTTGAGGAAATAACAAAGACTTGGCATCACTTGAACAGAACTGAATGCCATCTAAGAGGTTAGAGCTTAAAAGTTTTCCATGAGTGTAACATAGACTTTCATCAACAGTCCTTTTCATTTTCTGAAGGAAATGTCTTGAAATTTACCTAACTCTCCTTTTCCTTTAACAGAACAAATTATAACTTTAGGAGTACATGCTATCCTTTATACTAATGATAATCTAATTTTGTTGAATAGTGTGATTTTATTATGGTTCATTTTATTTATTGTTCTTCTTTCTTGTCCAAGGGAGGTTTATAATAATATGTAGGATAGATATATTTTTAAAGACCAACATTTTTTACTTCATCAGGCAGTTTATTTAAATTAAAAAAATTTTCATATAAATTTTAAGGATACTTTCCATTACAAAATATTGGTTATATTCCCTGTGATGTTCAATACATCCTTGAGCCTATCTTATATCCCGTTGTTTGCACCTCCTCTCCCCCACCCCAATATTGCCCTTCCTCCCCACTGGTAACCACTATTAATAGTTCTCTATAAGACTGCTTCTTTTTGTTGTATTTACTAGGTGTATTTTTTAGATTACACATGTAAGTGGTATCATATAGTATTTGTCTTCCTCTGTCTGACTTATTTCACTAAAACATAACACCTTCCAAGTTTATTCACGTCACTGCAAATGGTAAGATTTGGCAGTTTTTTGTGGCTGGATAGTATCTCATTGTATATATATTCCACATCTTCTTTATCCAGTTATCTGTTGATGGAATCTTAATTAGATTACTTCCATACCTTGGCCATTGTGAGTAATGCTGCTGTGAACATTGGGATGCATATATCTTTTCAAATTAGTGTTTTTGTCTTTTTTGGATATATACCCAATAGTAGAAATGCTGGCTCACATGCTAATCTTATTTTTATTTTTTTGAGAAACCTCAATACTGTTTTCCACGGTGACTGCACCAATTTATGTTCCCACCACAGTGTACTAGGTTTCCTTTTCTCCACATCCTTGTCAACATTGTTATTTGTGTTCTTTTTGGTGACAGTTATTCTGACGTATGTGAGGTGATGTTTAATTGTGGTTTTGATTTGCAATTCCCCTGATGATTAACAATATTGAGCGCCCCTTCGTGTGCCTGTTGGCCATCTGCATTTCCTCTTTGGAAAAATATTTATTTAGTCCTCCTGTCCATTTTTCAATTGGGTTGTTTTGTGTTTTTTTGATGTTGAATTGTATGAGCTGTTTATATACGTTGAATACTAATCCCTGATCTGTCATATCATTTGTAGATATCTTCTCCATTCAGTAGGTTGATGACTATATTTAGTGTTATATTTGGATTGCTTTTTCTTTTTTGTATGTATATCTATTACAAATTTTTGGTTTGTGGTTACCATGAAGTTTTTAATATAGAAGCCTGTATTTATATGTGCTTGTTTTAAGTTACTGATCTCTTACTTTCAAATTCATTTTGCAAACCCTGTATTTTTACTCTCCTCTCCTTATAATTACTGTTTTTGATATCATATGTTACTTTTAATCTTTTGTGTATCCCTTAACTTTTTATTGTGAATATAGATGCTTTTTTACTACTTTTGTCTTTTAACCTCTCTTCTAGCTTGTAATGTGTAGATGATTTCCTACCTTTACTGTATATTTTCCTTCAGTGAGCTTTTTCATTTTGTAATTTTCTTGTTTCTAGTTGAGGCCTTTTCTTTTTCACCTAGAGAAGTTCTATGAACATATGTTGTAAAGCTGGTTTGGTGGTTCTGCAGTCTTCTAGCTTTTGCTTGTCTGTAAAATCTTTGATTTCCCTTTCATGTCTCTTCAAATTATCTTTCAAAATAGCTTCTAATTTTGAGTTTTATAAGGTGCCTTGTCATGCAGAGTCTGAATTTCACACAGGTTAAAAGATTCCAAACTCTCAAAGAGTGTACTAGAATATGCAACAATACATGTAGTATGTAGAAGCATATTTTCATACAGTTATATGAACAAGAGTCCCAAACTTTGAATATACTCATGGAACACTAGTCCAAATAAAACAAAATGTTCTGGTACTTACTGATCTTTTTTTTTTTTTTAATTTGGCTGCACTTAGTCTTAGTTGTGGCATGCAAGCTCTTAGTTGCAGCATGTGGGGTCTAGTTCCCTGACCAGGGATTGAACCCTGGGCTCCATGCATTGGGAGTGGGCAGTCAGCCTCTGGGCCGCCAGGTAAGCCTTGATCTTACTATATTTTTTGGGAAAAAATCCACTGCTTAGATTATATAATGGGTTATTATTGCCAGGATTTATTACAAAAGGTGTGAAAAGAATCCTTTCTTGGGGCTATAAACTCAAGCTTCTTGGGATACTTTGCTCTTAAACTTCAGTGGAAATTGCTATCTTTCTAATATTTTCTTCTGCAGGCCTTTGAAGATCCACCCTTTTCGCTTTGCACCAGACCTGCTCAGCCTGTTCTTGATTCCAGACCCATATTTGTCTTGATGTTCTTGCTGAGCCACCCTTTAATGAGTCTACATTATTTTTTAGAACTGACCTGCTTTCAGACTTCCCTGGTTAAGACTCCACTGTCCACTGCAGGGAGTGTGGGTTTGATCCCTGGTCCAGAAACTAAATTCCCACATGCCATGCTTCATCCTATGCTGCTGCGGCTCAGTTGTGTCCAACTCTTTGTGACCCCATGGACTGCAGCCCCCCAGGCTCCTCTGCCCATGGAATTTTCCAGGCAAGAATACAAGAATACTGAAATGGGTTGCCATTTCCTACTCCAGGGGATCTTCCTGGCCCAGGGATCGAACCCACATCTCTTGTACCTCCTGCAGGTTGGGTTGGCAAGTGGGTTCTATACCACTAGCGTCACCTGGGAGGCCATGGCATGGGGTATGGCCAAAAATTAAAAAAAAAAAAAAGAACCAACCTGCTTCATGAGGCCTTCCACTTCTGCTCCTGCCTTGATTTTTTGCATTTCCCTGTGATTCCTAAACATTTACTGTCCACCCAGCCTCTGTGGTGCTTCACCATATACTCTTGTGCATGCATCTTACCTTCCTAATGGGGTTATAAGCTCCTACGTGGCAAGGGCTATGCCTGATATTTCTTCTGAGGTTCCTTGGTATCTAGTGCAATATAATTTAAATTGAAAGTGATCAAAAAATTTCTGGAATGAAGATCCCATTTTTATAACACTGTATTTCTGTAACTATTAGGATAAACAGGCTTAGTGGAAATTTCAGTTAATTAAGTTTTGATTACCTTTTATTGGAATATAGTTGCTTTACAATGATCTGATACTTTCTACTATACAGCAAAGTGAATCCACCATATGTATACATACAGTCCCTCCTTTTTGGATTTCCTTCTCCTTTAGTTGCTCCCAGAGAGCACTGAGTAGAGTTGCCTGAGCTATACCATGGGTTCTGATTAGTTATCTATTTTGTACATAGTAAAAATAGTGTATATATGACAGTCTCAATCTCCCAATTCATCCCACCTCCCCTTTCCCTCTCTTGGTTTCCATATGTTTGTTCTGTACATCCATGTTCCTATTTCTGTTTTGCAAATAAAGTTCATCTATATCATTTTTCTAGGTTCCATATGTATGTGTTAATATATAATATTTCAATTAATTTAAGCTCTTTATTCATAAGACTACCAGGGAAGACATTTTATCATATTGGATCATAAGTTATGAAGAAGGAGAATTAGTAAGATGAAATTTTCAGAAAAAAATGGTAACATATCTATATTTCCTTATTTTGTGGTCATAGACTGTATACCTAAGCTTAACCTTTGACCCAAACAGGATCAAGCTGGGTGTGGATAGTTAAAATAATAAACTTGAAATTACTGCACACTCACAACATGTTTATTTTGTTGCACTTAAAAGAAACAAATGCCAGCTAACTTAAAATAATTTACTAGGTTAGCTCTGAGAATGAAATGGAAGACTGGAGGAACCAGGCCTGGGTATCCCTCGGTAGCCAAGGTAGTAGGATTTGACAGAGGGTTTCTTTAAAGCACTGCCACTGGGATCAATAAATCCCAAATATTTTTCTTTTATTAGAACATTGCACTCAAGATTCAGGATCCTGGGGAAGAGGTCCTACTGGCCTTGCTTGGTTCAGGTTTACTTTATTGGTCAAGATCAAAGACCTCTTGATTAACAGTCCCACCAACCATCTATCCATGAGGAAAGACCCAAGTGCTCCGAAGAAAATTGGCTACCATTACAACAAGGAGGAAAGGCTTGTCTAGTTGTGAACTCACCTTATAGAATATAGAAAATCAGAAAAAGCAGGTGAGAGACATCTAAAGGATAGCAGATTACAGGAGAAAGATGTTGCCCTGACAGAAAATAAGAAATCACTAAATGGTATTTTTCACCATGTTCTGTTCTCAAATTCTGTACCTGTGTCTCAAATTCTGAGACAATGAAAGGTCAGAAGCTCTTAGTCAACTCTTTAAAAAACTCATCGTTCTAGTCCCAGATGATACATATGGGAGCTTTGTATTTCAAAGATTTGCTCTCCCAAACATTTGCTGTGAGAAGAATTTCTCTGGCTCCTGTCCTATGTGTTGAAAGGTCACTCAAGGCAAGGCAAAGCAAAGCAAGGCATGGCCAAAGGCATTTCTGTCTACTTCAGTTTGAAAACTTGCAAGGGAGATATTCCTCACCTTTTCACTCCCCTTCCCTTTCCCTCCAGAAAACTCTGACTTTTTTTAAGATCATGGTGCTTTGCCTTTGTATATGTGTGCTTTTCCTGGACAGCTGTACCTTGAAGATTTAAATGAAGGACAATCTCTTTTACATTAAAAAAAATAAATTTATTTATTTATTTATGACTGTGCTGGGTCTTCGTGGCTACATGGGCTTTTCTCTAGTTGCAGCAAATGAGCACTGCTTTCAAGTTGTGGTGTGCAGGCTTCTCACTGCAGTGGCTTCTCTTGTTTTGGAGCAGGGACTCTAGGGTGCGTGGGCTTCAGTACTTGTGGCGCACAGGCTCAGTACTTTTGGCCCACAGGTTTAGTTGCTTCTTGGCACGTGGACTCTTCCAGGATCAGGGATCAAACCTGTGTCTCCAGCATTGGCAGGCAGATTATTTACCACTGAGCCGCCAGGGAAGCCCTGCATTTGGTTTTTTACACAACCTTTTGGCCTCATTAGGTACTTGGTTATTGATGTCTTACATTATCTGGTTTAGGGAATTAAGACTTTCTTTTCTTTAAAAGGTACTCTAAATAGAAATTGCAGAGTACCACTTTGGTGTCTCTAGAAGGAACAGAATTTATTATTTACTTTTCAGTAGAATAGGTACGGGAGAGAATAGCCTTTTTTAGGAAGGGGCATATCTGAGTACTTTAAAGGATTTTATATTTGCAAGTATTCTGTCTGCTAACACGTGTAGTCATGTGGTCTGAGAGACTAAATTTTAGACTCTACAGTTTTGTGCACAAATTGTAACATTTCTTGGTTTTCAGTTATGAAATATTGCAAGTTAATTAGCACAAAAAGCTGTGGCAGGTGGTGACATAATTTTTGCCCAGTACTTTGAATGTCAAGGTGAAGAAATTCACCAAGTTGCAGGTAAATTGATGGGTATAGCTATGAGTCTCGAAAAAGTGAAAGTGAAATCGCTCAGTCGTGGCTGACTCTTTGTGACCCCATGGATTATAGCCTACCAGGCTCCTCCCTCCATTGGATTTTCCAGGCAAGAGTACTGGAGTGGGTTGCCATTTCCTTCTCCAGGGGATCTTCCCGACCCAGGGATCGAACCCGGCTCTCCTGCATTGTAGGCAGATGCATTACTGTCTAAGCCACCAGGAAAGTCTCTCTTAAGGTAGCCAAATTCCTCATCATCTAATGAGGGGTATACATGAATGGAAGAATGATATCCCTACTCTCTTCACCTATTTTCTGATGAAACTACAGCCCAGAGAATGGTTTGGCAAAATCTGTGGATGAAGAGGACTCTGTTGAACCTAACTGTGAATTTGGCATGCTGAAGAGAGACAGAAGGTAAAGATGACTGGGAGGCCCGTCAAGGGCAGGAAGTTCAGGCCGTGGGCCTCCAAATCCATTACCGTGTAAACTACTTCAGAATTTGTAAAGAATGAATGTTTTCAAATTCTTTTAAAATATAAGTTTGATACCAAAACACAGTCAAAATTAAAAACAAAAGAGACAAATCTCACCTATGACTTTAACCCTCCCCCAAAGAGACTGACATAATCAAAATAGAGCATGAACCAGGGAAGATTTAGTCTACTAATTCAAGGATGATTCAATAGTAGAAAATAGAGATTTTGTTATATTAAAAAGAGAAGAAAATTACATCATCTCCATATGCACTGGAAATGCATTTGAGAAAAACATAACAAACATTCTTTATAATAACACTTGAAAGTAGAAACTTTTTCCCTTAAGTTTGTGGACTATATCTGTCTGAGCCTCAGAAGCAGTACCATGGCACTTGAAGGCTTTTCCATTAAAGTTAGAAACTGGACAAAGATATATACTCTGATTATTTAACATTATTCTGTATGCCTTGCCTCACACAAAGGCAAAAAAAAAAAGATTAGACACGTGAGAATCCAAAGTAAGGGGTTTGTAGATGGCTATATAACTGTATTGTATTATCAGTTGTATATACCCAAGAAAATCATTGAAGAATCTAATTCAAACAAGAGATTTTATAGTAAGGTAGTAGAATCCCAAATTAACATACAGATATTAATAGCTTTTATACATACAAACAGAGGTAAAGAAATAAGCCCAATTATAATGTTAAAAAAAGAGTAAACTATAAAAATAAAAAGAAACATTCAGGAAAACTTTAAACACTAGAACACAAAATAGATTGAACAAATGCAAAGATATGAAATGGAAAATAGACTCAACATCATAAAAGGAATTTCCCCCCATTAAATCAATTTATAATTTAACTCAGTCATAATGAAAGCACTATCAGATTTTAGAATCAAACTGATTCAGAAGTTCATATAAAAAAGTAAACAAACAATGAAAGTGAAAATCACTCAGTCGTGTCTAACTCTTTGCAACCCTGTGGAACGTCCATGGAATTCTCCAGGCTGGAATACTGGAGTGGGTAGCCTTTCCCTTCTCCAGGGGATCTTCCCAACTCAGGGATCAAACCTGGGTCTCCCACATTGCAGGCAGATTCTTTACCAGCTGAGCCACAAGGGAAGCCCAAGAATACTGGAGTGGGTAGCCTATCTATTCTCCAACAGATCTTCCTGACCCAGGGAGCAAATTGAAGTCTCCTGCATTGCAGGTGGATTCTTTACCAACTGAGCTATGAGGGAAGCCCAAACAAACAAGAAGAGCCAAGCAAATATTGAAAAGGTGTGCAGTGACAGAGAGGAAAGAAACTCTTTGCACTGAAACTTGAAATATATTAAAAATGCTTAAGGAATAATTCTCTGGTGGTCAGGTGGTTAGTTCTTTGCACTGTCACTGCTGTGGGTGCGGGTTCAAGCCCTGGTTATGAAACTAAGATCCTGCAAGCCACGTGGGTTGGCCAAAAGAAAAAGAAAGACTTAATAGTTAAACAAATTTGGTAATGATGGGTGACTAAACAGATCATTGGAACAGAAGGAAAAATCCAGAAACACCCATATATACCCAAGAATTAGATACAAATTACAAATGACTTTTCACCTATGAAACAACACATATCATTCAGAGAATGCTGAGAAATGTAAGTTAAAGCCAACAAGTTGGCAAAAATCCAAAAGTTTCACAACACACCCAAAGTTGCTGGGGCTCATATAAATTGGTTTAATCCCTTGAAGTCAATTTGCTAATACTGATTACAATTACAAATGTATATTTGTAGTTGACTCAGCAATTCTTTTCAGATATGTAGAAAGATATATGTGTATTTGAGGTTATTCATTACAGTATTGTTTTTCATTGGGAGCAGTGGGGACTGGTTAAAGAATTCAGAATTACTGGAGCACAGAATAGCCGAAAGAAAGGAGTGAGGATGGTTATTACACATTGATGTGAAAGATCTTCAAGGTATTTTTCAAGTGAGAAAAAGCAAGACACATACCAGTATATATAACATGCTATTATTTTGTGTGTAAAAAAATTAGAGGGAATCTGTATTTGAGTTAGCTTATGTATTTATAAGTTAATTCTGTGTGAGTGCATGCTAAGTTGCTTCAGTTCTAGAAAGATACAAGAGAAACAAGAAGTGTTGGTTACCTTTGAAGGGTATGGGAATTAGGAACTAGGTAGAGGGAGATTGTATATCTTCTGTCATTTTTTTTCCATTTTGAACCAAATGAATGTTTTGTTGAAAAAAGGATAACTAAGACTATTTGCTTGTTTTTGCTTGTTATATTCATAAAGAAACTCTTGAAGGGGACTTCCCTGGTAGTCCAGTGGTTAAGAATCCATCTGCCAATGCGGGGGACATGGATTCCATTCCTGATCTGGGAAGATCCCACATGCC